>NC_139560.1:75307757-76055376 GCF_965112155.1 Podarcis liolepis | reverse complement strand
TCTGACTTTCCGCAATTCACTCAAAAATGGTGCCAAACAGTTGCAAATGCAAACGGTTGAAAACCCCTGAGAGGTTTGGCTGTCAAAACAGAACGTTTTTTATCACAGGACAAGAAATCAGCCCTCGACAACTTAACCGGCAGATTTTTTTTTTTTTTAAATCATTAAGCCCCCGGGTCACAATTTCATAAAAAATATGACTTTCGGCAATTCCCTCAAAAATGGTGCCAAACGGTTGCAAATGCTCCCCTGAGAGGTTTGGCGGTCGAAACAGAAGGCTTTTTATCACAGTACAAGAAATCAGTCCTCGACAACTTAACCAGGCAGATTTTTTTTTAAAAAAAAACATCCCTAAGCCCCGGGGTCACAATTTCAGCAAAAATCTGACGTTCTTTAATTCATTCAAAAACGGTGCCAAACGGTCGCAAATCCTGCCCTGAAAGGTTTGGCGGTAGAAACAGAAGGCTTTTTGTCACAGGACAAGAAATCAGTCCTCGGCAACTTAACCGGTAGAAAAAGTTTTTTTTGAAAAAATGCCTAAGCCCCGGGGACACAATTTCAGCTAAAATCTGACGTTCTCCAATTCATTCAAAAATGGTGCCAAAAGGTTGCAAATGCTCCCCTGAGAGGTTTGGCGGTTGAAACAGAAGGCTTTTTATCACAGGACAAGTAATAAGCCCTCAATGACTTACATGGCGGAGAAAGATTTTTTTGAAAAAATCCCTAAATCCGGGGTCAGAATTTCAGCAAAAATCTGACTTTCGGCAATTCACTCAAAAATGGTGCCAAACGGTTGCAAATGCTCCCCTGTGAGTATTGGCGGTCGAGACAGAAGGCTTTTTATCACAGGACAAGAAATAAGCCCTCGACAACTTAACCTGCAGAAAATTTTTTTTTTGAAAAAATCCCTAACCCCCAAGGTCACAATTTCATCCAAAATCTAACTTTCGGCCATTCACTCAAAAATGGTGCCAACCGGTTGCAAATGCTCCTGTGAAAGATTTGGGCATGGAAACAGAACGCTTTTTATCACAGGAAAAGAGATCAGCCCTCGACAACCTAACCGGCAGAGAAAGATTTTTTTGAAAAAATCCCTAAGCCCTGGGGTCACAATTTCTGCTAAAATCTGATGTTCTCCAATTCATTGAAAAATGGTGCCAACCGGTTGCAAATGTTCCCTGAAATGTTTGGCAAAAAAGTCAAATTTCTTAGCCATTTTGTAAACGAAAGCTCAACCACTACCCCCCCCCCAAGGCTCAGCAACTTCTCTCTCCCGAGTTTTGCAATATGGCAACCCTCATCATGCAGCTGTCTAGCATACATGTATTGTTCGTTTTGACTGTATTGTCAATATCCCACAGCTCTATCAAAGTTCTTCCGCCTGTTTTTGGTTAATGTCTTCTCTCCTGAGAGTGGGGGCTGCTGTGAGTGGGTCTGCAATCAGATCCGTCCACAGAAAGAAACAGGGAAGTCAGTTGCAGACCGAGAGCAGCCTGGATCTCTTATCCCTGGAAGAGTTTGCTGTATGGAGGCACCTGGTTTGAAGTCGGTACCTACAGAACTGTGGGGAGCCGCCTGTTTAGATTTCAAATTCCTTTCCCTATTAAAGGTGGAACTATTTAGACCTGTCACTTTTGAACCGGCTGTCTTTTCCCTTGATATTTTTCCAACAAACATTTCTTTTATGAAAAGTCACTTCTCCTGGAGTATGTACAAAAAGCAGGTCCTCGTGTAGTTCTGCTATGTATATCTAGGCCTGCAGCCAAATTAGGATGATGAAAGGGGTACCCCAAGGCTGCAAGGTGAGGTGAAAATAGTATGTGTATTGTAGAAATGCTTTTTTTAGCATAGTCCGCGGTGGGGGTGGGGCGGAAGAAACCAAAACCTTGGCAAGGGAGCTGTGGCCTTGTTGTATCAAGGAGATGATCTGTCACCCGGGAGAACCAAATATTTTGCCAGAATGTCATATTTGAAAAGGCGAGTGTTAAGAATCCGTTGGTGAAGTTCTCTTCAGGCTGGGACATGTCATGTTTTGAATGCATAGTATCTCTTCCCAATTGGAGGATCTGAACTGAGGTGCCGTGGCTGCAGGGTGGATAAAAATCAATGATTTTTTATTTTTTTTTTTAAAAAACAAATCATTTTTTTAAAAATTTAAATGGGATTTTTAAAATAAAATGCTTCTGGAAGAAAAAATCTTTCTACCGATAGTTTTCTATTTAAGTTACATTATAGTTCAAAGGCTATTCATCAGGAAATAAGGATTTGTTTTAAGTTTTTCATGTGTGCTAAAACTCAGTCTATGGTTTTTGTTTTTTTTGTTTTAAAAACAGTTTAACCACATCAGTTAACAAACATGGATACACATGCTATAATGTTATTGTTTTAGTTAAATAAATTGTTTAAATTGTTATTAAGGAAATGATTGTTTTTCTCCTTCTAATAAAGTACAGCAGAAAGTTGTCCAAATATAAAGTTAACTTTTTAAGCCTCACAATAATTTCATAATTATCTGTCTATGTGTTTATAATAGTATAACCAAATTGTTAATTTTTGACGGAATTGTAAAAGCTACTCTGAAAATTTTTTCTTCCAAAAGTGAAACCTTCATCTGGTTGAAAATATTAAGATTATACCAGCAAGAACAAGTCTTTCTGTGAAAAAAAAAAGATTTAAATCAAGCCTTACTGACTAGTGATTTAAATCGTGATATGGGGGGATACGGTAGCTCTGTTTGGTATTTTGTTGTTGTTTAGTCATTTAGTCGTGTCCGACTCTTCGTGACCCCATGGACCAGAGCACGCCAGGCACTCCTGTCTTCCACTGCCTCCCACAGTTTGGTCAGACTCATGCTGGTAGCTTCAAGAACACTATCCAACCATCTCGTCCTCTGTCTTCCCCTTCTCCTTGTGCCCTCCATCTTTCCCAACATCAGGGTCTTTTCCAGGGAGTCTTCTCTTCTCATGAGGTGGCCAAAGTATTGGAGTCTCAGCTTCAGGATCTGTCCTTCCAGTGAGCACTCAGGGCTGATTTCCTTCAGAATGGATAGATTTGATTTTCTTCAAGTCTATGGGACTCTCAAGAGTCTCCTCCAGCGCCATAATTCAAAAGCACCAATTCTTCGGCAATCAGCCTTCTTTATGGTCCAACTCTCACTTTCATACATCACTACTGGGAAAACCATAGCTTTAACTATACGGACCTTTGTCAGCAAGGTGATGTCTCTGCTTTTTGGTATAAGTTGTTTATTTTAAAGTTATTGTGACTTTTACCTTGGATCAGATTGTTACTATTAATGCTTGGTGTTTTATTATGTTTTTATGTGCTGGAAGCCACTCAGAGTGGCTGGAGCAACCCAGCCACATGGGCAGGGTATGAAATGAATGAATGAATGAATAAATGAATAAATAAATAAATATCATCATCATCTACCCACTTTTTTTTTATAAAATTTTTATTGGTTTTTCAAGATTTTTAAAACAAACAAACATATAAAAAGACATACAAACACGTATAATTTCATAACATTTTTTCATAAACCTCTTTCCCGGGACTCCCCCTTTCTGCATCCCAATGTCCATAATTTTTTAGCAACTTCTAAATATTTTTTTCCAACCTCTTTCATCTTAATCTTTCCTTTAGTCTAATCTTATATCGCTGTAACCCTTTCTTTCTGAAAACCTCGACATTCTAACATTCATCAAGTTTATAGTGGTCCTTAAGGTAGATTTTAAATTTCTTCCATTCTTCTTCCGCCGTCTCTTTTCCCTGATCACGGATTCTGCCAGTCATCTCCGCCAGTGTCATATAGTCCATCACTTTCATCTGCCATTCTTCCAGAGTGGGTAGATCTTGTGTCTTCCAGTACTTTGCGATGAGTATTCTTGCTGCTGTTGTAGCATACATAAAGAAAGTTCTATCCTTCTTTGACACCAATTGGCCGACGATGCCCAAGAGAAAGGCCTCTGGTTTTTTAGGGAAAGTACATTTAAGTACCTTTTTCATTTCATTATAAATCATCTCCCAGAAAGCCTTAATCTTCGGGCATGTCCACCAAAGGTGATAGAAAGTACCTTCGGTCTCTTTACATTTCCAACACTTATTATCAGGCAAATGGTAGATTTTTGCTAGCTTGACTGGGGTCATGTACCACCTGTAAATCATTTTCATAATGTTTTCCTTTAAGGCATTACATGCCGTAAATTTAATACCGGTGTTCCACAACCATTCCCAGTCAGCAAACATAATGTTATGACCAATGTCCTGTGCCCACTTAATCATAGCTGATTTAACTGTTTCATCTTGTGTATTCCATCTCAGCAGCAAGTTATACATTCTTGATAAATTCTTAGTATTGGGTTCTAGCAATTCAGTCTCTAATTTTGATTTTTCCACCTGGAAGCCAATTTTCCTATCCTGTTTGAAAATCTCCATTATTCGGTAATATTGAAACCAGTCTGGTACTTTAGGTTTCAATTTCTCATGACTTTGTAATTTCAGTTTATCTCCCTCCTGTTCCAAAATTTCCCAATACTTCGGCCATCCGACCTCCATATTGAGTTTCTTCACTGCCTTAGCCTCCACAGGAGACACCCATCTAGGGGTTTTATTTTCCAACAGATCTTTGTATCTTATCCAGACATTGAACAGTGCTTTTCTAACAATATGGTTTTTAAAGGCCCTATGCAGCTTGATTTTATCATACCATAAATATGCGTGCCAACCAAATGCATTATTAAAACCTTCCAAATCCAAAATGTCTGTGTTCTCGAGGAGCATCCACTCTTTCAGCCAGCAAAACGCTGCTGCTTCATAGTACAATCTTAAGTCCGGCAGGGCAAATCCCCCTCTTTCCTTGGCATCTGTCAACTTTGTGGGTGATGAGAACATCTAGTTATAATAATCTGAACTTGCAGTCTTCTCTTGACTGCCCTGTGATTGGCTTTGTGTGGGCACATGACAACTTCCTTGCTCTCCTGCCTTATGTGTCTGTCTTGCCCTGTTTTAACTTGCTTCCCCCCTCCTATCTTCCTCGCAGTCCTGTCTGGATGAATTTAACTGGCTCCATGACCTTGTCCCCCATTTGTCTCTGAGCGAGGATCAAAACAAATGCACCCTTAGACTTTATTGACCCCGGATTTATCCATTCAGGCATGCAAACTTCGCTCTCGTCTGGCAGCCAAGCAAGCATGTAACCCAAGCACTAATGGTAATGTGTTTATTTGATGGCACAGCAGATCTCAAGTTATGGCTGTTAGTGTTCTTTTAATTGTGTTTCTTCCTTTGCTTACTATCCTGTTACTGGGCATTGAGAACAAATAATCCAGCCCATTTTGCTGGCTCTGCAAGCTCGCAAAGCATCTTTTTGAACTTAATCCCCATTTCAAAATGAGGACACAACTCGAAACTATTTGAATAACCTTTTCTTTTCCTTTTAGGTCATGTGCTTCCGTAAAATAAATATGTTGTATGATATTAAACAGTCAGAAATAAAGTGTGGAAAGCTTGTAACGAAAAACAAAAACAAAAACACATTCATTACAGTGCTTAATCCTTAGCACTTTTAGAAATAATAAAGCACTTCAAAAGCACATCAAAGTGCAAGTAGATAAATAGGTACCACTCTGGCAAGAAGGTAAACGGTTTTTCCATGCGCTGCTATGGTTTCGCCAGAAGCGGCTTAGTCATGCTGGCCACATGACCTGGAAAAACTGTCTGTGGACAAATGTCAGCTCTCTCGGCCAGTAAAGCGAGATGAGGGCCGCAACCCCAGAGTCGTTCGCGACTGGATTTAACTGTCAGGGGTCCTTTACCTTTACAGTGGTACTTCGGGTTACATACGCTTCAGGTTACATACGCTTCAGGTTACAGACTCCGCTAACCCAGAAACAGTGCTTCAGGTTAAGAACTTTGCTTCAGGATGAGAACAGGAATCGTGCTCTGGCGACGTGGCAGCAGCAGGAGGCCCCATTAGCTAAAGTGGTGCTTCAGGTTAAGACCAGTTTCAGGTTAAGAACGGACCTCTGGAATGAATTAAGTACTTAACCCGAGGTACCACTGTATTTACCTTTCTTAACCTGAAGTTTGGCACCAAGATTTCCTTCCTGCTCAAAACATATCTATAAAGCTGAGCACCCACCCAAAATATTATTTCCTTTGTGACTAGGGTTTGCAGTCTGTTTCATGCGCTGTACATAGCGGTTTGCCGCTGGCGGCGTTCGAGCGGCGTACGGATGGTGGCGAGATACTCCCCTCAAATACAGCTGCGGTGGCGCAATGGCTGCTTGCGCCGCCGTGCCCGGGGGCGGCAAAACAAGCACCCCGTGGGGTGCCTTCTTGTCACCCCCCTCAGACATGGTACCCGGGGGTGAACCGCCCCACCGCCCCTTCCTCTGCCACTGAAGGGTTAATGGTGAGCTCCAGTACCCCCCCCCTTTTAAAAAGAAAAATAGCACTGAATAAGATACATTTCACTCTGATTGGGAAGCCTGTGACCAAGTCAACTCTAGCCCACCAGGTTCTTCCAATCTTCCTGCTGTAAAACCTTTTGTTGTAGTGTTGAGAATGTAGAGAAGTTATTTTTTTTTTTGGAAATGATATATAATGAATTGAAAAAAACGTTTAAAATGATGTTTGTAAAAAACAACACCAGAAGCATTTTTGTTAGGGATTGTAGGACAAGACCTGCCAAGAAAAATAAAGAACTTGTTTATGTATGCTACAACAGCGGCAAGAGTCTTGTTAGCACAAGGACGAAAGAACAGTGGCAAGAAAAATTGATGAGCTATGCGGAATTGGCCAAACTGACATACAAACTGTGTGATAAGGACAATTGTGACTTCAAGGAAGAATGGGAACTTTTTACAAATTACCTAAAAAGACAACAAAATGATCTGGACTCCTTGGCAGGTTTTGAATAAACATCCACAAATTTATTAGTTGAACACATGATAGATAAGGCAAGGATATGTACAATTTTATAACATGCAGAGAATATGTTCAAAGAAACCAGAGAGGGGAGCTGAGGGAAGTCCTGGGTGTGGGGGAGAGGGAGGGATGGGGGGAAAGGGAAAAAATAATGTAATTGATTATTTGGACTGATAATTTGTTATGCTAAAATGGTTTAATATTTTTTTTTAAAAAAAAACTTTTTGTTGTTGCTGTTGATGTGGTTGTTTGATGGGTGCCCTGCTTGTGTCAGTAGGGGTCTAGCTATGATTGCAGGTGATGTGCGAGTCATGATGAGATTATTACCTGTATTGGCCTCACAGGGGAAATGGGATTGGCGCCAAACATAAAGATCAGAGCAGGATCGGGTTATGTGTGACAATCTGTTCTTGCCCGCTTGGGATAAGCGTAATGTCCGTGTTGGAGGCAGGGATCCTCATCTCAGCTATAGCCCTGAAATGACAACAGAATCCTAAAATAACAAAGGCTGGTGTCCTTCAAAGGCTGGCAGACACATCCCCAACTTCAATTTATGACCACATAGACTGCTTTGTTGGGAGAATGGCTGAGGTACATCACTTGCTCTTTTGCTTTCTGGTGAATGGCTACCCTTCAGGACTGGGGCTAAGGTGGATGGCGCTGTAGTCTTAACCACTGAGCCTCTTGGGCTTGTGAAAAGGTTGGCGGTTTGAATCCCCATGATGGAGTGAGCTCCCGTTGTTCTGTCCCAGCTCCTGCTAACCTAGCAGTTCAAAAGCACACCAGTGCAAGTAGATAAATAGGCACTGCTGCGGTGGGAAGACAAACGGCATTTCTGTGAGCTCTGGTTTCTATCATGGTGTGCTGTTGCACCAGAAGTGGTTTAGTCATGCTGGCCACATGACCTGGAAAGCTGTCTGTGGAAAAACAGCAGCTCCCTCACCCTGAAAGCAAGATGAGCGCTGCAACCCCGTAATCTCCTTTGACTGAACTTAAATGACCAGGGGTCCTTTACCTAATAGGATCGTTGGGTTGGCAGTGAATATCACACTCATTCTCTCATTCTGGTATACAACCACTTAATCCTGCCTTTAGAATGTAGTATGTAGGGACCTGTGGCATGTGTGGATATTTATGGTCTCTTCCACAAATGGGTGGTAAGTGGGATATCCCAGGTATTGTAGCACATAAGCCGAACCCCTTGTACATTTGGCTTCAAAGGGTGTGTGGATCTGCTTGTGTTTGCTGCCCAACTCACCCAATTGTAAATGGAAGGATTAATTGTAATCTCTTCCTGTTATGTACTGAAGTTCTCACCCTGGGCCAGCAGGGGGATACTGTAGATAGTTATGCAAATAAGGGATCAAAAGTGACCTTTAGTGATTGGATAGTTTTAGAAAGTTGTTACAGTTACGTTGTACTGGACTCTATATAAGCAGGCTGACTGAACCCTTCAGTTCTGTTCTGTTCTGGCCTCTGAATAAACAAGAGCTGTTTGAAGAATCGCTGTGTCGTCTGATATGTTCACCCACAACTTAATACTTCCCAAACCTCCATCTCTTTCCTTCCTCCTGTGTTTCTTGAGCAGCACAGCTCGGCAACACCAATGCAAAATGCTTCTGAAGCTGCAGAGATACCAGACAGCTTGTGATAAGACATGAACTTCTGCTATTCAGAGTAAAGAATCTGACTGAGCGAATGCAAACCCTATGATGTGCCTGAAGGAGATCTTTTGACCCTAAGCAATACAATTACAGTGGTACCTTGGGTTAAGAACTTAATTTGTTCTGGATGTCTGTTCTTAACCTGAAACTCTTCTTAACCTGAAGCACCACTTTAGCTAATGGGGCCTCCTGCGGTTGCCACGCCGCCGGAGCACGACTTCTGTTCTCATCCTGAAGCAAAGTTCTTAACCCGAGGTAGTATTTCTGGGTTAGAGGAGTCTGTAACCTGAAGCGTATGTAACCCGAGGTACCACTGTAAATGGAAAAGGGACACGGGTGGTGCTGTGGTCTAAACCACAGAGCCTCTTGGGTTTGCTGATCAGAAGGTCGGCATTTTGAATCCCCACGACGGGGTGAGCTCCCGTTGCTCTGTCCCAGCTCCTGCCAACCTAGCAGTTCGATAGCACACCAGTGCAAGTAGATAAATAGGTACCGCTGTGGCAGGAAGGTTAACAGTGTTTCCGTGCGCTCTGGTTTCCGTCACAGTGTTCTGTTGCACCAGAAGCAGTTTAGACCTGCTGGCCACATGACCCAGAAAGCTGTCTGTGGACAAACACTGGCTCCCTCGACCTGAAAGCGAGATGAGTACCACAATGCCATAGTCGCCTTTGCATGAATTAACTGTTCAGAGGTCCTTTACCTTTTACCTTAAAAAGGTAAAGGTACCCCCTGACTGTTAGGTCCAGTCACGGACGACTCTGGGGTTGCGTGCTCATCTCGCTCTATAGGCCAAGGGAGCCGGCATTTGTCTGCAGACAGCTTCTGGGTCATGTTGCCCGCATGACTAAGCCGCTTCTGGCGAACCAGAGCAGCGCATGGAAATGCTGTTTACCTTCCCGCCAGAGCGGTACCTATTTATCTACTTGCACTTTGACGTGCTTTCGAACTGCTGGCAGGAGCTGGGATCGAACAATAGGAGCTTACCCCGTTGTGGGGGATTCAAACTGCCGACCTTCTGATCGGCAAGCCGTAGGCTCAGTGGTTTAGACCACAGCACCACCTGTGTCCCTACCTAGTTATAAATGAGCCTATGTGCATGTGAAAGACCCTCTTCCAATTGCTTCGACTCCTGTCCCCAAAAGTCCTGTATTGATAACCATTCTGCTGTTATAAGACATTTTTAAAAATCAAATGCTCTTCAGCATAATTGGGGGGGAGGTTGTGAATGGAACCCACAAGCAGGCCTGTTGACTTGATCTCTTTCCCTGCTATTGAAATGTGAAATAGCTCCCACAACTGGAGCATTTCTCCAATATGGAAAATGTTAACCAAGTAAACAAACTTGAAAACTTGGCAAAACTGAAGTTTGTGGCAACCTTGTAAATTCCAAGCTGCTTTTTTTGATGTCAGGAGTTTGGAGGGCAAAAAGGAATTTGTTTTTGTTTTAAAACTCATTTAATCAAGTATTAATCAATATTTGGGACAAGTTTTCTTCTTTAACCATTGGGTTGTTGCCTGGCCCGGGTCTATGGGATGTAATGGGCTTTGGATATGCCTTTAAGTAAACACTTCATTTCTGTTTTTGAAAGCCTGGTGTGTGTTAATTTCATTGCATGTTTTCCTGTGGGAGAAGCATTTCAATGCATTGAGTAACTTTAGAGTCCCTGGAATGTGCATACATATTAAGTGGGTATCACTGTTTGCATCCTAGCAGGAAAATGAAGAGATAAAAATCAATTCTAATGAATTCTAATTAACCCAGTGAACTCTCCGTAGGGGTTGAAGTATGAAGAAAGAGCCTCAAGGCAGCTGTAAATAGAGCAATAGGTCACGGAAAGCTCATCTACTGAAATCCAGTGAATTAGTTATATTAGCCCAGCAAAAGGATTCTGATTTTGAAAACAAGATGTTCATTACCACTCTTCTTTAGGAAATAGGGAAATAGATGGCTTCACACACAGAGAAACACAGACTTTTCTATCTTATATCCAGGTTCAACCTTAATTATAGTTGGATCAATATGTAAGAAGCAACTTTGAGATGACCTTGGCAGCCCCATTCTTCAGATAAAGTTTGCACTAAACAAAATCCAACGAAGTCGGACGCTGTGGCGATTTTAATCAGAAAAGCAGTCAGTGGGAGTGCTGGACCCTTTCTCCCCCCAATACTCTCCTGTTCCCATTCTTTCTCCCTAGCCTATTTTCACCTACTAAAGACTCTGAGAGCTGGGGGACAGGGAGGGAGCAAGAAAGAAATTGGGAGGATATTGCAGGAAAAGGAACCAAAGGGGGTTTAGCAAAGCTTTCCGCTTGAAATCTCTCCCAACTGCTACTTCGCAGCAGCAAAGCCACATTTGAAAACAAAGATCTGCTACTCTCACATCTCCTTTTGACACTTCTTAGTTCTTCTTTGACGATCATTAGTAGCCGAGTAAGATTGTCTTCCCTAAACATGGTTTGAACAATGAGTCTGTAAGTGACTGTGGAGGCCAATTCTGGATCCACACATCCTTCCACAGTGGGGACATTGGTCCTGGGTGGGCGTTGATCACGGCGTGGATTTGCCAAACGTGCCTTCCTCTTAGCACGTTTCTCCCTTGCATCCTGAGTTCGAGTGTCTTCAAAGTCCATGACACCTTTGGTAAACGATGTTCTTCTACTGGAGTGCTAGCAGGCCCGTGTTTCCCCGTTGTTGGTGTTTATACTACTTTTTTTTTAGATTTGCCTTGAGACAGTCTTTAAACCTCTTTTGCTGAACACCAGCATTACGATTTCCATTTTTAAGTTCAAAATAGAGTAGTTGCTTTGGATGATGATAATCAGGCATCCGCACAAGCCCAGTCCAACAAAGCTGATGTTGAAGAATCATTGCTTCAACACTGGTGATTTTTGCTTCATCCAGTACACTGATATTAGTTCTCCTGTCTTCCCAAGTGATGTGTAAGATTTTTTCAGAGACACTGTTGATGGAATCTTTCGAGAAGTTGGAGATGGCGTTTGTAAGTGTTCCATGTTTCACAAGCATACAATAAGGTTGGTAGTACAATAGCTTTGTAAACAAGCATTTTGGTTTCCCTGCGAATATCCCAGTCCTCAAACACTCTGCACTTCAATCGGGAGAAAGCCGCACTTGCAGAGCTCAGGCGATGCTGGATGTTGGCATCACTGGTGACTTAATAGTGCAACTGTACATGTTTGCTCAGAAGTAATCCCTCCTCCAATTCTTTGTGCCTTATTTCCGTGTGTGTGTGTGTGTGTGTGTGTGTGTGTGTGTGTGTAACTATACCATTCACTATTCCATTATTATATCCATCAAAAATTATTTACACTATTGAGTTTATCTTAATGCTGCCAACGTTTTCAAGTGTAAACAGTCTCCCCCCAACATATACTGAATAAACATTTTGCAATCTTCTTTAAATGTTGTTCTTGTTCTCTTATTCTATATGTTAGGTCCTCAAGCTGCGCATATTCCATCAGTTTAAGTTGCCATTCTTCTTAGTTGGGACCTCGCTCGCTTTCCATTTTTGGGCTAACGAAACACGGACAAAGTAGTGGCATACATAAATAACCTTTTTTGACACCTGGGAATTTCCATCTGAATTATCTCCAACAAAAAGGACTCTGGTGGGTTTTTTTTTTGGTTTTTTTAAAGTGCTTTAAAACTTTTTTTTCAATTCATTATAAATTATTTCCCAATACTCTTTTACCCTTCTACAAGTACAAATTGTGCCTTATTTCCTAGGAAGTATGCTTAGGATTATAGTTCCAATTTTCAGAAAACTCTGTCCAATGAGGGTAGCTGTTTACAGCAACATAAAGACATTGCGTTCGTTCAACTACATATATGACAAATGGATCCTAACTTGCAGGATTTTTCTAAGTAATAGAATAACGAAACAGGAGGGGTGTGTGAATGCAAGCATAACTTCTGTTTTTATGAGCAGGTAAAGATAAAAGCTGCCCTGAATTCATTACACTCTGTAAAGTCTTTCATCTCTTCAGGTACACTTTTTCTTTTAGCTCCTTTTTAAAAATCGGATTTTTAAAGGTTTGTTTAATCACAAACTGACAGGATTCTGCTCTGTATCAGTGTAAACATAGCAACATGAACTCCAGAACCGATCTAGCAATGTTTTAACAAGGGAAGATAAGGGTATTGCCTGTAACATTCAGTTGCATTCTTCATCAGTTGGATTGAAAAGATTGCTCGGTCTTAAATTATCACTCCCTCACACCTTACTTCCTGCTGAAAGCATGATTTGCTAATCCCGTAACATTCCTGGATTTAGGGTGTGTAAATGCCAGGCTCCTTATAGACTATTTCCACTAGTAGGAATTTGGGCTCTAAAGTTTCTTTGCTCAATTACAAATAGAACACGTCTTCTGCAACAGTTCTGTTTTGATTTGAATCCTGCATAATGCTTGTGAGTTGGTTCCACTGTATCATTTGGGAACTGCAGTGAAGGTTCATTCTTTGAACACCTGTATCCAATTCTATTATATGGGCGGAAAGAGGCACTATTTTTGAACATGAGCTAGATGACAAAAATATGCCAACAATTCACAACCGTGACGCCTCAAGTTCTGAGGAATCGCATGATAAAAAGTAACGACTTACAGTCGTACCTTGGTTCTTAAACGGAATCCGTTCCGGGAGTCTGTTCAACTTCTGAAAATGTTCAAAAACCATGGCGCAGCTTCCGATTGGCTGCAGGAGCTTCCTGCAGCCAATCGGAAGCTGTGGAAGCAGCATCGGATGTTTGGCTTCCAAAAAACGTTCGCAAACCGGAACACTCACTTCCGAGTTTGCGGCGTTCAGGAGCCAAAATGTTCGAGTCACAATGTACGACTGTACTCCTTATGTGACTATCCCAGATTCATTGAACTGTATACCTTCATTTTACTGGGCAAATCTATGCTTCTAGTGAGGTTTTTAGCTATACTTTTCAAGTTTATACATTTCATTAGTTTCAGTGGCGTAGCATTGGTTGTCAGCACCCGGGGCAAGGCAAGTAATTTGCGCCCCCTAACCCGTGGATTTGCGCCCCCTAACCCGAACCCCCAGATGTTGCGCCCGGTGCGGCCGGCCCCCCCTGCACCCCCATGCTACGCCACTGATTAGTTTTACAACCAATTTAACATTTCAAAGTTTGACCTCCTGCCCCCTTTTTCTGCGGTTCCTTAAATTTAATTTTTAATATCTTCTGCATATCCAAATTCATTTAATTTGCTCATTTAATTATCTACTTTAAATATATACTCTTATGAAACTGCAGGTTATTACCACAATCCTCCCATTGTTTTTATCTGTTTGAAATTTATCTGTAAATATTCAATAAACCGTTTCCATTCTTTTATAAAAAGTTCGTTATCGTGATTTCTTATTCTTCTGGTAAGTTCGCCATTTCTGCATCTTCCATAAGTTTTTATATCCGTTCTTTCTTTGCTGGGAAGAGAGCTTTTTTTCAGCCAGAATTGGCCAGAACTGAGTTGTTACCTTTTAGGTGGGTGCCACTGCCATCCTAAGAGAACAAGAGAGGCTTTCCTAGTGAGTTCCAGCACCTCTTTTTCTAGAAAAATAGCACTTGTTGTAAACCAAATTACTTGTCATTGGGCCACGCTGGTCTTTTTCTAAGTTTCCATAGTGGGAACATTTACCGTATTTTTTGCACCATAACACTCACTTTTTTCCTCCTAGAAAGTAAGGGGAAATGTCTGTGCGTGTTATGGAGGGTATGCCTACGGGTGGCATGCCTACGGATTTTCCTCCTCTAAAAACTATGTGCGTGTTATGGTTGGGTGCGTGTTATAGAGCGAAAAATACGGTATATGGCAAAACCGTAACAACCAAAAAACAAACACAACTGCCACCATTCTGGTTTCTCAAATGTGCTGTTTCACAAACACACGAAATTGTACAGGCATCCTGACGAATTGTTCTCTGAGCATTTCCTTTGGGTATACAAGGAATGCTGACTATTCTTGAAGCTGGGAGTTGTACAAAAGATCCTTCGCGGTTGCACCGTCAGCTGAAATGTTTGAACTGAGCAGCTGCTTATCTTGTGAATGGAATTTCCTGTTAGTACACTTTTCGGCCCCGGTCTTCAGAAAAAAAGAACGGCAAATGTCAAGAAGCCTTGCCAATGGATCTTGCCCAAATATCTTCGTGACGAGGGATATTTCACTTTCTTAAAACTGTATATTCTTCTGTCTGAATAGGGGAACCATTTCAGATTGAGGGGTGGGGGCGGGTATAAGAAAAAGATTTCAGATAGAGGGGGAAAACGCCAAACAAGCTTTGGAAGCCTAATCTTGGATATATTCCCAATGAAATTTGCAAAAACCCCAAAATGCTACATTGAAGAGCATTCACAGCTGCTGCTTCTTTATACTTTACATACTATAACTGTAGTAAAGTTATTAACAAATATTATCCATTTTGCTTTAATTTTAGAAAGGATTTCTGTCTTTGGCATGCATAAATCCCCACTCAGCCATGAAGCTCACTGACTTTTGGTCAGTCATTCACTCTCAGCCTAACTTACCTCACTGACTGGCCACAGCTCTCCAAGATTCCAGGGTTTTATCCCAGTAAGATTTTCTCCTGGAGATTTTCTACATGGAAAGCAGATGATCTGCCTCCGAACTACAAACTTTCCACTGAATTTAGAGCAACTAGTTTAAAACACAGCTATGTTTTTCTTTTTCTCAATTTCAATCAAATCTGGTTTAGGGGAAAACACATTAAGATGCAGTATTTCCTAAGAAGCAACAGGATAGATATGGATTGTGGCTAATATTGTGTGCACACTGGTTCTCAAACCAGCAGTATGGGTATTGGATGCAGAGTAAACAGGAGTGTGTAATTCAGCTTAAGATGGGATGAACCATTCTTGGACAGCTTCGTAGTGTCAGCAGACCTTGCAGCTTGTGTGAATCAGATTGGATCAAAGGCTTTATTCATGCAGGAACTATTTACGGGGTGGGTGGAGATGAGAGAAAATAGAAGACATCTTGTCTGTAGAGAAGAACAAACCAAATGGCTACACTTGATCTTAGCCAAAAGGCCGAGAAGCTACAAACATAGATAAACGCTTATTACGCCTTATCCGTGGTCTATACGAAAACACCAGGGTGAGGGTAAGATGCGATCGGTCAGGCCATCTAACTAAAGAAATTCAAATGCACTATGGGGTTAAACAAGGATGTGTCCTCGCGCCAACGCTATTTAATTTCTATATCAACTCTCTAGCAGTAAATATGGAGAAAGAAAATGCCCACCCTCCCAAACTGGCAGGCATTCCCATCCCGGTGCTTCTGTATGCGGACGACGCAGTCCTACTCTCCTTTTCCTGCGTTGGCCTGAGGAAGCTTTTGAGATCACTTGCTGACTATTGTCAAGCGGAACAACTATCAATAAATTACAGCAAATCTAAAATTATGGTGTTTTCAAAAAAAAGAAGGAAACACAAATGGAAAATTAATGGTCAACCTATTGACCAGGTAGCAACTTTCAAATACCTGGGAATAACTTTTCAGGAAAGGGTCTCGTGGCACCAACAGATGAAAAACGCCATTGCCAACGCAGGAAGGGCCAATAAAGCCCTTACAAGATTTTTTCACGGGAAAGGGGGTAAATACGTTCCGGCGGCCTCCCAGGTTTTTGCTGCAAAAATACTCCCACAACTCACTTATGGATCCCAGGTTTGCAGTTTTAAAAATTTTGCGCCTATGGAGGCATTTCAAACAAAATTCTATCGGTGTTTATTGGGGATCCCCCCCTGTGTATCTAATATTGCTGTCCGCTTAGAAGTTGGACAACCACCCGTTAATGCGCGGCTGTGGATTCTAAAGATACACTACTGGTTAAAACTTATTTTTCCCCCGGCCGGTTTGGCTCCTTTAACACTCTTAGACACCTTTCATTCCACCTGGAAAGCTTCCCTGTTTGAAAAGATAAGAAGCTTGGGATTCTCCCCGCAGATCTTGATAGCGGCAGGATATGAGAGAGCCAGAAGTCAAGTGCTCCAACGCATTAGGGACATAGAGCTGCAATGTCATATGGGCAAAATGGATAAACATGCCATAATTAGAGACTTTGGGAGAGGGTTCTCACCCGCAAATTATTTGGCTGATTTACAAATACCTAAGTACAGACACTCCTTTACCCTGGCCAGATTTAACGTTCTGCCCTCTGCCCTGCTGCTAGGCAGATATGAGGGCAAACCATATGAGTCACGTGTTTGCCCATGTGGCTCATCGGAAGTGGAAACAAGTCTGCATGTATTGCTGCACTGTAGTTACTACAAGGATCTACGTTTGACCTTTATTGCCCCAGTTCTACAAAAGCTTAAAAATGAACCAGAACTCCAACGTATGAGAGCCTTGGTAGAAGATAAGGTTCCTGAAATTACGATCAATGTGGCCAAATTTTGTGTAGCCGCTATTAGGCGCAGGAAACAAGAGCTTTCCAATGTCAATATGCAGGCGAAGGCAAATACTTAATTTTATTTATGCTGTCTAATTTTAAATTGCAGTTATGTATCGAAATTGTCCTTTGTTTTTTCCGGTGTTATGCTTCGCTGACTAGCTGTACGAGTTAATCTGGTCTGTGACCGTTTAATAAAATTTGATTTGATTTTGAAACCAAATGGCTCAGCTTTTAAGGGTGGGGTTACAAGAAACATTGATACACAAACAGTGCCCTCTCATGGTTTAAGTAACACATGCCTTAACTACGAACTCAAGAAAAGGAAATGTAGTTTTCTCCAACACATAGGCATGCAGTCTAATCCATATGTTTGTGTTCTGAGCAGAGCATAATCTATTGGCTGCAGACTGGGAAGGTTTGCTCCAGATTGTGGAATGAGCTGAAATCTTTCCCCAGCCTGCTGAGGATGCTATAACCTTCCAAAATGAGAGTCCGCGTGCATGCATATGTATATGTTTACTTATAATACAAAAAATGGTCTTGATCGTATCACTTGCTTTAGACTTCTCCATGGAATCCTTAATGAGTGGCATGCCCAACCTTTACCTTATATAGGCACGAAGTGTAGCTATTATAGGCCCCTTACTTTCTTAGAAATGGACAGCTGGTGATACATATCATGACATTCATTGCAAGACAGAAGTCCCTTTTTTAATATGCCCATTTGCAAAAAACAAACAAACTTCTGTATCTAAAAATATCAGATGAAATCAAATCTCTCTTAGTCAAAGGGGTAAAATTTCAAAGCAAGACAAAAGAATCAAGGAGTGACTGCATTTCAAGAATCCTCCATGTAAGAATTTGTTGTCATCTGTCACTCTGCAACAGTGTCTGTTTCCAGAAGCTGGCATCTCAGCTGCCATGCCACGCCTTGAAAACCACTCCACCCATAGGAATCTGAGTGTTGCATCGGGAGAGCTTCAGATAGCAGTTGCATTACTGCACTGATTGTGCAAATGTCTCCTATGGAGCACTCAAGTTTCCCCCCCCCCCCAGTGGCTGTTATTTATTGGTGCGTTAAAGGAAAGCACTGACATTTCATAATGGCCCTTAATACAGTTTGATTGCATCTTACGCAAGGGTTATGCTTTGGGGGTGGTGCACATACACAACCTGCCCCCTTGGAACTACCCTGCGCAAGCAAACCTTTCTTCCAGAGCAGGCATGCTAAGAGGGCCTTAATCCTTCCCACCAAACAAGCTGAGCGCTTTTAAGCTCTCCTCCTTGCTTTTGGCCAAGTCCTGCTCAGTGTGTGGCTCTGGGGGCGCTCTCGCAAAACCTTGAAGGGGCGGTCTGAGTCCCGTAAGATCTCACAAGAGCACTCCAGAGCCTAGGAAGCGAGCCAGAGAGCTTCAAAGCTCTTTCCACGCCAGGAAAGCCCAGCACAAAGGAGCAGTTGATTTGGGCAATTTCAACAGCTTTCAGACACGCATGGTTGAAATCGGGTCATAGAATGGCATCCAACGTAGGATTTCTAGAATTCCAAAAGGGTCCAATCCACAGCAGCTGTGTCATAGCCACTGGTGCAGGTGGAAGACAATAGCTTGCTCACCAGTCCTCTGTCTCTTGGCTACTCCTAGGTGAGCAGCTGTCGAGGCAGTTGCTGCAACGGAGAGGTCTCACCCTGGACTTCGGCTTATGTATCTCCACTATCTGAGCTGTGCGCAAGCAGGCGCAGACTACATCTGAGTGTAACCTCTTCCTGCTCCTCCCTCTTCAATCCTCTTCTTGACCTGGGAGACAGAAGCAGGGGGCAGGAGGGGGAGGTGTGGAAGTCCTTGACCCAACACAGCCTGCCGTATCCCTCCCTCCTCCACCACCTGTTCTTCACTTTCTGAATGGCCGCCAAGACTGTACAACACCGGTCCTGAAAGACCTACATTGGCTCCCAGTACGTTTCCGAGCACAATTCAAAGTGTTGGCGTTGACCTTTAAAATCCTAAATGACCTTGGCCCGGTATACCTGAAGGAGCGTCTCCACCCCCATCGTTCAGCCCGGACACTGAGGTCCAGCTCTGAGGGCCTTCTGGCGGTTCCCTCACTGCAAGAAGTGAGGTTACAGGGAACCAGGCAGAGGGCCTTCTCGGTAGTGGCACCCACCCTGTTGAACGCCCTCCCGGCATATGTCAAGGAAATAAACACCTATCTGACTTTTAGAAGACATCTGAAGGCAGCGCTGTTTAGAGGAGTTTTTAATGTTTGATTGGCGGTGTATAAATGATGATGATGATGATGATGATGATTTTCTATCCTGCATCATCTCCTGCCTCTGACTGTCATCTCCTGGCTGTTACAGGCTCCCCCAGATCACTGCTCCTTTCTTCTAAGTCAGTCTTGCAACTCTACTTCTGCCCAGCCACCACTGCTCAGTGTCCAAACAGCCCCCAATATCCCTCTGTTGGAGGCAATATTCCACTTGCTGGAATTTTAATTGAGGAGTATACTCATGATCCCCTCGAGGGCTTCCTATAGGCACCCGCTTGGCCACTGGGAGAGCAGGATACAAGAGCAGGTGTGTTTTAGGTCCGATCTTGCCAGGCTCTTTTTATAGACTTAGGTTTAAAAGTGTCAGACTCCAAACAGTATAGAATGTCAGTTGTAATTCCCTTTGCCGCTTAACTACAGGTGAATGATGACTCGGTAATGCTTGGAGACACTAATCGGGAAGCAGCCGAAAAGCCAAGGTATTTTAAAATTCACTGCATGGATATCTGGTCATTTCTTAGATTTGGATTATCTCTATATCGGGGTGCCTGGGCAGTGAAAGATTTCACTTGCAAAAACTGCATTCTGCATTTTTGGAAATGTGTGTCAAGTTGAAAGGGCCAACTGGCAAATCTGGCAGCCGTAGAAGAAAGCTCTTTTGTATTCACAACTAGGAAGAGGAGAAATGAATGCAAGTTATGTTGAAATGGGAATTCTAGCATTGGCTTCGTCCTCATATGAGAAGCACAGTCTGAATCTGCTTCAGTGAGCTGAGTGTTCCACCTTGTGGTCAAGTCATTGAACTAGAAGTGATTCAGGAAAAACTGGCAGAAAAGATCAGTGTGCAATAAATTGAAGCTTATTTTCCTTCCCATGGTTTTCCAGTATCCAGTGAGCCTGGGAGGTTCATAACATGAGCCTGGATTTGAACCCTGCTATACTCAAAGCGAGTCCAAAATTCCATGCATTGGATCAAAGTGGCTCTTTGCAGAAGCCAAGAAAATGATGCAGCACAGTATTTTTCAAAGTATGGGCTAGGGATGACCACTAGGCATTGATGCCACAGGTCTATCTTCTGGTTGCACTGAAGACTTTCAGATAGGCCAGTGCCAGTAACAACTTCCCACATGTTGGCTAGAGCAAGAGAGTGGGTCAGAGCAAGGGTCCATTTGGGTGGTGAAAACACCACGCTTCATGGTAGGCCATAAAACGAGCCCTCGGTGCCCTGACCCACGGGTCACGTTTTTACCAAAAAATCTGACGTCCGATTCACTTGAAAATGGTGCCCAACCCCTGCAAATTGCCTGCTGCAAAGTCGTCCGATTCACTTGAAAAGGGTGCCAACACCTGCAAATTGCCCACTGCAAAGTTTGGCGGTACAAACAGCGCATTCCACAGTAGGTGGAAGGCAATACGGGGGAAAATTGTGCTGTTGCTGTGACTTCATAGCTAGAAAACACTCTTTTTGCCTCTTACGTGACAACTCAGCAGAGTTTGTTTGCACATTGGGAGAAACATATTGATGGTAGAGCCGTTTAAGAATGTAACCATTTTGGAACCAATGGTTCTGCCATCTTGGCCTCACCACCAAGAAGGGTCTATCTCTTGTAAGCTTGTCCTAAGACATGGACGGTCATGTAATATCTCTCATTTATGTCTCGTAGCCAAGGAGTAATTATCACTTTGTTAGCATGGCATCTAGTATAGCCTGCTTCTTTACATTTCCAACACTTACTAGATCCTGTTCTATACATTTTTGCTAATTTAACCAGATACCACCAATGCATCATTTTCATATAATTCTCTTTTAGTAGGGTTGTATGCAACAATTCATAAAATATTGCATGTCAATAAAAAGGTCATAAATGCAACAATGTGAAGAAAATATGTATTTTTTAAAAAAAATAATTATAATATAATGATGAGAGTTCATATTCAACAAAACTGGAAAGTCATAGGAACTCTCTGATAGCCTTAGAGTAACTGAAAGAGAACTGAAACTGACGGAGCCTTCCATCCCTGCCTCTGACTGCAGTTTTTCCACATAGGAATTTGTTTTCACAGAAAATCCATTCCTGGCCTTCCCTACAGTTTGCTTTACTTTTTCTTTACTTTTTCAATGTAATTTGAAAGTGGTGTGTGGGATGGTGAGTTGCTGCTATTGTTACGCAGACTCTATCATGTGCCAGCCCTCCAGTACCTAAGCCAAATCCAACCTACACCTGGAATCAAGAGTTGGCGGGGCCAACCATGGTCCGCACCACAGTGAATAGGAAAAGACCAAGGAGCCACAGAGTGGACATGGTCATCTATTTAAAAAAGAAGAGCAGATGAAGATTGCTCTTAGACAGACTTGATCAGTGAGCTCCACCTGACAAACCACTTATTGGGCATGCATCTTGATTTGCTTGCTTATGCAGAAGTTAGATTATATCTGGACTTTAAGGAGCAAGCTGGATGACAGAGCACTTTAATCCACTTTTACTGCACCATCCTAAATCTCCAGTGTACACTGCAATCCCTCCCACAAAATACTAACAAGGAAGTGGCCGCTTCCACTTGGATCAGGCTTTCTTTCTGGCTTTTCTTTCACACTCTCCATGACCAGCTTGACAGGTCCTGGTGGATCCTGTAGGGATTTGACAAAGGAGGTATTTGCCAGGTTCAGGGTATGGAGAGCCGAAAGGGGAGCGTCCAGGGCTGGCATTGCCTCGGCAAGGTCTCCCTCAAACTCCTCCTGTAATCATATCAAATATACCACATAGTCAGGATGAACAGTCCAGTGAAACAATAACTTTCCAAGAACCACCCTTTCCTTTCTTATTCCAGGTGCTGTCACTGGATGTGCCTTGACTGGAATTGATTGAGGGCCCTCTCAGTGGCAGTTCCCCACCTGTCAAATGCACTCCCTGGTGCAATGGGAACGTGGTCACCCAGTAAGTTTTAGAACTCAGTGGGGATTTGATAACCCTGGTCTCCTCTGGCCTAACACTCTAACTCATTCTCATCTTCTCCCTTTCTTTGCTTGCTTGTGTTGATGGGGAGAGGGAGAGGGGTAGAGGGAGTTACTTTTTGTCTTTGGAAGATAAATGCATCAATATTCTTCCTAGATGACTTACATATGTTTGCCAAGGAGGTATACGGAGCCTAGCCTTCTACAGAATTCCTTAGGCAATGGATTGATCACAGCCACTGGTATGACAAGAAGGACACCTCAAGGCTTGCTATTGTTGATGTTCTGTTCCTTTCAGCAAAGGGGCCTCCGGGAGGTGGAAGGAATGATGCTACCTGCATGATGTCAGATTAAATGCAATAGGACAGCCTTTCTCAACTTTGGGTCCCCAATGTTGTTGGACTACAACTCCCACCATCCCTAACTAGAAGGGCCAGGTCAGGGATGGTGAGAGTTGTAGACCTACAACATCTGGGGACCCAAGGTTGAGAAGGGCTGCAAAAGGGCACCATCCTTCCCTCTAATGTTAGGATTTTAGCTAAGAAAGAGCCATGGAGAAAGAAGAAAATCTAAAGGCAATGGGGGAAATGTACAAACACAAAAGCTGGTGCCATAAGAACTGGATTTGCTCATTACCCAGGGAATACTTATAATTAATTAGGGTGGGGAGGTGGAAAACATGGAGGAAGGAGGGGGTCACCCTGACTGGAAACCTTACCAAGAGCACTCCTATTAGAAGGTGAGGGTGCCCAACATCTTTCCTCCTCTAATTTTGGACTCAGATAGTTGCATGTCAATCAGTCTGAAAGAAATAGGGATCAACCTACAAATGGTAGCTCTGTGAGGGATCTCCTAACAACTTTCAGCACCTTTAACAAACTACAGTTCCCAGGATTCTTTGGGAGAGGAAGCCAGGGCAATTTAAAGTGGCATAATAGTACCTTAAATGTATGGTGTAGACGTGACCTTGCCACCTTCACCAGCAGTTTCAACTGTCTGCCTGGGGTCACCAGAAGGAATGCCAAAGCTGCACTGAGACTTACTCTGCCTTCCTTTGTGTCTCACGGGGCATTTCACAAGGCACCTGGCCATTGTTTCCATCAGTGCCTTTGATGATCAAATTTTAGATTTGAGATTTGAGACCACTATTCTGAGGCCACTATTCTGAGCAAGAGAGCACATGTTGTGGTATTTATATGTGCAGAAGCTGCCCCAGGAGTTTAAACATAACACATAACTTTCTTTGGTACGATAAAACATACAGTGCTTGTTTTCTGGGGGGGGGGGATGTTTAGGGGTACTCTCATTTTGACTCAAGGAAATCACCATTTTATAGTTGAAATTGGGGGAAATAAATACAGTAAATGGACAAAAGTACAAAGAACATGCACTACCTCATGCTAGATTCCAACTCCTACTTCACACATTAAATGCTTGTTCAGTCTGAGACTCAGGAAATGAGGCTGCCATCAGGGGTAGCAACAGAATTGAGGATTCACCGTGCTAGAGAAGAAAATAAAATGTTTAAAATTTTTAGTTTCTTCTGTTTGATTCACAAAATGTTTAGGGGTGTGAGTACCTCTGCGTTCCCCCCAGAAAAAAGTACTGAAAATACACACACACACACACACACACACACACACACACACGAGAAACTGGCAGACTTACGAGATTTTACCTACTTATTCAGAGGCACATAGCTGTATAAAACGCAGAGTAAAACTCGCTCTCTCACTCTCTGCACTTGATAAGAGACCTAACTGAAAAGAACTGCCTGCTATGGTGACATCTTAGGATTCCAGACCACATCATCTCTTTCCATAATGCATTTCCCTCAACCACATCTAGCCACTATCTACCACTGCCACTGCTCTTGCTATAGAATCCTGTACTGTTGTGTGTTTGTTATCTGAAGTGACACTTGATTTAGGATCAGGAGGTTGATAAAAAACCTCCATGGTTAGCAAAATAGGAATCTGTTGTTGGTCCATTTAACTTAGCGCTGTCTGCACTGACTGGTAGAAGCTCTCCAGGGTTTCAGGTGTTGGAGATGCCAGGGACTAAAGTGTAAAGCCACGTGCTCTGCCATTGAATTATGACTGGGGATGGGGGAGAAATAATGAGCAGTATCCAATTAAACCATTGTCTCAGTACAAAGATTTCTGCTTGTGCAATGGAATTCCCCCTAAATATGTTCCTCCAACCCTTTGGAGCAGATTTGGGGAGGGTTTGGGATAGATGCCTGGAGGGAGGACTTGTGCAAAAGGAAATCCTTTGCACTTTCCCAATCTTAACAAGGAAGTTCGCCGGCCAGGCTACGTATGCAAAATGAGCACTCACACTTTTCATTGTGGGTGCCCTTTGCGGGATCATGCATGGTGCTACAGTTCCCAGGGGCTTACTGGCAAACAGGGTCTGGCTTGCCTTTCAGTGTTAATTTTTAGGGGTTTATGCCCAACCTCAGTACAGTGGTGCCTCGCAAGACGAAAAGAATCCGTTCTGTGAGTCTCTTCGTCTAGCGTTTTTTTCGTCTTGCAAAGAAAGCCCATTGATGGATTAGCGGATTAGCGCTATTAGCGGCTTTTAGCGGCTTATCGGTTTAGCGGATAAGCGGCTTAGCGGCTTAGAAAAAGGGGGGAAAGGAAAAAAAACCCGCAGGAACTCGCAAGACATTTTCGTCTTGCAAAGCAAGCCCATAGGAGATTCATTTTGCGAAGCACCTCCAAAACGGAAAACTCTTTCGTCTAGCGAGTTTTCCGTCTTGCGAGGCATTCGTCTTGCGGGGCACCACTGTAATCAAGTTTCTTGCTGGGAGGTGGGGCCTGCCCCATTTTTATAAATAGGGGGTGGAGCCAACAATAGCCAGAGTGGCACAGAGTGGTGATTACTTGGGGCCCCATTTCCTTTTCACGTTTCCTTCTTCCCTATCATACTTCCTGCCATGGAGCCAAGCTGCCTTGACAGCTCTTTGTTATTAATTCCCCCCCTTCCTGTTGCTTACTGCTGGCGAGGCCTGTTAGGCCTTCCATTTTTCGGGGGCCTGTGGCCTAGCAAAGCCTATTGAGGCCTCCCTTTGTTCCCTGCCAGCCGCTGGATTGCAGTGGGGGGATCTGCGGCCTACTGAGGCCTAGTGAAGCCTCCAATTGTTCCCTTGCAGATTCTGGACTGCAGCGAGAGGGCTGCGGCCTAGTGAGGCCTTCCTTTGTGCCCTTGCAGCCCCTGGACTGCAACGGGGGGCCTGCGGCCTACTGAGGCCTAGTATAGCCTCCAATTGTTCCCTGGCAGATGCTGGATTGCAGTGAGAGGGCTGTGGCCTAGTGAAGCCTCCCTTTGTTCCAGGGCAGCCGCTGTTGGGGTGCTATTCCCAGTGCATGGTATTTGCCCAATTTTTTGCTGGGCCCTCTGTGGGACCGGGGGTTGGTCTGGATGACCTCTGGGGTTCCCCTTGCACATTGGATTTGTCTACCTGCCCTTTATGTTGGTTTCTGCTCTCTTCACTGTGCAGCGAAGTGCATGTCATAAGACAATGTTTACATTCCACAGTCAGAGTACTGTTGGGTTTTCCCACGGGAATGGGAGACTGGATGTGACGTACACTGGTTTCCTGTTTTTCACTAGTTCTCTCGGTGTTCTTTGTTCCGAGAAGGACGGTTGCTTCTCTGCTCCCGCAGAGGCAAGATGCATGTTTGTAATCTCTCACCATTGAAATGAAAATAAAGCAAAGTTAAGCATGTGGCACATACTGCTCATCCTTCCGCTGAGTAAAGGACTCTGCAAATACAACATTTTTGGTTCCGGGCCCAGAAAGACGCAATCAAACTGAAGGATGGACGACTCCAGAAGCCGAGTCGGAATGCCGGCAGAGGAACAGAGAAACGGATCGGCGTTATTTGCTCTGCGCTTCGAGTTTGATTGATGAGAAGGTATGTGCTCATGCTCCGGGCAGCCTGCCAGCTTCTAGTTTATGGTTTTATGGCTGGACTTTGAACTTTTAAAGCCATTTTGCCGCGATACAGGCAAAGGCTCTAAGGCACAAGCTCACAGGCTTGGGAGGTTTGAAAACCCGAAAGTACTTTTACAAGTGCTTTTGGAAGCAGCTGTACACAGACGCAGCTTGTTTAAAGCAGCAATGATGGCTAATGCAAAGCTGGCTGATGCTTTTGGGATTCCTAAGCTCAATAAGAAAAACTATACGGACTGGGTACTCTATGCAGAGGCTGTTCTGCAGAAAGAAGGTCTGTTTAATGTTATTACTGACAACCCCCCAGCTCCAATTACAGATGAATGGGCTACTAAGGATTCCAAAGCAAGGGGAACACTTACATTGATAGTATCCCCAGAAGAGCTCTGTCTGTTGCGTGGAAAGACCACAGCCAGAGAAATTTGGGACACTTTAAGAGAAGCTCACTTGAGGACAGAGGCTGGTTCCTCAATGTACTACTATGCCAAGCTGCATGGTATGGCTCTTGCTGAAGGTGGAGATGTGCGTACACATCTGATGGAAATGCAAAATCTAAGACATGAGCTGCAACAGAGAGGACTCAACTTTCCAGAGGCTGTGTATTCCTTCATGATACTACATTCTTTGGGTCCAAGTTGGAAGTCCGTTGCCACTCAGATTGCTGTTCAGCCAACTGCTCAGCTCACAGTAGCATATGTTACTGCCGTGATCCAGAATGAAGCAGATCGCCGGGGTGCTAGCTGCATAGGTAAGGAGGAGTCTTCACAGACGTCATCCCAGAGTGCAGTGGAACCACCAGAGGGCGCCAAAGCTTTGAAGGCAGTGAAATGCTACTCGTGTGGACGTCTAGGCCATATGAAGAGGGAATGCAAATATCCCAGGGCCAAGACAGAGCAGCGCAGTGGAAGCTCATCGCGTGGAAAAGGCCAAAGCAAAGGCAAAGGTCCAGTGTCCAGGACAACGAAGCACAAGGCAGTGGTCTCACGCTTCACTCCAAACGTCACAAAGGTCCAGAAGACGTCTAGATCTTTCTTTGTTGTTGATTCAGCAGCTACCCACCACATGTGCAACGATAAGCGACTGTTCGTGTCTTTTACACCGCAGGAAGGTGCGATTCACCAGGCGGATGACCACACGATCCCCAGTCAAGGCTACGGAACTGTTGTTCTTCACAGTTTGGACTTATCGATACAAGATATGCTTTATGTACCAGATGCCACACACAATCTACTCAGTGTTATGCAGCTGAATGAACGGAACATTGACGTTTCATTCAAGAACAAGAAATGCACCATCACAAAGAAAGACGATTATGTATTGCATGCTGAATGCGTTGATCGTTTGTTTGTTTTGTATTATGATGATGTTGTGCAGAATGAAACTTGTTGCATTGCAGGTACTAACAAAAGTTTGCATGCAGGATGTATTCACGATTTTCACAGGAAATTTGGTCATTTGCATTTTGAGGCAGTATCTAAAATGCCTGCCTTGGTTGAAGGTATGACTATTAAACCCTGCAGGTACCACATGAAGTGCAAGGCATGCACAGCAAACAAGGTGAAAATGGCTGCGAAAGGTAAGGTGTCTAGTAGGCAAGCTACAGAACCATACCAGGTTGTTCATGCTGATTTAGTTGGTCCACTATCACCCTCTTTGGGTGGAAATTGATGCATTTTCCAGGTATATTTATGTGTACAATCTCAAGCAGAAATCAGAGGCTTTTCCAAGGTTCAAGGAATTCTGTGCTTGGTTGGAAAATGTGCATGATAAGAAGATAAAGACTCTTTTCACTGATCGCGGGGGAGAATTCACTTCTCAGCAGTTTGAAGCTTTTCTGACTGAGAAAGGAATTCAACACGATATGTGCAGTCCTCGCTCGCCATGGCAGAATGGACTTTGCGAAAGGGCAAATCAGACATTGCTTCAAGGATTAAAAACCTTGCTGCATGATGCCAATCTTCCAGAGAGTTATTGGGCCGAATCTCTCTCGTGTTTTGTTTACAGTTACAATCGCAGGTTATCTTCAACGAATGGTTGTACCCCCTATGAGAAGATGTTTGGCAAGAAACCGTACATCAAACACATGAAAATTTTTGGTTCTGACATGTGGGTTCACACACCACAAAGCTCCAAGTTAGGCAAGCGTGGATTGCATGGTATCTTTCTAGGTTATCAGAAAGGTTCTTACAGAATAATGATGACTGACTCTAAGACAATTAAGCTCACAAGGTTGAGCACAATGCCAAGTGGGGGGAGAATGTGGGAATTTTCCAATGTTATCCTGATGACAGTGATGAGACTGAGGATAAGCAACAGCAAAAGCAGCCGCAACAACCCACACCCACTGATGAAGGTTTTGATTCTGAGTCTGAAACTGAATCGGATAATTCAGAGGATTTCAAGAGTGCGAAAGCCTCTATGCGACCCTCTGAAAGCTCTGATCAGGAATTGGAAGAACCATTGTTCACCATAGGCCACTTTTCTCCTAAGAAGGAAGAGGAAAGTGTTGAGGACTTAAGGATAATTCGCAGGTCACAAAGAGCCACAAAAGGCAGACCTCCAAAGAGATTTGCTGATGAATTTGCTAAGACAGCAGTAGCAGCTGTTAAAAGCTCCAAGAAGGTATTTGAACCTTCAAGTTTCCAAGAAATCCAGGATTTGGATTCTAAGGAAGCTGAGCCATGGTTAAATGCCATGAAGGCTGAGCTTGATTCCTTAGAAAGAAACAAAACATGGGAGCTAGTTCCAGTAGTTCCAGGAATGAAACTGCTTGGAAGCAAATGGGTCTTCAAAGCGAAGACGGATCGAAATGGCAAGATAGTCAGACACAAAGCCAGATTGGTAGCCAGAGGTTTTGCACAGGTACCAGGTGAAGACTATCACGAGACCTACTCACCCACAGTGAGATATGAGAGCATTAGGCTTATGCTCAAGCTAGCTGCAGAGGAGAATCTACACATTAGTCACCACGATGTGAATACAGCATTTTTGTACGGATCTCTAGCTGAATCACTTTATATGTTTCCACCTGATGGCGTACAGGTAAAACAGGGATTTGTTTATGCTCTAAAGAAGTCCCTTTATGGTCTCAAACAAAGTGCACGGTGTTGGCACACAAAACTCACTGAAGTATTGTTTTCTCTAGGTTTTCAGCAAGGGAAAGCTGATCCATGTGTATTTGTCAAAGAGGAGGGGCAAAAGAAGCTGTATTGTTTGTTTTATGTTGATGATATTTTATTCTTTTGGAAAGATGTCACAATGTACAATAACGCCCTAGCTCAACTGAAAGAGCACTTTGACATGAAAGATCTTGGTGAGGTAAACAACTACCTATCTCTGGAAATAGAGAGAGATCAAAGTGGTAACATTCTAGTACACCAGTCACGGAAAATTGCTGATGTGTTAAGCAAACTGAACCTGATGGATGCTAACCCTGTAGACACACCGATGACAACAGGCTATCAGGTAGATGACACTGAAGAAGCATTTTCTGACACTACACTGTACAGAAGTGTGCTAGGCAAGCTAAACTTCATTGCCAGATGTTCAAAACCTGACATTGCTGTTAGCTGTAATTTGCTAAGCAGACAAGTTAACAATCCTACTGTTAAGGATTGGAAAGCTCTAAAACGCATAGCACACTATTTGAAAGGCACTATGCATTACAGACTGAGATTTAACAATCAGAAGTCTGGTGGTCTTGAGATTTTTGCAGATGCAAGTTTTGGAAGTGACACTACAGACAGGAAAAGTACGTCTGGAGTTTGCTACATGTACAATCAGGGTCTATTTGATTGGTCATGCAAGAAGCAAACAACAATTAGCTTAAGTACTTGTGAAGCTGAACTGAATACACTGTCTTATTCACTTAAGGATTGTGAATGGTTGTTACAATTGTGCAAAGACATGAAAATTCCTGTCAAATGTCCAATCCAGGTTTACCAGGACAACAAAGCATGCTTAGCTTTGCTGAATTTGGAAGGTTGTAAGCAAAGCACGAAGCACTTGCAATTGAAGTTGCAACATGCTAGGGAACATATTCAGAAGGGACTTGTAACGGTGTCCTATATGCCAGGTAATGAAATTCCTGCTGATGTATTGTCCAAGATTGTATCAAGGGATCAACACTGTACCTATGTACAGAAGTTGGGTTTGTACTGATATTGTACGAACACGCTGCCCAGTGATGTTCACAGAAAGGGGGAGGATGTTGGTTTCTGCTCTCTTCACTGTGCAGCGAAGTGCATGTCACAAGACAATGTTTACATTCCACAGTCAGAGTACTGTTGGGTTTTCCCACGGGAATGGGAGACTGGATGTGACGTACACTGGTTTCCTGTTTTTCACTGGTTCTCTCGGTGTTCTTTGTTCCGAGGAGGACAGTTGCTTCTCTGCTCCCGCAGAGGCAAGATGCATGTTTGTAATCTCTCACCATTGAAATGAAAATAAAGCAAAGTTAAGCATGTGGTACATACTGCTCATCCTTCCGCTGAGTAAAGGACTCTGCAAATACAACACTTTATAGCCCTGTGCATTGGCTTGCTAGCATTCATGTCATTTCATTCTCTCTTGTTTCTTGGCCTGCTCTAGTCTTGAAGCCTGGGCCTTGCCCTGTGGCAGACACGTGTAAATTTATGAGAGCCCGCCCTGAGGAGCCTGGCCAGTTCCTTGTTCATGCATCTGGCCACCCTTTAGAAGAAGAAGAAGAAGAAGAGTTTGGATTTGATATCCCGCTTTATCACTACCCTAAGGAGTCTCAAAGTGGCTAACATTCTCCCTTTCCCTTCCTCCCCCACAACAAACACTCTGTGAGGTGAGTGGGGCTGAGAGACTTCAAAGAAGTGTGACCTGCCCAACGTCACCCAGCAGCTGCATGTGGAGGAGCGGAGACGTGAACCCAGTTCCCCAGATGACGAGTCCACCGCTCTTAACCACTACACCACACTGGCTAGTTCACAGGAGTGCTGCGTAAAGAGAGGTCATGTGGTGAAGCACCTCGAAATTGAAGTTGGTAGGCCTGTTCTTTTCAGACCTGATGGCGTGCATCTTTCCAGCCCTGTGAGTGAGCTCTTGTTGTGTGACATCAGGCATGGCCTGATGGAGTGGTTGGAGGTAAGTTGAATGGTTTTCCAGATGTAGGTGGTCTTGGTGGCAAGACTGTGAGTTCGTGGTCTCAGGTGGCGGTTATGGCCTTGGGTGGAATCCTTTAGTCTTTTCTTCCCTACAGTGGTACCTCAGGTTAAGTACTTAATTAGTTCCTGAGCTCCGTACATAACCTGAAACTGTTCTTAACCTGAAGCACCACTTTCGCTAATGGGGCCTCCTGTGCCGCCGTAGCACGATTTCTGTTCTCATCCTGAAGCAAAGTTCTTAAGCTGAAGCACTATTTCTGGGTTAGCGGAGTCTGTAACCTGAAGCGTATGTAACCTGAGGTACCACTGTATATGGTGGGGGCAGGGCATGAAGTGGTGACTCACCCCATTGCAGCGGCGATTCAAGGGTCCCCCTCTTAAAGGGGTTATATATATGGGTGTCACTGACCCTACACTGAAAGGTCATCAGTGAACTACCCTGCGTGCGGGGATTTGGGCTTGGCTGCCTGCTACACATATGTCTCGCAGAGCGCCCCCATATCCCATTTACTCTGATGAGCCCCAGTCCCCCCCCGGCTGGGGTGCTGGGGGGGTACACGCCCAAGACCTAAGCCAAAGTCTTCCTACATTTGGAAGTTTAATAAAGTTGTGGCCTAATTTTATTTCTTCCTTATGATCCCTGGGGGCTGTGGTTGTCGCCGCCTGGTCATGCAGTGCATATGCTACATTGGCTCTGGCCTGGGGGAACGCTCTGTCTCATGAGACCAGGACCCTGCAGGACCTGATTTCTTTCCGCAGGGCCTGTAAGACAGAGTTGTTCCGCCTGGCCTTTGGCTTGGAATCATCTTGATCCCCTCCCCCTCTTCCCCCCCCCTCTCTCCTCCTGTGATGGAACTCCTATTTGGGGACTTCCCTGGTTTTTTTCTGGCCCATGTAGGACCAGTCTGGATAGTTAGCCTTGGTGAACACTTGACGTTTTCATTCCCAAAAAAGTTTTCATTTGAGTTTCTACTGAAATGAGGCTGCAATTTAATGTTGTATTTTAATCTTGTTTTTTAAGTTGTATTTTAATCAATTGTTTTTATACCTGGTTTTAGCCGCCGTGAGCCCGGTCTTGGCCTGGGAGGGCGGGATATAAATAAAATTTATTATTATATTATTATTATTACTTAGGTAATCAGTGCGCAAAATGCATATATTTCTGAAAATAACATGCAGAAATGAATTATATTGGGGAAAATGGCTTGCAAAAATGGATATATTAGGCAAATACATACAAAAGTGTGTATGTTAGGGAAAATTAGCACTCAAACGCTAATGAATTTTTTTTTTTGGCCGGGGGGGGGTATTGCAAACCGGTGTGGAAATCAGCAGAACTGAACATAAAATTGGGAAAATGAGAAACCGAAATTAGTGGATTTGCTCATGCCTAGTGATGTCTGCAACTCTTCACCATGGCAAAATGGGAGAAGAGAACCTAGGGGTGGGGCATGTTGGAAAGAAAGGTCAGGTTTCATTTAACTTTTTTGCTCCTTTTCAAAGGATTGGCAAAATGATGGCTGCGAAAAACCTCCTCCTGACTCCTTCAAAATCTTACTACGTCTTCAACCTGCACAGTTTCTCCCGGGTCATGAAAGGAATGTTGCTCTGCCCACAAACCCATTTGCAGGTGTGAAAGCTACACTTGATTTTATTTCATCAAATAGGGGCACCATCATCACCATAAAATTTAGCTTCTTGGGATTGTGGCTGCGAAGGAAAAGCCTGAGCTGGAATAGAAGAACAAGCTGATTGTAGAAAGTGCAGCAAACAAGAAACGGCTGGAGGAAATTGAAGACGTAATCCTGGAAGTTCTTTCCAAGTCAGAAGGAAATATCTAAGAAGATGAAACAGCTATTAAAATCATCTCTTCCTCCAAAGGGTTGTCTGAAGAAATCTCTGAAAAGCAAGAAATTACCACTATTACTGAAATGGAAATAGATACCACCTGAATTGGGGTACAAGCCAGTGGCCATTCATTTAGCAATAGTCGTCTTCTGCATGTCTGATCTGGCTGACATGGAACCAATGTATCAATATTCCCTGATATGGTTTATTAACTGCTATGTCCAGTCTCTTGCCAATAGCAGGAAAAGTGACGTTTTGGAAGAAAGGATTGACTTAATAATTGAACATTTAACAATCACCAACTACAACAACTGCCGATCCCCGTTTGAGAAGGTCAAGCTTCTTTTCTCCTTCCTTCTGACTATAGGGATCGTGAAAGGGAGAGATGAGATTGATGGTGAGGTCTGGCGTTTCCTACTGACAGGTGAGGTTGCACTCAAGAACCGGGATGCGAATCCTGCCCCAGAGTGGTTGTCTGACAAATCATGGGCTGAAATTGTGCATTCCTCAGGGCTGAAAAACTTGCATGGGCTGTTGCATCATGTGGAGTCCAATGATGTGGAGTGGAAAACGATTTATGGTTCTGCCAAACCTCATGAAGAAGAGTTTCCTGGTGAATGGAATCTAGTCACAGGTCTGGACCGCATGGTCATCCTCCAATGCCTGAGACAAGATAAAACCATCCCAGCCACCCAACTCTTCATCGCAGACAACATGGTGAAGATAAGTATCAAACCCCCGACCTCTGATTTTTGTTCTGTTGCCAGGTGCTGATCCCATGGCATGTTGGTTTCTTAAATACCCAACATGATATCCTTCTTTTATGATACTGCCTTTCCTGTTGAACAAGGCTATAATCTGCATCTTTCACTACCCACACCCTGAGCAGCAGCTCAAACTCTGACCCAGAGGAGGAGTGCACAGCCAGATTTTTTAAAAAAAATGGCAGTGCAAGCAGATGAGGAGGAGGAGTATGGATTTGATATCCCGCTTTATTACTACCCTAAGGAGTCTTAAAGCAGCAAACAATCTCCTTTCCCTTCCTCCCCCACAACAAACACTGTGAGGTGAGTGAGGCTGAGCGACTTCAGAGAAGTGTGACTAGCCTAAGGTCACCCAGCAGTTGCATGTGGAGGAGCGGGGAAGCGAACCCGGTTCACCAGATCACGAGTCCACTGCTCTTAACCACTACACCACACTGGCTCTCAATGAGGTGCTGGACCCAGACCTGGGTTCCCCATTCTAAACTCGAGCCAGAGATTCCATGTCCAGTGGCAGTAATGCTTCTCAATGCCAGTTGCTGGAAACCACATAAGGCAACAGTGCTGCTGTGTTCAAAACTTACGTACTTGCAAGTTGCCCACAGGCATCTGGTTGAGCATTATGAGAGCAGGATTCGTGACTAGATGGGCCATTGGTTCTTATTATGCTCTTATGAGACTCCCAAACTGGGATCCCCAGAGGCAGCATCTCTGGGGTCAGATTCATCTGTAGGTCCAACCTTCCCTTCTGCCCCAGGGCCTGTTTTACAGCACACAAAATGCAGCCAAGGAAACTCAGCAGAGAAAGACCACAGTCCATGGTACCCTTTTCATGGAGAGGTTCACAGGTTCAGTTGCTGGCCATCTCCAAGTAAGGCTAGGAGAGAAATCTGCCTTAAGCCATGGAGAGCTGTTGCCAGTCCGTGTTACCCTAACTGGGCTAGATGAACCCATGTTCTGACTCTGTATAAAGTAGCTTCCTACTGACATTCTTTAATTTATCTGTATGTTGTGTGCAGAAGTCTTTGCAACAGCAGCTTGCCTGAAAGTCCTCAAAAAAGCACTTTAATAATAATAATTTTCTTTGTACCCCACCCATTTGACTGTGTGGCACCATAAGCAGTTTCCAACATATATAAAAACATAATAAAACATTGCCTATTAAAAAGCTTCTCTTTACACGGCTGCCTTCAGATGTCTTCTAAAGGTGACAGTTACTTTAAATGAGAAGATTCGGTTTGGGTTTCTTGAATAGCGTTCCTGGCACTAAAACCCTGCACATTTATTAAAACAATTTGTATTTAAATATTTGACCCTAGGCTTGATGATTTCAGCATGGAAAGCATCCGGACTACTTCACTTGGCCAGGGCCAAGGAACAATTGCAGCAAAGATGATTAATCAGGCTATCGTGGATGGGACTAAGGTTGTGCTGCAGAACTGCCATCTCTCAACCAGCTGGATGTCTGCTTCAGGGAAAAAAGGGTGAAGAGGTCATAGTACCTGAGAGTACTCATGACAAGTTCAGGCAAGAATTCAGTATCTATTAATCAGTCTACATGAATGCTGTACAAATCCTGTTTCCTGGGCTCCAGACATCTTATGCTGATCAGGAAAGGGGTGCAATGAAAGTTCTGGTCCCCTGGGGCTCTGGGGTCACGGAGAAAGTGGCAGCAGGCTTTTTTTTTTTAAAGGCAATATTAGGTAAATATATCTTCCCAGTGTGGTCATGTCAGATAATATCACAGTGAACAACAGGGTCATGCAGGTAAGGTCAGGCTCCTTAGCATGGGCCTCAATTTAGCAGTTTCAAGTTCAGGGCCAAGGTCAAATATACATGTTAGTATATAAAGCCCTTAACAGCTTGTCCCTAGTTTACTTGTGAGATTTCCTTATCCTATATATGCCCATGCAACTGCTTGGCTCTGTGGAACTGGCACTGTTACAAGTGCCACATAATACTTGATCCGCATTTGTAAGAAAATGATATTTTCAGTTGGAACTCCCAAGCAGGTACAGTGGTGCCCCACAAGACGAATGCGGGGAAAACTCGCTAGACGAAAGAGTTTTCCGTTTTGGAGGTGCTTCGCAAAACGAATCTCCTATGGGCTTGCTTCGCAAGACGATAATGTCTTGCGAGTTCCTGCGGGGTTTTTTTCCTTCCCCCCTTTTTCTAAGCCGCTAAGCCGCTTATCAGCTGATCCGATAAGCTTATAAGCCGCTAATAGCACTAATCCGCTAATCCGTCAATGGGCTTGCTTCGCAAGACAAAAAAACCGCTAGACGAAGAGAATCACAGAACGGATTCTTTTCGTCTTGCGAGGCACCACTGTACCTTCATCCTACTCTTTTTGGTGCCTGCTAAAAACATCCATAAATGTAGAATCTTGACATACATTTTAATTTGCTCCCTGCCCATCGTTGATCTTATTTATTTTTCAATGTTTTCAATAGTTGTTTCCTTTTTTTAGATGATTTTATGGTTTTACTCTTTTTGTAAGCTGCTTTGAGCTTTGCTTGCAATCAAGTGGTGTATAGATCATAAGAAATAAATAAAAATAAAAATACACCCAGATTTAGGCAAGCCCTATCAGGACCATGGACAGGTCCTGTGACCTCCAGTGGCTGCAGTTTTCTCTTGATTGTAGTTAATGGGTGGATGTTGTCCCAGCAAAGAGGTTGAGGTTGGCAAACCCTGTCCTGCAATTAGCCCTGCCTTTGCAGAGGAGCTGGCTGTGTTCTTTAAAGGGCTATTGTCCAGTTCCATAAATGCTAACATCTACACGGCTGAAAGATGAAATGCTACAGGGGACTCACCCTAAGGGTTTGAGTCACAAATCCCACCTCAGCCCACTCACAAAGCACCATCACAAACCCCACCTCAGCCCACTCACAAAGGGCCATCACAAACCCCACCTCAGTCCACTCACAAAGCACCATCACAAACCCCACCAAAGCCCTCTCACAAAACGCCCTCTCAAACCCAATAGTACATTGGGATTTGTGACAAAACTCCATCATCCCTAGTAATGCAAGGCCAGCTAACATCTGGCTGCTTATTAAAAGTGTCCCACTGTAGGTTCCAATTCCCCCCTGAGCCCACTGTATGAGGGCTCCGGTCACCTTGTGAGCAGAGTCATATTTAGTCTTCTGTTTTAAACAGATAGTATCTCTGCATGCTCTATAAACACCTTACCATTTCATTCAAATGCGTTGTTTCTATTCCTAGGTGAATCTAACTATGGTAGGAGATTACTCGACAACAAGGACAGGCTTCTCCAGCTCTCTGTTCTTTCCAATTGCATTTTGTAAAGCTGCAGAAGTCCTGGAAAATGATCAGCTTTCCCCAGAGGGGGAATATTTTGTAAAAAGTCCATTCTTTTGGGAGGAGTGGGTTTGTTGTTCAAGGCCTCCCAATCACCTTGACTGCACAACCGGGATTTGCTGGGATGTGGCTGAATCCCACCCAATACTGGTCTGGAAGTCCTCTTTGCTTTGCTCCCAGTTTTCTTTCTTGCGTTGAGCCCAACTCTTTGCTTTGTCATTTCATTCAACTTCGCTTCTGGCTTTCCCCAGTTCCTACCTTGGCTTTCATTTTCAGGTCAGGGTCATGGCTTTGAGCCCCTGCATTGCAGGATGTTGAACTAGATGACCCTCTATTCCATTCTAGCTCTTTGATTCTGTTAACTTCATAATCCGTCCATTCCTGTGTAAGGTCTTCCTTGCCCTCTGCCTTCCCCTCGCTGCCCCAGATATTAATCTTCTGGTGGTTTTTGGCCCCATCTGCACCATACATATAAAGCAATGTCATACCTATTTACACAGTCATGAATTCCCCCTCCAAAATCCTGGGAACTGGAGTTTATTAAGGGTGCTGAGAGGTTAGTTCCTCTTCCTAGGGAACTCTGGAGCTTGCAGCTCTGTGAAGGGAACACAGCTATTAGATTTTGGGCATATATTGATGGATCACAAAGTTTATTTGAGTCTGCTACTTTTATTATTTCCCCCCCCCCCTGTTTTGTTTTATGTTGCTGTTTGATTAGTCAGGACACACACACACACAAAATCACAATCACACTCTTTTGTTTATTTTCTATGGGACAGACAGCCACAGCAGCATTGAAAGCAGTAGGATATGTGAGGCACAACGTCAAAGGGGAAAGCTATTATTATAATCAGCTGGACAGGAAGAAATGACTGGATTGGATATAGAAGAAAGAAGAGGATGAGTCAAATATGAAACATGGACTGCATGTCTGAATAATTGTTCCACCCCTGAGCTTTTGCCGTAACCAGATAGTAATATTGGCTCGGCTAATTAGGCTACACAATACCTCACTGCACCAGCTCACTTGCCTTATGGATATGCTTTGCAGTATTCAAGCTTTTAGTTCCTTTAAGGCCAGAACTCAAAAGATGGAGATTCAAAGGGGGACAACATATGTCTCATGCAGTGAATGGGCTGGACACATTTTAGAGGATGTGTGCAATGACTGACATTCTGGGGAAGAGTAACTCAGGCCTCTTACAATGATGTTTCCACAAATACCACACAAGAAACAATTCGCCTTAACAGAAATCAAAGAACAGGACTCTGCATTTCTGCCTTGTGGAATTCTCTGAAGGGATAAAGGAGCACCTAAGTTGCGCTTTCAAGACATCTGCAAGAAAAAGGTTTCTTACTTGAGCCAGACCCTGTTGACACAAGTGCTACCAAGAGCACAAAACACTTGGAGAAGTGTTCATAAGCTGCTGTTCCCCACATCACCCTATTCAAATGAAACAGCTCAGGCTGACCTGTGTTATTCCTATGGCAGCCCGAGACACCACTGTCCTGATAACCTTAGGTGGGTTATCCCATGCTTTGTCTGGAGTTTGTCTGCCCCATTGTAAGACTCAGCTGCCAGCTCAATTGGCTGCTGTGCGTGGAATGGGATTGAAGATTCACCGTTTTGTTTTTGCTTTTTGCTTCAGGCAGCAAAATGTGTTGGTCTGGCTCTGCATATTGACTGATAGCAAACTGTTCCTATTGGTAATAATGTCACTTTTGCTGCATTTGAAAGCCATTTACCCTTTTCCAACTTTCAGGCAGACGACTTATTCATGGGGCCAGTTCAGCCTTGTTTGGAATTTCTTCGCCATCATTGCAGGGTCATGGCTAAGACATCCCCCATCCATCTCACTCTTTCCATGATGACACTGTATATTGCTTTGCTTGATAAGGATCCTGTGAGCTTCAACTTCCCGCTCTCCCACCTCCACCTTGTTGCACCCTAAGAATGAGGGAGCAACTGCATTAGTTCTCCCAACTCATTTGTGCCCTAGAAAGTTATGGAAATGTCATGGAGGAAGCCCATGTTGAGCTGTGTCCAGCTTAAAGTGCAGAGCACACTGGTATGTGTATGCAAAGGAATGAACTGGGGAAACGTAAAACTGTAGTAAAGCACATGTGCTGCTGTTCTGGAATTTTTTTTCTGAAATTATTCTAGTTCACCCAGAATTCAGGAAGACTGGGATGTAGGAATGCTCTGGCTAAGCAATAGGTGGCAAAATACAATTTCTAATCAGGCAGATCCAATCCTCCCCTTTGCTTTACATCTTGCAGTACTTTCATTTTAACTTGTGGTTTTCTTCATTGCCATAACACCTAGATAAACCCCTTTTGCCATTCTTTAAATAGTGAATCAGTCGCGAGAGGTATTATTTGAAATAAAAATATCATTCTAGGCAAAACATTCATTTTTATCACTGAAATTTTGCCTAGCAATGACAATTTTAACTTTTCCCATCTTGGCATAATAATTCAAGACAGGGGTGCCAGCTTACATCACAATCCAATGTTAAGTTTATATTGGGGTTATCTGGTGCACAGAGGGCATTTCAGCAAATGAGCTGCAAATAGGTAAGTTGTTAGGTGAACAGCCTAGGCGGGAAAGTGTTCTGGGATTTAAAAGCTGTCTAAAAACAATATTCACCTGCTTTTCTTTTTTCATAGATTACAATGTTGATTTTCTGGATAATTCTCTTGGTGTCAATTTCTGGCACCAAACATGCTGAGGTAACAAAAAAATGTGACTAGCATAGGGCTTGCCGATACGAAGATCGGCAGTTTGAATCCCCATGACGGGGTGAGCTCCCGTTGCTTGGTCCCTGCTCCTGCCAACCTAGCAGTTCAAAAGCATGTCTAAGTGCAAGTAGATAAATAGGTACCATTCCGGTGGGAAGGTAAACGGCATTTCTGTATGCTGCTCTGGTTTGCCAGAAGCGGCTTAGTCATGCTGGCCACGTGCCCAGAAGCTGGACGCCGGCTCCCTCAACCAGTAAAGTGAGTTGAGCACCACAACCCCAGAGTCGTCCGCGACTGGACCTAACAGTCAGGGGTCCCTACGGAGGTAAAACATTTGCATTTATTGCTAAAAATGTCTAACCCCCCCTTTCACTGGCAGAGGAAGAGGAGTGCAGAGGGAGCACACCACCCCTGGCAGCATGATCCTGGCAGGGTGCCATTGCAGCTGCCCCCGCGCTGGGCACCCCGCCCCCACAGGCAGCGCTTCCCGCCCCCAGGACGCACGCCCTGCCCCGCCTTCTCTCTGCCCCCCGGTGCCGGAGCATGAAGCTCCACCATTGCCCCTTTTGTGGGTGGGGTCACAAGAGAGTGAGTGTGATGCAGTTAGCGTGTTAGGCCAGGGAAGACCAGGGCTATCAAATCCCTACTGAGAATATATTTGATGTCATTACAGGAGGAGTGTGAGAGCGACCTGGTGGAGGGAATGCCCGCCCTGGAAGGTCCGTTTTAGGCTCTCCATACCCTGAAACTGACAAATACCTCATTTGTCAACTGCATAAACGATCCACCAGGACCTGTCAAGTTGGGCATGGAAAACGTGAAAAAAAAGCCAGAAAGAAAACCTGATTCAACTGGAAGCGGTAATTTATTTTTTTAATCCTCTATTGGGAGGGGTTGTCATGTGTTTCTTTGTTGATACTGAGCATTTTCATCATATCACTTTATATTATATATTCAGACATTCAACCAGTAGACTTTAGTCCATTAGGGCAAGTGGGGAACTGCCCTAAAAAGCTAAGCCTCTGTTAGCCAGCCCCCATCTGCTCCTGTTCCTCCTTAGACCCAGTGTTGCTGTTATGGAACTCAGCAGCAAGGAGGGTGAGGACAAAGCCAGAATTAGTTCACTCTGCCTGTCATTGGCTCTAATTCCCTACTACTGTTGACTCTCCTGTACTCTGCCCTACAAGTCCAATGGGCACCAGCCCCTCCCCCTGCATTCAATGCAGTAAAATGAACCATAGATGCAAGTGTCGTTTTATGACCTTATCCATTTCCTTTGGCTTAAGAATCACCTGGATGCTCCCAAAACTATTACAGGGGAAAGAACAGCAAGGTTGAAAATCTTCCAGATTTTTAAAATGAGATATTTATATTTTGACAACATTTTAATATATATGTATTTATTTGAAATTTCAGGTAGTTCCAAAATGGTTGTAAGGGACCTGAAATTCCTCGACTCCTTGAAGACTTCTGACAAAGAGAATTTCCTCCCAGCTGTAATGAAGAGAAGGAGAGAGAAGTTGTGGACTTTCAGCCAGGTGGACTTTCAGCCATCTTTCATAGAGCCAGCTGTATCAACTGCCTGCAAAGGAATGTGCAAAGGAGTTGGATCCATGGAAGCGTACGACCGGGTAGCAAAGGTGGTGGCCCCAAAACATCAAGAACTCTGGAAAGAGGAAGGGTTGCTCACTCTGCTGATGCAGAAGCTCAATACAGACAGAGACAAACTAAAGAAAGTAATTGACCGCCTCCGGGACCTGAATGATGAACTTGAATCACTTAATAACCTGTCAGGGAACTGCCATCAGAGGCACGGGAGAAGGAGAGGGTCTCTGATTCTGCAGGGGAAGGTCCAAGCGCCAGAGGGAGACTCAGCCGGGAAGAAGGGGAAGAGAATGAGTGTAACACCAGGGATCCAGGAGAGCAACGGGACAGGGAGGTGCAGGGGCTCCAGGACTCTTCGTTGGAAGTTAGCGAGGAGAGCCCAAGCACCCCGCTGCCCACGCCCACCCTGCGCAGGAGACTCCCGCGCAGTGAGAGGCGGAAACGATTGGGCGTCAAACAACTCTTATGTTGGCAACGCTTTAAGAAACGCCCACAGACAGATTCTATGAGTGACTAAGGGCAGCCACGCTAAGATGGGCTGCGCAGTCCGGAGGGTTTAACCAGGCAATCCGATGCTCAAACGGAGCAGGATTACGCACGAGTAACTCCCAACCACTACATAACCGGAAGAAAGAACTTGAAAACAGCATTGAGGAATGCTCTCAGAAGCTGGACAGGGCTGAAAAGATGAGCTTAGGAGGAAAGGAGGATAGGGGCACGGAAGCAGCAAGCTATAAGGTGTCTGACTCCACTTACGTAAGGACTTTGGAGAACGCCATCCAGTTTGGAACCCTAGTCTTGCTTGAAAATATGGGCGAAGAAGAGTTGGGTGCCCTCTCAGAGCCAGTGCTGCTAACGGCAACTTTCAAACAGCAGGGTGGAGAGTACAGGAGACTGAGAGAGAACGTTCTTGAGTACTCAAGCAATTTCAAGTTTTTACTCAATGGATTTCAAGTGGAATACTGCTTGGAGGAGTCTGACCACGTCACCAAGGAGCCCATGTCTCTGGTTATGTTGAAACAGGTAGATTTTATGGAAATTTGTACAGTAGTGCCTCGCAAGACGAAATTAATTCGTTCTAACAAAGTCCAAACAAAGCCAAATTTGGTACAACAAGAGTTTATTAAGTGCTCTTTAAAGTCACACATGCTGTAAAGAACATTTCAAAATTCAAACCCAGATTTTTTTAAAAAAACAGCAGAGTGGCCCAATGGTCACAGAAAATCATAAAAATGCAGGGGGGAAAAACAAGCTTCCAGATTCTTGCAAACCCCTCCCCAACTGTTCCCCCAGCCACCCAGCACACAGAAATTCAAATCCAGAAATTTTTTTAAAAAACAGCAGAATGGCCCAATGGTCACAGAAAATCATAAAAATGCAGAAAAAAAACAAGCTTCCAGATCCTTGCAAACCCCTCCCCAACTGTTCCCCCAGCCACCCAACACACAGAAATTCAAATCCAGAATTTTTTTAAAAAACAGCAGAGTGGCCCAATGGTCACAGAAAATCATAAAAATGCAGGAAAAAAACACACAAGCTTCCAGATTCTTGCAAACCCCTTCCCAACACCAAGTCCTTGAATTCCAAACACCCCAACCCAAAATCCAAAACCCCCCAAAAAAGTTTTAAAAGCTTAACTTACCAAATGGCTGCAAAAGAAGTTTTGGAAAAGCTTCAAAAATCACCAAAGTCTTTAAAAACCTCAAAAAAGGTTACTATGTACACTGCGTTCTATGAGTTGCTCCTCGAAGTCAAGTCGCAACTGTATCAAAGGTGTTAAGAAAAAGGAAACAAACTTGCCAGACGTTTTCGTCTTGCGAAGCAAGCCCATAGGGAAATTCATCTTGCGAAGCAGCTCAAAAACGGAAAACCCTTTCGTCTAGCGAGTTTTCCGTCTTGCGAGGCATTCGTCTTGCGGGGCACCACTGTATCTGTTTTCATTATCTGCTGTATCCATTTCAAGCTCAGTATTATGAACAGAGACTGAGAGAGAACGTTCTTGAGTACTCAAGCAATTTCAAGTTTTTACTCAATGGATTTCTAGTGGAATACTACTTGGAGGAGTCTGACCACGTCACCAAGGAGCCCATGTCTCTGGTTATGTTGAAACAGGTAGATTTTATGGAAATTTGTATCTGTTTTCATTTTCTGCTGTATCCGTAGTTATATCTGCTGTTTATTATTAACTGCTGTATCCACAGTTGCTTTTTAACTAAAGAGCCACAATTAAGAGGGGATGTTCACACATGATGTTGCGGGGAGGGGTTTCAACCCCTTGCCCCCCCCCCCACTTCTGATCCGCCCATAGCTGTCAACTTTTCCCCTTTCTTGCGAAGAATCCTATTCGGAATAAGGGAATTTCCTTCAAAAAAAGGAAAACATTGACAGCTGCCTCCCCAGGGTTGCTATTTACCCCAGAGTTAAAAGTAATATTGGGCTAAAAATGCCCTCCTTTTGTGGTGTCATAAGTGAGTGAGTGTGATGCAGCTGAGTGTTAGGCCAGGGGAGACCGGGGTTCAAATCTAAAACTCACTGAGTGACCCTGTTCCCATTGCACGAGGGAGTGCATTTGACAGGTGGAGAACTGCCACTGAGAGGGACCTCAATCAAAACAGGTAGATTTTAAGGAAATTTGTATATGTTCCCAGCACCCTTAACAAACTACAGTTCCTGATTAGTTAGAAAGCAAAATCACTGGCAGATTCTGGTACCTAGTTGCCCACTAAAATGTTGGTGCATTTTTGTTTCCCCCCCCTGAATTTGAATATGATTATGAAATGTGGTGAACTGAAGAATGGGACAGTAAGGAATTAATATGTAGATTATGCCCTCTCCCTTGGTTGTCCTCCTTAGGTTGCAGTTTCTGATGCCAAGGAGCAGCTAGTGGGTGCAGATGAAAACGAAGCCAATGAAGCGGCCGCTATTGCCCAGGGTATTCAGGTAATTGTGCTGTGCAGCCTGGTGCTCCCTCCCCATTCTCTACTATGCCAACTTACCTGAGAGTAAGCCGCCTTGAACCCAAGAAGACTGAAAAAAGAGGCACACACAGGGCTGCACTGTCAGCACATGATGTGCCCTTCCACAGTTGCTCTTTAACTAAAGAGCCGCAATTAAGAGGGGATGTTCACACATGATGTTGCTTAGAGGGGTTTCAACCCCTTGCCCCCCCCCCCACTTCTGATCCGCCCATAGCTGTCAACTTTTCCCTTTTCTTGCGAAGAATCCTATTCGGAATAAGGGAATATCCCTCAAAAAAAGGGAAATGTTGACAGCTGCCTTCCCAGGGTTGCTATTTACCCCAGAGTTAAAAGTAATATTGGGCTAAAAATGCCCTCCTTTTGTGGGGTCACAAGTGAGTGAGTGTGATGCAGTTGAGTGTTAGGCCAGGGGAGACCGGGGTTCAATTCCACACTGAGTTCTAAAACTCACTGGGTGACCATGTTCCCATTGCAGCAGGGAGTGCATTTGGCAGGTGGGGAACTGCCACCGAGAGGGCCCTCAATCAATTCCAGTCAAGGCACATCCAGTGGCAACAGCTGGAATAAGAAAGGAAAGGGTGGTTCTTGGAAAGTTATTGTTTCACTGGACTGTTCATCCTGACTATGTGGTATATTTGATATGATTACAGGAGGAGTGCGAGGGAGACCTTGCCGAGGCAATGCCAGCCCTGGACTCTCCCCTTCCGGCTCTCCACACCCTGAACCTGGCAAATACCTCCTTTTTCAAACCCATGCCGGATCCGAATGGACCTGTCACGCTGGCCATGGAGAGCGTGAAAGAAGGGGTCAGGGCCGTTGAAGAGCATGACCGTGCCGCAAATGTGGTGGCACCCAAACATGAACAACTGAGAGAAGCTGAAGGGTTGCTCCCTCTGCGAATGAATGAAACTACACATTCTGGGGAAGAATAACTCAGACCTCTTACAATGATGTTTCCACAAATACCACACAAGAAACAGTTCAGCCTTCACAGAGATCAAAGAACAGGACTCTGCATTTCTGCCTTGTAGAATTCTCTGAAGTAATAAAGGAGCACCTAAGTTGTGCTTTCAAGACATCTGCAAGAAAAGGGTTTCTTACTTGGAGCAGACTCTGTTGACACAAGTGCTACCAAGAGCACGAAACACATGCAGAAGTGTTCATAAGCTGCTGTTCCCTGCATCACCCTTTTCAAATGAAACAGCTCAGGCTGACCTGTGTTATTCCTATGGTAGCCCGAGACACCACTGTCCTGATAACCTTAGGTGGGTTATCCTATGCTTTGTCTGGAGTTCTGCTTATGAGGTTAGCTATGGGCCGGTACCATCTCCTGACATGGAACAGTATGCTCTTATTAGCAGGCCTAATTTTGACTCAAATGCAAATCTAGATTAGACCTTCAGCTATAAAACAGGGGAATCTGTGGTCTTCCAGTTGCTGTTAGACTCTTAACTCCTATAATCCCTGACCATGACCTATGCTGTTTGGTCCTGATGGGGGTTGGAGTCCAACAACATCTTTTAAACAACATGGGGGATAGAATTGAGTCCTGCGTAACCCCTCATTGAAGGTTCCAAGGGGATGAAAAGCACTCCCCAAGTAACACCCTCTGGGAGCTACCATCCAAGTAGGACTGGAACCACTGCAAAGTAGTGCCACCCACACTTAGTTCTGAGAGTCACTCCAGAAGGATAACATGGTTGATGGTATCAAAAGCCACTGAGAGGTCGAGAAGAATTGACAGGGATAGGTTTCCCTTGTGTCTCTCTCGACAGAGGTCGTCATACAGGACGACCAAAGCAATTTCTGTGCCAAAACCGGGCCTATACCGATTGAAATGGATCCAGAAAATCAGTTTCTTCCCAAAGCACCTGGATCTGGTCTGCAACCACTTGCTCCAGAACCTTGCTCAGGAAAGGTAAGTGGTATAGGATTGCAGCCATAGACCACACTCCTCAAAGCACTCTGGATAAATGGGGTAGCGTAGTCTACAGTCCAGGAAACATGCCAAAATGCCTCCAGCTTTCCAAGGGGGAAATACTGCTTTTTCAGTGGAAATGTAGTAGCTAAGGCCGCAGAAAAATCTTTTCACAAATATATTTAGAAGGCTAATGCATAAATGTGTTAGCTATTCATGCTTAGGACACTTCTGCATTGATTTTTACAAGGTAGTTAACTGTACATTGGTGTCAAGGAGAAACAAATAAATGACATTTAGCACTGATTTACAATAATTTGAATACTGGAGTTAACGGTTTTATCAATTCATACCAGTCACTTAGTCGTACATAAATATATTACAGGTCTTTTATAGCCTGTGCAGGGACAGCTTAATAGAAAGGCACAAACCACATTCTAGTGGATTTGCATTTCTTAATCCTCATGCAGGCTTTGTCTCTTGTTTCCATAGCAATGAGTAGATCTATATTCCAATCACGCTGTCTGCTGGGCTTGCTGTCTCCATCAGGAAAACGGAGCCAGTTACTTTGTACGTGTGCGTTTTGGGGAATGATGTGGCATGGCCAACTCTAAAATAAAGAGTCGGATTCATTGGATATTTGAATGGGGATATATCAATGGAGCAACTTTGCTTGTGTGCATTTCTTCAGAACGCCGACTCATAATTTCAGAAGAAATTAGATACCACACTAGGTGAACATTGCTTTATTGGCATAGCTCTCGGCAGACGGAATTTGTCTAGCATGCTTACTACAAATGAGAAATTAATAGTTTTTTCTATTGCTCTCTCCAAGAAAACAGAGCTGCATTCTCCAGTGCATTTTTTCTTCTCGATCGTACAAGCTACTTCCGTATGTTCTAATATGGTTGGTGGTGATTTATATGTAAATAATTTTAACAGGCTTGTTGCTTCTGCAGCCATGCAGCTCTGTACACTGAAACAATGAATTCTACATATCATTTTTTCCCCTTTACCAGAAGTCTTGGGAAGGAGGTCCAATAGTCTGTATTTTTGATCACCTGTTAAGCTTTCTACACTAATTCCGTTTACCAAAGCTTAAGTAAATACTGGATGAGCATTCCTGACAAGCTTTATGGTATAGAACAGAAGTCTTTGAATTTGAAAGGACCCATTTACCATTCTGATGTAGCTGTGCTATGCAGTGTTTTGTCTCCTTCCTCAGTGCCTTATATTTTTTATACTGGATCCATGAAAGTTGGATCCAGTATAATATATACTCGATCCATGAAAGTTGCAAACTTTCATCCTACCCCACTGGCAGAAGCCACTGGAGTAATTTCCACTGACTTCAGAAGAAATTATGCTAGGGTGTGTTGGGCACATCACTGATGCTGCAAACCTTACCTGGGACTAAGTCTCATTGAACACAATAGGACTTTCTTCTAGTAAAACATGAATAGGCTGCTAAGCACACTGACTAGGGAGTACACCCCATTGAACTAAATGGAACTTGCTTCTGAGCAAACATGCTGAGCAAACAAAGCACTTTTGAGCCTCTCATATTGTTGCTGTGGATATGTGTGAAAATCAGTGCAGGAGAGAGGGGGAAATGCCATTTAAAATTCAATATACATTCTAGGCAACTTTACATTCACATTACAGATGAAGGAAATGCAAGTGTTTTTGGTGCCATGCATGAAACGATGCTTTGGTGTAATATATATCAGCAATGAAACAGGTGCCTTAGACAAAATTCTTAGTACAAATTACTTTTATCAACGTCAAGTTAATTAAATTCATTTGTATAGAATTCCTGCTCTTCAATTTGCAGGCACAATTTTGTATTGTACTTTTCATAACGAACCAAAAGCAACAATACATTACCATATATGCGTATTTTCTAAAAATATTTTGAAAAAGAAGATTTTGGCTTGTATCTTTATGTTGCAATTGTTTGAAGTTGTTTAGCCAGTGTCATGTGGCAATAGATCTGCTTATTCTAAGCAGTTTTTCAGATTGGCATATACTTTGTGGACAGCTTCACTTTCATTTCTGAATATTCTTCAATAAAATATGCAAAGTTTAATGCCCCATTATTTTAACTTTTTTAAAAAATCATTAAAAGTATGTCCTGCTATACAGCCATTTAAGTAGCAGAGGGCGCTACAGAACTACAAATACAAACCCCACGCCAATTAAAAAAAATATATCTGTTTAGCAGCATGCTAAACGCACGCACTGCTTGCTCTGTGATAGAAAAAAACCACAAAATCGTTGCCTTCACGTTGCTCACTGAAGGAGGGGGCGGTCGCCAGCTTGCAGAATATTTGGAGACAATTTGTAGCTAGTTTAATAAGCGGTTGCTTATATCTCAGACAGTTCATACACATCTTTCGTGCATGGCGAAGTATCCTGCCTTCCCTTACAACACGTCCATACTCCAGTTCCTAAGCATCCTTTTCCCACACTCTTTCGAGAAGAGTTGCCTCCATGCTTTCGAGATTAAAACGAAGCCCTCTCCTTCTCTCCGTTGTCTCACAACCGTCCCATCACCAGAGGAAGGTTTTCCTCGATGTCCCAAGCAGGTGGCACTTTTAAATGCAAGAATTCCGGCCCTCCTGCAACCCAACGCAGCACGCCGCGCACCCCTGCGCGGAAGCCTCCCCGGGGTGGTCCTCTCCTCATCCCTTCGCCATCCGCGTTTGCCATCCCTTGGCCACAAGCTGCCGTTCCTTCGAGGAAGCCCAGAGCGCGCAGAAGAAGCCCATTCTGCTGGCGCGCGTCTCTCCCATTCCCCATCCAGCCGCGCGGTGCCAGAATGCCAACAACGACGACCGCTTGCGCTCCGCCCCGTGCGTAAAAACCACAATAATATTAGTAATATATAAAGAGGCAGGGGAAGCGAAGTAAAAAGCACCTCTGAAGGCTTGCAAGATCTCTTAGGAAAGGAGTCAGAATCCACCAGCAGAGAGATCTGCCCTTGCTGTTCCTCCCCACCGCGGGATCCATCCTTTCACGTGGGGGTTGGAAGCTCGGTGGGCATGTTTACGCGCCTTCCAAAACAAGACTCCGTCTTGAAACGCGCAAAGCGGATATTTAAAACCTTGGCTCGGGACAGCCCCCTAAGGGCGAAAGGAGGCATCTCTTGAAGCTGATGAGCTTTGGGTGAAATAATTGGGGGGGGGGGGTGGAGAAGGGGAAAAAAAGGTAAGGAGGGAGGGGTGGGTGCGCGCGCGCGCGCGCGCGCGCGGAGGGGGTGAGGAGAGAGAGAGGAACCAAACCCGGTGCGCGTGTCTGTGCGCGCGTGCGTGCGTGTGCATGTGTGGCTTTTGAACTGCCCACAGACTGTCACCGAGAGAAGCGGGAGGGAGGGGGAGAAATGCAGCGGCAGCAGTAGCGGCGGCGCCGGCGTTACTCCAAGCAGCCACAGCTCCAGCCACTACACTCCCAGCCAGCGAGCGAGGGAGATCTCCGGCGAGACTCAGCGGGCGCCAGGGCGAGCCGGGACCCCGCTCTCTCTCTCTCTCTTTGTGACCCCAGCCTCGCAGCCGCGCCAAAGGGGACAGAGGAGCAAAGGAACGAGGTAAGCACCATCCGAGAGGCTGGAGACAATTTGGATTTTCTTGTTTCCCCCCTCTGTGTTTTTTACGCGGCAGCCAGCTGGTCGATCCGGTTCTTATTGCTGTTGAAACAAACGCCCCCGCCTCCAAAAATGAAAACCGCTTGTTCTCTCGAAATTTTTAATGTGTGTGTGTGTGTGTGTGTATTGGGAGATTTTCTGATCTCTATATATATATTTAAAAGAGGGAGAAGCAAGATCTAGGTAGCCCACATGCCTGGGCGATGGGTTTCTATGAAAGGGAGAAATTTAAGTCAGTGCCTATGTCTTGAAATCTTTGCATGGAGACGTCCACGGGCATGATGGAGAAAGGGATGGATGTGGGGAATCGGGATGGAGGGTTTGGGGTTGTTTTTCTCTTTAATTTTTTTTAAGCCACTTTTTTGGGAGGGGATGTTACAGATTTCTTTCCCCATCTTTTTAATATATATATATCTATATGTACAGTATAAATAAATAAATAAATAAATAAATAAAGACTGCATAGCATGGATATCTCGAAGAAGGCATATTGGGGAGGGGGCGTACATCCATGTTAAGATCATGCAGGGGAGGGGGAGAGGAAGGAGGGGGGAAGAGCGTAAATGGCATGAGAGCCTCAGCTTGGGCTTGAAAGGATGGTTTTTCGCAGTTATATTACCTGTGGAGCACTTTGGAGAAAACTCCTAAACGATTTGTGCGTGTGTATTTTGGCTAAACGTGTTTCCCCTCCTCCTTCTTTTAAAAAAATCACCCCTTCAATCTTCTCTTAGCAGAGGGCGGGCGAGGTGTAAAGTGGACGCCTGCCAATTTTTTATTTTTTATTTTAAAACCATCCTGGGGTGTTACACTGTGTGATTGCTCTTTCTTAAGCGATCCTGAAGAAAAGAGCTTCTGGTTTTATTATTGGTCACCAGTGTGGGGTGAAAAAGAAAGACAGACGAGGAGGGGGCGGGGTGGGGGGGATATGATAGCAGTGGCCACAAACATTTTAATCTCCCACCCTGCTTAAATGCAAAGCCTGCAAGACCAGAAGCGTTTGTGTGTCTTGGCTTGGGGAATTTTTTTGCTTAATGCAAAGATCCACATCATCTCTATGGAGTTTAGGAATACTGCATGGATCCCCGTGGCTTCGTCCTCTCCGCCATGAATATGCATAGCAAGCCCCCTCCTGGCATCCTCTCCCCACCCCCAAGCGAATGTGGTTTCTTGTAAATCAGAGATCCTGCAGTTTCTCTCCCTTCTCCACCCCTCTGCTGCGTTAGCCACCGAATCATGGCACATGAAAACGAGCGCATCTTAGTGGCTCCCGGAGATGAGGCTCCCGGGTACCACGCTTTCTTTTTTTGGGGATGCCTTTTAAAGTAGCCGTCCCCGAGGCCAGCGCATTCACACGTCGTCTACGACACCGGGTCTGTGTTGGGTGCGAAAACCTCCCAGCTGGGCTCCTCTTTTGGCGATACTGCAGGGAAAATGAATGAAACTCTCTTGTAATTACCTATTCCTTTGTCTTCGCCTCGCGCATGCGTAGCAGAGCAGGGTGGGGAAGACGGACGAGGCAAGTCTCTCTCCATCGTTAGTCAGGCACTTATCAGAATTGGCAGAACAAAGGCAGGCATCTTGAGATAAGGATCTCTCCAGACCTGTAGGACAGCATTGGAGGGAATCCTTTTTTTTTGCCAGCAGATCCATCTTGCATAAGCACCTTGTTAAATGCTCCAGTGGATTTAAAGGGGCAGAGGGAGAGGGAGATTGTAGACTCAGCATCAATTTTACAAACCCATGTGAATGAAATTCTGCTTAATATTAAGCGGTGGTGATCTCTGTTCACTGTTAAGATTGTGCATCAGTCCAGCCATACTATCACAACTCCCTTTTTCCAATGTAGCAGTGAAAAAAATGCTTCTAATCTAGATGAATGGGGGGGGGGAGAGTAAAGAAATGGCCATGCTGGGGTGTAGGCTCTGGAAAATCTTCACTGTCTAGTATCTTGCAAAATGGCCTTCAAAGAACTGTGCTGAGGAATAGGGGCAACCATTTCAATGTGTTTCTCCACACCCTCTCTCTTATCTGCTAGGCTGGCCATCTTTTCTGCAAACATTTTGGGGGTATCAAATGAACTGCACTAATGAGGCTGATCCATTAGAAGAGGACAATTAGGCAACTTCCGTGTACCTAGTTCAATTAAAGTCCGTGTTTAATGATACTGTGAAGAATCTGTCGCTATAGGAAGCACCCCGGCTGACACTGTCTGCCAAATTCCTCCACCTAGAGGGAGACACTCTCCTCCTCTCTGGCATTTTTTCCTATACAGTACTGTTTTCTTCATTTAGTGCTCTTCTTTCCAACCTTCTCTCCATTCATTTCAAGAAATGGGATTTACCAAGATGTACTGTACGGTGGATACAGATGCCCATTCCCCCCCACATCTGCAATTGAAGTGTGGCAAAACCCTCCACAGGCAGCACTTTGGCAGGATAATATGGATGAATTAGTTTAGTAGTGAGCCCACACTCAGATTTTGGTTCCTGGTGGAAACCTTGGCATCATACTCAAATTCTTCCATTTATAAGAGCTGGGGGAAGGATTTGCTTAGACACAGCAGTTTGGGAGGTACAAACATCTACGCACAATGTGGGAATTGAGACGACAAGTTTACCATGCTCCTATGTGTGTTAACATTGTCTTGTTCACATGGGAGGCTGATGCAAATGACCAGGCTCAACCTTGGCTAGTTAGTCTAGAAGGAAACCACAGTGATGGACTGGTTGGATTTGCAGCTTTACCCAGGCACAGATCTAATCAAGAATTTGCCAATACAGAGGAACTGTCACATCTGAATTGCTACTTCTAGGCCCAACTATATATATATATATATATATATATATATATATATATATATGTATGTATGTATTAGAACTGTCATCCGGCCAAACAATCCGGATTTTGAGATATCTTGGAATGCTGATTGGGTAATGTCTGTCCACAGGCCTCAGAGTCAGTCCATCAACAGTTTATTGCCTTGCCCACAGGACATTAAAAAAACACACCAAGTGACAGAATATATCTGAGAACCACAGTCTCGAGAGTGGAGGAAGAGGGGAGGGGACTTTGCTAAAGGCTGGCACAAGATTCCCAGATTTATTAGAGTGCAAACAGTAGCATGGTATATTTTAGCAACAGCTGTAGTAGTATACACATACACACATACACACACACACACACACACACACACACCTCACTGCAGGTTAATCAGTTACCTAAACAAAAAGACATCAGTAAAAATGCACACAGCCCAAATCCTCAAAGCAAAAGGATTTGTGCTTTTGGAATGCCTAGTGTATCGACCCAATAACTGATCAATAGTTGGTCAGACATATAGAATGTGGGTAGGATTATTTCCCTTTGTTTTGCTGAACGGCACAGCTGGTTTGGAGAAGAAAACAGAAAGTGAAGTTTTAAATGGAGAGGAGGAGCATGAATCGAAGGAAAGAAGTCACCACTACCACTTGTTTTTTTTGTCACCTGTTAGTGGCTGCATATTAATGGTGAAAGCTGCTTTCCCCAGTCAAGTAAAACTGCTGACAGGAAGCCAGCAGCTCCCCACATGTTAACTTGTCAAAACAGCTGATTGGGTAACTCAGGAAATTTGTTAGTGAAATAACTGTTAGGGAAGCACATCACACAACACTGCTCTGCAAAAAAACAGATCTGCCAGTCCCCTTGCTGCATGCTGTTTACAAATACTGCCCAAACTTGTGGAATCTTCTGCTTGCAATATTGTTCATAGCCTTTCTTGCTCCCCTCCCCCCATGTATCAAAAGAGAGTAGAAGATGAGAAATATTTCAGTTTTTGTTAAAAGCATAGTTCCAAAACTGCACCATGCCCATGTGTTTTGTGAAATCATGGCCCTCTGCAAAAATGGCAGCGTTAGTAACTGCAACCGGAAGCTACAAATAAAATTTGTATTTTCTAAAGTGTCCTGTATTCATCTGTCTTTCTTGCAATCCCTTGTTGCAGCTGACATTTTGATCTGCTGACCAAGCCATTTGTGTCATCAGTTGCACTTCTAAAAACATCTTTTCCACAGAAAACAGAAGTAGGTTTGTTTTATTAATAAGCAATTGGTGAAACCCACAATGTAAAATGGATTCCTCCTCTCACATCATAAATTCTCTTTACCTCTTTAACAATGTTACTTTTGAGTAAGTGGTTGGTGCTCGCATCCTTAACATAGCAACCAGAAGTATATCTCACTGAAATCAGTGGAACCTGCTTTCACATAATATGTAGGATTGGGTGCAAGTTGACTGATGAAGTTCTATGGTCATTTTTAACAGTTAAGAGCCAGTACTAAACAAGATCTCCTGAGGAACAATTATTGATAAGTGTCATCTGGAGAAGTAACATGGCCCGATCCCATGACTGCTTTGAAGTAAGTCCCTCTGAGTTCAAATGAGCTTACTTCCAAGTAAATGTCAGTAGGTCACACTTCCAAGTAATCTTGGACATAAACCCACATAAATCAACGAGATTTGCTTCCAAGTCAGCTTGCTTGGGTATTGGGCTGCTAATTGCCTTATTCTAGTAGACCCTTAATTCTACAGGTGCGCTTTTGATGTGCAAAATTTCCACTTGTGAGAGCACACTTCCAAGTAAACTTGGACATAAACCCACATAAATCAATGAGATTTGCTTCCAAATCCACTTGCTTGGGTATTGGGCTGCTAATTGCCTTATTCTAGGTAAAGGTAAAGGTACCCCTGCCCGTACGGGCCAGTCGTGTCCGACTCTAGGGTTGTGCGCCCATCTCACTTAAGAGGCCGGGGGCCAGCGCTGTCCGGAGACACTTCCGGGTCACGTGGCCAGCGTGACGAAGCTGCTCTGGCGAGCCAGACCAGCGCAGCGCACGGAAACGCCGTTTACCTTCCCGCTATAAAGCGGTACCTATTTATCTACTTGCACTTAGGGGTGCTTTTGAACTGCTAGGTGGGCAGGAATTGCCTTATTCTAGTAGACCCTTAATTCTACAGATGTGATTTTGATGTGCAAAATTTCACCGAGCGAGAGCATAGGGCTTTCACTTCTTTGTTTTGAAAAGATTCCTAGCCCACATGGTTTCAAAGAAAAGTGTGTCCAAACAATGTCACCTGAAAGATCAGAAACTAAATGTAGGGAAGGGTTAGAACTTCTGGTTCTCCTAAATCTCTGATTTCCTCGTTCCTTTTGCCACCCACACAGCCATGTCTGCACTTCTTGTTGGAATGTTGTGGGTAGCAGGAGAGGATATATTGATTAAATATTATCCTTCCTAACTCACGCTAGTGAGTTTATTCACACAGCAGAGTACATTCCCCTCTTTACACAGCAGGAAGCTAGTTGCAGATTCGTTAGAATCTCTTAAGTTCTACTATTCCTGGTAAGACCCCTTTGATTCCCTCCTAAAAGAATAAAAACACAACAGTCTTCTTTTAAAAGTAATAAGTTTACTCACATTCAGTTCACAGTTGGAGCCCTAAAGGCAGGCTTTAGCTTAGAGTTACAGAAGAGGATTTTAGTTCATCCCATATGGGAATTCATCCCACATGCTGCTGTGTAGTCCAAGAGAAGAAAAGGCATCAAAAAAGGAAAGTGGCTGCATGACTGGACCTTTTGTGGGGTGTGGAAGGGTCACGCCCACCTTACCTGATCACATGAAAAGGAAGGATGCTCCAGACCAGGTGTAACAGGAAGTTCAACTGGCTGGACCGACATTCCCCTGCATGTCCACTCTAGGCAAACAGGAAATGTTGTATTTGACTGCTTTTGTTACATCCCACACTTCTTCCTTGTCCTTTGCCCTCCCATTCCCGAAAGAACATTTGACATTCTGAGACTATGTTCTGTTTTGCAACCAGGATATAGGATGCACATCTCGCAAGTGCATGTAAAGACAGAGAACATTTGCTTAGCATGCAGAAGCCCCCAGCTTCAAGCTCTGGTATCCCCAGGTAGGGCTGGGAAGGATCCCAGTCTGAAACCTCGCCAAACTGAACTAGATGGACCAATGGCCTTTACATAGCAGCTTCCTATGTTAGTGGAAACATCTGTATAATTTACTAGGAAGGCAGGCTTTGGGTTTCTTAGCATGGGGGGAGGATTGCTAGAAATGAATGAGCTTCCAAGGCACCAGCAGGAACAGAAAGAAGAGGAATCTGAGGCCATCGACTAGAGCAGGGCCAGGATTTTTGGCCCAGCTTTTTTCAGCAATTTAGAATGGGAATGAAAAGAAAGCACTCACAAACCAGAGGTGGTGCAGGAGACTTTATCTAGTGTGTGTGTGGTGGTGGTGGTGGTGGGGAAGGGCTTGGTTTGCCTTACATAAATGAGGTGGTGGTTTGTTTGTTTTTAAAAATTGGGGGTGTAAATCACCTGGCTGCCCATCGTCTCTGCAAGGCGTGCCAGGATCTTCTGGTCCTGTTTTCTGCTGGAGGCAGGCCGATATGCCAAGGGGAACTCCTGGTCACCACTAGCAGAGGAACGATGGCAGAATGGGGAGGTTCTTAGGTGCTTCATGCTTGCTCTGGGACTTGTTCAAAAACAGGATTTAATTAAGGAAATCCAGCCGTTCCTTCGCCCATGAAAACTTGGAGGTATTTTCTGTTGTTCCCCAGAAATGAGAGGAAGTATATTCTCCCTTTTCAGGGGTTGCAGTTGAGGGGAGGATAAATGATCCTCCTAAAATGGAGCAGTGAAATTTGTCTTGGTGGTACAAGGAACAGCCCCTGGTAGGAAGCTAGGAAGAGGTTGGAGCAGAGGTCAAGTGTGGATGTGTTGGCTACTGAAAATAAGGAAGCAAGCAGTGGCAAGGAGAGAAGCTGAGGGAAGAGTTGTAAAGAGAAGGCCCGAGAACTTCAGAGTAGACAAAATGGAGAAGGCACACGAAGTCTCTTGCTAGCAGTGCTACAGCCAAGTGTAGACGTTGGGAAGAGGGGGAAAGGATACAGACAGGTGTGGGGAACATTTCACCTTATACATGTTGCTGAGATACAACTCCCATCATCCATGGCTGTTGGCCATGCTTGGTGGGGCCAATGAGAGTTGCAGTTCATCAGCATCTAGAGGACCAAAGGTTGCCAGGTGTGGATGCTGCTGGGGGTGGCTAAATGGAAGGGAGACCCACAGAGTGGCAAGGGTGCAATTCAGAGCCCGAGGTGAGTCTAACCAGTGCCAGAGTTTGCCTGCAGAATCAATAAATGGAGTAGTGTATGGAGTCTTGCAATACTGAGTTGTCTGTAGCTAACATAGAGATAAGCCTGTCTGTAGCTAACATAGAGATCAGCCCTGATTATAGGCTTTAGGTAGTGCTAGTGAATTTTAACTGACCCATGAGATGCTTGTAGCCTGGCATGTATATATGACTATGAGCTAATTTATCTAGTCCTTTACCTAACTAGTGAATTAATAATAATAATATAATAAAAAATATTTATATCCCGCCCTCCCCAGCCAAAGCCGGGCTAGGAGCAGCTAACAATAGTAAAATAATACAGCATTCTAAAATCAATTCAAATCAAATTAATGGCAACCACTGGGCTAGAGTTCTATGAGGATTACCGAAGGAGGGGGTCAGACTGTGCCTTGGCCAAAGGCCTGGTGGAACAGCTCTGTCTTGCAGGCCCTGCGGAAGGATGTCAAGTCCCGCAGGGCCCTAGTCTCTTGTGACAGAGCGTTCCACCAGATTGGAGCCACAGCTAAAAAAGCCATGGCTCTGGTTGAGGCCAGCCTAACCTCTCTGTGGCCCGGGACCTCCATGGTGTTTTTGTTTGAAGACCATAAGGTCCTCTGCGGGACATACCAGGAGAGGCGGTCCCGTAGGTATGAGGGTCCTAGGCCGTATCTGGAAGTGGTGCAGGCAGTTTTCTGTTCTTGGCAAGGAACAATTTCTAGGGCCCACGCTCTGTCTAAATAGCAATAACATGAAATAATAATACAGTGCTGCTGGGCATGTGCAGAGTTCCTTTGTCCTGCCACTGAGTAATAGCGCTAGGTAGCTTACACACACTTACGCAAGGCTTGATGCATTTAGATGTTCCTCCTCCTTATGTTTCATACCTCCCCACCTTGATCTTTAACCAGTAACAGAATGACTAAAGTGGTCCTCTTTCCCCCTAATCCCCATCAGGACAAGAGGCCTACATTACTGCTACCAGTAAATAGGGAAAAGAAGCCTCACCTTGAGGTTGGAGCATATTGCAGGTGCCATGGGGAAAACTGACATCTGGTGTCCTTCCCTTTCTGTATCATTTATAGCATAGACCATCACCATAGTGGAGCCTCACACCACCAGTAGTAGCTGCCAGAGTATGAAGACAGTGGCACTCCATGCAGTAAATGCCTATGTATGCCAAAGCACAAAGACTGGGTGAGGTCACATAATAATAATAATAATAATAATAATAATAATAATAATAATAATAATATTTATGCCCCACCCATCTGTCTGGGTTTCCTCAGCTGCTCTGTGCGACTCCCAACAGAATATTAAAAACAACAATAAAGCACCCAACATTAAACACTTCCCTAAACAGGGCTGCCTTCAGATGTCTTCTAAAAAGTCATATAGTTGTTTATTTCATTGAAATCTGCTGGGAGGACGTCCCACAGGGCGGGTGCCACTACTGAGAAGGCCCTCTGCCTGGTTCCCTGTAACCTCACATCTCGCAGTGAGGGAACCACCAGAAGGCCCTCGGAGCTGGACCTCAGTGTCCAGACTGAACGATGGGGGTGGAGACGCTCCTTCAGGTATACTGGACCGAGGCCATTTAGGGCTTTAAAGGTCAGCACCAACACTTTGAATTGTGCTCGGAAACGTACTGGGAGCCAATGTAGGTCTTTCAGGACTGGTGTTATATGGTCTTGGCAGCCGCTCTCAGTCACCAGTCTAGCTGCCGCCTTCTGGATTAATTAGCATGTCTTCTACCCCTCATTTAAGAGATAGGTGCAGGGACCCCTGACCAGTGTGCATAGCCTCCAACACGTCCCACTGGAAAACCAGGACGGCCATCTTCCAGGGCCGCACTTCCGTGTGAGTCATGTGACCTGCATGAGAAAACGGTCCCCCAAAACTGGATGCCTGGGACAGTTGATGGGTATGGTGTGTTGGGCTGAATATTATGGCTAGAGCCTAGGTGGTTCTGGAACTGTGACTCTGTGTTGACCTGATACTTCATAAATTGGCTTTTCTTAAGTTAGCTTGGTTGCCTGTAATTCTCCTCTGCATGTGGTGAGATGTCCACTCACAGTCCAGAAGAATACTGAGGGAAGCCAGAATTGAGCAGAACAGTAAGGGTAAGATAATGGTGTTGGAGAAGGAGTTGATTTAGATAAATGTTTTTTTAGTGACAGGAAACAGCCTCCTCAGTGGTTCTAGAGAATGGTTCCTCAGACTCCATCCCCATGAATCTCTTTTTTAAATATTTATTTATTTGGTTTTTCAAATTAAAAATTTACAGAGATATATCAAACATAAATCATAAAAACAAGATTCTAAAGAATCTCCTGGATTTCCATCCTCCCCTTTGTGGGTCCTATTATTAATCCTTTCCTCCTGCATCTTTTATGATGATCCAAATCTTTTACATCTCCATTGTATCCAGAATTTACCCTTAACTAATCCTTAATCCTACTAAGGATTTTAACTGTTTACAATGGTCTTTAAGATAAGTTCTATTTTCCCCCCATTCCTTATTAAAATTTTGGTCTTCCTGGTTTCTGATTCTTTCTGTCATTTAACCATTTCGGCATAGTCCAGCCTTTCTCAACCTGTGCGTCCCCAGATGTTGTTGAACTGCAACTCCCATCATCCCTAGCTAGCAAGGCCAGAGCTCAGGGATGATGGGAGTTGTAGTCCAACAACATCTGGGGACCCAGAGGTTGAGAACCGCTGGATAGTCCATCAACTTCATCTGCCATTCTTCTCTGGTAGGAACTTTATCTTCTTTCCATCTCTGGGCCAATAACATTCATGTAGCCATCCGCCTGTAAATCTCACTGGGTGGCTGTGGCAGTAATCATAATGTAGGGTCTACAAAGTGTCTTGAAAACATAGGCATTGTACAAGGATGATGTTAAAAGCAAGTCCCACCTACAGACTTGCAATGCAAAGAGGTTGCTGGTGTTCTTACAGTTATAAGGCAAAAGCAGAAAATACAGTGGTACCTCGGGTTACATACGCTTCAGGTTACAGACTCCACTAACCCAGAAATAGTGCTTCAGGTTAAGAACTTTGCTTCAGGATGAGAACAGAAATCGTGCTCCGGCGGTGCGGCAGCAGCAGGAGGCCCAATTAGCTAAAGTGGTGCTTCAAGTTAAGAACAGTTTCGGGTTAAGAACAGACCTCCGGAATGAATTAAGTACTTAACCTGAGGTACCACTGTATAAAGCACATTGTATACCGTGTTGGAAACTGAGATATGGAAGCTAGGAGCTAAATGGCACCTTAAACCTAGGTTATGGGCACAACAACAGAATGTCTAAGTGTGTTTTTTTAATAACAAGAATACAAAGCTGAACATGAATGAACTGCAGCTAAAATATTATGTTCTTTTTTAACATGGTATAGTCCTTCCCTTGCCCACACCCCTAATATTCTTAAGATGGTCTCTTCTCCAGTCTTCAGAGAGCAGCTGGAAGTGGGGAGGCAGGAAAAGGACCTCTTTTCCTTCCACTCTGCAGTTTTAATCTGAAATCTTAGGCACAGTACTGCGCCCAGAGCTCAGAAACCTCTCACACCAATGGAATTCCATGTCACAAAATGTGCCTAGAACAATGGGAGTTTCAAACACTGATCTCGAACACTCCCAAAGCTGATTTTCCACTCTGGAAAGTGAACATTGGTTACACAGGTATGTTTGCAGTTTATATTTCCACCCATGGTCAATGTAATGTACTATTTGCATGCTGGCAAGCAAGTGTTTCCCAAGCCTCTGACAACCGAGTCACATTTTAGTCTGAATTGAAACTGGAGGCAGTGGCGGACTATGGGCATTCAAATTTCAGCAGTCCCCTGTGCAATGCCAAAATTTGGTACCTAAGTCATTTTTGCGGCGCCCCCCTGCAGCTCCCTCTCGTCTTGGTGCCCAGTGCAGGCAAACTATTCAAATTCCTCTAAAACCACCTTTGTAGAAGGCACACTTCACTCCGAACATTTGCAAAGTTTTACATTAAGAGTCTGCAAGCTGAAGGCTTATCTTCCCTTAGCAAACCTGCTCTTTAAAAGCTCAATTGGAACAAACGTCAATCTATGCAAAACCTGAACTGACATTTGCTCCGATTCAGCTTGAGAGAGTGGGTTTTCGTGGGGGAAATTTCGGGGCAAAAGAAAAAGAAAAATAACGCTTGGGTGCAGAGTGTTAAAGTGATGACCTTTGTCTGGAAAGAGTGGGCCAAAAAGTAAGCGTGGAAAAGCCCTGAGCCACTGTTTTCGACTGGACCAGGGCAGAGATACAGTGAGCAGTTTCTTCTGAAGTCAGGGCCTTCTGCCCAGTCTCTGTCTTGGTGTGATAAAACGATCCAGTCACAACCAATGAAAAGATGTGGCTGAATTACCTTGCACCAGCAGAACCAATGGGAAAGTGGCCAGGCCAGTGAAAACAGCGAATGATGCGCTGAGGCAGCCGTAGGCGGGTACTTGGGGCTGAAAGAAGCCATTAATTTATTTATTTTGTGTGGCATGCCAGCAGTTCTCTTGTGGCACACAAATGTAGGAATTGCTGCAGTAGGATTAATTGTTCCTAGCTGCTTTCCATATTCAATTTGCTGCTGTGTGTGTCATTAACTGCCCAGCACCTGGAAGTAATGCAAAGCCACTGTTAATGGTGCAAAAAGAAACACTTAACGGAAAACCATGCGCTAATACAAATCTTTAAACATCCTATGCAGTCAAATCGACAATAGATTTGCACCCTCTTTAAATACCAGGTTCCACCTGACGATGATGAACAATACAAATTGTTTTTTCATAGAGACATCACATATGCTTCGTGTTTTCCTTTTCTCTCTGGTTCTGGCTCCATCTTGTGAATAAAAAAAGAAAAGTGCCCAAACAGGAAAAACGCTAGAGAAGATGTCTTCCTGCCAGACAACAATCCCTTCTAAAAGATGAATGTTTTGGATTAAGTTGTTGAGCTGAGTCAGGAAACAGAAAATTTGGGAAGTGGGGTAAGGGGGAAAGAAACGGCTGGCCTTCTTCTTATCAGTCAACACTAATTGCAGTCAGGCACCAATGAATGAAGTCAAGGAACAAATTCCTAAAAGCATCGGAGATTTGAAAATAGAAACCATATGCAACGTGTAATGGAGGCTTAATGCATTAAGAAGTGGTTTCAAGATACCGTATGAAAAAATGCCTGTGGAGAATGGAAAGCACTCGTACGGTGGATCTCTCCCCTGCAGCGTTGCAGTATCACATGTGCCACAATTTTCTTGCTCTCTGGATACCGATAGCATCTTGACATCTTATTTAAAGAGAGAGGTGATTGTTTCACTACAATTTGCACCTGTCAAATGAATGAAACTAAGAAGAAAATAGAAACTTCCTATTTCCACAGTGCCTTTTGCCTTCCAGTTTTTCTGCTTTTTTCAAATACGAAACTTTTCCATTCTTTGCCCAACATCTCACAGGCTGACACAAGGAATGCTTATCCCTCACCCCCCCCCCAAACATGTGTGAACAAAAGAAAATGTAAACGTTTGTACTTACGTGCTGTGAATGGTCACAGCCCGGACACATTTAAAGGCATTTTATTTATCCTGTTGAGATAGATGAAATTAAATCTTTCCCACTGAAATCAGTGTAGCTGGAAATTTCTTACTTTTGGCTTGATTGTGTGCAGTTCTTAAAAAGATGGAAGCCATGTGGATTAAAACTGCAGATGGGAGCTCAAATGATGGAAAGGTCCCCCTACACACACACACACAATGACAGGAAGGGAAGGGAAGAATTGAACCCTTCTCTTTGACATCTAGTTTTCTATATAGAGGGAACTCTATTGTATGGAAGGAAAAAAACCCCATAGAAGTCTGAGGTGGTACAGCCCAGAGACAAGCGTACTGTCTCAGTGATAACATGCCTACAGCTTCTAATTTCTAGAAGATTTCCGTTGCCCAGTCCTGGAAGCTACAAAGCACTGTACCAGAAAAGATGAAGACCCTCTACATCCTCCTTCAAATGCAATGGATTATATGGGATTCCTGGTTCTTGGGCACTTGTGCCACTGTGGTGGTGCTGATAGAGATCACCCACTGTAGCTGAATGCCAATTTTGGGTCTAGCAGTATTTGGAAGGCCGAAAAGTATTCATCAGCCAAAAAAGATACCCACCTAAGCATCACAAGATGATGGTGTCCTTTCACGAGAACATGCATGGCACCGTCCAATAGGACAGCTCATCCTCAGATGCTTTCCCTACAAAGAGCTGTGTGAAACAGGGCTGTGTTCCTGCAGCAACTCTCTTTGATATATTCTTCTCCCTGTTGCTCTCATATGGCTTCAACTTGACTGAAGACAGTGCGTACATCCATTCAAGGAGTGGGGGGGGGGGTCTGTTCAACTTAGCATGTCTCCACAGCAAGACAAGTGTGATGGTCCTTATCTGAGAGATGCAGTTTGCAGATGATAATAATCATAATCATAATTTATTATTTATACCCCACCCATCTGGCTGGGTTTCCCCAGCCACTCTGGGCGGCTTCCAACAGAATATTAAAAACACGATAAAACATCAAACATTAAAAACTTCCCTAAATAGGGCTGCGTTCAGATGTCTTCTCAAAGTCAGATAGTTGTTTATTTCCTTGACATCTGATGGAAGGGCGTTCCACAGGGCGGGCGCCACAACCGAGAAGGCCCTCTGCCTGGTTCCCTGTAACCTCACATCTCGCAGTGAGGGAACCGCCAGAAGGCCCTCGGAGCTGGACCTCAGTGTCTGAGCTGAACAATGGGGATGGAGTCACTCCTTCAGTTATACTGGGCCGAGGCCATTTAGAGCTTCAAAGGTCAGCACCAACACTTTGAATTGTGCTCGGAAATGTACTGGGAGTCAATGTAGGTCTTTCAGGACCGGTGTTATGTGGTCTCGGTGGCCACTCCCCATCACCAGTCTGGCTGCCGCATTCTAGCTGTAGTTTCCAGGTCACCTTTATAGGTAGTCGCATGTAGAGCGCATTGCAGTAGTCCAAGCAGGAGATAACAAGAGCATGCACTGCTCAGTCTTGACAGCACACTCAGAGGAAGCTCTACAGAGTCTCATCGGTTGTTTCTCCAAGTCTGCAGGGAGTTCGGTGTTACCATCAGCCTGACGAAGATCAACGTCTTGGGTCAGGACATCACCAGCACTGCACACATCAGGATTGGTGACCACACACTTGAGGTGGTAGACAATTTTGTCTCCCTGGGTTCCACCATAACCAGCAGCCTCTCCCTCGATGCTGATCCAGAAGAAGGCAGCTATGGCAATGGCTCACCTCTCCAAAGGAGTATGGGAGAACGTGATGCTAATGTCCAATATCATGTTGAAGGTCTACTAGGCATGTGTGTTTAGCACACTGCTTTATGGAGGTGAGCCTTGGGCAGCTTGCAACCACCAGGAGCGATGCCTCAGTGCCTTCCATCAGGAAGATTTTGGGCATCACATGGCAGGACAGAGTCTCAAACAGAAGTTTGTCCTCCCAGTCCCACATTCTCAGCGCATTTGCACTTCTGTCCCATCAATGTCTATGCTCACTTGGTCATGTCCGCAGAATGGAAGATGGCAGGATCCCCAAAGTCTTGCTCCATGGGCAGTTTGCTTCAGGCATGTTGGCAGACCAACTCCACATTACAAAGATTTCAGCAAATGTGACACAAAGGCTGGCAGCATCAATCCAACCCTGTGGCAATCCCTTGCAGACGACCACAGTGCCTGGAGACAGATGGCCAGGTCCTGTATCCACAGCAGTGACCAGAGGAGGAAAGACCGCCGGGAGGAGCGCAGAGAGAAGAAACGCCATGGTGCATCTGTCTGCAGCAGTACAACCGGACACCTTCACCTGCCCCAGCTGCAACAGAACATGTCTCTCCCGTATCAGTCTCTACAACCGCAGCAGGCACTGCAACCTTCCAACAGTTTGACTTCACTCCCAAAGGCACAAATGGATGCCCACAACAAGCACTTGGAAGGAAGCTGTATTATGGAGGGTGTTTCTTCTCTGTGCAAAGACAGATAACACATTCTTAAATAGATCTAATAGAAATATTGCATGGACCCCATGGCTTGCTCTCTGCCAATTAATATTCTTGGGCAAGCCCTCCCTCATGCCCCACTCCCAAGCAAATGTAGCTCATTGTAAATCTTGGATCCTGCAGTTTAGCTTCATTCTCCACCCCTTGCTTATATTCGCAGAATTGCTACAGATCTCTCTCCCTGTGTGCGTGCATGCTAAAATCTCTGCCTTTGTCTCTAGTTACATATAGCACATGGACAGCAGGGGAAATTAGGCTCTGCTGGTTAAATTGGGCGTTGAGAGGGGAGAGACAAGGATTTAGGAGGCGTTTGCTGTTCCTAACTGCGAGGTATGCAGTGCTGGCTTTTGGTGACTGTATTGCAAAGGGGTTCTCATTTAGCAATCACAGAACGCTTATGGTGCAGTAAAAATCAGGCACCCACAGAAGAATCTGCTTGACTTCATGGAATATACTGGACTGTATAGAGCTGTGATCAAAAAATGGGAAGATGCCGGAATAGGAGAGCTACTGTGTAGTGGCTAGAATGCTGGGAAATAAAACTTGCAATGCAAGCCCCAGTGCAACCATTTATTTAAAAAGCCCAAGGAACAAGATTTTACTTCCTCTCTAAGAAGCATATTCCTTTGCATGACTCATTAATTAATTGACTGTTGGTTATACTGAGGCATGAAGAAAAGAAGAAAGTAATATAGCTTCTGTTCCTTCTATCCTGGTCTTCTGAGAACTCGGCAACAAAAGTTTTGGATCTGGAAGCATGTATGGAGTTAAATGTACTTTATGTGTTGGTGGGGGAATCTACATTTTACACTCCTGTATAGAGAAAAGAAGGCGTATGCAAATTAAAATCATTTGCATGCATGCGCTTAATTAGTTGCAAGGTGGTATTTTGAGTGCAAAAGTCAAGTTGTCACCTAATTTAGATTTGGGGGAAATGCCCTGATACACTCAAATTCAAAGAGGGAAGGAAGGAGAAGCAGCAATGGCAAAGCAGAGACTTGGTGTCTTTTTTTTACATATGATGTGTTTGCAGATCTGGGTTTCCAACCACTGTGCACTCAGCAGGGGCTCAGGGCTAGTCCTAGCTCTGTGCTGAAAACATTTATCTGGCACATGGGTTTACAAACGAACGGTTTTTCCTGTTGACATTTTTATGCGTATCTGTACATTTTTGACATGCCATGTGTGTTCTACCTCCTGGGAGAAATTCATATCGGATCTAGACAGCCTGCCCAGAGCTCCTTGTGCCTTTGAACCATTTCTTCACAGCGACCATGTGTTTTTCCGTGTCCTCTTCAAAAAGCCACAATGCCTTGAGAAAGAAAACAGCAAGGTTTCTCCACAGAATGTTGTAGCAGATGCCAGATTCCCTGCTGCCCAGTTGGCCAAACTACACACATCCTGACTGTGTGTGTGCCACGGCACTAGTTGTTTTCCCATGCTATTACACAAGGCTCAACAACGACACCAGAGTGTATAAATATACGGAAATCATGAGGAGGCTTCCTGCTGTGTCCCTTCAGGTGACTGATGACAGGAGAGGATTTGGCAATGTGCCCTTCTCCTGACAAGCTGCTGGTCCTTCTCCTGCCAAGTCTAGAAGGTGGTTTGATGCTCCACTTGTGCATGGTGGTAGAGGTTAAGCTTTTGTGGTGAAACTCTTATAAGGCCTCTTCAGGCAAGGAATCCATTTTTAAAAGGAACAACATGTGGTGTCAATGTCCTGGTGTGTCCCACGGAGGACCTTACGGTCTTCAAATAAAAACATCTTGGAGGTCCCTGGCCACAGGGAGGTTAGGCTGGCCTCAACCAGAGCCAGGGCTTTCTCGGCCGTGGCCCCAATCTGGTGGAACGCTCTGTCACAAGAGACTAGGGCCCTGCGGGACTTGACATCTTCCCGCAAGGCCTGCAAGACAGAGCTGTTCCACCAGGCAGTGGCGTAGCGTGGGTTGTCAGCACCCGGGGCAAGGCAAGTAATTTGCGCCCCCTAACCCATGGATTTGCGCCCCCTAACCCTAACCCCCAGATGTTGCGCCCGGTGCGGCCGGCCCCCCCTGCACCCCCCACGCTACGCCACTGCCACCAGGCCTTTGGCCAAGGCACAGTCTGACCCCCTCCTTCAGTAATCCTCATAGAACTCTAGCCCAATGGTTGCCATTAATTTGATTCAGAATTGATTTTAGAATGAACTGATTTTAGAAAGTATTTCAATTAATTGATTGTGATTTATGTAAACTGTGTTACTTTTACTGTTGTTAGCCGCTCTGAGCCTGGCTTCAGCTGGGGAGGGCGGGATATTATTATTATTATTATTATTATTATTAATAATAATAATAATAATAATAATAATAATAATTAACATGATAAGCGAAAGGTGTAGATGCTTCTGTATTACATTCCAGGTAAGTGAAACACACCCAGAGCACAAAAGATGCATTTAGGTTGTCCCTTAAACTGGGTGCTGAGGCTGAGGGACATCGGCTCATTGGAGGCCATCTTGTGAGTCTATGGCTGCTGTGAGATTTTTTAAAAAATTCTTTATTTGGTTTTTCAAATTAAAAATTTACAGAGATATATCAAACATAAATCATACAAACAAGATTCCAAGGAGTCTCCTGGACTTCCACCTTCCCCTTTGTGGGTCCTTTCCTCTTATATCTTTTTATGGTAATCCCAATCCCATTGCCTCTTCCATTATGGTCAGAATCAACCTTAAGCTACAAGTGATATTCCAATCCTCCTAAAGTGCTGTGAAATTTTTAACTGGGGTCTTCCTGAGTGACACCACACACCAGATCAGGAAAACATGGACCAATAAATTGGTTTAAACCACTCAAGTCTGTGTGTATGCCCACAGTGGATCTCAGGTTTCTCTGAAACTTGTGGTGATTGGGGAAGTACCATTTTAAGAGAAGGGACAGCAACATGCAGCACAAAAACCCCCCACCGGGCACCACATACTGGTGTGGATAGAAAACACTTGAGATAGATTGTGGAGGCATAAAATTGAAAGCGACCAAGGTTCACAAATGCACATGGAATCAGCAACATATTGATGAATGCCCAGCTGTGCAGATGGCCTTCCTCTATAATCTATTTCCTCTTCTTTTCTCTTGCCCTTCCCCCCAGTGGATGTCTTGCTGTCATCCTAAATCTAGCATTGTGACCGGGGAGTTCTGCCTTTTACCTGACATTTTATCTCCTTCCTCCCCATAGCACATAGCATGTACTCCTCTTTTCACTGCAACCTCTTGAAGACATCTGCCAAATTCTGCTGCTGCTGCTTTTTCAACTTCTCCAAAGATCTGCCCCGTCTTTCTTCTGCTTTTGCTAAACTTCCTGCTTGTGTCTTGGCGATCTTTTGTCTTGATGGATGTGCGTCTCCTCTGGCTTGTCCTCTCTCCTTTCATCTATCTCCTTCATTTACAGTGGTACCTCGGGTTAAGTACTTAATTCGTTCCGGAGGTCCGTCCTTAACCTGAAACTGTTCTAAACCTGAAGCACCACTTTAGCTAATGGGGCCTGCTGCTGCCGCCACGCCTCTGCAGCACGATTTCTGTTCTCATCCTGAAGCAAAGTTCTTAACCCGAGGTACTATTTCTGGGTTAGCGGAGTCTGTAACCTGAAGCGTATGTAACCTGAAGCGCATGTAACCCGAGGTACCACTGTACTTCTTAATGCTTCTGCACTACTTGCCTTCTGTTTGAAGCTCAGCATCCTTTCACTAAACAAGATATCTGAATTACATACTTAAAACTTTTTTTAATGGTCATTCCCCACCCAAAGCAATCCTGGGAAGTGCAGTTCTCAAGAGATGAGTTGCTATATTTTCCCAAGAGTCTTTGGAGCAAGCCATGAAACTAGAATATAAATGATTCGTGTTGTGGTGTAGTTTTCCTCTGACACTCTATTCTCTTACTTTGCAGCTACATTTCTCAGCTCCCTTTATTACAGTTCTTGTGCCCTGCCACACCTCATTAGAGGCCATCTGAGCCTCTTGGGCTTGCCGATCAGAAGGTCAGTAGTTCTAATTCCCGTGATGCGTGAACTCCCATTGCTCTGCCCCAGCTCCTGCCAACCTAGCAGTTCGAAAGCACACCAGTGCAAGTAGATAAATAGGTACTGCTGTGGTGGGAAGGTAAACGGCGTTTCCACACGCTCTGGTTTCCGTCACGGTGTCCCATTGTGCCAGAAGTGGTTTAGTCATGCTGGCCACATGACCCGGAAAGCTGTCTGTGGACAAACGCCAGCTCCCTTGGCCTGAAAGCGAGATGAGCACTGCAACCCCATAGTCACCTTTGACTGGACTTAACCATGCCGGGATCCTTTACTTTTTTAAAAAACCTTTTTTTGTAATACAAGTTTTCTGTCATCTATCCAGCTACTTTTATCTAATGGAACTTTATCCGTCTCTCAAGTGTCTCACAAGTCTGAGTTCCTCATCAGACTCTTTACTTCTGCAAAGTTAAACATAAAGCCACATTTTCTGTCAGCTAACTCTCCCCAATTCCTGCTCCAAACCCATCTTCACAGGAACTTGTTGTCCGTGTTACTGTGGTTTGTTGTTGAGAATGTGAGCTCAGAGGATCCATACAGTGTTCAGACAGTGTGGTTAGGGTGTTGTGTTAGGATCTGTGAGATCAGAGTTCAAATAGTCACTCAGTCATGAAGCTCCCTTGGTGATCCTGAGATGGTCACAGTCCCTCAGCCTTGCCTACAGTCTGACGAAGCTGTTGCGAGGATAAAATGGAGAGAGGGGTAGGCATTCCTCCTTCCTTGGAGGAAAGATGGGATATCCATGGAATAATAAAAAGCTTTGGGTGTAGTGTGTGGATTGCAGCTGAATCCACACTTATTGTGCCCTGGTAAGTGCATGACAATTCTTGGGATGGTGAGACCATGATGGGAAATGAATATGTCAGTATATTTGCATCAAATCCCTCTAGGCTCTCTTCTTTCTTTGCACAGCAGAGTAAACGTTTGTTTTGTATGGATGAGGGGACAGGGTGGGGCAAAGCCAGCTGGCTCTGCTCTTGTGGCAGCACCCAAGTCAGAAATTTGCATCCAGAGTCCTAGGACTCATTTTGGGGTTTAGGTCCTTGAACAGAATAGCAAGCCTTTTATGAAACCTGAGGGGAGTTTCGTATATGGTGCAGCAGAATTTGGTCAGAAAGAATAAAAATGACAAATCCACAGGCCTGAGATGCACACAAATGAGTTCTTTGGATTCCAGCCAGGGATTTGTTTACTGCAGGTGTCTATAGGACGGGAATATTTATAAAATAGGTGGGCCACTTGCAGATGTAGGATTCTCTGCTTCCAGCCTTTTGCAGAAAGGTGGTCAGTCAGTTCAAGCTAGGAATCCAAAATGTGCTAACAATCAGTGCACATGAGTTAACCAATCACATTCACCATACTCCGGTGCACCAGAGAAACAGAGATGCTACAGACTTATGCCTGTGATATGCCTCTGGGCTTTAAATATAGAAGGCACTAGGGTCAATCCCAGTTGAAAGGATATTTGGCAGTGGGGCTGGTAAAGAACCTTTCAGCCAATCAGAGGCGACAGGACAGGGCTTAACCAACCAATAGTGTAACTTATTATAAGGCAGCTCCTTATACCAGTATTTCTGTATAAGAAAGGGGAGGGTTTGGATCATAACTGCAGATGGAGCAAGAGATTACATTCACAGAATGAAGCCTTCCCTCTGCAGTTCCTTGTTCATACATCTCCCACCAACCACAAGTCTCTTCCTGGGAGCTGGGGGATCCTTAAAAGTGGTGGATGATACCTTGTAAGGAGATGGAGACTTGGTGGAAATCACATCCCACCGTTGTGTGAACAGAGGAGTTCCTTAAGATCCTGAAAGACCCACATTGGCTCCCAGTACATTTCCAAGCACAATTCAGAGTGTTGCTGCTGGCCTTTAAAGCCCTAAATGGCCTCAGCCTAGTATACCTGAAGGAGCGTCTCCACCCCCATCGTTCAACCCGGACACTGAGGTCCAGCTCCTAGGGCCTTCTGGCGGTTCCCTCACTGTGAGAAGTGAGGTTACAGGGAACCAGGCAGAGGGCCTTCTTGGTGGTGGCGCCCGCCCTGTGGAATGCCCTCCCATCAAATGTCAAGGAAATAAACAACTATCTGGCTTTGAGAAACAGGTGGATAGCCGTGTTGGTCTGCCGTAGTCGAAACAAAATAAAAAAATTCCTTCCAGTAGCAGCTTAGAGACCAACTAAGTTTGTTATTGGTATGAACTTTCGTGTGCATGCACACTTCTTCAGATACACTAGGAATCACAAGACAGAGAAACCAGTAGGAGAACACTTCAGTCTCCCAGGACATTCTATACAAGATCTCAAAGTAGCTGTCTTATTACAAAAGAATTTCAGAAATAGACTGGAAAGAGAAGTTGCTGAATTGCAACTTGTTACCAAACTTAAAACCATGGAGAGACCTGGTCTGAATAGAGACATTGGATTCTTATCTCATTATACATGGTAAAGCTATTTTTAGCCATCTCACCCCTTGCTTTTTCCTGTAAGACCAATGGCAGTCTTGACAGTCGCCAACAGGTTTACCACACCTATCAGCCAATCACCCATTCCCACCACCCTTCTGAGTAATACCCCTCCCCACCCTCTCACTATATATAAGGGTCTGGGGACTTCTGTTTCAGTGTATCTGAAGAAGTGCGCATGCACACGAAAGCTCATACCAAGAACAAACTTTGTTGGTCTGTAAGGTGCTACTGGAAGGATTTTTTTTATTTTGTTTTGACTTTGAGAAGACATCTGAAGGCATCCCTGTTTAGGGAAGTTTTTAATGTTTGATGTCTAACGTGTTTTTAATATTCTGTTGGGAGCTGCCCAGAGTGGCTGGGGAAACCCAGCCAGATGGGTAGGGTGTGAATAAGAATAAGAATAAGAATAAAAATCCAGGTTAATGAGGTTAATTATGTGTGGACAAGAGAGAGACGGGCACAGAGATAGAGAAAGAAAGAAAGAAAGAAAGAAAGAAAGAAAGAAAGAAAGAAAGAAAGAAAATATGTTTGTTTTGAAGTATTCCGTGTAAGATTCCTTTTCACAGTACATTCTTAAGAAAACCATATTAGGGTTGCTAAGAACGTTTGTTTTATTGTTCTTGTAAATGAAAAGGATATAAACATGGTGACAGCTCTCAGCGCCCTCCCAGACCGCACCAATCCTTTGTTTTGGAAGACAGAGGGAGAAAGTGTCTCAAAGGAATGGATGTGCGCTAATTCAGCAGGACTTAACTGATCCTCCCCAAGAACATAAATAATTTCTTCACTTTCTCTCCGATTCTTGCGCACGTAGAGAATTATAACTTGCAAGGGCCTCATGGGTCATTTAGCACAAGTCATCGGCACAGAAGCAGGAAATACTGTGCTCAAAACATCCCTCTCAGATCAGCTTACATAAGAGAAAAATGGCTTCCATGATCAGACCATAGACAGAGAGCAGGAAGGAATTTCTGTTGAATTCCAGTAAGCAAGCACCCCAAACATCAACTATTGCTCCTTAGAGAAGAGTATTTTTACCTGTCCGTATATCCTGTCTCACATGGGAGTTGATAAATAGAACACACATCCACAGAGGTAATATAGACCAGAGTGTAGACAGAGAGAAGACAGGTAAGGGTTTCTTTTTGATCCCTTTTCACTCTTTTTCCTTAAGTCTGCAAGGATTTTGAATATATTCTATCCCCTCTCCAAAGATTTGTTGAATGAGGCCGTATTTAGCCTAATTACAAATCATAAGATTTATTTGTTTGTTTCTAACCTGCTCTTCACCACCTGGCCCCCGGTGGAACCACAACATTAGAGCAGCAAGACATCAATAAAAATAGATACAGATATAGATATAATAATGAAAACATCCTACGACATCTTCAAAATGCATAAAGGTAAAGGGACCCTTGACCATTAGGTCCAGTTGTGACTCGCTTTATTGGCCAAGGGAGCCGGCGTACAGCTTCTGGGTCATGTGGCCAGCATGACTAAGCCACTTCTGGCGAACCAGAGCAGCACACGGAAACACCATTTACCTTCCCGCTGGAGTGGTACCTATTTATCTACTTGCACTTTGACATGCTTTCGAACTGCTAGGTTGGCAGGAGCAGGGACCGAGCAACGGGAGCTCATCCTGTTGTGGGGATTCGAATCGCCGACCTTCTGATTGGCAAGTCCTAGGTTCTGTGGTTTAACCCACAGCACCACCCGCGTCCTTCAAAATGCATAAATGCAGGCAAAAAACAAAAACAGCTGCAAACGAAGTGGCTCATTATCATTTTCACGACCTGGGGAATGAGGTGTAGGTTCACTAACTAACAAAAAATCGTCAATGGCTTTCCAAGGCGGGGTGCAGAATCTTTTCTGGTTAGTGGTCAGACACTCATCTCCCCACACCTGGAGGGCCGCCTATCAATCACCTGGCATCACAGTGACTTCAGGTGATGCTGTGCTTTGAAGCCCCGACCACTAGGACTTCAAAGCTCAGCAGAGTGTTTGCGAAAGGGCTTTCAAACAGCTTGCACAGCTTTTTGAGCCTCCCAGCAGGGAACAGGTGCATGCAGCCAAACTGAGCAGGATTAAACCCACAGCTCATCAGCTGATGAGTGGAGGGTTCAGTTCTGCTGGCTGCAAGGCTCTTCTTCTCAGTAGGAAAGGCACTGGCAAAGCGGACCACAGCAGAGTTGAACCCTGCCCTCCCAACCATTGAGTATGCTTTTCGGGTTGACAAATCTTTTTCGTTTGCCACTCCCCACTGCCTTGCTCTCCCTTCATTCTATCTGTCAAAAAGCAGTGTTCCATACACAGAGTCCTTCTTACATCTCAGGTAAGTGTGCCCAACAGCTCTTTTCACCTCGATTAGTTGCCGCATCAAGACAAAACTGCAAATGGAAGGCTGACAATTGCAGCAGAAACCCACAACAAAACATTCAAGCCATGGGCCATAATCTATTTTACAAAGGTGATGATCTTGCTTCATACCTCTGTCCAATTCTTTTCAAAGACGTTTGCTGTTCAGATGGGAATGAGACTTAACATTTTCGCCAACTTGGTATCTTGCCATTGCATTCCTAAACCATACTCTTAACGCAGGGGTAGGCAACCTAAGGCCCGGGGGCCAGATGCGGCCCAATCGCTTTCTCAATCCAGCCCGTGGACGAGAATGTGTCCTTTTATTTAAAATGCATCTCTGGGTTATTTGTGGGGCATAGGAATTCGTTCATATTCCCCCCCCCAAAAAAAAATACTTTGATGTATCACAGTATTTTAATATACTTTGGAAGCCGCTCAGAGTGGCTGGGGAAGCCCAGCCAGATGGGCGGGGTATAAATAAATAAATTATTATTATTATTATTATTATTATTATTATTATTATTATTATTATTATTATTAATATAGTCCGGCCCACCACATGGTCTGAGGGACGGTGGAGCGGCCTATGGCTGAAAAAGGTTGCTGACCCCTGCTCTAACATTTAAAACACCCCCCATTGACCATGATTATTTAAAGCTACTGTTGCCACAAACACAGGGAAATGCTAGAACATTCAGTAGTTTTGACATGTGCTTGTCATGGCCCGTGACCAATGCAATATAGATTTAAAAGATAAAACATTTTGATGCATGCCTGTACTTAAGTCTCAGAACATCTTGCTTGCATTGGGCAATGCCCTCACAATGGTTTGATCAGTTTCATAGGCACTGAATGTACCCTGTTCAGGAAGAAGGCATGAGCATGGGGAAGACTTCTTCTTAGCATGCAACAGCACACACCTGCCCAATGTCATCAAAGGAGGTGGGGTACTGTGGGGTTTAACGTGCTGCGACATGGCTGGCAAATTTTAGCTTGGGCAGCTTTGTGCCAAAGGCCAGGCAGCTTGTCGCATACATGGACAGGAACAGGAAGGTAGTTGCTTAAGGTCAAGTCTCCTTGCCTTTTAACTTCTGTACAGTGGTGCCTCGCAAGACGAAAAGAATCCGTTCTGTGATTCTCTTCGTCTAGCGGTTTTTTCGTCTTGCGAAGCAAGCCCATTGACGGATTAGCGGATTAGCGCTATTAGCGGCTTTTAGTGGCTTATCGGAACCCCCCCCCCCGCAGGAACTCGCAAGACATTTTCGTCTTGCGAAGCAAGCCCATAGGAGATTCGTTTTGCGAAGCACCTCCAAAACGGAAAACTCTTTCGTCTAGCGAGTTTTCCGTCTTGCGAGGCATTCGTCTTGTGGGGCACCACTGTACTCTGCAGTTCAATGGAGGAACAACCAACTCCAAGGCGGAAGGGAATGCACTGTGGGGTGCATAAGTGTCAGGGACTGGGCAGAGGAGAAATGGTGGAGACTTCCGTATTTTTCGCTCTGTAAGACGCACCAGACCACAAGACGGACATAGTTTTTGGAGGAGGAAAACAAGAAAAAAAATATTCTGAATCTCAGAAACCACAACAGCAAGAGGGATCGCTGCACAGTGAAAGCAGCAATCCCTCTTGCTGTTCTGGCTTCTGGGATAGCTGTGCAGCCTGCATTCGCTCCATAAGACGCACACACATTTCCCCTTGCTTTTTAGGAGGGAAAAAGTGAGTCTTACAGAGCAAAAAATATGGTACTTCCCCAGCCTGACCCTTCCAGAGAAGACAGCTCAGAGGCAGATGAGGGGGAAAGCTGGGAAATAACCTCTTTTTGAGGTGTTGACGGGAGTTTGTTCTTTTCCCCCCAGGCCATACACCCTTGCTCAAAAGAGCCTGGCTCTGTCCTCAAATAAGATGCAGAGGCATAAGGGGGGGGGGGGAGAGAAATGCCATTTGGATCACCTGGGTCTAGCCTGAGACAGACAGGGTTGGCTGTTGTACTTCTGGGCCAGTTCGCACAGTTCTGGCATGGGAGCATTGTGTTCGTTTTTATCCAGGGTAAATTGGCCATGTTATTGCTGTATCATAAGCGTAGATCAGCAGCAAACTCCCATGGAGTTTTTCCTACAATACTGGGAATGCTAGCAATCACTGCAAAATGGAGAGCGTGCAGACAGCTGCTTTGCCTAAGGCAAATGGAGGAATGCAAGCACAACAAGTTGGAAATATATCCCTACAGGTCGCAATGGCTGTGTCAATTGACCCTCCATCTGATGATATGTAGTCCTTTGCCTTCCTGGGAGGCTAAGGTGGAAGAACGTTGAGAATGTCCTCATGTTTTTCACACCAAGAAGCCAGCTTTAACCCTGACCTACAGCATGAGAAGGGACACGGGTGGCGCTGTGGTCTGAACCACAGAGCCTAGGGCTTGCCGATCAGAAGGTCGGTGGTTCGAATCCCCATGATGGGGTGAGCTCCCGTGTTTGGTCCCAGCTCCTGCCAACCTAGCAGTTCGAAAGCCCATCAAAGTGCAAGTAGATAAATAGGTACCATTCCGGCGGGAAGCTAAACGGTGTTACTGTGCACTGCTCTGGTTCACCAGAAGTGGCTTAGTCATGCTGGCTACATGACCCAGAAGCGGACAAACACCAGCTCCCTCGGCCTATAGAGTGAGATGACCGTGCAACCTCAGAGTCATCCGCGACTGGACCTTACGGTCAGGGGTCCTTTTACCTTTTACAGCTTCTGTTTTGTTCCCTGCCATATATGCCTGTCTTTCTCTCCTCATTGTATAACCTGAGAGAGAAAACCTCACACAAGTCACTGGTATGTTCCATTGTGTCCCACTTTGGGGTCTCCAACTCCCTCCAATGAAGACCAATGGATTAAAGGATATTAAGAAAAATCATAGAGAGACTTAACCCCAAATCTCTATCCCACCAAGATCATAAGATGATTTCAGAAGCTACATTCAGTATTGTTGGCCACGGATGGAGATGTGCTCTGGTGCACTCAAATGTGCTCTGGGAATTCTATTCATAGAACCTTGAATAAAAGACTCCAGCAAGTCTCCAGAAAATGTGAGGCACAGTAGCTTTTCACAGGCATTTGAATAATTACCAGGTCACTGGGAGTTCAGCTGTCATGTACTTCTCCAGACGAGTTGGTCTCTCTGACAAACTGATTTCTAAACAAATTATTGATAGTGATGGCAACTGAACTGCAGGGCTTCTTGTGTGGAGGCTCTGAACCTGGCCAAGACAATGTGCTGCATTGACAGAGTCCATTAAGGCGCACTGTCCTCTTAGTCATATCCCTGAGGCTGTGCTGAGTCGAAGGCCATTCTCTGGGGTTGGTGGGGATGGTCTGAAAGTGCCGTGCGACGTTAACACTTGTCTTCTGCCTTCTTTTCTGATGGTATTGTTACCTAGGTATCACAGCCAAACAAAAACACCTAGTTCCCGTTGGCTGACAAAGGCTATGAATGACACACCATACATTTCCCACATTTGTCAGCAGTGTCCTGGCAGAAATCGGACAAACGTCCAGGACAATCTGGACATATGGCAGCCCATGTCGGCAGTGCTGATTTTGCCAATTTCCCCTTAAAATAGCTCTTTGGGCAAAGCTCAACAATTTGGCTCCCCAAATAGCTTTTCTTTCTGGATTTTCACTCTTTGAAATATGACAACCCTATTGTATTTTATTTTTTATTTTTTTAGGGGCACGGGTGGTGCTATGGTCTAAACCACAGATCCTAGGGCTTGCCGATCGGAAGGTCGGTGGTTTGAATCCCCGTGACAGAGTGCACTCCCCTTGTTCGGTCCTAGCTCCTGCCAACGTAGCAGTTCGAAAGCACGCCAGTGCAAGTAGATAAATAGGTCCCGCTCCGGCGGGCAGGTAAACGGCGTTTCCACGCGCTCTGGTTTCCGTCATGGTGTTCCATTGCACCAGAAGCAGTTTAGTCATGCTGGTCACTTGACCCAGAAAGCTGTCTGTGGACAAACGCCAGCTCCTTTGGCCTGAAAGTGAGATGAGTGCCGCAACCCCATAGTTGCCTTTGACTGGACTTAACCATTCAGGGTTCCTTTACCTTTACCTTTTTTACCTTTATAGCCCTCCTAACTCCTTCCCAGGGATGTGGGTGGCACTGTGGTTTAAACCACAGAGCCTAGGACTTGCCGATCAGAAGGTCAGTGGTTTGAATCCTCATGACGGGGTGAGCGCCCGTTGCTTGGTCCCTGCTCCTGCCAACCTAGCAGTTCGAAAGCACGTCAAAGTGCAAGTAGATAAATTCCCTCTGGCGGGAAGGTAAATGGCATTTCCGTACGCTGCTCTGGTTCACCAGAAGCGGCTTAATCATGCTGGCCACATGACCCGGAAGCTGTACGCCGGCTCCCTCGGCCAATAAAGCGAGATGAGCGTTGCAACCCCAGAGTCAGCCACGACTGGACCTAATGGTCAGGGGACCCTTTACCTTTACTCTAACTCCTTCCCAAAGCTGGGTAAGCATTAACTAGGCTTTGGGAGGGTGAGGGAGCACTCTAGAACTCTGTCCGAGCCCTCGTGCCTCCTTCCTGAAAGAAGCACTTACTACTCCTGAAAAAAGCACTTGGCTCCTGTGCCCTGTGCAGGAGAATCAGTCACGCTGCCCTAAATCTGCCTCTGCAGCCATGGTGCTCTCCGGAGCTGCCTGTATCTCCAGACATAACTGAGATATTGGGACGATGAAGGGGAGATGCTTTCGTCTGGCAGATGGAGCAATTGGTAGAGTGCGACATTTAAACATGAAACTACTTTCTCCAGAAACAAATATCGGGACCAAGCAGATTTCAAGCCATCTTATAAAAAAAATTGGAGGCCTCAATAGTTTAGAAGCTAAGAATGCTGTACAACAGGGCACAGACATAACTGTCAGATAGCTTGCTAAAGGGAGGAATGGCCTTCAGGGCATACTGATTTGCATCCAAGGCCTTGTTAGGACTCCTGAACCCGGCAAACTGTGCAGTCATCTGCTTGCAACAGAAGGCTGTTGTGTCTTCTCTGGAATCAGTTTCGCTGTTAAATTGGTTTGTACAAAGGGGGACTGCCTGCCCTTGAAATATGGATTAAGTGCCACTCCATGCAAGTTGTCTAATCTAAATAGAGCTAGGTCATTTAAAATTGCATCCAAGTTTGGGTTTAGAGTTTGCAGCTGCAAAGCCTATGTTAGTGACTTTCAATCCCCAGTAGTTCCAAGTGTCCCTTATTTATATAGTGCCTTTTAAGTGTTCGGTGGACTTCATTTATGTTGGCAATCCCATAGCACAGTGGTTTTCAACCAGTGTGCTGTGGCATCCTGGGGTGCCTTGAATGATGGTCAGGGGTGCCGTGGGCAACACTGACCTCTGTCCCTCTTTTCTTCCCTCTCTCCTCTGATGCCCTCTCATGTCTCTGCCTCACAAAGGCTTGCACAGCTGCTGGTTGCAGCAGCTACAAGCTTCCCAGGTGAATGGTGTCTATGGGGCTGGCCAGGTGGTGCTTCCCACACCCTTGTGGGGGGCAACTCAAGAGACCAGGGGCAGCAGCTGTGGGTGCCCAGAGGAGTCCCAAGGAGAGAGGAGAGGAGGCTGAGGGACCACTCCACAAGCAAGTGGGTTTGGAAAAGGGTGAGAGGCCGCCATCTCTGCAGGCAAGGGGTGACATAACTGGGCCCCTGAGCCCCACAGGGCTGCCACAGAAAGAATGTACAGTGGTGCCTCGGGTTAAGTACTTAATTTGTTCCAGAGGTCCGTTCTTAACCTGAAACTGTTCTTAACCTGAAGCACCACTTCAGCTAATGGGGCTTTCTGCTGCTGCCGCACCGCCAGAGCATGATTTCTGTTCTCATCCTGAAGCAAAGTTCTTAACCTGAAGCACTATTTCTGGGTTAGCAGAGTCTGTAACCTAAAGTGTATGTAACCTGAAGTGTATGTAACCTGAGATACCACTGTAGTTGGTCAAGGGAGCTGGGACCCAAAAAGATTGAAAACTTCTAACTTAGCAAATAAATGGAATTAGAACTGCGAAGCTTTGGCAGGATCTGGTACAAGCTCTGGGTTGCTACCAGAGTATGGACAGTTGTGGTCAGGCTATCGTGATTTAGGCTGTCCCTGGAATTGGGGTACCATCTTAAGTTGGTGAAAAGTACTTTGTGTCATGGATGCTATACGGGTCTCAAAAGACAAGGCCAGAGCTGGATATAATTGGAAATTTCTTTTGTGAGCAAGCAGTATATAATTGTTATTAATAACCAATGTCCTAAATAAACAGGCACCACTTCTAGGTGGTGAATCTGATTTTTGGGGGGCACTTCAACCTCCTCCAAAGCAGGTTGCACCAGTAATGCCTCCATCTTGCCTGGACTGAGCTTCCATTTGTTGGCTCTCAGCCAGTCTGGTACTGATTTCAGACATCGATTCAGCACTTCCACAGCTTTGCCCGCATCTGAATAAAAGGAGATAAGCACATGCTTAACTCCCCATTGAAATCAATCAGACTTAATTGGCTTAACATTGACTGAATAATTCTCACTGAATAGAGGGGCACAAGGGGCAAGGGCAGTTTAGCACACATCCTCTTTTCTAAGAAAGATTCCAATAAACCATTCCACTCCTTTTTGATATGTCATAGACAACATTCTATTTTACTCCTCTCTGTGTTGTTGAACATGGTATTTTTTTTGTTTTGTTTGGAGTACAATGGAGCCAAAGCATGATCAATACCTGTGAGAGGTGATAGATATCCGTGTGATAAATCACTAAGCAGAGACACATTTATCACCTATATTTGGTTGCGTCAGCTTCTTCTTGTCCAGTAAATCTTGCCCCATTTAGATGTGCTTCAACCAACCATAGCCACCAGAGTTAGCCCAGAGAAATATGCCTTCATTTTTAGTAAAACATCTCAAGTGCCTCAAAAAGAATTTTCAGACACACAACTTTCAGTTGACCAGTACAGATAGATCCCACCTGCTTCTAAGACACACTAGAGTGAGAACTTTGGATACCTGTCCCTATTACTGATATGTCTAGATGTTATCGAAAACCCATTAAGCATGGGTGAGATATGCGCCACCACAGTTGCAGATTTTGGAGTACCATTAAAGGGCAGCAAACTGGAAATAGCTTCTTATAGGTTTGTCTTCACAGCAGGGGTGGGGAATGGGATCCATGTGGCAGACCAGATCCTTTCCCCCCCATCAGCACTCTGGTCAGTGACCGAAATGAACCGATTGTCAGGCTTCAGGGAATTGGCTTCCTTCCCCAATGGCAGTAGATAAGAAGATCAAAGAAAGGAATGTCTTACCAGTTAGAAACTTTAATAACCAGAGTGAGAGACCAAAGAACACATCTCCTAGAAATGGCGGCGCTCCCAATTAATGGTCACTCCCTCCCCCGTCCCTATTAATCTACGTCACTCCTATGTCTTGTAATCTGAATTTGTATCATCTGTGTCTCTGTTCCGACACTTTCTGAGCTCTTCTTGACCTTGGGCTGAGTGGAGGAATCCTGTCCAGGGACTGTGAATCTGTTAACTCTCTCTCCTGGTGTTTCTTCTGCTAGCTGTTCCCCATCCAGTACTTCCCAGCTTTTGCCTTCTGAACTATGTCCCTCTGCAAACCACTGTTCCAAATCTATACTGTCCTCCTGGTCCTGGGAAGATTCAGGATCCAGATCCAGAGTAGGGGGAGGGGGAGGTTCCACCATTCCTTCTCAGTGCAGCCCTCCTCAACACAGTCCCTGTCATTGATTCAAATTCCCCCCATCAGGAGCGATACATATCTATTCAGTGCAATTGCACACACAGATACTATGCAAGGTATGTGTTGAGGGTCTGGGATGCTTTCTAAAGATATTGTGTCCATCAGCTGTCACTCCCCTGGTGCTTCCTCCTCCTCCTCCTCCTCCTCCTCTCCCAGTCTAGCTGCTGCATTCTGGTTTAGTTATAGTTTCCAGGTCATCTTCAAAGGTAGCCCCACGTAGAGCACCTTGCAGTAGTCCAAGTGGGAGATAACCAAAGCATGCACCACTCTGGCAAGACAGTCTGTGGGCAGCTATCATGCAGTTAGGTTTGTTGACATCATCCTAACCTCACTGAAGGAAAAAGGATATACAGTGCTACCTCGGGTTACATACGCTTCAGGTTACATACACTTCAGGTTACAGACTCCACTAACCCAGAAATAGTACCTCGGGTTAAGAACTTTGCTTCAGGATGAGAACAGAAATTGTGCGGAGGCGGCACGGCGGCAGTGGGTGGCCCCATTAGCTAAAGTGGTGCTTCAGGTTTCAGGTTAAGAACCTCCAGAACGAATTAAGTACTTAACCCGAAGTACCACTGTACATATAGAATTATGAATAATTGGCATTGACCCCTTACAAAAATGATTCATAATTCTATATGTATATCCTTTTTCCTCTTCCTTTCCTATATATATATATATATATATATATATATATATATATATATATATACACACACACACACACACACACACACACACCCTTGTATATATACATTTTAGATCTATACTCAAGGGACACGTGGCTTAATATTTAAGAGAGAATTAAGCACCCCACACTTCCTGGTGACCCAGGTATAGACCTTTCATGGCAAGCAGCCAATTCACCTATTGGACAGAGCAGACTCCCTCTCCTCCCCTTAACATAGATATTGGCAGAGACTGGCAGGTTTCATTACAGAACAGTAGCACCTGTGTGATTTCCGTAGTAAATTGTAAGCCAATTGCAGGACAATTGCAAATTAACTGCACTACAATGGCTGTCAAAGCACTTTACAAACTTGCCTGCCTTGCAGAAACAGCCATCACATTAGAGACGGGAGGCTTTCTCTGCCAAGCCATGGCTTTGCAAGACTGCACATTCATTAGAGTCCATTTTGGATGCTTTGCTGGCTCAGATTTTAATAGCACATGCTCACCTATTTTTCAGGTGCTTTTGAACTGCTTGACACTTTCATCATGCCCAATTAGGATATATCCTCTCTGTTTGATCGGGTGACAATGTAATGACCATTTCATGGTGAATGTTTTCTTTTCTGCTTTTGAGAGACTGACAGAAGCTAAAGGGAGGCAGGATAAATCTTGCCCCCAGGTAAGGTAAGCATGTAATCATATTTGCTGCAGTTGGAGAGCTCTCGAAAGCAGGAATTGGCTCAGCACCTGACAGTAAGCACTGGTGGCTGCTGTAAAGGGTTTGATTTCAATATCAAATGAATGCATATGCAGAAACAGGAGGAGAAAGGATGCTGGCAAACAGAATAGGAAGAAATGCTGTAGATTCTTTCAATTTTTGAATATCTATTTTTTTAAAAAATAAATATTTATTTGGTTTTTCAGATTAAAAATTTACAGCCACATGTCCAACATACAACATAAAAACCAGATTCTTGGACTTAACTCCTCCCCTTTGTGGGTCCTATTGTTAATCATTTCCTCCTGCATCTTTTATAATAATCCAAATCTTTAATTTTGGTCTCCCCAATTTCTGATTCTTCCGGTCGTTTTAGCCATTTCGGCATAGTCCTTCAACTTGATCTGCCCTTCTTCTCTGGTAGGGATTTTATCTTCTTTCCTTCTCTGGGCCATTTCTGAATATCTAGGAAAGGGTGATGAAGGGCACAACATACTTGAAACGATTCTGCACACGCCCTTTTTGATATGAATTGGAGCTACCTTTGAGGTGACCCAGAAACTACAACTAATCCAGAATGCGGCAGCTAGACTGGTGACTGGGAGTGGCCACCAGGACCTGAAAGACCTATATTGGCTCCCAGTATGTTTCTGAGCACAATTCAAAGTGGTGGTGCTGACCTTTAAAGCCTCCCCCCCTCCTCCTCCTTCTTCCTCTTCCTCCTCTTCTTCTTCTTATTATTATGTTCTCAGAAAGGCTCTTCCATCTTAGAAAAGTCCCATACATGAGGTGGGACAGAGCACATGAAAAAGCCAATCCTTTGATGGTTCTAGTACCTCCAGCCCCATGGAGCTGGTTAAAAGGTAAAGGTAAAGGGACCCCTGACTATTAGGTCCAGTCATGGCCGACTCTGGGGTTGCGGCACTCATCTCGCTTTATTGGCCAAGGGAGCCGGCGTCCAGTTTCCGGGTCATGTGGCCAGCATGACTAAGCCGCTTCTGGCGAACCAGAGCAGCGCACGGAAACGTGGAGCTGGTTATATCCACCTTATTGACGGAAGGACAGTTCTGGATCTAGCCTACTATAGGAAGCAAGAGTGCATACTTAACAAACCTTTTAATTTCTTAGGACATTGCCATTCTTTGGTTTGTTTTCTGCCTAGCCCTGGTGTAGTAAGACGTACTGAATATATACCTAACTGTGGAGCTTTTCTGCCATTTTTAAAAACTGTTATGAATCAACACAGTTGATCTCTTAGTAAATCAAGAGGAAAGAGACGGGAACAGTGTCATATGAGTCTTCCAGTTTGTTCCATGTTCTCATGACAGGCTCATGTGAAGGGCAAAGAATGATTGCCTCAGCAAAAGGCAGGTTGGGCAGCTGCAAATATTGCGATGGGTGGATGGACAGAAAGCTAATACTGTCTTTTCTGTAATGCATAACCTGGACTGGGAAGAACAAGATGTCTCCCTTGGCAAATATCTGCACTTCCTTAGGGAGGCTCCCTTCCCACCAATGTCAGCTATGGCAAATGGTTAGCAGATCTTGGCTGGAAAAATCAAATTTTCATAGTAAGTCTGGGTCAAGGGATTCAGTAACAAATCAGTTAACTCCTATTAAGATTCGTATTGTAAAGGATGTGTGGAAAAAATCTAGGCACACCCAAGACTATCGATTTCTATATACAGTGGTACCTTGGTTCCCAAATGGCTTGGCTCCCGAACAAATCGGCTCCTGAACGCTACAAAGTGAATGTTCTGGTTTGCGAAAGTTTTTTGGAAGCCAAACGTCCGACATGGCTTCCACAGTTTCTGATTGAGTACAGGAAGCTCCTGCAGCCAATCGGAAGCCGCTCCTTGGTTTTGAACCATTTCGAGAGTCGAACAGACTCCTGGAACGGATTAAGTTGAAGAAACAAGGTACCACTGTATGGGGATTAGTTTTTTCTGGAGATGGTTTCTTAACTCTTCCTGCATATTCCCAAATCTTTGACCTCTGTAAGAAAGGCCTGGTAGTTGAACCCAGTCTACATTTTTAATAATTTTGATTACAGTACAGTCATACCTCGGGTTGAACGTGCTTCAGGATGAGCGCGCTCGAGTTGTGCTCTGTGGCAACCCAGAAGTAACGGAGCGCGTTACTTCCGGGTTTCGACGCTTGCACATGCGCAGACGCTCAAAATGACGTCATGCGCAGAAGCGCCGAAAAGCAACAGACGTATGCGCAGACGTGCTGTCACTGGTTACGTTTGCTTCTATATGTGAATGGGGCTCCAGAACGGATCCCGTTCGCATCTAGAGGTACCACTGTATATATAATTTAAATGGCAGCAACACACCTATTCTTATCTGCTCTCCGGAAGAAATGTATTCATGTGAGAAGTCAGTGGAGAAGCAAGACTGTTTAAAACCAAGCTACAGTATATACAAACGTTTGAAGCACATGGCTGGCCAAACTTAATAGTGATCACAGTTGCTTTGCAAGGCTGAACTTGGTGCAGGAGGGAAATTGCTCACCTGCGTTCTAAGTTGTTTGAATAGGCTGAACGTTTGGCATGGCAAACACCTCTGTCTGGCCCAGTTTTCCATGCAGGTGGACTGTTCAAATGATAGCTCCCTAGTTTCAGAGCAGTCTTTTCTGTGGATATTATACAACTGGCTTAACCTGTCTTACTTCTGTCCCTGAAGTAGACGTGGCATTTATTTAACCTTCAGGCCCACCGTTGCCTACATATTGGCAATTTGCAGTATGTTTTTAGAGCAGTCATTTTTACTGACTTCAAGCCTGATACGTGGAATAACATGACTTGGCACTGTTTCAGTTTGCTTTTCGTCTTCAGGTGCTAGAAATGATAGCCGCACTGAATATTCTCCAGTTTCAATTTTTACTAGCAGTTTCGGTGGGTTGGAATTTGTTTGCTTCCCGATACTTAAGATTGTACAGATATTTCCTTTTTTAAAAACTTGTTTGTTATTATTTTGTCTTCTGGCTGTTTATCTTTTCCTAGAATAGTCACATAGGTGATCTCACCCAAGCAATGATCATGTGGTGGATGGGCTGACTTAAACCATGTAAGACTATATGATGACACAATTGGGAAGAAATTAATAAGGGAATCTTTTTTCCAGAAAGTGATGAAAAACTAGCCACTTTTCTCTTAACATCATTCTCATCAGTGCTGTGTCATGGCCTCTCTTAGTGGGTTGTTTTAAATATTTTAAATATTTATAGTCTTAATTTTATATGTACTGTATCGAAATGGCTTTGTTTAGTCGTTTAGTCGTGTCCGACTCTTCGTGACCCCATGGACCAGAGCACGCCAGGCACTCCTGTCCTCCACTGCCTCCCGCAGTTTGATCAAACTCATGCTGGTAGCTTCAAGAACACCATCCAACCATCTCATTCTCTGTCATCCCCTTCTCCTTGTGCCCTCCATCTTTCCCAACATCAGGGTCTTTTCCAGGGAGTCTTCTCTTCTCATGAGGTGGCCAAAGTATTGGAGCCTCAGCTTCACGATCTGTCCTTCCAGTGAGCGCTCAGGGCTGATTTCCTTCAGAATGGATAGGTTTGATCTTCTTGCAGTCCATGGGACTCTCAAGAGTCTCCTCCAGCACCATAATTCAAAAGCATCAATTCTTCGGTGATCAGCCTTCTTTATGGTCCAGCTCTCACTTCCATACATCACTACTGGGAAAACCATGGCTTTTACTATACGGACCTTTGTTGGCAAGGTGATGTCTCTGCTTTTTAAGATGTTGTCTAGGTTTGCCATTGCCTTTCTCCCAAGGAGCAGGCGTCTTTTAATTTCGTGGCTGCTGTCACCATCTGCAGCGATCATGGAGCCCAAGAAAGTAAAATCTCTCACTGCCTCCATTTCTTCCCCTTCTATTTGCCAGGAGGTGATGGGCCCAGTGGCCATGATCTTCGTTTTTTTGATGTTGAGCTTCAGACCATATTTTGCGCTCTCCTCTTTCACCCTCATTGGCTTTAGACAATCCTAAAATGAAGGTGTATAGATTCTGAAAATATGGAGGCAAAATGGTGATGGAGAGGTCAAGCTTGCTATAGATTCAAACCTAAGTTTGCTGGGTTGATTTCTGTAGGACAACCTCCCCCTGTTTGATGCGCTCTAGTTGTTTGGGACTATAGCTCTAGGGCATACTGATTTTTTCAACTTTCATATTACAAAAATGAGGGGTGTTAAAAAGTTGCAGCATGACTTGGGAATTCAAAATGTATTTTGGTTAAATGAATATACATTAGTTTTTCTTGTGTGCAAAACTGCATAGAAATCATTAAAAATGGTTGCCAAGCACTTGCAGTTATATTATATATAATTACAATCATAATTATTTACTATTTAGCCCTGCCTGACATTTTCAGAAGGTAAAATTAAAATTCTTTGGTTTTCTGAAAGAAGTTTAAGTGCTTCTTCATCAAGTGTAGACATACCAAGCTAAATGTTGTCCAATCATAAAAATAATAGTGATTTCCTCACACACACAAACAATATATTTTTAAGACCCCTCGCTAAAGAAATTAGCAAAAATTAAGTTTCACCCTCTAAAACAGGGGTCAGCAAACATTTTCAGCAGGGGGGCGGCCCACTGTCCCTCAGACCTTGGGGGGGGCAGACTATATTTTGGAGGGGGAAAATGAACAAATTCCTATGCCCCACCAATAACCCAGAGATGTATTTTAAATGAAAGGACATATTCTACTCATGTAAAAACACGCTGATTCCCGGACCATCCGAGGGCCGGATTTAGAAGGGGATTGGGACGCATCCAGCCTGCGGGCCTTAGTTTGCCTACCCAGACTCTAAAATGACATACCCTATGTATAGCTCCCATCAGCCCCAAGCCATCCCTGGTCAAAAACCAGATATAATGGAAATTGTAGCTCAAACTTTATGGAGGATACCAGGTTAAGAAGGATGCAGTGCTATTTTTCTGGAAAAAAGAGGTGCTGGAATTCACCTTGTTCTCTTATAATGACAATGGTGTCCACTTGAGAGGTGCCAGAACTAAGTTGTGGTGAATTCTAGCTGCAAAAAAGCATAGGGACTATCAGAGGGTGATTAGAGAGAAGTATTTACTGAGTGCTAATTTACTCTAGGGGGACGCGGGTGGCGCTGTGGGTTAAACCACAGAGCCTAGGACTTGCCAATCAGAAAGCCAGCGTTTCAAAACCCCGCGACGGGGTGAGCTCCAATTGTTCGGTCCCAGCGCCTGCCAACCTAGCAGTTCGAAAGCACGTCAAAGTGCAAGTAGATAAATAGGTACTGCTCTGGTGGGAAGGTAAACAGCGTTTCAGTGCGCTGCTCTGGTTCGCCAGAAGCGGCTTAGTCATGCTGGCCACATGACCCGGAAGCTGTACGCCGGCTCCCTTGGCCAATAAAGCGAGATGAGCGCTGTAACCCCAGAGTCGGTCACGACCGGACCTAGTGGTCAGGGGTCCCTTTACCTTTACCTTAATTTACTCTAGTGTGCATATGGCCCTTGGGAAACTGTTGTGTATTATCATTCCAGGCATCAAGAATAATTTCAGCGAACTTGCACACCTGACCAGAAATGCAGGTATGTAAGGAAACAGTGGAGTTAAAACTTTCATTCCTAGTGGGTGGGAATGCTCTGCTTGGAAAGAATGGGTGGCTGGAACTCTAAGCAGGAACACTCCTGTAAAGAGTGAGGAGATACACCAGTAATATTTTAAGTCCCACTTCTTCGGTTTCACAGCACAATCCTTTGCATGTTGATTAAGAAGTTAGTTTTAGGTTGTGTTTTATGGGACTTACAGAAGTGGTCAGTCTGTTTGCAAGATAAACTGCATTGGGCATCCATCATCTTGTTCAATTTCATTATTCTTTTAGGCAATGAAAGCATCAGTATTTTGAGCAGTCAGCTTTTGTGGTTCAAAGTGATTGAAACTTGGAAGAGTAGGGGAATGTGGCTGCACAGAATCCAGCTGTGATTGTTGAGTAAGCTTCTGGTGAGAACTAGACATCTCTTCATCTGCTTACAGTACTTATTTAAGATGCTTAGCTTAGTCCTTGAGAAATTATCATCCAATTCATCACAGAGGCCAAGGCATTAACTTACAAAGAAAATGGAGACACTGCAGTTAATGGCTTTTATCCTTGGTCACTACAACAGACATCACAGCTGTAATAATAATAGGTAAAAGGGATGCAGGTGGCACTGTCGTCTAAACAACTGAGCCTCTTGGGCTTGCCAATCAGAAGGTTGGCGGTTTGAATCCCTGCAATGGGGTGAGCTCCCATTGCTCTGTCCTAGCTCTTGCCAACCTAGCAGTTCGAAAGCACACCAGTGCGAGTAGATAAATAGGTACTGCTGTGGCGGGAAGGTAAACAGCATTTCTGTGCGCTCTGGTTTCCATCATGTGTTCCATTCCACCTGAAGCTGTTTAGTTATGCTGGCCACATGACCTGGAAAGCTGTCTGTGGACAAACGCCTGCTCCCTTGGCCTGAAAGCGAGATGAGCGCCCCAACCCCATAGTTGCCTTTGACTGGACTTAACTGTCCAGGGGTCCTTTATCTTTTACAACAACAACAACAACTACAACAACAGTCTACTATACCAGGTGTTGGCAAAGTTTTTGTGGCTTGGGCTAGTTCATGGTCCCGCAGACGCTGTGGTTGGCTGGAGTGTGCGTGCACGCATGCATGTGCAAACGCTATTTCCATTGTGGAGGAAGTGAGCACAGCTTCCCATTGGCTGCAGGAACTTCCTGTAGCCAATGGGAAGCCAGCCAGCGTCACGGAAGGCAGTCCCCGCTCTGCTCCGTGCCGGTTTAGTGCGGCGCACGGGATTCAACCTAGCGGATGGCGGGGGTCCATGGGCTGGTTAAACGATCCCCATGGGCTGCTTGTGGCGCATGGGCCTTAGGTTGCTGACCCCTGGTCTATACCACCCTTCATCCGAAGATCATAGGGTGATTTACAGTATAAAAACAATAATATATACCACAATCAAAAAGAAAACACCACACACAGAGTTGTAGTAATTCTGTTACGATGAATCATTGAACCCTAAATCTAAACAATAATGGCTCCAAAACTGGAAGTACTTTTTTCCTTTTTCTTGAACTCTGAGCAGTGCTTCAGTCTGCTCAGCAGCTATTGTGGGAAGCAGGTATAGAGGAACCACACACGACCCTCAGGTGGCACACCTGTTAACCAGAAGGTTGATGGTTCAAGCCCACCCAGGGATGGCTGTGGACAGGATTCCTGCACTGCAGGTGGATCCCTTCCAACTCTACGATTTTATGTGCAAAATCTCTCGCATACAGTTGTGCCAGGGACGAGCTTAGTGACCTGGGCTCCTTAATGTGCACACCAGCACTAAACTCAAGCAACTTTCCTATGAGAAAACTGCTGGGGACTACTTTGGTTGAAAATATTCTGGCAGCTAGCCCAAATTTCTGGCTTTTACACACAACTAATCTGACAACCCAGCAGTTTGAAAGCACGTCAAAGTGCAAGTAGATAAATAGGTACTGCTCCGACGGGAAGGTAAATGGCGTTTCCGTGCGCTGCTCTGGTTCACCAGAAGCGGCTTAGTCATGCTGGCCACCTGACCCGGAAGCTGTACGCCGGCTCCCTCGGCCAATAAAGCGAGATGAGTGTCGCAACCCCAGAGTCGGCCATGACTGGACCTAATGGTCAGGGGTCCCTTTACCTAATCTGACAACTTGGACCAGGGGTTAAAAAATATTATGGAGATGCCCTCCCTTCTTTGTTGATTAGCACCTCTAATGATCAGATACTTACCAGCCACCTGCCTGTAACTGATATGATAATCCCATGAAGTGCCGTATTTTTCGCTCTATAACACGCACCCGACCATAACACGCATGTAGTTTTTAGAGGAGGAAAATCCGTAGGCATGCCACCCGTAGGCATTCCCTCCATAACACGCACAGACATTTCCCCTTACTTTTTAGGAGGAAAAAAGTGAGTGTTATGGTGCAAAAAATACGGTAATTCCTTTGTGTGAAGGCAGCTGATTCAAGCCTTGAAATGATAACCCAGCTCAGGGATGTCCCAAAAGGTAGGTTTGGAGTAGAATATGTCCATTATTTTGGTGTTATGTGAAATATTGATGGAAGGGACCTAATGTCCTTCAATGTCAATGGACAGATTTTTAAGAAGCTTTGAACCAGGATCCAATTGCCGTTACTGCAATTGATGTAGGAAAACTTTTTTTATCAGCAAGCATAGAATTGATGAATGACCAGAAAATATAATCTGCCATGCATCTCAGCCTTTAACAAACTTGCTAGAGAGTGTTTTGGTCGGAGGGAGTCTTAATAAAAACTAGTTCAGCAGGAATCATGAAGTTAAGTTTTTCACAGTTTAGAGATGAGAGTTGGCACTTGTTAATATGTTGGTGGCTTGAGCCACTGTTGAAGGCACAGGAGCACAGGCAGTAAGAAAATATGGCAACCTTAAACAAATTATATTAATTTTCTATGCAAAGTCACCAAGACTTTAATGACAAAGATACGAGAAGCTATGTTCAGCTTTCTTGGAAGACAACACCACAAATCTCAATAAAACATGCATCCAACATGGGTTAAATGCAAACGATGTTTATCAAAAAGTCATTGAAAGACAACTTAATTTCTGATTTCAATGGGAAAAGGTTTCTCAGTGACCCTTGAAAGCCAGCCAATGAAATCTTCCAGTGCATGCCTCAATAAACAACAAATGATTTAATGAGGTACTCTAACAAGGGCTGATGTGTCTACCCAATTAGAGGAGTAGAAAGACATTTCCCTGTATAAAACTCATCCTCCCTATAAAATTCATTTCGGTCGCTCAACTTTCCTTAAACTGTGTTGAAGCATTGTCTGAAGAATGTTGCACACGCTAACAATCTTTGTGCTTGTGTGTGGTGGCGGGGAGCTGATTTTCCATATGGAAAAAGAATGGCAGTTACCTGGTCTGACCAGTCAGCAGAATTAACAGTGATTTATTTGTACAAAATGTCACAGCGGAATGAAGTCAGATAACATACATAACTCAAGAGTAATAGGCTTTTCTATGCCTAGAATCATAGCTGCAACCATGATTCGCACCATGATCTAATCTTGTACATATACATACATATATACCGTACTTTTTGCACCACAACACTCACTTTTTTCCTCCTAAAAAGTAAGGGGAAATGTCTGTGCGTGTTATGGAGGGAATGCCTATGGGTGGCATGCCTACGGATTTCCCTCCTCTAAAAACTACATGCGTGTTATGGTCAGGTGCGTGTTATAGAGCGAAAAATACAGTACATAAACATACATGTATACATACATAAATACATATACATATATATATATATATATATATATATATATATATATTCTCTAAATTACATTTCAAAATATTCATTTAAACAACCTTAAATCAATGACTTCCCTTCTTCTCTTTCCGTGGTTCAATTTGCATACCATACATCCCTGCATGTTTTACATGAACTAAACCAGGGGTCAGCAAACTTTTTCAGCAGGGGGCCGGTCCACTGTACCTCAGACCTTGTGGGGGGGCTGGACTATATTTTGAAAAAATAATAATGAATGAATTCCTATGCCCCACAAATAACCCAGAGATGCATTTTAAATAAAAGCGCACATTCTACTCATGTAAAAACACCAGGCAGGTCCCACAAATAACCCAGAGATGCATTTTTAAATAAAAGGACACATTCTACTCATGCAAAAACACGCTGATTCCTGGACTGTCTGTGGGCCAGATTTAGAAGGCGATTGGGCAGCATGCGGCCCCGGGCCTTAGTTTGCCTACCCATGAAGTAAACCATTCGGTAATCCAATGTTACATCCATCAAATCTTATTTACACTGTTCAATTTATCTTAATGCTGCCAACATTTTTAAACAAACACAATTTTCACCCATATACTCAGTAAACATTTCCCAGTCTTCTTTGAACGTATGTTCTTCTTGTTCTTTTATTCTCTGTGTTAAATCTGCAAGCTGTGTGTATTCCTTAGTTTAAGTTGCCATTCTTCCTTGGTTGGGACCTCGCTCGTTTTCCATTTTGGGGCTGACAAAACACGGGATGCCGTAGTAGGATACATAGTCTTTTTTAACACCTGGGAATCTCCCTCTGAATTATCCCCAACATAAAGGACTCTGGGTTTTTTGGGAAAGGTACTTTTAAACATCCCCCCCACCCCAGTTCATTATATACCATTTCCCAATACTCTCTTACCCTTTTACAAGTCCACCACATATAAAAAGGTGAAGGGACCCCTGACCATTAGGTCCAGTCGTGACCGACTCTGGGGTTTTACATGAACTGCTAGGTTGGCAGGAGCAGGGACTGAGCAACGGGAGCTCACGCCGTTGCTGGGATTCAAACTGCCAACCTTCTGATCGGCAAGTCCTAGGCTCTGTGGTTTAGCCCACAGCATATATAACTGATCTCAAATAGAATTTTCTTGCCTGACCTGCCAAGCTGCCATTGATCACAGTGGTTCTTTTACAGAAGAATTTACTGGTGGTTTGTTTGACAGTAGGGAAAGACTTTGGTCTTTCGAGTTCCATGCAAGGCCAAAATTTGGTGCTCCCTCACCTCTCAACTTCCGTCTTAGTTGTGGCGCCCCCTAGGCTCAACGCCCATTGTGGCTAAAAGTTCTAGCAACAGTGATTTAAAGTTTCTTCCCTCAAGGAAGCTCTCCCAATTTGCATCAACTGAGTTCCTCAATTCAGAAATTAACTCTAGACTACACTGTTCACACAGTCCTTATGACACTCTTTGTTTGTGAGGCACTTGGTTCATATGGGTTGTGGGTCAATGACCTGCTCTGCAGATTCGGTAGCAAGCAACCCAGAACTCCAAACAGTGGAGATCTGTTTTATGTCGCTGCCTAGTGTGTTTCTAAATCTATCAGCTACGGCCTGGATACTGTTATGTCTGGCAAGCATATCTGTGTGCCAGAACCTTGAGTTGTGTATATTTATATTGGGGGGGGGGGGAATCAATGTGTTTTAAAATATTAACTAACCTTTTTTTGTTTTGCATGGGGGAAATCATTGGTGTAAAAATTCGGAATACAATACCGTGAAATGATAGCAAAATGACAATAATAAACTCACAAGGCAAACTAGTAGCTTCAAAATGGGAAGAACTTTACTGTGACCCACAGAGGTGAACAGTGATCATCATTGGAAGGATTGATGAGATGTTTGGTCTTGGACATATCTGGCGCTTTGAGATGGTCACAAAGTATGGAAACAGCAGAGGAAGTTGCAGATTGGGGGCAAGAGGAAGGGAGAATATTCTGCTATGGAGAGCTACAACTGAGCATATGGGTGGAACCAGTGCATTTTTTCTAGAAAAGGGTGCCAGAACTCACCATGAACAACCCCCTTGTTCTCTTATTATGGTGCCCACCTGAGAAGTGCTGGAATGGAGTTCCAGTGAGTTCTGGCTGGAAAAAAAGTTCTGTGTGGAACTGAAAGCCATGGGATGTGCTAAGACTACTTGGGTACAATGTACATTGTAAAGGGCCAAGAATAGAGCCCCGAGAAACTCCCAACAGGGAGAAGGAAAACAAAGTAAAAGCTCTCTCCACTCCAACCATGGAAACACTGAAGGAGCAATTAGTTATGAACACTGCCCAAATTGTCCCTAGCCTTTCTTTCTGATGTCACCACCATTTTTCAATCAATAGTGATGGAATCCTACTGCATAGGCCAGCTTGCTTGGGATGTGTGGCACTGTTATGTACTGAGTTGAATCCTAGAGCAATAGGATCCAGAATGCAGCAGTCTGATTGGTCCGCAGGAGCCACCCAATCAGGCTCCTGGATGAAGTGAATCAGTGACCTGATTGGCCTGCAGGAGCAGCCTGGCTTCTGGAGGAGGTGAATCCGCAACCTGATTGGTCTACAGGAGCAGCCCGGAATTAGCCAATCACGCGGGGCCCATTGTGTAAATAATGTATATATAGCTAGATGTTTTGGGGAAAGTTGCATTCATTGCTACTACGAGCTGAATAAAGAGCATGAAATTCACCCTCGATTCTGAGTATGTTTCAGGCACCTTCCCTGATGTTTAAGCACATGACATTGGTCCCCCTGCTACCAGCTCAGAGTGGGGCGGGAATGTTGTGGAAAAGTGAGGAAGGAAAGTGTTGTCGCCACCCTTAGAGTCCTACTTCACGTTTTGCCCGGGCAATGAAATTGTGCGTTATCGCCATTCTTCTCTTCCTCCTTGCATCCGACTCCTCTGTGCTCCTGGAGAGATCCGGAGGAGTGCTCCTTTTCTAAGTTTAGATAACCCCTGGCATGTTCTGCAACAATGCCACCACCTTTTAAACCCCACAAGACAACAAGGCAGAAGCTTCCAGCAGCGTGGCCTACATTAGCCAGGCTGGTTGCTGGGCCAACGGCCGGACCATTGTAACCATGGACCATTAATCACTCTTCATGGGGCAGCTCCAGTGTGGTCCAAGCATCTCAGGTGTCCCAGGCAGGATGCACTTTGCTGAAGGGTGGTGGTGTGTGTTGGTGACTGTTGCATGGCCAATTCTAGCTTGTCAAATTGCTACATACGGGATATCAGGAATCTCTTCTAAAACGTGTGGCTTTCTGTTTCTTTTCCTGCTGCTTAGCCATTTTGCCAGTTTTCAGAAGGATTGGGCAGATGTATGTGAGCATTTGGTTGATAGGGGCAACACTCATCGAGTGGTCTAGGACCACATTTAGTGGCAGCTGGAGAACATATGGAGCAATGGCTCAGGAGCGCAATACCTCAAGGACAACCTCTTTCCATATGAACCTACCCAGACCCTGAGATCATCTTCTGAGGCCCTACTTTGTGTGCCCCCTCCTCAAGAGGTCCGGAGGGTGGCAACACGAGAACAGGGCCTTCTCTGCAGTGGCTCCCTGTCTGTGGAATGCTCTCCCCAGGGAAGTTCACCTTGCGCCTTCATTATACACCTTTAGGTGCCAGGCAAAACATTCCTTTTTAACCAGGCCTTTGGTTGATGTCCATCACATCTATTGCGCTTTTAAAATGTGGCTCTTTTGGGGGTAGTGTTATTGGGTTTTTGTTCTTATTTTGATTTTATGGATTATGATTTTATTCTGTGAACCGCCCTGAGACCTCTGGGTATAGGGCGGCATACAAAATCAATCAATCAATCAATCAATCAATGTGTGAGTGAGACTGAGTTTTCAAGGTACTGAATACCCTGGTACCCTTGTTGGGTGTTCCGAGTTGTGGAGCTAGCCTTGCCTCTTACAGATTTTCCCATTCACCCTCAGTTGGCATTTTATAATTTGCAGGAGCTTGTCATTAGGGTTGCCAATGTTTAGCTTTCAAACGTCGAGGCATCTGGGTGAGGCTAGTGGGAAGAGCGAGACACAGCTAATGACAACAATTTCCTATTTGCTCTTGTGGCTCGTGTTGGCAGATAAGATGAGCTGAGCACATGGATTCTAGTGCACAGTTGAGTCTAGTTCAAGGATGCGGGTGGTGCTATGGTCTGAACCACTGAGCCTCTTGGGCTTGCCGATCAGAAGGTTGGCTGTTCAATCCACGCGACGGGGTGAGCTCCTGTTGCTCTGTCCCAGCTCCTGCCAACCTAGCAGTTCGAAAGCACGCCAGTGCAAGTAGATAAATAGGTATCGCTGCGGTGGGAAGGTAAACGGTGTTTCCATGTGTTCTGGTTTCCATCACAGTGTCCCATTGCGCCAGAAACAGTTTAGTCATGCTGGCCACATGACTTGGAAAGCTGTCTGTGGACAAACACTGGCTCCCTAAGCCTGAAAGTGAGATAAGCACCGTAACCCCAAAGTCGCCTTTGACTGGACTTAACCGTCTGGGGTCCTTTACCTTTTTACCTAGTGCACAGTAAAGGTTCTGCACATGGAAATGGGTGTGAGAGCAATCTTCACAGCTGCTGCTGCTAAGTCACCATGATGTTCTCCCAAAATCAACCCTTGGCTTAATGCAGCCTCAGTGAGGGGGTGGGGGAGAGAGACATTTGAAATAATGAGCTGTGGCTGAGCCTGGCTACCGTGTGCACGTGTATGTATGTGGGCAGTCAAGTGGTTTATAAAATGTCCTTTTATGGAAAACACTTTCCCTTTTATTTCCTCTTTCTCTACGGAGTGTAAACTCCAGCTGCCAGTTTACTTTGCAACTTTTCGATCATCTTAAACATGCATAGCCGAAATGCTTAATTTTAGTTCACCGACATCCTGCCTTGTTGAATCGGTGCAGATAGGCTGTGGGGGAAATGTTGTTTTAACACGCAAGTGCTTTAATGCCCATGAACGAAAAGAATAAAAATGTAGGAAGACTTGATATCCTGAGGAGCAAAACCAGTAACGTGGCGTTATTTATTTTGGGTTTTCTGCTTTGTATTCTTATTCCAAAAACATTAGCCTGGAATCATGTTTTGTTTCTATCAGTTTGTAATGGAAACTTGCACTGGCAAGATTGTAACTTAGATTTAAATATAGACTTTTCTTTTAACTGTTGATCCCACATTAAAACCACTCATTCACCCCCTGGCCATAAAGAGTGCAGGCCCAGTGTGATGTAGAGTTTTCCAAACTTGGGTCTCCAACTGTTTTTGGACTGGAATTCCTATCATCCCTGTCCACTGGTCCTGCTAGCTAGGAAAGGTGAGGGTTGTAGTCCAACAACAGCGGGAGACCAAAGTTCAGGGGAAAACTGCACTATGCTATTTATTGAACAAAATGTATGCACTGCTTCATTGTAAGAAAACCTCTTAAGTGGTTGCAGTGGCATAGTGTGGGTGGGCCCTGAGGGTAAAAGTCTTAGAGGCGCATTATTATTATTATTATTATTATTATTATTATTATTATTATTATTATTATTATTTAAAAGTAATATAAAATAGCGTGCCCTCTCCATCACACAGAAAATCTCTCAGTGTTCATTGGCAGACTGAGGAATGGAATTTGGGCAATGGCTGCTTGCTAGGGCACCCTCTGCACGGGCTTTCGAAAAATACCTGCTTCCTGAACTGAAAAAAAAATAAATGTTTAAAATAACTTATTTTAGAAGCCAGAGGCTTTTCTATTAGGAATTGTAGGTGCTGAAATTCCAAGGGAGCAGAAAATGAAGTTGTTGGACTATGCTGAAATGGCAAAACGGACTGGAAAGCTCAGAAACCAGGAAGAACAAAACTTTAATAAGGAATGGGGAAAATTTATAAGTTACCTTAAAGCAGTTGAAAACACTAGCAGGACTGTAATATTACTTGTAATGTAATGAGAACTTTGGATATAATGGAGTTTGAAAAAAGTTGCAGTAGAAAAGGTTTAACAACAGAACCCATGGAGGGGAAGGTGGGAATTCCAGAGTTTCGGAGGAATCTTCCAGCTGTGGATATGTTATGGTAGGATTATAATTTTGATTACCGTATTTTTTGCACCATAACACTCACTTTTTTCCTCCTAGAAAGTAAGGGGAAATGTCTGTGCGTGTTATGGAGGAAATGCCTACGGGTGGCATGCCTATGGATTTTCCTCCTCTAAAAACTACGTGCGTGTTATGGTCGGGTGCGTGTTATAGAGCGAAAAATACGGTATTTTAGAATGATACCTGCTCCCGACCAATCTCCCATCTGCCATGCTTGACGCTCATAATGCACTGCATCAGCAACTCTGGTAGGTCACTGAATTATTGCCCCTTCGTTCCAGCCTGTCAGTGGGCAGTAGCAAGGATGTTTGCTTTGCCCTGGGTGATGGCAACCCACGCTATGCCACTGGGTGGCTGAGGTGGCCACAGACCTTGCCTGCAGCACCACCAGTTTGCAAAGCAGTGGTGGCTCAGGCAATCACTTCAATGCCTCACCACAAATTAAAGTTCTCTTCCTCACAATGATGCATTGGGGTGTGTGGATGACCCTAGCAGTCACCTTGTGGGCCTGACGGTCTAGCTGCCACACTGACTGGCAGTGGCTCTCCAGGATCCTTTTACAGACCTGCTATCCAATATCGTTTTACGGGAGATTCCTGGGATTGAATCTGGTACCATGTCAGGCTTCGGGGAATCTGTTTCCTTTCCCCATGGCAGTAGATAAGAGATCAAATGAAAGGAACGCCTTCCCAGTTATAATCTTTAATAATCACAGCAAGAGAATAAAGAACACGTCCCCTAGAAATGGCGGTGCTCCCAATTAAGGGATACTCCTCCCTCCATCCCTATTCATCTACATCACTCCTACGTCTTGTAAACAGGAGCTGAATCTATTGTGGTGATTTACTTCACAATGCTGTTGTTAGGAGGAGCTGGAAAAAGAATGAGAATCCCTGTTGCAGCAGTGCTAAATAAAAGACAAAGGCCACACTTAATGTTTAAAGCAGTATCATACCACTTTAAGCAGCCTTGCCTCTAGCATGCAGTCAATCCCAACAGAAAGGAAATGACATTCCAGACCAAAAGAAGATTCTGTCAAAAGATTCTGCCCTCTGCCCCAAAGCACAGGACAAACAACTTATTTCAAGCTTAGGGAAAACTCTTTAACAGGGTGGTACTGGATCTTCTGTTCTAAAGCACTGCTCCTGCAAAGGATTCTCAGACTGTGACTTAGCTTATTCTAGTTAAAAATGTGTCAAGAAAAGCCAATTTGCCAGCTCTCTCTTTTTGATCTCCTTTTCTTCCCTCCCAAATCTTCCTGGGATTCTTTGAGAGTTCCTTCACCTCAGGCTACAATAGCTTAATGTGGGCTATAACTTAATGCTTTGGCACCTGAATGCTTGGAATGTGGGCGATGCTATATTCTATTCTTAAACATCTACCATTGCCAGTTTAGGGACAGCTCCCCAGGGTGCTGGTTTTTTGGAATACATTCCAGTCATTCCAGTCTTCTGGCAGTGGTATTTGTTCAGAGAATGAAGACCATTTTTTTTTGCCTTCAACCTACAAGTTCCAAACCAAGGTGAAAGGCCAGCGTTCAAGAAATGCTTCCTGTTCGCCAAAGATATTTATAGCATTTATTTAGCATACTTCTGTCCCACTTTGTTGTTCCTTGAGGCTCTCAAGTTGGTTTCCAAATATTTGCACAATATAATTGCATTCAAGAAAATTTGTACACATAATCAGAAATAGCAGGATGCAGTTTTCCTCCCCCCCTCCTCCATCATTCTTGGTATTCCCACTTTGAGGGTCTCTAAGGCAATTGGGGCTAAGCCACTAGACCTCATGTGAGTCCCATGATGAGTCCCAAGTCAGGCATATATATATTGGAAAATGTTTATTGAATATATGGAGGGTAAATTATGTACACCTGAAAACAGTGGCAGCATTAAGATAAATTCAACAGTATAAATAAGTTTTGATGGATGTAATAATGGAATACTGAATATGCAGGGATTTAGGATCTGCAAAATGAACCATGGAAAGAGAAGAAGGGAAGTCACTGATATTTTAAGGATGTTTAAATGAGTATTTTAAATTGCAAAACAGAAAATTATATACAGTGGTACCTCTGGTTAAGTACTTAATTCGTTCTGGAGGTCCGTTCTTAACCTGAAACTGTTCTTAACCTGAAGCACCACTTTAGCTAATGGGGCCTCCTACTGCCGCCACACTGCCGGAGCACGATTTCTGTTCTCGTCCTGAAGCAAAGTTCTTAACCCGAGGTACTATTTCTAGGTTAGTGGAGTGTGTAACCTGAAGCATCTGTAATCTGAATCATATGTAACCCGAGGTACCACTGTATCTACTTTAAATATATATACTCTTATGAAACTGCGGGTTCTTTCAATAATCCTGCTTTTGGTATGACTCCTGTGCCTTTAACAGCTGACTGTTCAAAAGCACGCAGTGCAAGTAGATAAATAGGTACTGTTCCAGCGGGGAGGTAAATGGCGTTTCTGTGTGCTGCTCTGGTTGCCAGAAGTGGTTTGTCATGCAGGCCACATGACCCGGAAGCTGTACTCCGGCTCCCTCGGCCAGTAAAGCGAGATGAGCGCTGCAACCCCAGAGTCGGTCACGACTGGACCTAATGGTCAGGGGTCCCTTTATTTTTTAACAGGTAAACATATCACAAAGAAATGTTTCTTGACATGGACAAAAGGGATCAGAATTGTGTTTTCTTCCTGAAGGTCTGCATGGTAATTAAAGGCCCAGGAATTCAGCGAGACAAAAGGACTAACATTGCCCCACCCTAGATTAACTAGGTGGCCTTGTGCAATCCAATATTTCTAAACCTCAGCTCCAAATCTTCAAAATGGGAATATTAAGGACCTGCCTAGTTGATCTACTAGAAGGATGATTGAGAAAAAGTTAATGTGTGGGCAATCTATCCAGAAGATGTTTGTATTTCGAGGAGATAGTTCTCTAACATGGTTACCCTTCCTGGCCCCTGTTCCTTCCCCCTCCCTTTCTCTTGTTAAATTGGTTGATGGCTGCGAACAGCCTTTAATGTTCTAATCTGTTGGAAGGAAGCGATAGTACTGGGTACCTTCTTTGATGTTGGACATTGTTTGGAGAAAGTGAGGCATTGGGAGAGGGTGGCTAATGAATAATCTGCCGTCAGTCAGGCAAGCCACAGGCTAAGCCACAGGCTAGCTATATGGCGATCTCTATAAATCGGATGGTGTTGGGCATAGTTTTTTAGAAGCTCGTGCCCAGACTCATCGATCACAGGGCTGTGCAAACTGAGGCTACCTGGTGGAGTCCCGTCGCCACTTCTTGAGGGCTTCCAAGTGGCAGACCAAAGTGCATGCTTGGTAATGTATAAACAGTGGTACCTCAGGTTAAGTACTAAATTCGTTCCGGAGGTCCTTACTTAACCTGAAACTGTTCTTAACCTGAAGCACCAGTTTAGCTAAAGGGGCCTCCTGCTGCTGCCACACCGCAAGAGCACGATTTCTGTTCTCATCCTGAAGCAAAGTTATTAACCTGAAGCACTATTTCTGGGCTAGCAGAGCCTGTAACCTGAAGGGTATGTAACCTGAAGCTTATGTAACCCGAGGTACCACTGTACTGCTTGCTGTTTAGAGTAAAATCTTTAATCTTCCCACTCTGTTTCTATTGCCTCTGAATCTCATTTTGAAAGAGCCGCCTTGCATTTGGCAGGGCAGTTAGTAAGTGAAACGTGCCGTTGGTGGGATCAGCGGATTGTGAAAAGCTCCTCGGTTGCATGCCTTCTGAACTTCAGTCTTGTACTTGTTGAAGTCAGCAGCAGAACTGAACTTTTCCCTCAGCAAAGTCAGCCCCAAACTGACGGCTTCACCCTTCAAGCCCAAGTCTGTGCCTGGTTTCTAAATTTAAAGTTAATCCTCTTTCAACAGAAGTCTTATTAAAAACAACAGGAGTGCATAAACCTTCTAATCTTTCAAGGCCACTATGGGGTGCTTTAAAAAATAAATAAATTCCATAGAAGAACTGTACTGATGCCAGTGCAAGATTTATTTTTTCCTGACCGAAATGGCAGTAAACACATTGAAGTAAGCCCACCAAAATCAGATAAGGAAGTGAGAAGGGAAGCACTAAGATTGGAATGGCATTTTTGTGGTTTCTGACCATGACAGATTGGGGCACAGTGTTGGCCTAGCTCAAATTAGTCAGAGCACAGGGAGTCCAGTTGGTCCATTTCTTTCTTTCCCACCCTTCCTTTGTGAACTAGATTGAAAGGAAAAAGGTAGAAATTCTTCTGTTAACTAGTATATTTGCCAGAGGAAAGTGCCTTGGTGATTTCTGAAGATTGCTTTTGTGAATGGGGGGAAAAGAAAAAGAGCAAAATGAAGGAACCATAGCTTAATTGCAGCGCATAAGCTTTGTTGCATACAGACAGACCTGGGTTTGCCACCCCTACCCCAAATATCCCCAGTGAGAAGGGTGCTCAAAACAATCCCCCCGTTATTTATGAGAAGAGATTGCTGTAATTAAACACATAGTCAATCAAATAAATTTTAGGAAAAAACAAAGCCACTTGAAAAGCGGACTTCCCTCATTTTAGAGGCTTTTTCAGATGGTTCCTTCTCAACCCAGCAAGAAGAGGTCAAGTTTTGGGTTTGTGTTAACCTTTGCCCTGCCAGTCCAATTTTCAAAAGGTTTCAGACCTACAATTACTCAAACAATGCATTTCAACAAACCCCCCCCCCCCGTACCCCCAGGCAGTCCCGTGAAAAGCCTCATTGCACCATAAATTCACCTATATTTCTCTTTTTGTGCTAGGCATATCTTATGTGCGAGTGGGAAAACCAGTTTTGCCACTGTTAGTACAATGCTGTTTCTGGCTTCCCGACAAATAGATGTGTGTGATACACATGTTTGCAAACATACCTTGCAAACAAGACTCCTTGTTTGATTAACACAGAACTCTCGCACCTTGCAATTTTCTCCCTCTGCTTCCTTCATTAGGACACAGCAATGAGCTTGTAATTCTAATGTTTACTCCATGCACTTTCTCTGAGCACTTTTTCTAATGTGATTGGGTGACTCCTAAGCATTCGTTGCACGTGATTTCCGCATTTTGCTACATCCTGTCGATCCAGCGTAATCCTAGTCTAGTGAACTGGGCATATCTCAGGCCTGAAGGTGTTCAGCAGACTCAATTTTTAGCTCAGGTTATTTATATATATTTGCTATGTTTATATGACACCTTTATCTTCCAAGGAGCTCAAGGTGGTTAATACGGTTCTCCTCTACCCCATTTCATCCCCACTGAAACCCTGTGAGGTAGGTTAGGCTAAGAGATGGTGACTGGCACAAGGTCACACAGTGGGGATTCAAACCCTGTTCTCCTAGGACCTGATCCAACATATTAACCCAGGGGTCAGCAAGGTTAACCTTGCTGGGCCCGTGGAGATCGCTCCATGGGCTGGATCGCGTCTGCACAGATGTGATTTCCGGCATCTGCATCCACACAGATGTGATTTCCGGTGCTGCGGAAGCGAGTCCCCGCTCTGTGCTGTGCCGGTTTAGTACAGGGCGGGGGGACTCGCCAAGCGGGTGGCTAGGTTCGGGGGCGGCTCGTGGGCCATTTAAACGACCCCCATGGGCCACTTGGGGCTGCAGGTTGATGACCCCTGCTTTAACCATTACACCGCACTGGTGTAATTCGGGTTGCTGATCTGAATATATGTATGGTGGGTCCTTCAAATTATCTAGTTTCATATGGACTCCATTTTGAACTTAACTGAAAAAGAGAATCATTTTATGACAATGACTGCCTGAATTGATCCTGGTTATGTGTAGCATTGTGGTTAACCACACCGCATATGGAATTTGAATTGAGCTTCTCAAATCTCTATAGATGTGTTCATGAGAATGGAAAGTGTCCCTTCCACACACAGAGTCCATGGAATTTGTTCTTCCGGCACATCAGGTTACATTGTGGTGATATCTTAACACACCGAAAGAACCGGAACCAATGAAAGACGGAAAATAACAAATCCCCTCTAGTTAGTATTCACATTTTTGCATATTTGTGATTCATGAGCTGCTGATAAATGCCAGTTGAAAGCTAAGCAGAAAGAAAAAGAAGACCAAATGAGGTTCAAGTGACCTGAAAACAGAAATCTATTTTGTGCTGAATTCTAGAGCGACTGAGCTGTGTCTGATAAATTAACTTCCCAGTCTGAAAGCTATGCGTTTAATTTTATGGCTGAGCTTTTTTCGCTGTTGAAAAAGAATCACATAGGAGAGGAATAATGTCCAATTTCTATTCACATGAATGGGAATGGATACCCAGGTTCCTTTAGGTCGCTCTGACATTCTATCCAGGGAGTGTATAATAATTCTCTTGAGTTACACCATTGCAACAAACATAAGGAGGAAATGCATGTGAGTTTTTCTTGGAAGTGTGTGCCTGATTTGACCATCGCCTGATACTTGTTCTTTCCCATTGGTTTTATGTCACCACGTGACCATTAAACTTAATACGGCAATCTCCTGCCATAGCTGCGTGTCACCTCTCCAGCTGGGAGAGGGTCGCGGGAGGCTGCTTTAGCCCCGCGCGCGCTCTCCCGGCTGGGGAGGTGACGCGCTGCTATAGAGGCTCCTGCCATAGCTGCGTGTCACCTCTCCAGCTGGGAGAGGGTCGCGGGAGGCTGCTTTAGCCCCGCGCGCGCTCTCCCGGCTGGGGAGGTGACGTGCTGCTATAGAGGCTCCTGCCATAGCTGCGTGTCACCTCTCCAGCTGGGAGAGGGTCGCGGGAGGCTGCTTTAGCCCCGCGCGCGCTCTCCCGGCTGGGGAGGTGACGCGCTGCTATAGAGGCTCCTGCCATAGCTGCGTGTCACCTCTCCAGCTGGGAGAGCGCTCGCGGGAGGCTGCTTTAGCCCCGTGCGCGCTCTCCCAGCTGGGGAGGTGACACGCAGCTTTAGAGGCTCCTGCCATAGCCATGCGTCACCTCTCCAGCCGGGAGAGCGCTCGCGGGGCTAAAGCAACCCCCGCGACCCTCTCCTGGCTGGAGAGGTGATGCGTGGCTATGGCAGGAGCCTCTCCGCTGCGCCTTTCCGCTGCTCCCTGACCTGCTCTTTGGGGCTGGTGGTGGGCTTCCCCCCCCAGCCCCAAAGAGCAGGTCGAAAGGAACCTGAAGCCTGGAGAGCGAGAGGGGTCAGTGCACACCGACCCCTCTCGCTCTCCAGGCTTCCAAGGTAGCCGCCTGAACGCACCTTAAACGACACCTTGTTTTAGAGCAGGAAAACAAGAGGGGGAAAGTTCTTCCCCTCTCTGTGCAGCGCCTCCTGCCGCTTCACTGAAGGGGCGCTGGGCAGAGAGGGGGAGATTTTTTCCCCCTTGTTCTCCCCCCTCTAAAACAAAGTGCGTCCTATTGTCCGGTGCGTCCAATGGTGCGAAAAATACGGTAATACTGATCTTGCACCTTCAAAAACTAAACTTCAGCTTTCCAAGTCAGGGCATTCCTTCCCTTCTCCCTGATTTAGATATACCCTATGGCTAGCATAACTGTTAACCACAATCCTTTGTTGATTTATGCATCGCTTTCCTGCAGCTCATTTGCACACACATGCGCACATGCACAGACAACCATACTGAGAGCTAGTGTGGTGTACTGGTTAAGAGCTGTAGTCTCGTAATCTGGGGAACCGGGTTCGCGTCTCCGCTCCTCCACATGCAGCTGCTGGGTGACCTTGGGCTAGTCACGCTTCTCTGAAGTCTCTCAGCCCTACTCACCTCACAGAGTGTTTGTTGTGGGGGAGGAAGGGAAAGGAGAATGTTAGCCGCTTTGAGACTCCTTAAAGGGAATGAAAGGCATGATATCAAATCCAAACTCTTCTTCTTCTTCTCCTCTGCTTTTGTAAGTACAGTGGTGCCCCACAAGACGAATGCCTCGCAAGACGGAAAACCCGCTAGACGAAAGGGTTTTCCGTTTTTGAGCTGCTTCGCAAGACGATTTCCCCTATGGGCTTGCTTTGCAAGACGAAAACGTCTTGCGAGTGTTCCGATTTTTCCCCGCTCCCCCCTTTTTCTAAGCCGCTAATAGCCTTTTAGCCGCTAATCCGCTAAGCCTTTAATAGCCGCTAAGCCTTTAATAGCCGCTAAACCGCTAATAGCGCTAATCCGCTAATAGGGTTGCTTCGCAAGATGAAAAAACCGCTAGACGAAAAGACTCGCGGAACGGATTAATTTCGTCTTGTGAGGCACCACTGTAGTCTTTTTGCACTGGGTAGTGGCCTGCATAGCATTAGGCAAGGATACTTGCTGGCGTTCTGGCAGCAGCCTTTGTTGAATGGCTTCTCCCACTGCCTCGGTACAATGTGTTCTTGACACTTCCGTGAGTGCATTCTTTTCACATGCACCACATAAACCACTTACTGACAGGAGCAGTTCATTGCCCAAACGAGCTGGTCAAAAGACGATTCTGAGATGTAGAAACTCGAGAGGTGGTGAAAAGGCACACAGCATCATATGAGCTTCAGAAATGGGTTGTGAAACCGGCCTTGTTTAGACTGGAAGGGAAAGGGAAGTACTCTGCTTCAGCCTGGTGCTATGTGGTTGCCAGCACGTCATGTACATGACTGGGTTGTTGCTGTCACCCACAGACCACCTGTCCCACTGATTATTGCAACCATCGTAGAAGATATTATATAATTTAACGGTCTTCTTTTGACACACAAGTCATCTTCTCCTGCCCAGGTGTGTTTTTAAGCCGCTTAATAAGCTTGATATTCAATACCTCATGCCCGAAATGTTTTAAGCCCATGGATGACTATGAACCTTAATCTAATGTGTGGGAAAGCAGAACAGAATAGAGGAATTTGATCTTCTGTGTCGCTGCCTTCAGTGCAAGCAGGGGACTCTGGCTTGGTTCTTTTGCCCTGTGAGGAACTTGCTCTTTTCTTTTGTGGGTTTAAGCAGTAGGCAATGGTTTCAACCACAATCCAGAAGGGGGGAAAGGGGGGATAAGTTGTCATCGGAGAACATGCACGACTGAAAATGAAATGCAACAGAAATCTGGAAGCGTTGCGAGCTTCCTGTGTACACAAAAACTCAGCATGAATGGACAATACCCAGGTTCACAATGGAGACCTAAAGTGTCTGAAATCCTACCAACAGGGCATGGGGTAAAAAAGTTGACAAATAGCTTATTTCCACCCTAGCACATTTCCACAAAGAGGATATTGTAGGCTTCTATTATAGACAGTGCTATCATCGCACCAGGTGCAGTGGCTGTTCAATAATCTGGCAATGCAGGCAGAGACTGGAAATGGACAGAAAGGACTTTTATTAAACACAGTTTTCACTCTCTCTGTTCCTACTAAACAAAGGGTGGGAAGCTTCTGGCCCACAAGAGAGGCGGTGGATAGGGCCCGAGGCAAAAGTGGGCAGTGCAATGAATGCAAATTTTACCTTTGTATAGCAGGCCAGTTTCTGCACACCCTCAAACATCCCTCTCTATAATCCACCCAGACAAGATAGAGTCATTATCAACGTTCCAGGGCACATTCCAGCAAGCAAAATGGGGGAGGGAACATGGCTTGGGGCCAGATAGAACAGCCCAGAGGGCCATTTTATGACCATGAAATTTCCCACAGAATAAAGGGACAAGCCTGTTCCAAAAGTAAGCAGCAAACGAGTATGCGGGGCAAATTCTGCTCTGCTCCTCCCCAGGTTCTTTGCTCATTATATTCAGTTTCTTTTAGAAGCCCAAAGAGGCTTAGGTGGGGCTTCTGAGCAGTCTCCAGTAGACTAGGCTGAGGTTCAATTCACATGTAACATACCAGCCAGCAGCTGATGGGAGTTGTGGTACAAAACACCTGGAAGGCTGCTAAATCTGCTGTACACACTAACCTTGGAGTAAGTCCTCTCCAACGCAATAGAATTTATGTCTGAGCAGACATGCATAGGACTGTGCTGTTATTTGCATTTAGATGCAATGGGTGTTATACTGAGATGTTCACCATGTGTGTACTGTCCCTTTGGAGTTGCAATACAGGAAAGAACTGAGCTGGGGTCCAAAATAAATACACGAGATTTATGTGCTTAACTCTTGTTTGTAAGTCCTGTGATTCCGCGAAGCTTAATTACTTTTACATTACTCTGAATTGTAGCCTTTGAGACGTTATGGTCTTAAAGGGAAATATTTTGGTTTCTGTGTGGCTGGTATAAGTCGGTGCCTCCAATTTCAAACATGTACTTTGGTGTAGCTAGTCACAACACCATCTCTGCAAGGCTGGTGATAACACCATGTTGTGTAAATGAAAGCCTTTTGCAGCTTTGCTGGTCTCAAAGAGCAACACAGAGTGATAGCTCTTAACTAGATGAAAGTTTCCAACACCTTGTTCAAATAGTGTGCTGCCTAGCTGAAAGGGCATTGCATAACCAGACCTCTTCAGCAAGGCCAGACAGTTTGTAATACTGCCAGAATAGTTACTATTTAAAAACCCCAGCTCTGTTGGTTTAAAAAACACTTAGTTTTCCGAATATCGCAGACCCTCCCAGTTATTCCAGCTTTACAGAAGCTGTCCCGATTTCTGATTTGATCCTAGAATGTCCCACTTTTCCTTATGATGCCTCTATTTTCATTGGAGAAATGTTGGAAGGAAAGGTAGGATGTCCCTATTTTCATCGGAGAAATGTTGGAGGGTATGGAGGTACCTGAGCCAGCTGAAGGCAGCTCTGTATAGGGAATTTTTTTAAAAAAAAGTTTAATGTTTCATTGTGTTTTTTTATATGTTGGAAGCCGCCCAGAGTGGCAACCCTGTCAGATGGGTGAAGTATAAAATTCTTCTTATTCTTATTGAATAAGATGTCCCTATTTTCCTTAGAGAATTGTTGGAGAGCATGATATAGGTATGGCTATTTGGCATCTTTTCGTGTGTTTGTGAAGATTTTTACTCAGAAATGAAAAGGTCACTTCTCTCACCACCAATGAAAACTAATAAGTGAATAGGAAGAGAACCTAGGCACATGATGTTGGCACAAAAACCTTGCACATCACTATGTAAAAAAAATGAAAGTTTAACTATCCTAATCTTCTCTCTCTCTCTTCTCTCTCTCTCTCTCTCTCTCTCTCTCTTCTTTCCCAACCTTTATCTATAACATTAGTGTCTCACATTGGAGATAGCTGATCTGTAGAAAAGATTCTATGAACAGAAAACTGAGACACTCTACAGTATGTACTTTTGTAATTCAAGATATTTAATAAAAATACAAATTTTAAAAAGCATGATTTTAGCTGCCAGGTTTGACTCATTTGCACTGGCATGGCTGTTGGTGCAACTTGCTTTCTTAAGAAAATAATAACATAAAATGAGATCCAACAGCCAGTTGGATGCTTGTGGGAAGGTCACAAGTAAGGCATGAAGCTCCCACTGATGTTCCCCGCAGCCTATGATTCTCTAGGTAGCATATAACCAACCTGAACTTAGCCACCAACGCTTTTGTCCTCCATAACTTTTTCTATGAAAACTTAAGAACAGGCGCAGCAAATCTCAGACTGTGCCTGGACCAGCAACTTATCATGCCACCTGCTGCTCAATAGTCAAGTGTAGGTACATGGGTGGCGCTGTGCTCTAAACCACTGAGCCTCTTGGGCTTGCCGATCAGAAGGTCGGCGGTTCAAATCCCCGTGATGGAGTGAGCTCCCATTGTTCTGCCCCAGCTCCTGCCAACCTTGCAGTTCTAAAGCACGCCAGTGCAAGTAGATAAATAGGTACCACTGTGGCGGGAAGGTAAATGACATTTCCGTGTGCTCTGCTTTCCGTCACGGTGTTCCGTTGCGCCAGAAGCGGTTTAGTCATGCTGGCCACACGACTTGGAAAGATGTCTGTGGACAAATGCCAACTCCCTTGGCCTGAAAGCGAAATGAGCGCCACAACCCCATAGTCGCCTTTGACTGGACTTAACCATCCAGGGGTCTTTTACCTTTTACCTTTTTAAACAATAGTCAGGCGAGAAGCAACAATGCTCCACATCCCATAATTCCATCTCTGTGTGAGCTCTGCTTCCTTACTTCCTATCACAAAAAAAGAATCTATCTACATGCAGAATATGGGTGGTTTTAGGAGTCATTCTCTCTTGCCAGGGAACCCTGGACCCTGAAGTACTTCAAAGGACCGTGCAGTTCTAAGGAGGAATGGATGAGTATGGGATACATGCAAAGATTATTTCAGGGCGAAGGAAAAGCTGAAATGAAATGTGATCCGAGGGTAAGAGTGGACCCGGTTTTCAGATGAAGCCATTAGTCTGTTGCTCAGGCAATCATTAGTCACAGTGGCTTATCTTCCAGCACATCTGAAAATTTATCTTCCCTTGGTGGTTCATTCGCTGAGGAATGTCCAGACCACTCTGCTGAGTTTGGAAAGCGAGTTTGCGCCAAGCCCACTATTCCTTCATCAAAGTGGCCCATCAGTCTGAGAGAGTAATTTGTGAATGCAATGACTCTGATTTCAGGACCGTACAGCTCTTTTATCATTGGGTTTGCCCTGGGGGCGCTTTGATCTCAAGGTGCCAGTATCCCTTCTCACATTATGTGAGCTACAAGATAAACATCAGTCGGAGACAGATGATAAGCCTAGCTTTGACAATAGGCAGGTAGCCAGGTGGTGGGTGATTCACTCTGAGCTTCTTTAAGTGTAAAGCTATGCTGATTTTTCTCCTCAACCCTTGACTCTTGGGATCCATTACTCTGTTCTAACACTCTTATCTGGGCGCTGTTATAACAAGTATAAACATGCTCTTCTAATCAGAGCTTATCTGACCCTGGTGTTTGTCATACTGGAACAGCCAGGCAATAAACAATCCCACCATAAAATATCTCTGACACTGACCAGTATTCCATAGTCCACTGCAAGATGGGCGCAAAAAGTATTATTATTATTAAAATATGTTTTATTTGATTTTACAAATATTAAATTATAACAATACAACCATGCTCAACTGTTAAAATATTCTTCCGAATCTCTTGACTTCCCACCTTCCCCTCCGTGGGTCCTGTTATTACACCTTTCCTACTGCATCTTTTTCAATATTCCATGTTTTATATAACTCCATAGTACTTGCTACATTACAAATGCTGTTGCAATCCTGCTAAATGTTTTCATCTGCTTACAGTGATCTCAAAGATAGACTCTAAGTTTCCCCCATTCTTTGTTGAAATTTTGGTCTTCTTGATTCCTGATCCTTCCAATCGTTTTTTAGCCATTAGGGGCAAAAAGTATTGGAAGGAATTGCTGGGCTTGCATGATTTGGAGCATTTTTGGGGTGTTTGCTGCATTTCTGAGACACTTGCCCAATCAACAGTGGAATGGAATTTAGAGAATACACTTCTGCAGTCCTAGGTTTAGTGAAATTCTCTCCCCTTTTTTAAGATCTGCTGTTAGCAGGGAAGGAGGAGGTCCCAATTAACAGCCCACAGTTAACCCTGATCTTTTTGGGACAGAGGTATCAGTGCTTCAAGCCAGCACAGGAAGGTTATGAGGCAGTAAAGGCATCTCCTCTTCCTCTGTTCTGACACCCTGATTGGTTCCAGTCCCAGCTTTCCAATTGGATGGAGAAGCCCAGTCTACACTTCTGGGTGATGGCACCACCAATTCTGGATTCTTCTTCTTCTTTGCCGCTCCCTCATAGCTGAGTAAGATTGACTTCCACAAACACGGTTTTAATAGTGAGTCCGTAAGTGACTCTGGAGGCCAATTCTGGATCGACATGTCCTTCCACAGTAAGCACACACTCTTACTGATCCTCCTGCATGCTTTCCTTGAACTCCAATAAGAGTGTGTGTGTGTGTGTGTGTGTGTGTGTGTGTGTGTGTGTAAAAACTAGCCTGCTGTGCAAAGGTAAAATGTGCATTAATGTATCCACTCACTTTTGCCTTTAGCCCATAGCTGTCAACGTTTCCCTTTTTTTAAGGGAAATTCCCTTATTCCGAATAGGATTCCTCGCAAGAAAGGGAAAAGTTGACAGCTATGCTTTAGCCCCATCCACTTCTAGTATGTGCCCCCTTCCCAAAAGATTGCTGAGAATATTTATGTCTGTCTGTCTGTCTGTCTGTCTGTGCTCAAGGCAGTTACAACATAAAATCACAATATTGAAAAACAAAATACAAAATAAAAATAAGAACCAAAACAATCCAAGGGAACGGGAATTCGACCCCTGTGCTAAAAAACGGAGGCTTCCCATCCCAAATACAGATCCTGAGCTTTGTGTGTTCCTCATCATGAAGATAACCAAAGTGAACGAGTGTGGGAGGGGCCATCAGCCATCCAATCAGCAGAGCAGAGATACAGTTAAGTGGTCCCATTGGCTGAGCAGCATCGGGTCAGTTCTGACAGCACGGAAGGCAAATGGGGTCGCCAACATCTTTGTTCATGCAGAGGTGGCATGACCATCACCATGCTGAGTAATGTCATGGCTATCACATGACATGCACGCCACGCACTCTGGGAAGGCACGTAAGCCCTGCTGCAACAAAAATGTCGCAACTCTGCAGTGCAACAGCCAGCAGCTAATGCTGCTGTTGAAAATCTTGGTTGTGGTCTCTATGGCATGTAGCGAAGGGTACATCCAGGGCTGACTCTCACCCATGAGGCAAGGTGAGGTGACTGCCTCAGGTGGCAGGATCCACCGGGGCAGCAAATCTTGATGTCAATCTTTCCTCCACCCTTGTTCCTGTTGTTGATCTTCCCTCACCTCTTCTTCCCTGGCAGGGAGGGGAGAGCCATTTTGGGGTTCACCTCAGGTGCCAAATGTTTCGGGCCAGCCCTGGATACATCCTTGCCTCTGTGCATCATCATCATCATCATCATCATTTATATACCGGCCTATACCCGGATGTCACACAGAGTTGCTGTAGTGTAATGGTTAGAATGCTGGACTAGGACAGAAGAGAACAGCGTTGCTGTCCCTACTCAGCCCTGAAGTTCTCTGGGTGACATTTTCTCTGCCTAGACACCGGTGGCGCTGTGGTCTAAACCACTGAGCCTCTTGGGCTTGCCGATCAGAAGGTCAGCGGTTCAAATCCCCACAATGGGGTGAGCTCCCATTGCTCGGTCCCAGCTCCTGTCCACCTAGCTGTTCAAAAGCACGCCAAAAAGTGCAAGCAGATAAATAGGTACCACTGTGGTGGGAAGGTAAACAACACTTCCGTGTGCTGCTCTGGTGTCGGTGTTCCGTTGCGCCAGAAGCGGTTTAGTCAGGCTAGCTGCATGACCCAGAAAGCTGTCTGCAGACAAACGCTGGCTCCCTCAGTCTGAAAGAGAGATGAGCGCCACAACCCCATAGTCACCTTTGACTGGACTTAACCGTTCAGGGGTCCTTCACCTTTTACCTATGAGGCTGGTATGAGAATGGGAACGTCCATATATGCCGCCCTAAACTCCTTGCAGGAAGAGACTGGAGATAAAAAATGTAACAAATGAAGGAATGAAGACTGAATTGCCTGGTTGCTTGTGAAAAGACAATAGCAAGTTTGGGAAGGTAATAAGTAATGGGGCACAACTGCAACAGATAGTTACTAACCTGCCATTCCTTTCCTCCTGCCCCTTTTTGTTCTAACCAAATTGTCAACGGTGTGCTCTTAGTTTTCCATATAAGAAGGTGAAGGTGGCCCTATGCTGTGTGTTCATATGTGTGTGTGTGTTTTTCTATTTATCTATCACTCTGGAATTCATTGATCAGTACAGAGACCCCCAGTAGAATGGACTAAAAAAAAAAAGGGGGGGGTGTTGGTTTTTTTTAAGACTGTGGGAAGAAATGCATGGAAACTACCAACCTTGCTTAAAGCCGCAGAAAGAATCTGTTGTTTTGAAACCGAGATGGGAACTCAGCTTCAAACAAAACTAAATCTTGCATGGCCTGTTTACAGCAACGTGGCTTTGAACTGGTGAGAATCTAGTAATTCAGACTGTGAAGTTGAAACTTTTTTGAGTTTCAAAGTAAACTCTCCTCTCAGAACAAGCATGGGGTGGCCTTAAGAAGAGACCCACATGAGGAAAAGAGACGGGCCAATGTAGCTGAAACATTACTGTTTACAGTAGAGCTTCAGCACCCTATTTCCTACCTCGTGTTATGTTGTGCTAGCTTGGGATGCTTTAAGCTGGTTTGAACTTCCTCCTGCTCCACCACTCCTATTCAAATGTTCCCTGTAAACAAGCGCCTTTTAAATAGTATTTACTTCTGCGGGCATATAAACATTCTTAAAGCACAGCTGGATATCCATTTTCAGAATTTGGACTTGAAATTCCAAGCAAAGCAGTGATAGGGATTGCTGGGGGATTGTTGATGCCTCGTTTCCAAACACTGGACATGAGCCAGCCAAAGTAAATCCATTTAAAAGTCCCTTTTGATACCAGTGGAACATCAGTTTTAAACACGTGATTAGCTTTTCCAGCGAAATGGATGGGGACTTAACTTTGGCTCATCTTTGTCCTGTTGAACCAGTATTATTTCCCCATTCCTCTATTTATAGCTCCCGGTTAGTACCAATATTTTCATATTTTCCATGTAATGTCAAGCTTCACTCACGCACCAGATCTCTCTCTATTTGGTGGGAAAGGTCTCGAGCGCACAAGGGGAGAATGACCATAGCCTGAGTTCAAAGTTGAAACAAACATTGAGTTTGTAGACTTTTCGCTCTAGCCTGGGGTGATGAATGTCAGCCAGACTATAGAATCTTGGGAACTACAGTGGTACCTCGGATTACATACGCTTCAGGTTACAGACTCCACTAACCCAGAAATAGAACCTCGGGTTAAGAGCTTTGCTTCAGGATGAGAAAAGAAATCCCATGGTGGGGGCGTGGCAACAGCGGGAGGCCCCATTAGCTAAAGTGGTGCTTCAGGTTAAGAAAAGTTTCAGGTTAAGAATGGACCTCTGGAATGAATTAAGTACGTAACCAGAGGTACCACTGTACAAGGGAAGGAGAGTGCTCCTTCAAAAACCAGCCCAGCACCTCACTTCACATCCTGTGCAGCTACAAGCCACAGGGCATGATGACAGAGTGCTCCCTAGGATGTCTTCTCCCAGTTTGCCCCAATTTCTGGGAACATCAGCACTGGTGCAGGGAGCAACTTCTGAGTAGGTTGTTTCCACATGGGCTGGTGCACTGGGAATGGGCTGCACTCTGGGAAAGAGTGTTCATTCATTCCTTTCTACAATCCTATATATGTACAGTATGTATAATTTGGGCTGCTTACCACTGTATCCTATCTGTTGTTGCTTTCTATATTTGTTGTTTTTGTTCTGATCTGAGCCCATTTTGGAAAAAAACAAATACTGTTATAACCTGTTGTGAATATTTTAATAGATGCCATCATTTGAAGTTGACTTAATATCCTGGCTTGTTTTGAAATGCTTAGCTAGGTGTGGGGAACCCGCAACTCTCAAGATTTTGTTGGACTGCAACTCCCATCATCCCTAGCCAATTTGGCCAGCTGTCAGGAATATCAGAAGCTGGCAGCAGTTTCCAGTTTGATAGCTGTTCTGTTGTTATGCTTGGATAGCTGATCACCACTGTATGGCTTGACTGGGGCTAATTCTCTCTGCTTTGTTCTATTGTTTGTTTGTTTTTTAGTAAATTTATTTATTTGGTTTTTCAGATTAAAATTTTATAGTCACATGTCCAACACACAACATAAAAACAAGATTCTCTTGGACTTCCCTCCTCCCCTTTGTGGGTCCTATTGCTAATCATTTCCTCCTGCATCTTTTATAATAATCCAAATCTTTTCTCTCTCCACTGTATCCAAAATTCACCATTAAATTACAAGTGATATTCCAATCCTAGTAACAATTTTAACTGTTTGCAATGGTCTTTAATAAAAGTTATAAATTACCCCCCATTCCTTATTAAAATTTTGGTCCTCCTGATTTCTGATTCTTCCAGTCATTTTTGCCATTTCAGCATAGTCCATCAACTTGATCTGCCATTCTTCTCTGGCAGGGACTTTATCTTCTTTCCATCTCTGGGTTAATAACATCCATGCAGCTGCCGCTTTGTCCTAATGTTAGTCCACCAAATTCATCTGTTGCAATATTATGACCTTACTGTTCTGGGCGATTTTGCATCCCATCGTTTCCCAGTCTTTCAGGGTTAATGTTGCTTTTTATGCATGGCACCTGGGAGGTGGCAGTTAACGATGTTCTAATAAGCCTGACATAAGGAGTGTGCATTTGAGGACTTTGTGGTTTGGATCTAGACTTAGCCTTCCATGGATGGAATGACTCCTTCCATCCATAGATTGCTTTTGGGGAAGGGGGCCTTGGCAAAAGTTGCTTCTTCTCTCTGCTGGAGAACATGTCCTCTAGGAGGAGTTCCACTCTAGGGATGCTCCAGCAGGAGAGAGTGAAGACAGACTCCAACTCTGTATCTTCTGCTGTCTCATAGAAGAGCTGTGTATAGTCTGACCCTAAACCAGAAATGGATGCCATGGTGATGCCATTTTTGCAATCTTCAAAATATGCAAATGAAGCAAAATCTGCGTTTGTATCTGTCAGTTTATCTATAAGCCCAATATGGCTGACCATTGGTACAATTCCTGGAGAAGGGCAATGGGCTTAAACATCTAGTATAGCTCTGTTCCCATTTCTGAGATTTCCCAAGACATTGCCTAGACATTTCCAAGGGTACTTTCATAGGCTTAAGAGCTAGAAACTCAACTCTGTAAGAGAGATGAGGGGAATGAGAGGGGAAGAGGTTCTAAGGATGTGGGATTCAACACCCAGTTCCAATTTATGTTCTTTCAGGGTGACGCACTGAGTTCTGCCTAATTGCTTTATTTTGGTAAGCAGCACGATGGATTGATGGGTGGCGTGACTCCTAGTCTTATGAACTCTTTAGGGTTAAAATGTGTTTTCCCAGTAGTGTAATTATCTGATTAGGACTCTTCATGGAACTGAGAAGCTTGCAGTTACCCCACTGCACTTTTTGACCCTTTATACTGCTATAGGGAATTATATGTCATTTTCTCCCATTGCTATCCTGCTGCGGCAAAAAAAATAATATCCATCTTACTTGGGAAATGTGGCCCCACAAATGGCAACATCCCTTGGTGCAAACTTTATTAGATGCATCATCTGGATCATAAAATGCAACATATGTTTCCAGATGGTTATGGGAAACAAACCCTTATCTCATTAGGAAATCACTGGGGACATCCTGCAATTGTAAACTTTCTGTGTTAAAGGCCCAGACCGTTCTGTGAAATGTCTTATTGCTTGGAGTAGTTTTCTGCAAAGCACAGCGATTCTGCTTCAGCCCAGAGAACCATTTATGTCAAATTCCTCCAGGATAACGTTAGGATGAAGTACAGAGGCCAGCTTTGCAGTTTCAGCAATGAATTTTATCACACTAATGCACGGGGGAGGGGGGTGTTTCTTCCTATTAGAATACAAATGCAAAGAAATTAGCATAGGCTGAATTCAGAGGTAAAGACAAGCAGTGGTTTGCCATGAGGACAAGTCTAAGGTTCATGTGCTTCTTTTGCCCGCCTCAAATGCATGTAAGGCAAAGAGATTAGAAGCTTCCACTTTCTACGTTTGCTCTTGCATCCAAACGTAGCAAACTATGGTTTGCTCAAATCACAGTTTTGACTTAGAATCCTACTTTGTGGGCAAACTGTGGTTTGCCCACTAACTAAGCAGAAGCTTCTAATCTCTCCTCTTCCCATGTAGAAGAAGGGGTAAAAGGAAGAAGGGACATTAAGACCTAAAGCTTACGCCTACCTGTCTCCTGAACAACAAACCATGGTTTATTGTTACGTTTGAATTCCGTCAGGGTAAGTTTCCAGAAACACTGCTGCTCTACACAGAACAAGGCACAATAGAACTGGCTGAATCGGATGTGGTCTACATCGCTTACCAGCCCTGCTCTGAGCCTTGCCTGAGTGCTTTGGGCTGGCTTGGAGTGTGTGTTTGAATTGGAATAATGCCTCTTCTTTACCTACAGTAGATGGAGGATTGAGGATTGTCTTATATGAACACAATCTTAACAGTGAGCCTGTAAGTGACTGTGGAGGCCAATTCTGGATCCACACGTCCTTCCACAGTAGGGACATAGGTTTCTGGGCGGGAGTTGATCACGGTGAGGGTTTCACGTTTCTCCCTTTTGTCCTGAGTTTGAGCGTCTTCAAAGCCTATGACACCTTTGGTAAAGGCTGTTCTCCAATTGGAGCGCTTGCAGGCTAGTGTTTCCCAGTTGTCGGTGTTTATACGATTATTTTTTTGAGATTTGCCCTGAGAGAGTCTTTAAACCTCTTTTGTTGACCACCAACATTACACTTTCCATTTTTAAGTTCGGAATAGAGTAGTTGCTTTGGAAGATGATAATCAGGCATCCAAACAACATGACCAGTCCAACGAAGTTGATGTTGAAGAATCATTGCTTTGACACTGGCGATCTTTGCTTCTTCCAGTACACTGGCATTAGTTTGCCTGTCTTCCCAAGTGATGTGTAAAAATTTTTGGAGACACCGTTGATGGAATCTTTCAAGGAGTTGGAGATGGTGTTTATAAGTGGTCCACGTTTCACAAGTAGGCATACTGTACTTGGATGGAGGATTGAGTGATATGAGTAGAAGTATATAAACCTCTTGACTTTTGGATGGCTGGAATTTGGTCTGTTGTACAAAGGTCAGCATCACACCCATTGCTGCAACCAGTTTTGCCTCTGGCCACTTCCACAGACAGACATCTGACTCCTGAAGGGTTTCCCATGAGGGAATGTGGCTTTTGAGCTGAAAAAGTTGCCTCACCTCTCTTCTATAGGGAGTGATGGACTGCAGAGGAGCAATATTGTGCATCTTAGTTTCCCTCAGCACACTAGAAGTACCACAAACAGTGGGGACACATCTACAGAAGTGCGACCAAGGTTGGGCAGAGTAGCTGCGGAAAAATCTATGGTCCCCACTTAGATAAATCAAGCTGTGTAATCAAGCTCTTTACTCCTGAGAAAAGGAGGACCGATTGTCAGACCCACAGGCAAACCTTGTGATTTAAGGTCAGAAGAGAATACTGCAGCATCAGGAACAGAAAGGGTGCAAAGGTAGCATTCCAGAGAATTTTCAGAGATATAGATAAGATTCTTCCCACGTTGAGGGGAGGGGAAGACTCACTACTAGAAGGGAAGCTGATACTCCAAAATGATGATGTTTTCCTGAAGAACTGGAGCCATAAGCGAGGAAGAACAGAAACTGAGAGAACTGAGACGTCTTCAGGGCAAGCGTAGAAGCAACTGATTATTTTGGAAAGCAGATGAAAATGGTGAACAGGGTGAAACGGAGAGGGAGGCTGGAGTAATGCTTAGTGAAACAGTGGAAGAGGATATGGAGCAATGTGGTCTGACAAGACCGCTATGGAAGAGAGGAGAAGAAGAAAAAAGGAAGTCAAGGAGTCAAGGTTTCTTGCCAAGGGGAAGAAACTTTCATAATTTTCCAGTTTCAGACACAGTGGCTGCTGACAAGAGGTTCAGATGACACTTCTTGTTTCTCCTGTAGTGGCATTTCCTCCCTTCCCTATCAGACTTTTGTTCGGTTATATTTGGCCACTTGACTACTTATGAGAACTGCAGCTTCTTGTCACTTGAGCTGACAAGTGCCAAGAAATCCCCCGCTTTGCACCATGACGCTGGTGGGTCAGCTGCCCCATCTGAAGGCTTCATCACATATTGAAGCTGCTAAGTGAGACTTGTGAGGTGACTTGTAAGTGCCAAGGAGAGGCTGCCGCTTCCTCTACAGTACAGCCTTCCTTTCTCACACTCTGAACAACTTGTCAGAAATATTGCCCAGATAGGCACACCACTCAGAGAACCTCCTTCATATGTGGGCTTTGCCTGCTCCTTGGGGGACCAGAGTGGATTTCTGCCCTCCCATTCTGACAACCCCTTCAACTGCCTGTCTGATCTGTTGGCCAGATGTAGACAAATATCAGACCCCGCCCCTCAAGTGTCCCTGTTTTATAGGGGACGGTCTCAATTCAGAAGACGTCCCATTCCGGGATCCGATTTGATCCCGGAATGTCCCATTTTTCCTTAGGATGTCTCTGTTTTCATCAGAGAAATGTTGGGGGTTATGGCAGCATGTCCCTATTTTCATCGGAGAAATGTTGGTGGGTATGCAATAGGATGTCCCTATTTTCATCAGAGAAGCGTTGGAGGGTATGAAATATGGTAGTTGACTTTCGCTTTCCATGACCTTCTGCATTTGATGCTGTCCTGGCTGTTCCCTTGCCATTGTCTAGGCCTCTGGCCCTAAATCCTAGACAGGACCATTTATATCCCATGCTCCTGATATATAAGTGCCCCAATCCTCAATATTTGTTCTGATGTCTTTCCAGGGGTCCCTGTGCTTAATGAGCTGTATGGTGCAAGCTCTATGGGAGAACAGCTCTGGGTCTTTGGAATAATCTCCTCTCTGGGGTGAATTTTGCCACAACATCTCTTTGAATTTGTTGGCAGGTGAAGAGGCACGACTTTGTCCAGGTCTTTGGGAAGGGGTGCACTTCATGAAGCAATGAGAATGTCTTTTCTGCCACTGCTTTGCGGTTTAACTGCATTGTGGTTTTCCAATAAAGAACGCTAGTGCTGCAATATTCTGCCTTAGCTTCTCATTGTTAAATGTGTTTTAATATGTATGTGCTTTCCAAACTCAGACCTTCGGGTGAAGGGTGCATTTTAAACATTCTTAATAAATAAGGTAAAAGGTGAAGGACCCCTGGATGGTAAAGTCCAGTCGAATTTGACTTTGCAGTGATCCTCTCCAATTTCAGGCCGAGGGAACCAGAATTTATCCATAGACAGGTTTTCAGGGTCATGTGGCCAGCATGACTCAACCGCTTCTAGTGCAAGGGGACACAGTGACGAGTGCCAGAGTGCAAAGAAATGCTGTTTACCTTCCCACAACAGTGGTACCTATTTATCTACTTGCACTGGTATGCTTTCGAACTGCTAAGTTGGCAGGAGCTGGAACAGAGCAGCAGGAGCTCACTCCTTCACAGGGATTCAAACTTCTGACCCTGTGATTGGCAGGCCAAAGATTCTTGGTGGTTTTGACCACAGCGCCGCCTGCGTCACCCCCAAATAAATAAACATTGTACTGGCACAGGGGTTAGTATACCCCCCTTCCCTTAAATCCTAAACACTGGGCAATTATTAGGAATGCACCGTAAGGCTGCACCCTTTTGTCTTCTCACGCCACCCTGCCAGTGTCCCCCAGAAATATGTTCCGCTGGGGCCATCACCCTGGCAGTTCCCCACCCCATGCTACGCCCCTGGCGTTAAATATCCATGAATTCTGATTAGTGCTAGAGATGCCATTTATGTTTACAAAGGCTAAGCAGCCATTTCTTCTTTGTGCCTGAGATGATAGATAGATAGATAGATAGATAGATAGATAGATAGATAGATAGATAGGGGACACGTATGGCACTGTGGGTTAAACCACAGAGCCTAGGACTTGCTGATCAGAAGGTCGGCGGTTCAAATCCCCGCAACAGGGTGAGCTCCTGTTGCTCAGTCCTGCTCCTGCCAACCTAGCAGTTTGAAAGCACATCAAAGTGCAAGTAGATAAATAGGTGCCGCTCTGGCAGGAAGGTAAACGGCATTTCCGTGCGCTGCTCTGGTTCACCAGAAGCGGCTTAGTCATGCTGGCCACATGACCCAGAAGCTGTACGCTGGCTCCCTCGGCCAATAAAGTGAGATGAGCGCCGCAACCCCAGAGTCAGTCACAACTGGACCTAATGGTCAAGGGTCCCTTTACCTTTACTATATATATATATATATATATATATATATATATATATATATATATATATATATATTTGCACCCAGCATCACCAGAGTACATGAGAAGCCTTGTGGCACAATTCATGAAAAGGATCTCTTGTTTTTTTTTAATGCCTAACAAATCAGGCACAACAAATCAACACTTTGACCACATCATTTTCACCTATGAAAATTCTCCCTAGTTTCTATTGGCCCCATGGGGCAACAGATACAGGTTGCCATAAGATGGAGGCTATTGCATCACACCTAGCAGCCCTTTTTATTTTTCCTTAAACAACCAACCTGAAGAAGAGCTCTAAGAACTTAAAAGCTTGCTCATTATTTTGTGATGCTTTATTTCATTATAATGAAAGCATCGCTCTACTGTTGCATTACAATCATCTGTTGAGCTTTTGTTTGGGGATCATAACATTTAACTTAAGAAATCTCTCTCATTTACTTTCACTACTTCAGGGAACACCTTGAATATTTTGTGTCTCTAGAAGCCTGTATGGAAAACCTAGTTTTGCAAGAAACACAGGGGAAGGAACACTGGGCTGGTGGAACAGCTTGGAATAATAATAGAATAATAGAATTGTAGAGTTGGAAGGGACCCTGAGGGACATCTATTCCAACCCCCTGCAATGCAGAAATCTCAACATATGGTACCCTATCCCATTTGAAATAGTAATAATATTTCTACCTCACCCATCTGACTGGGTTGCCCCATCCACCCTGGATGGCTGTCAACATACATAAAAACGTAATAAATCATCAATTATTTTTTTTAAAAAAATCCTTCCCTATACATGGCTGCCTTCAGATGTCTTCTAAGGGTTGTTTAGTCACTTATCTCCTTGGCTTGGGGGTCGCATAACTCCACACCTTCCAACATTTCTCCGATGAAAATAGGGACGTGCTAAGGAAAAGCGGGACATTCTGAGATCAGATCAGAAACCGAGACAGCTTCTGTAAATCTGAGACTATCCCTGGAAAATAGGGACTTGGAGGGTCTGTGTATATACCGTACACACCAACCGCTTGTTGGAATGGAGTCTGATGTTGGGTTCTTTGCAGAGAAAAGCTAAATATGTGCTTAAGCTCCCCTATGTGTAGGCTAGGCTGCTTGTGGAAAGTCCCATTTTCCCTGGTTCCCCTCTGTTCTTCCTTGTGAGCCCCAAGTGTGCACAACATGGAACCAGAGAAATAGAAACACATGCTGTATACCCTATCATCTGACTTTATGGTTTCCCTGTGAGGGGTGTGCTGTGATTGATGGTTGAATTGTGCTATACCCTATGCTCAGTCGTGGTGACGTGATTTGGGGTGTGAGACAGTCAGTGACGGGACTATTTTGAACCCTCCTCTTGTAGAAGGGACGCAGGTGGCACTGTGGGTTAAACCACAGAGCCTAGGACTTGCCGATCAGAAGGTCGGTGGTTCGAATCCCTGCCACGGGGTGAGCTCCCGTTGCTCGGTCCCTGTTCCTGCCAACCTAGCACTTTGAAAGCACGTCAAAGTGCAAGTAGATAAATAGGTACCGCTCCAGCGGGAAGGTAAACGGTGTTTCCATGCACTGCTCTGGTTCACCAGAAGCGGCTTAGTCATGTTGGCCACATGACCTGGAAGCTGTACGCCGGCTCCCTCGGCCAATAAAGCGAGATGAGCACTGCAACACCAGAGTCGGCCACGACTGGACCTAATGGTCAGGGGTCCCTTTACCTTTACCTTGTTGAAATGAATGCATGCTTCCTATTCACTCCTATGGGCAAGAATCAAGTGCTGCACTTTGCTGAGGTCATATCTCATGATACTAGCCAACCTCCCAACCTCCACTGGCCATGAGCCTATGGGGGAAGCAATATGTCGTGTGAGTGTGGAGCAGATATTGTGCTCCCTCCTCATGAAATCATCATCATCATCTACTTGGCCTTCTTCTCCCCACCCCCATCCTGATGGCAGGCATTTTGCTGGCCGTGTCAAAAGCAAAAGACTTTGAAAAAAAGTGGAAGAGGCACATCAAACAAAAGCACACTTGTTTTATCCAAGCATTGCTGGGCAAACGAATAGAGGCTTAATTGGGGATTGGCTATCTGCAAGCAAATAAAGCTCTCGCTATTGTTTAAAATCTTTGTTCCTGCTGATTTGCAAAACTGCTCTGAAGTGCAATGTGACTAGATGGGCATGAAAACTCCCATTTTCTATATATAATAAGTGCACTGTGACCTACATGGGCAAGTTGTGAGAATTGGGGTGGCTGCATTGTTACTAAACTCCAGTAACTGCGCTCCTGACCCAAGTGTGGTGGGTGCCCTTTCTTGTGGGCATGTGGGAAGCCCTTTTTGGAAGCTCTCCCCCTAACTTCATAACTTCAGAGGAGCCAAATTACCACTTATTATGAACTATTTCACAGTGAGCACCAGTGCATCAAATTCTCTCCTATTCAATCAAGGGCTACAGATTATTGTACCCGCAGTGAGGGCTGTGAATCCAAGACGTCTTCTTGGGCTCAGAAATCTCACTGCAGGTGAGGGCGACAAGCTCCTCACCTTGTGTCATAGGAGGCCCAGCGAAGAATAACCATGTATAAACCAGCCTTGCACATGTCAGACACATGTCCCAGGCTCATAAACATATATGGCTTATGTAGCCATGGATGAATGATGCTTGCGTGAATCTAGAAATCATGATTTACAAACCTCAGATGTTCAAATGCGGACATGGACTTGTCAAACCAGACTCTTCTAAATGAAAGGGTTGACTATGTTTTCTAGAAATATCAGGTTTAGAATTATGGAATGCCTACTTTATAGGATGGAGACTATTTGAGATAGTGATACCACTGAGAGATCCTGTGTCTGGTTTACAAAGCAATTTCCCCCCACATCCCTATCAAATGTTAAATAATGGTGGGTAAAAATGTTACCCACCATTTCATTTGTAAGGAAAATATGTAAGTGTTTAAAAATAACAATACAGCGGAACCTTGGTTTTCGAGCGTCTTGGAAGCTGAACAATTCAGAACCCGAACGCCAAAAACCCAGAAGTAATTGCTTCCATTTTTGAATGTGCCTCGGAAGTCAAATGACTTCTGAGGCACGTTTTTCACCTCCCCCCCCCCCAATTGACTTTGCAGCCAGCCCATTGATCCTCGGTTTTCGAACATTTTGGAAGCTGAACTGTCTTCCAGAACAGATTACATTCGAAAACCGAGATTCCACTGTAATAAAATGTTCTGAGAGGCAGAGATATTCTGCTACATCTCGCTTCAGATACTATATGCAATGCCTTGGCTTGTATGTGTAGCTTTTAATGCAGAGCCTGTCTCCCAGCCACAACTGTGAGTGATAGAAAAAGGAAGAAGAGGCGTGCCTTCTATTGCAGATTCCCATTTTTCTTGCTTTCTAATCTAGCCACCTATGCCAAGGTATTACTGTTCAAAGTCTTATTAGAGACAGAATTGGGACTTTGGGTGGTTCTGATCTATGGTATGAAGAGTTACATGAAGGAGCAGAAGGCTATACAGTGGTACCTCGGGTTAAGAACTTAATTCGTTCTGGAGGTCCGTTCTTAACTTGAAACTGTTCTTAACCTGAGGTACCACTTTAGCTAATGGAGCCTACCGCTGCCGCCCAATTTCTGTTCTCATCCTGAAGCAAAGTTCTTAACCCGAGGTACTATTTCTGGGTTAGCGGAGTCTGTAACCTGAAGCGTCTGTAACCTGAGGTACCACTGTATTAATCAAACCTTTGTCTTCTAAGGCGTTCTGGATTCCGGTTTCTGCCAAAATTTGCCTGGAGTGAAATTTGCAACAGGTTTTGCTCAGGTTGAATATCTGTAGGAATTCTGAGGGCAGGTAAAGAGAAGGTAGATAATGAAATTAGTCCCAGGGAACAGTCTGAAGGCACGTGAGGCCACCGTATTGCAAGTCTGGGTGTGGTCAGTGCCTGGTGAGTGACAACCCACCTGCTAACTTGGGTTCCATAATGGAAGGAAGGTGGGATATAAATGTTAGGAATTTATTGAGGGTGGGGAGGTTGGATATATTTATGCAAGTTTCATCTGCTTAATGATGTTTGCACATATGGTCAGGGGCTGTAGCTCAGAAGCTTTGCATGCAGAAGGTTTTGGGTGCAATCCTTGGTATGTCACAGCTAGTTAGGGATGTTGGGAACTGTAGTCCAAAAACAACTGGAGACCCAAGTTTGGGAAGCACTTAGCTAGATGAACCAGTGGCTTTCTTCGTATGCTCCATTGTATACATTTATACCTGTCAAGCTCCTGCCAACCTAACAGACTGAAAGCATGTCAAAATGCAAGTAGATAAATAGGTACCACTCTGGCAGGAAGGTAAATGGTGTTTCTGTGCGCTGCTCTGGTTCGCCAGAAGCAGCTTAGTCATGCTGGCCACATGACCCTGAGCTGTACGCCGGCTCCCTCGGCCAATAAAGCGAGATGAGCGCCGCAACCCCAGAGTCAGCCACAACTGGACCTAATGGTCAGAGGTCCCTTTACCTTTTATACATGTCAAGGCTTCAGGAAATCCTATCCCTCTCACGGTGCGATGCCAAGAAGTAGATAAACAATGAGTTCTTACCAGTAGTTTATTCAATACTCACCAAGAGATACGAGGAAATGCGGTCTCTCGTAGATAATGGCATTGCTCCAAGTAAAGTCCTCAGTCTCTCCTATTCTATGTCATCCCTGCACTGGTTGATTCTCAGGACATGCTTGCTCCTAGGAGAAGCGGGATCAGGAATGCTTTCTAGAGATACTGAGTCTGTTAGGTGTTTCTCCCCGGTGCTGTTTCTCCCTCCCAATATTTCCCAGCTTCTCCCCTCTGCAGCCTCTGAACTATGGCCTTCTGCAAACCACTGTTCTAAATCTATAATGTCCTCCTCTCCTTGGGAAGGGGTGGGTGGTCCCCACCGTTCCTCCCCAGTCCAGCCATGACAATACCCAAGGAGGGGTATTGTCCTCTTACTGCTCTTTCTGGGAACTGGGGAGGGAACATTGGTTTCCTACTAGTGTTACAATGTGGTGGCCTGGATTGCACGTGAAATATTAATTCTAACAAGTTCCTTATTTACTGTGAGTGTACGTGTACAGTGGTACCTCGGGTTAAGAGCTTAATTCATTCTGGAGGTCCGTTCTTAACCTGAAACTGTTCTTAACCTGAGGTACCACTTTAGCTAATGGGGCCTCCCGCCACGCCACTGCCACACAATTTCTGTTCTCATCCTGAAGTAAAGTTCTTAACCCGAGGTACTATTTCTGGGTTAGTGGAGTCTGTAACCTGAAGCATTTGTAACCCGAGGTACCACTGTACTATAGATTTAAAATGGTGTAACTATTGTTTCCTATCTCCTGAGGAATCCAGGGAACTATAGCATTGTCATGTGGGGTGCAGGATGGGACTCCAAGAGAGAATGATCAGCTGTCCTCAAACTACAACCTTATTTAAGGAAAGCCATGAAAAGTCAGACCAGTAGAAAACAAACATAAATTTGGAATGTAGGTACCAGTTATGCCCGTGGTCTGCGGTGATGTAAATTGCTCATCATTCCTTTCTCCGCAACGAATTCCAATGCTGGTGTGAGAAAAAAGCCAGTTCATGAGTGTTTTGTGTTTTGACCCTGGCTCAAAACAAGATGGCCTTCTTTCTGGGTAACCCTCTTTCTCTTTCCTTGTCCCCAGGGCTCCAACATGGGAGGCAAACTGAGCAAGAAGAAGAAGGGCTACAATGTGAACGACGAAAAGGCCAAAGACAAGGACAAGAAGGCTGAGGGGGCGGCCGTGGAGGAAGGCGAGGCTCTGAAGGAGAATGAGCAGAGCCAGGCCACCACAACGGAGACGGCAGAAGTGAAGGAGAACAACCAGGAGGATAAGCAGGGAGACAAGGAGGCCAAGAAGGCGGAAGAGAAAGAAGGGGAGAAAGAGACGGCTGCCCCGAGCCAGGAAGAGCCCAAGAAACCTGAGCTGGAGAAGCCTGAGGCTGCCGTCGATGCCAAGGCTGAGCCTCCGAAGAACAACGAGCAGCAGGCGCCCAAGGCGGAGGAGCCCAGCCCTGCCGCTCCTCCTCCAGCCAGCAGCGACGCGCCGAAACCTTCTGAGCCCAGCAGCGATGCAAAAGCTTCCCAGCCTTCAGAAGCCACAGCTACTAGTAAAGTAGATGACAAGGGCAAGGAGGAAGGGGAAGTCAAAAAGACTGAGGCTCCTGCAGTACCCACAGCCCCCCAAGAAACTAAAAGTGAAGTGGCCCCAGCTTCAGACTCAAAACCTAGCAGCAGCGAGGCTGCGCCTTCTTCCAAGGAGACCCCGGCAACAACAGAAGCACCTAGTTCTACTCCTAAGGCCTCGGAGCCTGCGGCCCCGCCAGAGGAAGCAAAACCATCTGAAGCCCCGGCAACTAATTCGGATCAAACCATAGCAGTGAAAGATTAAATTTGGACAGCCTATTGGGAAACGAAACGGCGGCAGCAGCAGCAGCAGCAACGACGACAAATTAACCACTTTAAACAACCTGTGTATTTTTATTATTACCTCTCTCTCTCTTTCTCTCTCTCTCTCTTTCTTTTTCCCCCCAGCTCTACTAACTCATTTCAGATCTGAAATAACAATATGTATTGCCCAGGAAAAATAAAAAAGGAAAAAAACAAAGTTTTAAAGAAAAGATTGTCCCATCAAGTTGAAAGGGAGGGGGGTGGGGTGCTGGTTCTGGCAGAGGACGGGCTGGGGTGGGGATCCAAATAGTATTTTTGTGGGGGAAATATCTAATATACTTTCTGCCAACTTTGCAAAGTCCTGTATTTCAATCAGTAGTTCAAATAAGGCAACCCAGATGTCCGAAAATGCAGTACCTCTTTCTTTTTTTTTGTACGTGAACCGCTTCGTAAACGCACTCCACCAATCTTTGGATCTTTTCCTTTCTTCTTTTTCTCTAATGGGGGGGTTTGGGAGTGATGATGTAATTGAAGATTCTGCCCAGTTGGGCTCAGTGCCACACCAATCAGATCTTTATGAAAGCAGTATTTCCTGTGGTTTGTATTTTTTTTTTTTTAATTTACAGCCTTTATCATTTTGTATTTTTTTATGCAGTGGATGAATGGCAGCTTTCAGACGAAACTCACACAGCTGTCCACATTTTTTTCTCAATGCCAATCCTCTTGATTCTTCTTCCTCTCCAAATATTTTTGGGAGTTAAAAAAACAAAACAAAAAAACAAAAAAACAAAAAAAAAAAACGCATTCTCATCCTACTTAGCCTACCTAGATTTCTCATGACGAGTTTAATGCATGTCCGTGGTTGGGTGCACCTGTAGTTCTGTTTATTGGTCAGTGAAAATGAAAAATAATAATAATTCTGCGTTCATTGCAGTTCCAGTTTCTCTTCCATTCTGTGTCACAGACACCAATACACCACTCATTGGGGAAAAAAACAAAACAAAAACAAACGAAAAAGCAAAATGTACAATGGATGCATTGAAATTATATGTAATTGTATAAATGGTGCAACAGTAATAAAAGTTAAATAATTTAAAAACATTTAAGGTGTTAGTGGTTGCAAATTTATTCAGATTAACTCTCCTTGCTTGAACGTAGTGAAAAATATTTGGAGCTGTCCATGGTAGTTTAAATGTGAGCCCCACTCTTTTCAAAGATGGCTCCCTCTGCCATCATCCCTTATATTTGACTGTACTGGCTGGGGTTAATTGGAGTCCACAGAGCCTAGCAGAGGGAAAAGTGGAGAGATTTGGATCTCTCCGTTTTCAAACCAAGGGCTACAGTAAATTCAGAGTCGCAAGCTGAGGTCAGTTTTGCGAAAGGCTGTGCTGGTGGATGTGGAGACAAGTTGGTGGTAGGATCAGTGGGGCCAAAGAAGCAGGGAAAGAAATGTAGCCATGAAACAAAGCAAGAGCAGATAGAACAAGGAGTTCTCTGCGAGTCACATATTCTAGGTGCTTTGTCAAATGGACATAATCCACTAACAGGAAAGTGAAATGTCTATAGTGACAGAAATAAGCAATAACCAATCACAGGACAGAGACGAAAGCAAGGCAAAGACACAGTATAGCTACTTGGGGGGCAATTAGGCCTCTAGTTTCCCATGGAGGGGCAATGGCTCAAGTAGCAGACCCTCCAAATGTCCGTTTTCCAGAGACAGTCCTGGTTTCTGAATTTATCTTGGAATGTCCCGCTTTTCCTTAGGACATCCCTATTTTCACCAGAGAAATGTTGGTATGGTAGGACGTCCCTATGTTCATCAGGGAAATGTTGGAGGGTATGGAGTTATGTGACCTCCCCAAGCCAAGGAGGTAAATAACTATACAACCTTTAGAAGATATCTGAAGGGAGAAGCATTTCCCCGATAGCCAGAACCCAGGCTGTGTAGGGCTTTAAGGGTCTAAACTAGCACTTACTACTAGACTCGGATAACCAGTGCAGGCATATCAGAACTGGTGAGGTGTGTTCATTCCAGCACACCCTTGAAGAATCAGGTGACAGCATTCTATACCGGTGGAAAGTTCTGAACTCTTTCCAAAGGCAGTCCTATAAAGGATGCATTCCAGTCGTGCTGTCTAGAGGTTACTAGAGCATGTCGGATTGTAGCCAGGTCATTGTTTTCCAGCAAAAGTTGTAGCTGGCAAATCAGCTGAAGTTAATAAATGGCCACAGCTTCCATTGGAGACTCTAAATCTGGCTGTAATGCTAAGTCCAAGAGTGCCTCCAAACCATGAGCCTGTTCCACAGGGGAGAGTGCAATCCCGATCAAATGGCCACTTCTCCAGCTAGCCAGTTCAGCGAGTCACCTACTATATTGCTCAGACATAACCCGGATTGAACTTCAGTTTATCCACCTTTGTGGAGCCCAGTACTGATTCCATATACCCTTCAGGAAAGCAGTTGCCACATCAACATACAGTGGTACCTTGGTTTGCGAACAGTCTGGTTTGCATACATTTGGGGTTATGAACGCGTCAAACCCAGAAGTGCGTGTCTCGGTTTGTTAACTTTTTTTGGATTATGACCCTGGGGGGGGGGGGGGAGGATTACGAACAATTTTTTTGGTTTACGAACAATTTTTTTGGAGGCCCCATTGGCAAAAGTGTGCCTTGGTTTACGAATGGCTCTCCGGAACGGATTGTGGTTGTAAACCAAGGTACCACTGTACTGGTGACACCCAGGGCCTTTTTTCAACAAGAACTCTCCAGATCTCAGTTCTGACCCCTCTCAGGTGAGCACCTTTTTCTTCCCAGAGTAGCTGTATGCACGAAGCTAACTTGGAAGTTTACTATGGTGCAAAATGATCGAGCATGGCACTCATTCCTCAGCAACTCTTTTGAAAAAGCACCTGGGGAAGAATCCATGCCTTTCAAGGAAGCATACAATGAAATAAACAAACGGTATGTTTGTTTTAACGAACAGAAATCAATTGTTAGTGTTTTGTTTAAAGCTGTTGCCATGGGGTGTTTCACCAACCAGCCTCAACATAGCTCTTCAGCAATCTCCTGGAGAATGTCACAGGCCTGTAGGTGTTCCTTTAGGATAAATAGGAAGTTTTCTGGTACCCACTCGCTTTATGCTTTTGTTCCAGTTAGACATGAAGTGCCATAACATGGCCTTTAGCAGCTCCTTTTGTTTGAGCCTCAACTGTCCCTGAAGACTACAGATCCTCTTATTCAGTTTGGTTTTGAAGACCTGTCCAGCTGCTTGTTTGGGTGGAAACTCACTTTGGGAAGGGAGTGTCTGGTGACTCCTACCCATAGGTGCCAGGAACGCAGGTGGCGCTGTGGGTTAAACCTCAGAGCCTAGGGTTTGCCGATAGAAGGCCGGCAGTTCGCATCCCCGCGATGGAGTGAGTTCCCATTGCTCGGTCCCAGCTCCTGCCCACCTAGCAGTTAGAAAGCACGTCAAAGTGTAAGTAGATAAATAGGTACCACTCCGGTGGGAAGGTAAATGGCATTTCTGTGCGCTGCTCTGGTTCACCAGAAGTGGCTTAGTCATGCTGGCCACATGACCTGGAAGCTGCACGCCGGCTCCCTCGGCCAATAAAGCAAGATGAGCACCGCAACCCCAGAGTCGGCCACGACTGGACCTAATGGTCCAGTCCTTTACCTTTACCTTTTACCCATAGGTGCCAGCTCTGTAGGGCTAAGGTGTCTTCCGCCTTCCCAAAGTCTGTTGGGATAGAGCCTAGTCTGCTCAACCTTGAAGGGGCAGGAGAGGCAGAGCCCTTCCTCGCCCACCTGCCCCTCCCTCCTCCCTCTCTCTTACTTTTTTCCCTGCTGTCTTCCACCACCTTGGGAGATGCCGTGCAACCTGGCAAGATGTTGCCCTGGTCTTTTCAGCATCTGCAGCAGTCACACAACATTGTGCCAAGTGTGGCAGCACACACTGCACACATTATGAGCCTCCCCAATGTTGGGCGCAACTTGGTGCCTCTGCTCTTACCCCTCAGAAGAAACGACTCAATCCCTGTTGCCATAGGACAGGAATCAGCAGCATCTTTGCCACCCAGAGCCACGTGTGGCATTGGGCAGGTGCTAGGTGGGTACATGGCAGCGGGCATGGGCAGCTGTGGCTGTTGCTGGTGGTAGGCGGGGCCACTTTTGACATATATGCACACATTCTGTGTGTTCACTCTCACACAATTTCAAAGGGGGGGGAGGTGCAAGGGGGTGTCCTACAGAGTGCCTTCCTCTCAAGGTGTTGCTTGTCAGTGGTTCACATTCTAGTTCCTGTGCTACAACTCAGTGTTGGGCATCCCTGCCTGGAGTCAGAACCATGGCTGTAATCCATACTTTTCCAGGTAAGGCTGGGTCCTAGAAGGCTATATCTGAAGATACAACTCCTACATCTTTCCTGGTTATACTGTTCTAGATACTTCTAGGTGGAACTGAGAAACCGTCATTTCCCGTGGTACAGATGTCCACGATTTGTGTCCTGTTCCATAGCAGCATCTTGGAAAAGCTGAACTTAATCCACAGATCTACAACCAATGCTACTGTAAAATAGATGCAGATATTTAGTTTGGGGGTGTCTGTTGCTGCATTTTGGTCACCTATTGGTACTTGCCCTAGTTGAAGAAAATAATATGAGTCCCCATGCACAGAGATGCTGTTGAACTTTTATAAAACACATTAAAAAAATCCAACTAATGTGAAAGGATGAGAGATACCAGGCTGCCAAGCCATAGTGGATCTTGAACCAGCAACCCTATAAGTCAGCGACTGGCTCGGTGCTCCATGTAGCATTAAGATTGCTGGTTGGAACAGGAAATTGCCACTGGGTGCTATAAATCTTCCAGATTTGATATGCTCCCTCATTCTGAGCAATTTATCAGTGAGGAAGGCCTTGAGGGGGTTTATTGATCTGTACCTACTTGAATTCCTTACCAGCACTTGGGCCTTCTGAAGACAATGAGATGTTGAGATTTGCCATTGCATCTTGTTTGCAGATAACCTGAATGGTTTGAACAAAGCAGATCACAAGACTACATCTGCTTCGGCTAACTAAACCATGCTTGCTAAATAGATAAAACTAGATCCTAAGTGGAAGGTCTTTTTGTATGAACAATGCTTGCATTAGCTAAAAAGGCAGGGCCCACTCATTGAGGAGGAGCCCTGTATAGAAGAGGGTAAGGAATACAGACTTTGGCCTTCTTTGTAGCTGGAGAAAGCCTTTTAAAAATCATTTGCAGAGATACATACACCAGAAATGCATAGACTGAGCACATAGCCTCTGAAATAACCAAAACAATAGTACAATAGCAACAATACATTTTTAAAAATAATAATAATTTTTTTTACTAATTGGTATCGGTGTGCACCACCACCAAAATTTAGTCAGAACCCTAGTTCAGTGCTTCAGAAAACTGCCTACTTTAGTTAGAAGTGCCTTGTGAGCTGTCTGATTCAGCTCAAGGTCCATCTGTATAAATCTGCTTCATAATCCCTGCCCCCCCCACTTAACTATTGGGGGTTTTTTTAGGCAGCAACTTTTTTGACAAAAGTGGATGAAATTTGCAGGCACCCCAGTCTTTCCGCGGTGAATAAAGGCTACTACATTATAGACACTGGGACGCGGGTGGTGCTGTGGCTTAAACCACAGAGCCTAGGACTTGCCGATCAGAAGGTCGGCGGTTCAAATCCCCGCGACGGGGTGAGCTCCCGTTGCTCGGCCCTGCTCCTGCCAACCTAGCAGTTCGAAAGCACGCCAAAAAGTGCATGTAGATAAATAGGTACCGCTCTGGCGGGAAGGTAAACGCCGTTTCTGTGCGCTGCTCTGGTTTGCCAGAAGTGGCTTAGTCATGCTGGCCACATGACCCGGAAGCTGTACGCTGGCTCCCTCGGCCAATAAAGCGAGATGAGCGCCGCAACCCCAGAGTCGGTCACGACTGGACCTAATGGTCAGGGGTTCCTTTACCTTTTACATTATAGACAAATGTGTTTAGAGGTTTTTGTGCTGGGCACCTTTGAAGTTTGATTTTTATTTTTTTTCTCTTTTGGGGTAGAGTTTGATGAACTTTGCAGACAAGGTCGCCCCTTCTGAGGGTGTACAAATCCTGTCAAATTTCAAAAGACAGCTGCATTGGTTTTCCCCACAGCGACAGCCATTCCAGTTTTAAGCTGGGTGAAAAAGGAACCACTTTCCTCTGCCCCCTTAGTGTTTTCTGGGCTGTTGGTCTCAAAACGGCAGATGTGAGATAGGTGCTCCTAGGTAAGAAAACTCCAAATTGGAGACAACAAAGCTCCACAGACTGCTTCAGATCTCCATGTTCCCTCTTTTGCTGCCTCATATAAATCCTGATTAGCAACACAACAAGGCAAAAATCCATTTGAGGCACCACACTTCATCTCAGAGTTCAGGATTTGTCTGAAACTGATGCACACCTATTATGTGGGAGGATAGGCGATGGTGAGAAGAAAGAGGGAGATAGACTTGCACATGATGTAATGAGGACCATCTAATTGGTGTCCCAGTGACCCTAGGAAAGCCCCTGTTTCCAATGAACTGCAGTAATTGTGCTAGCTGGGACAGGGCAAGAACATGTTTTTGAAATTAAAAACTCTAACTCAGGTATGGGTACTGGCTGAATGCAGGGATGGTCATTGGATAATAGAAGTTGGTTGCTGTGGACACCAGGCTCCTCCAAGATGACGTGCCTGATGGGGAAATTACACAATGACACATAAAATGGAAAGAGGGATAAGTTTCTCCTTTGGTGCCAGAGATATCTTAGAAATGAAGGAGGGATGGGACGCTTGTTTATATGTCCAATGTTGAGCCTGGACCCTAAAGTCCACCTCCAAAGGGCCCTCACTGCGAGAAGTGAAGCTACAGGGAACCAGGCAGAGGGCCTTCTTAGTGGTAGCCCATGGAACGCCTTCCCATCATATGTCAAGGAGATAAAGAACTACACAACTTTTAGAAAACATCTGAAGGCAGCCCTGTATTGGGAAGTTTTTAATGTTTGATGCTTTATTATCTTTTCATATGTGCTGGAAGCTGCCCAGAGTGGCTGGGGAAACCTAGCCAGATGAGTGGGGTATAATAATAATAATAATAATAATAATAATAATAATAATAATAATAATTGCCATGCTCCCACCCCCAAAAACACATACACACACAATTCTTCAAAAGTGGGAAGATGTCCAGGAAAACTAGGAAGAAAGGACTTTGAAGGATGAAGCACTAAAAGTATCCACTAAGAATGAAAAGAGATTGTGTGACCTATCAAACCTTGGACTAATTCCCTTTGTATTCTGCTACAGCTCCTTGATGTTGAGCCAACACAGCTTCTTTTAGTTTTTTTTTTTTTAATGCATGCTTCATAGGAAGTTAGCCATTTAAAAAGTGCTAAATGGATCGGCCTAGACATGACTGCCTCCAAGACACAGGGAAAACTCAGGGAAGGGAACATCACAACTAGCTTTCTTGCACTTCTTTGACAGTGTATGCCATTCATGCATGGCAAGCTGCCCTCTACAGATGAATCTGGCCACCATGACCTTGTAATGTGGATGCTTATGGGAGCCTCAAAATGGAGACACTCCCTCTGAAGCAATCCTATCAAAGACCATGTCTGGTCTACATAGAAATCTTGTTTGCTTTCCATTCCGACTGGCACTCCAGTGTTAATCCACTTGCATGTGTACCAGTCATTGAATACTAGTTTTGGATTTGTTTAATCTTTGGACCAAAACAGTGTGGGCACTTATAAATTTACAATTATGCAGATGTGATTTCTAGCTCTTCTAAACAATTCTTAGCATTCATGTAGAGCTTTAGACGGTTCAAGATGCATCCCATCCCATCAGTAATAGTTTCTTATTACACGTAGGGGGAACAACTGAGATGATGAGATAGCAGCTTACCTAATGCCACCTATGTGAGTTCATGGCACAGGTAACACTTGAACCCATGACTTCCTGATTTGCTGGTCAGTTGATTAGCCATTATAAGCCTTCTCAAAAAGGCTAAAATGACCCCAGACAAAGTTAGGACAACTTACCTTAGTTTCAACCCTTGTCATCTTCCAAGAACTATCAGCTATGTTAGCAATGGCGCTTCCATACTCAGAGGCAATATACCTCCTATTACCAGATTGATACTTTTGAATTATGGTGCTGGAGGAGACTCTTAAGAGTCCCATGGACTGCAAGAAGAACAAACCTATCCATTCTTAAGGAAATCAGCCGGGAGTGCTCACTGGAAGGACAGATCCTGAAGCTGAGGCTCCAATACTTTGTCCACCTCATGAGAAGAGAAGGCTCCCTGGAAAAGACCCTGATGTTGGGAAAGATGGAGGGCACAAGGAGAAGGGGACAACAGAGGACGAGATGGACAGTGTTCTCGAAGCTACGAACATGAGTTTGACCAAACTGCAGGAGACAGTGGAAGACAGGAGTGCCTGGAATGCTCTGGTCCATGGGGTCACAAAGAGTCGGGCACGACTAAACAACTAAACAACAATTATGTTTTTACCCCATTGCAGTAAGCAACCTGCAGTGACGTAGCATGGGTTGCCAGGGCCTAGGGCAAGGCAGGATGGGTGGGTGGGAGGGAAATGGATGGAGTATGCATGTGCATTCAACTGCCTAACAACGTCCATGTCACCCAGGAGATTGTAGCCGTAGAGATAAGAAATGAAAAGTCATTCTGTTGTCTTAAGAGGTTGCTTCCTGGTTCATATGGAGAAACAATTTTCAATAGAAACCAGCAATGGAATTGTGGCAGCACCAGGTGTTCAAATTTTGCACCCCTGACAATTTTGCGTCTGGGGCAACAATTGGCACTACGAAAGGCACAGACATCTTCCACTACAGAATGGTTTTCACAATAATAGGTGGGGAGACAGGAGTGCAAAACAGATGGATTTATGGCAAAGCCACAAAATAATCTCCAAAGTAATGAAGATCAAACAAATGAAACAATTATGTTAAGCGATGGGACATATACAGCTAAGCAAAATAATCAACTAGCTGCTCAAAATATAGCAAAGAAGGTTTTGAACCACACTTGTATTTTTCAAAATGTTTTGGAACCTGAAGGCTCCTGAGAAGCTTATAGGGGATTTCTCACCTGAAGAAAGAGTAACAAGGGACAAATGTCCCCGAAATAGCTTGTTGATCTTCAGAAACGCACATCAGCAATTGAACATATCAACAGCTTTCTCTAGAAGGCATTTTCTGTAATGTGCAGTGATTGTGGGGTCCGATGGGCTTGGATCAGACCGTTTGCTCCATGTGCACCAAAAATGCTCTTAAATATGCAGCGGTTCCTTGGCAGGCTAGACAATGTGCAAAGGTTGCCCTAAAAGGGTTAAAGGTAAAGGGACCCCTGACAGTAAGTCCAATCGCGAACTACTTTGGGGTTGCGGCGCTCACCTCTCTTTGTGGGCCGAGGGAGCTGGCATTTGTCTGCAGACAGTTTTTCCAGATCATGTGGCCAGCATGACTAAGCCACTTCTGGCGCAATGGAACACCGACACCAGAGCAGCGCATGGAAATGCCATTTACCTTCCTGCTGGAGCGGTACCTATTTATCTACTTGCTCTTTGATGTGCTTTCAAACTGCTAGGTGGACAGGAGCTGGGACTGAGCAAGGGGAGCTCACCCCGTCGCGGGGATTTGAACCGCCGACCTTTTGATCGGCAAGCCCAAGGCTCAGTGGTTTAGACCACAGCGCCACCCGCATCCCTTGCCCTGAAAAGGTTGGACACCCCCAAAGTGAGTGGATTAGGCTTTGCTTGCCTGCCTTTCTAATGTGGTTGAGCTTTGCAGCTGCTGGGGAGCAAATCCAGAGAGGTTTTGCTCTCTACCCAACTCAGATGTGACCACAGTGCACATGGCAGAGGTTAAAGACTCTTATGCTGATGCAGAAAAACACGAGGTTAAAAGAGCAGTGCTTTTATTTTCTGATAACCCTGGATTCCAAAACAGCATACAACAAACGGACAAGTCCCTGAACAGATTTCAAAAGATATCACATGTCTGTGAGCTAAACACATTGTTGTTTTAAGCCCTGCTGCTCTGTCAGATTATCCAACTTTGTCAGCTGCACCTCATTTTCCCTCTCTTTCTTTCTGCAATAAAAGAAAGTATTACCAAGCTAGCATTTTCTTGTTTGGAAAAGCTGAACTGTAGTAGCTCTCACTTGCTAATATATAAAAGAGCAGTTTAAGCGCTCATTAGACCCAAATAACCTTTCGGGCATGGCTTTGTAGTATTGAATGCTGTTACAGTGGTACCTCGGGTTAAGTACTTAATTCGTTCCGGAGGTCCGTTCTTAACCTGAAACTGTTCTTAACCTGAAGCACCACTTTAGCTAATGGGGCCTCCTGTTGCTGCCGCACCGCCGGAGCCCCATTTCTGTTCTTATCCTGAAGCAAAGTTCTTAACCTGAAGCACTATTTTGGGTTAGCGGAGTCTGTAACCTGAAGCATATGTAACCTGAAGCATATGTAACCTGAGGTACCACTGTATTTCAATATTTTGCCATCGTGCTTCATGGAACTTGAGTGGAAATTGTCTGCATATTGGTAATGGATACGACAAAATGATGAATAGGGGTCTGAAAACGAAGCCTTATGAGGAGTGCTAGAAGGATATTTAGCCTGGAAAAGAGGAGACTGAGAGGAGATATGGTGGCCATCTTCAAATATCTTAAGGACTGTCACATAGAGGAGGGAGCATGCTTCTTTTCTCCTGTCCAGGAGGGTCAGACTCATACCACTTGCTTCAAGTTGAAAAAAAGGAGACTCTGAGTAATACAGTGGTACCTCTGGATGCGAATGGGATCCATTCCTTAGCCCCGTTCACATCCTGAGTAAAAGGTAAGATGCGTCTGCGGATGCGCAAGTCACGTTTTGCCGCTTCCACGCATGCGTGTGATGTCATTTTGAGCATCTGCGCATGTGCGAGTGGCGAAACCCGGAAGTAACTTCTGGGTCGCCGTGGAGCGTAACTTGAAAACGCTCAACCTTAAGCACATTTAACCCGAGGTATGACTGTATTTGGAAGAACTTTCTGACAGTAAGAGCTGTTCAGCAGTCTCCCCCGAGAGGTGGTGGACTCTCCTTCCTTGCCGGTTTTAAAACAGAGGTTCTATGCTCATCTGCCATGGATGCTTTAGCTGGGATTGCTGCATTGCAGGGGGTTGGTCTAGATGACCATTGGGGTCCCTTCCAACTCTAAGATTCTATGATTCTTTGAAAGTTTTAAAGGTGTGCATGCTCCACTTCAGCTTTTGCAACCTGGTTCCCTCTTGATGTTTTGGACTACAGTGGTACCTCGGGTTACATACACTTCAGGTTACATATGCTTCAGGTTACACACTCCACTAACCCAGAAATAGTGCTTCAGGTTAAGAACTTTGCTTCAGGATAAGAACAGACCTCCAGAATGAATTACCGTATTTTTTGCTCTATAAGATGCACCAGACCACAAGACGCACCTAGTTTTTGGAGGAGGAAAACAAGAAAAAAAATATTCTGAATCTCAGAAGCCAGAACAACAAGAGGGATCGCTGCGCAGCGAAAGCAGCGATCCCTCTTGCTGTTCTGGCATCTGGGATAGCTGCGCAGCCTGCATTTGCTCCATAAGACGCACACACATTTCCCCTTACTTTTTAGGAGGGAAAAAGTGAGTCTTATAGAGGAAAAAATACAGTAAGTACTTAACCCGAGGTACCACTGTACAACTCTCAACAGCTTTAACCAGAGAAATAAACACTGATGACATCTTGCCCCCAATTTCCCTATGACCACTACCAACATTTTCATTGGAATAAAATACCAATGGCATAACTGCCAGAGGGATAAAACACACTCTCTCCCAACAGTATTCTTTAGACTCAGTTCCATAAGTATCCACTGTAACACTGTGCCCTTAGTACTCATTCCAGCCAAGTGTCAGCCAAGAAAGATACAGTAGTACCTTGGGTTAAGAACTTAATTCATTCTGGAGGTTCATTCTTAACCTGAAACTGTTCTTAACCTGAGGTACCACTTTAGCTAATGGGGCCTCCCGCTGCCGCTGCACCACTGGCGTGCGATTCCTGTTCTCAACCTGAGGTGAAGTTCTTAACCTGAGGTACCCTTTCTGGGTTAGCGGAGTCTGTAACCTGAAGCGTCTGTAACCTGAGGTACCACTGTACCATGGTCAATAGTATCCAAAATCATACAGTTCAGGAAGAAGGCGCAAGTCCACACTTCTCATGTCCTGCTCTTGTTAAAGGGCTGCTTTGGTTGCATGACCAGGCCCAAACCTGAGCCAGGGTCTAGATATTCCAGCTCATCCAAGAATGCCTGTAGCTGTTCTGTCACAAATCTTTCTAACACCTTCCCAATAAAGAGGGGTATCTATGACTGCTCAGTAGTTATTCTGAAGGGGTGGTGCTGTGGTCCAAAACACTGACCCTCTTGGGCTTGCCGATCGGAAGGTTGGCGGTTCAAATCCCCGTGATGGCGGTGAGCTCCTGTTGCTCTGTCCCAGTTTCTGCCAACCTAGCGGTTCGAAAGCACACCAGTGCAAGTAGATAAACTGGTACTGCTGTGGCAGGATGGCAGATGGCATTTCCGTGCACTTTGGCTCTCGTCAGGTGTCTTGTTGCGCCAGAAGCAGTTTAGTCACATGACCTGGAAAGCTGTCTGTGGACAAATGCCGGGTCTCTTGGCCTCAAAGCGGAGATGAGCGCCCCATAGTCAAATTCAATTGGACCTATCCATCCAGGGGTCCTAAAAAATCTTTACTTAGTTATTCTGAGTCCAGTGGGCTCAGAGAGGCTTCTTGAGGAGTGGGTGTATCACCACCTCTTTCAAGGCAGTGGGGACCAGCAACTTGCACAATGATACATTAACCAAACTCAGGACCCAACCAGTCAAACCTCCTAGGCTACATTTAGCATAGGAAAAACTTCCATAGGACCATTCACATCTTTGACAGACATGCACTTAGGAGACCTCGCTCAGGAATCAAGCTAATTGGGCAGCCTTGGACCAATTACACTCTCTCAAAATTATTTTGTAGGTTGTTGAGAAGGTACCCCATATTTGCTTCTGCTGAATTGAGGAAGGGTCCAGCAGAAACATGATAAATAAAATTGTCTGATGCCAAATCAAATACAAGACTTTTCCATGGAGACAGTTTCCACATTCAGCTGAAAGTCACCCAGTTTTGAGAAGCTGAGATATAATGTGCATGTGTGAACCAGTCTTATTTAGCCCTATCCTTGCCAATAACATCTTTTCCCAACATCATTGAAAACTTTATCTGAAAAAAGAAGTGCAAATCACGAGGGTTGGCTTGTTTTAATTTTAATCGCATTAGGCCAAACTACACATATTTGCTTTGTACCCTATATTGATCGAATGCCACACCAGAAACATTTGCTGCTGCAGCTCCCTCCATGCCTTTACAGAATAAATATTGCTTGAAATTCCAGTTGGCAATTTTAAACTTGCCCGTTAGTAGTTGCTAGGGAGAAAGTGAGCCTTGGGACAATGAGGTTTGGCATGGAGCTATGAACTTTCACAATGCAAGCCTGGGCAATAATGAGGAGGAAGACTCTTTTTAAAGAAGTGCATATGCTGATTGGACAGAACTGGCACGGCTGTTTGCCAACTTGCCATGATGAACTGTGCAAAAATGCCCCGGAAAATCCCTTCCTCCTGGACACTGCTGACTGCTGAGCAATCTGTGCTGTGTGTGCTTTTTGTTTTGTGCTCTTCTGGGCAAAGGAAAAGAAACACACAAACACACACACACACACACGAGCTCAAATTCCAAGAAGAAGAAGAAGAAGAAGAAGAAGAAGAAGAAGAAGAAGAAGAAGAAGAAGAAGAAGAAGGAGGAGGAGGAGGAGGAGGAGGAGGAGGAGGTCTGAGGGGGCTTCTGATTGGCACGCCCAGTACTGTGGCATACACATTTCAATATATGATTTAATGCACATCTCTGCCTATGTTTTTGAAGGACTAGTTGTGTGTCAGCTTTTTGTTTATGTGTGGCCAGCACTGAGGCAGAGCCAATAGTTTCACACTGGAGAACAGGAACCACAGCTTCTAACAGCCTGCTTTTTATTTAAGGCCAACCAAAAAGCTCGAACGGAAGCTGACCTGGAGTTTCGTCATCATCCCAAATTTCTGCCAGAAAGCGAAAGAACTTGTGCTTTGTGCGCAAAAGACCCACTTTACTCCTTGACATAATTTCTTTAAAGGGCATAATTTCTAAATACGTACAGTGGTACCTTGGTTCTCAAACTTAATCCATTCTGTAAGTCTGTTCCAAAACCAAAGCATTCCAAAACCACGCACGCTTTCCCATTGGAAGTAATGCAGAATGGATTAATCCTTTCCAGACTTTTAAAGACAACTCCTAAAGCAGTAATTTAACATGAATTTTACCATCTAATCAAACCATTGATCCATAAAATAAAAGCAATATTTAATGTACTGTACTATAAAATAAATAAGACAGCACAGTAGATGATAAAAAATAAAATTCTTTTTTCCCTTTATCTGCACTCATTGTTTGGATGGGGGGCTTTTATCCATTTCCACAGTCACACAATCAATCAATCAGTAGCTGAACTGACTTCCACACTGTCACAAAAATAAATTAACCGAAAAAGCAAAATAAATTGCAAAAACAAAAGCGCCAAACTTAATCTGTTCCGGAAGTCTGTTTGACTTCCGAAAAATGCAAAAACCAAGGCTCCTGATTGGTGCAGCCACCCCGAAAACAATTGCTGACAGCCATATCGGACATTTAGCTTCCGAAAAACATTTGCAAACCAAAACACTTACTTCCGGGTTTTCAGCATTTGAGTTCCAAGGCGTTTGAGAACTAAGGTACCACTGTAGACACTAAACCTATGTGGGCATCTCACTGTATACCAAACAAAGGTGCTGAGCTCTTTAATCCCAAGCATGCAAAATGAAACTTGGGAAAGGCACTCTATCCACATACAGGGACACTTTTGTTCTTAATTAACATCACCTCTGTTTCTTTAAAGAAAAGGCATGAGCAGAAAGATAGGAGAAGTGTGTACGGTTGAATGTGAGTATACCTATAAGGGCACCTCAAATATCCATTTTAGGAAGCCCAAATAGAAGGCAGGGTTAGACACCAGCCTGAGAAAGTGGCTAAAATAGAAAATTCTTGGTGTGCATAGTTCTTTAATAAAACTGGTTGGCATCCGTCTGTCTCGAGTGAGCACCTTTGTGGTTGAAGCCAAACCATTGGAGAGTTACAGTGCCCGTGGCTGCAGAGACCAGCATGGGAGAGCCATGTTTTGTTGCAGATCTACCATGGCAGTTCTTCTTTCTGCACTTCTTCAACTTCTCTGACCTGCTCATCATTAAACAGAGAACATTACAAGGTGGCAGGAAATGAGCATAATTAAAGTGGGAACAGTGCACTTTTGTTGTTGTTTAGTCGTTTAGTCATGTCCGACTCTTCGTGACCCCATGGACCAGAGCACGCCATGCACTCCTGTCTTCCACTGACTCCCGCAGTTTGGTCAAACTCATGCTGGTCGCTTCGAGAACACTGTCCAACCATCTCGTCCTCTGTCGTCCCCTTCTCCTTGTGCCCTCCATCTTTCCCAACATCAGTGTCTTTTCCAGGGAGTCTTCTCTTCTCATGAGGTGGCCAAAGTATTGGAGCCTCAGGTTCAGGATCTGTCCTTCCAGTGAGCACTCAGGGCTGATTTAAAGCACTAAAGTCACACACACATTTATGACAAACACTGGGTGTACATTTTTAGAGTTGGCTATCTGGAATTAGTGTCCAGGGGGGATTTCTGAGTTCTCGAAACTCCCCCCCCCAAAAAAAGCTCTACAACTTCCCTAAAGAAACCTCAGCCACTTTCTGTCCAAATTTTACCTCTTGAAATATGACAACCCTAGACTCATGGTGCTCATGCATAAATGAGAGATCTTCCTGATCTGCACCACTTCCATACTGCGGGCAACACTGGCCTCTGTCCCTCTTTCCTTCCCTCCCTCCCTCCTCTGATGCCCTCTCGCGTCTCTGCCTCCCAAAGGCTTGTTTGTTGCAGCAGCCCTGGCTACAATGTGCCCCGCAGGCGAATGGTGCCTCTGGGGCTGACCAGGGGGTGCTGGTTGCCAGGATCTGAGGTGGCCTCGGAGTAAGCAAGCAAACAGGTGAAGGAGCCCAGCTAGCCAGTCGACCAGCCTTTGCTGTTGGGAATGGACAGATAAGTGGGAGGCCGGGCAAGCAGGCTGGTCTTTCTTGTGCTTGCTGTGTGCAAGGCCTGCCTGGGAGCTGAATGCCCGGTGCTGAAGCGGAGCCTTTCCGCCATGCGGGTCCCGGGCAGTACCTGCTGCTGCCCCTGCTGCCTCCCAAGGTAAGATGCTGGACTCACATTCACCTTTGGTCAGTCTCCATTGGGCACTAAGGCTGGGGGCATCCTCTTCCCAAGCCCCTATGCGAGGAAGCATCTTTATTTGGGGCAGGTGGGGGGGCAGCAGCAGCAGCTGCCCAGAGGACTCCCAAGGAGAGGGGAGAGGAGGCTGAGGGAACACTCCACAAGGGTGAGAGTGTTTGGAAAAGGGCGAGAGGCTGCCAGCTCTGCGGGCAAGGGGTGACATAACTGGGATCCTGAGCCCCACAGGGGTGCCGCAGAAAGAATGTAGTTGGTCAAGGGAGCCGCGGACTCCAAAAGTTTGAAAACTTCTGGGTGAGGGTATGACAAAAGAAACGTTTGCTCATTTGCTTCAGCAGACTGAGGGGTCATTTCCCTCAGCAAAGAGAAATTATGTGAGAAGTTTATTTCTTTCACTAAAAATAGGGAAATCGTTTCAGGAAATAACGGCCAGTTACCAGCCTGAATTGGCAGTTTCAAGACAGCCACATTTCCTCTTCCTGTCTCCATGTGGTGGCTCTAAACATGCTTAGAGTAAAGGTTATTCTGAAGTCAACAGTCACAACGCCCCTCTTGCTATCTCACCTATCCTGTACCTTATAAAGACCTGGGTTGGGCATTCTGAGAGAGCTTTGACCTACAGGCCTTCTGTTCCCTTTGTGGGTCAAAGTAGGCTGGCAAGGAACATTTCCATTTTCCTCTGGTCAGATTTATACAGACTAGTGTGTGTTCCCCTGCCTGGCTTTGAGTGATATCCCCTGTACTTTCATTTAGAAAACTGCATGTATGTTTTGACCGCAGTGTTACAGTGCGCTCTGGATTTTACAGGCTTGGCTAGTATTTCAGGGCCAACCTTGATGTGAAGCAGAACCTCATGGTTCTGAAGGGATGATGGGCAAAATTCAGACTTGGTTTCTGAATGGTACAGGAAGACTTTTTAAAATGTTGGCCCTAGCAAGAGGAATGGGGCACACAATTTGAGCTGTGCTTCAGGCAGTAAAATGTTTGGGGCCAGTGTAGTTTATTTGGGAATACATTTCTGTGTAAAAGCGTTATGCTCGCTCGTCCACAGTGCTATTCAATTTGTACTTTTTTTCACTTATTAGCATATTCATATGGTAATAGTCTCCCATCTCCCCTCAGAGAAGTGGTAGCAGCCCTACTAGGCAGAATAAGATATTCATTCTAAACAGAAAAGAGCATTATGTGGTAAATGCAGGGCTTTTCCCCCAGCTGGAACTCACAGGAACTTAGCTCTGGCCCATCTCAGGTGGGTGCCATTGCCATTCTAAGAGAACAAGGTTCATGGTGATTTCTGCCTCACCTTTTTCTAGAAAAATAGCACTGGGAAAAGGTTATGTAGCACCTTCCACCACCCCTTTTGTTGAAGACATCTTGCATTGCATATTTGCATTGCCACTTTACCAGGAAGTAGTCCCTGGGAGGTGATGGCTGACCAAGTCTGAAGAGAAAAATAAAATAAAAAAGGGAGTCAGGTTTCCCACCGAAAAAAGGAGTGCCAATATTGTTGTTGGAAATTAGAAGTTGCCATGGCTGCGCTCCCTGGGTTGCTGCAAGTTATTGCACTGCCAGGCACAAGATAATTCTCAAACATATGTGGCTGGAACAGGTTGTCCTTTACCTTTTTACTTACAACCTGTTCCAGCCACAGTCAGATGAGATGCCACTGCATGCTGCTGCCCAGGTGACTGCTGCAGTGGGCAACCCAGAGTTCCTTCCACGTTTGTATATAAGAATGCAGTGGAGCTGAGCTAGTTTAAGGATTTTCTGATCTTGGGGGGTGGTGTGATGGATATTTGTTAAAAGAATTGGTACCTGCCCAATTATTTCCACTCACATTCTATTAGTCGAGAGAATGTAGCTTAGCAATAGTCTTAACTGGCATCCTGTTGAAGTCTTGCTCAATTGCATACTTTGAGTGATCCCTGTCATTTCAAGCTAGCATTAAAAAGGAGCCACTGAGATAATCTAACCCAGGAATAGCCAGATGTTCCTAGACTCCAACTCCCATCATTCCTGATCTTTGGCCATGCTGGCTGCGACTGGTGAGAGCTGGAGTCCAACAGCGTATGGAGGGCTTAACACTGGACACCCAGATCTAACCTGATCTACAGAATTGATTTCTTTTGTGCGTGCTTGTTACATACCACTGTTGAATTAAGCTGAGTGAAATCGCAGCTAAGACGCTCAAATCATATACCTGACTGACACTCTTCTTTGGAAATTAAACTCATTTCCAGACTTCATCATTCAAAAATTTTACTTGCAGAAATGTACACTTACATTTCATACTTACAGATGAATTAAAACATAATATTTACAGCCACATGCTCATCCAAGCATGGTCTTACAGTCTTTTCTAATTTCCAAACAACTGTATATTCCTCTCGTTCCAGAGCTTAGCACTCAGCCTTCTGTATCTCAGTTAGTCCATGCCTATGAGAGATTTCCACTTTTACCTTCTCCTGAAGCTTTGCTCTTTCTTTTAAGCAAAGAAGAAGCACTACAACACTCTATTCAATTTAGCAGTGTTCACAGTGGATTGTAAAACACAGTCATCTTGTTTCACATAAAACGGAGTCTCTCCTTCACTGGATACCTCCCATGTGACAGCATTAGCCAATCACATGAAAACTACTAGAGAACTCTCTTGAATTCAGTTACCAGCCAGTCAAATTTAAACACATAGTAATGCATACAAGCATTTACAATCTCAGTGAATCAGATTACTATAGTTAACAACCACACCATCTTAAAATGGCTAAAGCACAGCTGGAGGGGCATTTTTTACTCTTAGGTTTTCTGCGTAGGCACAGATAGGAGTATCTATTCTATCTAATTATTAAATCTTTTAATTTACATTTCAAAATATTCATTTAAACAACCTTAAACTCATGACTTCCCTTCCTCTCTTTCCGTGGTTCATTTTGCATACCATACATCCCTGAATATTTTACATGAACTAAAATATTCACTAATCCATTGTTACATCTATCAAAACATATTTACACTGTTGAATTTATTTTAACGCTACCAGCGTTTTCAAATAAACACCATTTCCACCCATATATTCAGTAAACATTTTCCAGTCTTCTTTAAACGTACATTCTTCTTCTTCTCTTATTCCATATGTTAAATCTGCAAGCTGTGTGTATTCCATTGGCTTAAGTTGCCATTCTTCTTTGATTGGGACCTCGCTCGCATTCCATTTTGGGGCTAACGAAACATGGGCTGCAGTAGCAGCATACATAAATAGTCTTTTTTCACACCTGGGAATTTCCCTCTGAATTATCCTCAACAAAATGGACTCTATTTTGTGTGTGTGTGTGTGTGTGTGTGTGTGTGTGTGTGTGTGTGTGTGTTTGAAAGGTACTTTTAAACATTCCTCCCCTCCCCAGCTTTAACCAGCTCAGTCTGCTTTGCCAGCTGCGATCCTATCGAGAGAAAGTGAACCTTGCCTCAGTTACACAGACTGTGGTTACAGCCAGATTAGGCTACTGCAATGCCCTCTGTGTGGGGCTGCCTTTAAAGACAATTTGGAAACTTGAACTGGTATAGAATGTAGCTGCAGAATGCTTGGGGAGCCAGACATTCACAACATATAACAACATGAGACAAATGGGGCACTGCTTCAACAAGCTCAGTCTACCCTAAGACAGCCTCCATTTGTTTTCTTACTCTGTCTCCACCTACTGTTTGCCGCCCTGCTTTCCGTCCTATCAGTGCCAATGAGCACCAGGCACCACTGTATGACACCAATACTCTACATCATGGGTAGGCAAACTAAGGCTTGGGGGCCGGATCCAGCCCAATCACCTTCTAAATTTGGCTTGCGGGCGGTCCGGGAATCAGTGTGTTTTTACATGAGTAGAATGTGTCCTTTTATTTAAAATGCATGTCTGGGTTATTTGTGGGGCATAGGAATTGGTTCATTAGTTTTCTTCAAAATATAGTCCGGCCCCCCACAAGGTCTGAGGGACAGTGAACCGGCCCCCTGCTGAAAACGTTTGCTGACCCCTGCTCTACGTCTACGAGATATATTGGCTGCCTATTGATTTCTAGGATCAATTCAAAGCTCTGGCGTTGACTTTTAAATCTCTAAACGATTTGAAACCATGCTCTTTGAGGGACTGTCTGTACCAGGCTTGAAGATCAGCCTCTCTGGCCTCGATCAGAGGCCTGCCGTCCAGACCCAGCACTCCTGACTGAGGGACCAGAAGTTTGCTTTGCCGTTTCGCCCACGGCTTTCTCTTCAAATCACTGTGTGCTGAGGGTGGATTTCTGATTGTGTGCATTGGCCCTTGCTTATAAAAGAATTTTTATGAAGACTGAACAAGATAGAGTCCTTGGTATCTGTGAAATGGTATCTGTAATGCTAGATATTTAGCTGCATATTGTTTGTGCAGGGTGCATAAGAATGGCGTAATTGTAGCTATGCCTCCCTTTGGCTAAAGCATACAAACTTTTATCTTTTTCAAACAAGAAGCCTGAATTGCTTGCTCAGTCTAAGCGCTATTGAGCAACACCTCCGGATTGTGCCATCTGTAAACGTGCTTGCAGAGCCGTATCAAATCCGAGAAGAACAAAACAGTTATTTGTGAGGCCATGAACAAGAAGCTGCTTGATGTTTGCCATATAAGGATGTTAGAATATATAGGCAAAATGTGAAAGTTTAGAAAAAAAAATCCCCAACTCTCTAAAATGTTTATTCTTGGTCTGTATTCGCAAGCCACAATTTGCATTAAATCTGATAAAGCGCCTTAGAATCATAGAATCATAGAGTTGGAAGAGACCACAAGGGCCATCGAGTCCAACCCCCTGCCAAGCAGGCCTTGCATGTGTGAAGCCTGTAAATGGTTTATCCTGTTGCACAAACTATAAATACTTGCTGCTGCAAACTTAATACATGATGCACATGAAAGACAAGAAGGTATAGCAGCAGGCTTTTAGTTAAACACTGCACAATTCTTACGGTACGTGTTCCAAAGTCTAGCGCTGACAATAGACAACAATGGAAAAATCGAACTTCTTTTGTTGTAGCTATGACTGCATGGCAACATCTTTCTCCCGGCAAACAAAACATGGCAGCAAAGAAAGGATTCTATGCACTTTCTAACCCTGTTCTTATTTTGTGTGGGGGAATGTGGATGTGTGTACGTGTGCGTTTTAAATTATTTTAAACATTAAAACATATATCCAATGTCACTGCGCCTTAAAAATCAACTAATGTATTCGGACATAAGCTTTCTTGGAGTACAGTTCATCAGATGCAGACAATGCAATTCTGAGTTTCAGGTTTGCATAATTTCAGGGAATTGTGTGCTGTAAACAGTGAGACTGTTGTCTTTGTCCATGGGGTTTTCTTGGCAGGGATACTGGAGTGGCTTGCCAGGTGGATCACATTTGGTCAAAACTCTCCACTATGACCTGTTCATCTTGGGTGGCTCTGCATGGCATAGCTCATAGCTTCTCTGAGTTATTCAAGCCCCTTCGCCATGGCAAGGCAGTGATCCATGAAGGGGCAGAGACATCACCTTGCCAACAAAGGTCCGTATAGTTAAAGATATGGTTTTCCCAGTAGTGCTGTATGGAAGTGAGAGCTGGACCATAAAGAAGGCCGATTGCCGAAGAATTGATGCTTTTGAATTATGGTGTTGGAGGAGACTCTTGAGAGTCCCATGGACTGCAAGAAGATCAAATCTCTCCATTCTTAAGGAAATCAGCCCTGAGTGCTCACTGGAAGGACAGATCTTGAAGCTGAGGCTCCAATACTTTGGCCACCTCATGAGAAGAGAAGACTCCCTGGAAAAGACCCTGAAGTTGGGAAAGATGGAGGGCACAAGGAGAAGGGGACGACAGAGGATGAGATGGCTGGACAGTGTTCTCGAACCTACCAGCATGAGTTTGACCAAACCGCGGGAGGCAGTGGAAGACAGGAGTGCCTGGCGTGCTCTGGTCCATGGGGGTCACGAAGAGTCGGACACAACTAAATGACTAAACAACAACAACAACAACTAACACACAGCTGTGGGGGAGTACAGCATCTACATAGCCAAATGTTCTTCAGTGGCTCAACACTTGTTCTCCTTGTGTTCTTAATGGCATCACTATCAGCAATCTCTTGAACAGGAGGAATAGTTAGGCCTGTATTATTCACTGGTTTGGCACCTTTCCTCCATGCTCCAAATATTATCTGAATTCTACCATTTATTGATTTCTTGTTGTTGTTGTTTAGTCGTTTAGTCGTGTCCGACTCTTCGTGACCCCATGGACCAGAGCACGCCAGGCACTTCCGTCTTCCACTGCCTCCCGCAGTTTGGTCAAACTCATGCTGGTAGCTTCGAGAACACTTTGATTTCTAACATTCACTAATTCTAGCAGTTATGGGTGCCCTTGCACCTCTAAACTCTGTTACACCAGATCTGTAACAATAGTTTTCTGGTTGGCCAGAGAACAGGAGATGGAACAAAATGTTTTCAGGGCTTCTCTGAGTTCAAACAGAAGGATAAAATGTGTGGAGGGAAAGAAAGAGCGTGTGGCTTTGAGATTTGGGAGGGATTTTTTCAAACTGCTTGCCATTCTCTTGGGGAGGGCTGGTCCCCAGTAGCCCCAAAGTGAACCAGGTTTTTTCTGTGTGAAGGAACCTGGAAGGATTTGGAACCTTTTGCTTAACCACTGTTTGTTGTTTCATCTGAACTGACAAACTGTGGTTAACATGAACAACATTTAGTTTAAAAACAACTGCACCCAATGGCTTGTTAAACTGGCTTGTTTAAGCTGCTCCTGGCAGTGCAGAAGGGAAAACAATTGATAGTTTAGCATTATGTCCAATATTATGAAAAGAATACTGAATGACATAATGACATATAAGGGAATTAAATAAATAAATAAATAAATAAATAAATAAATAAATATAATGAGTATTACTAAACCATGAGTTCCTGAACTTTCAGCCTGTGCACAGTATCTTTGCTGGATTCCAACAAGAAAAGCCAGACATTTTAGACTTGTGGAGACCTCTCTCTGCATTTGCTTCAAATTCTAATCGTAATTTTTGGTGACAGTACTAAAAAACTGCTGGTGGTTCATGTTGGCTCACGACTGGAGAATTCTTTCGCAAAAAGGAGCTGCTGCGACTATGCTATGTGTATTCCCCCTTGTTGCCAAGGTTTTTTCTTTCCTCCCTTTTCAAATAACACCCTCCAAGCCTACTTCAAGGTTTTCTGGAAGAGCCCTAGTGTCTGTTTAACATTTGGCGTTTCTCAGTTTAGTGTCAATAGCTAATGCCACCATGTGTCCCTTTCCTGGAAGATGAACCAGCCTCCCCCCTATAATTCAAAGAGCTTTGGAATAGTCTTTGGGTGTGCTGTAAGCCCAGCTCCCCATTAAAACAAGTGATACATTGCTGGTAATAACCTGCTGGGCCAGAGCAAAGCTATTTCCTGATAGCGGTGGAATTTTTACTGTCATAATTCAGCTCGGTGTTATTGATTCATTTGCTCTGGCTTCCCCTGCGTCGCTGGGTGCGATAAAATAAGTGGTTTTACGGATTAAGTGTGAAAACAAAGGCTGACGATTCGTCTAATGACTAGTTACAAAAGCTCTGTAAATGGTTAGCACATTGGCACTTTGCTTATTTAGCCACAAAGGCATTGATGCCATGTTAACTGAGCACCCAGAATGAGCCCATTGACATTACCCCACCCAAGAAGGTGGTTTTTGTTAGTACGGTTGTCCTTTTCTAGAATGGCAGCTCAGCAATGTAAAACCCGAGGGAACGATAAAGCCAGATTTTTCTTCTTTTTGTTTTAAAAAATAATCCAGCCTTGGCAGGCTCTCATGTCAAGGTCAGGTGACTCACACAGACAGCCCAAACCAGTCATGAGGCACATAGTTTTGTGACTCGGCTTCCCAGCACCGGCTCCAGTTTTCGAGCGGGCCGTCAGAGTCATTCTGTTACTCATCGCACCTAGAAATATCTCCAGCTCCACCCTTTGGAGAGGACGGCATTACCTAGTAGACATTTGAATCACAGCCAGGAGTCACCCTTTAGCTGCACAGATTCATGGGGCAAACACTTTTGCTTTCTCCGTAGGGAGTAGCTCACTTTGCATCCTTCCTTATTTATCCCGCATGCATCCTGATTTGCTAGAACAAAGCTTCTGCTTCAAGGCAGTATCTGGTCCTTATTGAACCTTCATTCTGATTTGCTTACGGGGTGTTTAGGTAAAGGTAAAGGGACCCCTGACCATTAGGTCCAGTCGTGGCCGACTCTGGGGTTGCGGCGCTCATCTCACTTTATTGGCCGAGGGAGCCGGCGTACAGCTTCCGGGTCATGTGGCCAGCATGACTAAGCCGCTTCCGGCAAACCAGAGCAGCGCACGGAAACGCCGTAAACCCTCCCACCAGAGCAGTACCTATTTATCTTGCACTTTGACGTGCTTTTGAACTGCTAGGTTGGCAGGAGCAGGGACCGAGCAACGGGAGCTCACCCTGTCACGGGGATTCGAACCACCGACCTAGGCTCTGTGGTTTAACCCACAGCGCCACCCATGTCCCACTATGGGATATTTACATGTCTTCTAATCAGGCATTTGTTCAACCCACAGTTTTCCATGCATTTTCCTCATCAAAAAATCAGGACCGTAAAGCGACACGAACCTGGAAGGAGAAAAGTACAAAGATGCAGCTCAGCTCCATAGCAGTAATTAAGTATTGACTGACACAAGGGTTCCCTTTACAAATAATAAAGATTTGAAAAATTAAAAGTACTTTCTACCTGGGAGTTCCATTATTATTGAAAAGAAAGGATCTATATAGCCTTAGATGTGTCAGACATTTGCATATACTGAGTGACCACGTGCTTCGATATTTGCATAAGAAATAAAATTATGTGATATTTGCATAAGAAATAAAATTATGCCATAAACCGATCATTCAAACTCTGCCCTTTAGGTGCTTTCAGTTTATGAGCGTTAACTTTATTGTGTACAATTACATTCCTAATGGATTATTGAATATTTCTTTATTTGATATGAATCATTCCCTTTTAAATCTATTTTTTTATGAGCTTTTGTACTGGGTCAGCTTAATACAAGGTGCGTGTTCTTTGTTGCCTATTTTGTTGCTGTAAACCGCCTTGTGTTTAGCCATATAGAAAGGTGGTATACAAATTAAAATTGAAATGAAATGAAATGAAATGAAATGAAGAAGGGCAATTTGCATAACCTTTGGGTACTTTTCTGTTTGTTTGTCAGTAAATCAATAACCAAGTTTCAAGGACTACGCAGGGGAGAAATGGTGGAGACCACCTCCTTATCCGGACCCTTCCAGGGAGGAGGAAGAGGAAGAAAGTATAGATTTACAACAGGGGTTTGTGGGAGGTCGCAGCTCAGAGGCAGATGAGGGGGAAAGTTGGGAAATAATGGGAGTGCCAGAGCAACATCTGGCTGACACAATGTCATTAGAAAGCATTCCAGACCCTCCATCCCCCAGAATCAGGCAAGCCTTAAAAGTAGGAGAGCAAAGAGCTCAAAGACAGAGGGCACATAGTAGCACCTGTGGAAGAGGTGATGAGAATGAAGAATGAGGAAGTGGGAGAGACGGAGGGGTGGATATTCACTCAGGACAATGCCATTATACAAGAGGCTGGGTTCTATGGCCTCTCTCGGTAAAGACTGAAATAAAAAAGGACAGTAAGAAACACTTCCTTGTCTTTATAACCAGCCGGGACAGCATCTTGACACCAAGGGGGATGCAGAGTCAATTTTTTAAAAGTGGATTTTTTTGCACTACAACAGAGCACTTTAATCCACTCTAGTTTTGAAACCTAGGTCTGGGTTCAGAGTTCTCTGACGGCCAGCACAAGGGCTGTTGCGCTAGCATAAGAGCAAGAATAATGGCTGCGGAGTTCAACTAGGAGATTAATTTAGTACAATGTTGAATTCCTCCCCTAAAGTTCCAGTATTTGCTTGAATTCCTCTTTCAACTTAGTGACAGTCTGGAGGTGCCCTCAGAAACATCTCATTTTCCCAGATTTCATTTTCGCCATCTCATTTTCACCAGTTGGGCGGGGTATAAATAAATTATTATTATTATTATTATTATTATTATTATTATTATTATTATTATTATTATTATTATTATTTTCCTAGATAGGTCTTCTTATATGCTGGCAACAAACGCGTATTAGCTATCAACATTTCCTAGTTCGAATCCAGTAATGCTTAAGTCTCTGTTCATGTATTGGTCTATTTATTGATTGATATGATTTATATCCCTCTTTTATTGCCCATCGCCTCAAGGTGACTTACAATAAGCAGAGTTAAACACACGACATATATAACTACAATACAGTAATTAAATCATAAAAGCAGCAGCAGAATGCAATAAAACCAGCTTATACAACCAAAGATAGTGATAAAACGCAGCAAGCAATTTAAAGGGGTCTCGAATCTGACTCAAAGGCATTCAGGATGTGAGAGAATAGGATGGATTTGGTCTGGGATTGCCATGATAGCGGAATAGGTTGTGGTGCAGTTAGGTAATTTCATTGCCAGTCATGGTAGCATTCACATTTGCCAATGTCTGTGATTTCTCTTACTTCAAAATGTGGTAAGTCACCTCTGGTGCATTTGGGAGCTGGTACATTTGCTGATTTATATGCCTGTTGTCTTTGTCCATGGAGTTTTCTTGGCAGGAATACTGGAGTGGCTTGCCGGTTCCTCCTCCAGGTGAATTTGAATTATGGTGCTGGAGGAGACTCTTGAGAGTCCCATGGACTGCAAGAAGAACAAACCTCTCCATTCTGAAGGAAATCAGCCCTGAGTGCTCACTGGAAGGACAGATCGTGAAGCTGAGGCTTCAATACTTTGGCCACCTCATGAGAAGAGAAGACTCCCTGGAAAAGACCCTGATGTTGGGAAAGATGGAGGGCACAAGGAGAAGGGGACGAGAGAGGACGAGATGGTTGTATAGTGTTCTCGAAGCTACTAGCATGAGTTTGACCAAAGTGCGGGAGGCAGTGGAAGACAGGAGTGCCTGGCGTGCTCTGGTCCATGGGGTCACGAAGAGTTGGACACAACTAAACAACTAAACAACAACAACAACACATTTGCTGAGGCAGGGCCCTGTGCCTCCTTCCCATAGTCTCGCCCTTGCCAAGAGTTGGCACCAAGTGGGCATGTCTAAGAAAGAAGCCCACAATTTGGGGACCACCTGCATAACCTCAGAAGTGGGGACACCCAAAGAAGGGCTTCTAAAGCAGGACTTACTTAACTGGAGGACAGGTTCATGTGGGAGAAGATCTTAAATGAGGCATCACATGATTTCTTATTTTTCCAGCAAGTTTCACCATTTCTGCATATTCCATAAGTTTTTGTATCCATTCTTCCTTTGCTGGGACTTCGGCTTCTTTCCATTTAGGGGCAGGTAACATTTTTGCTGCTGTAGTAGCATACACGAATAAGCTTCTATACAGTTTAGGTATAGTTTTGGTACAGTTTAGGTAGTTCTGTCCCTATAACTCCCAAAAGAAAAGCTTCTGGCTTTTTGGGTCCCCCCCCCCAAAAAAAGTTATTTTAAGCATCCTTTTCAATTCATTATATAGTGGTACCTCGAGTTACGAACTTAATTCGTTCCCGAGGTCTGTTCTTAACCTGAAACTCTTCTTAACCTGAGACACCACTTTAGCTAATGGGGCCTGTTGCTGCCGCTGCTCCACCGCTGCACGATTTCTGTTCTCATCCTGAAGCAAAGTTCTTAACCCAAGTCTGTAACTTGAAGCATCTGTAACCTGAAGCGTCTGTAACCCGTGGTACCACTGTACATCATTTCCCACTAAGCTTTAACCTTTCTACAAGACCACCACATATGATAAAAGAGCCTTCTTTCTCTTTACATTTCCAACACTTATTTGATTTAGATTTATACATTTTTACCAATTTACTCGGTGTTAGATACCATCAGTATTGATATGCACACTTTACCCTTGCAAGTGAATTTCTGCATATTTTACTCGGTTGCAGGACTGCACTGCAACATTCAGGGTGGTGCAAATTTTGAAAGAACAGGTCGTAGCACTCTCCTTGCCTAAAAGGTGTTAGGAAATCAGTACTAGGGCTATCCCTGCACCGAGTAAACTCCATGTTTCACCATTCCCCATCCATATCCCACCTGCTTCCATCTTTGATCCATTTGATTCTGCCTTGGCTTTGCTTCTGACCTGTCAGTTTCCACCTCCCAGTTCTGCTCCCCTTCAGCATCCTAGGAGTGGGTGGGGACAATATACCCTTTTCAAGCAAAATTTGGCATCCTTATTGTGGAACCAGCTTTCTTGCGACTTCTTGCCAATCCTATACCCTTTTAAAACACGGCTCTTTTTTGGGGGGGGGTGTTATTGGGTTATTGTTTTTATTTTGATTTTATATATTCTGATCTTTTGTGTGAACCACCCCTCTGGGTGCCAGGCGATACATAAATTCAATTAATAATAATAATAATAATAATAATAATAATAATAATAATAATCCTGATACATGTAGATTTTCACACACTTCCTTGAAATATTCTTTTCCAGTACAACAGTTCGCAACTGAATATGAAACGAATGCACACATGTAGGCAATTACCACCAGCAAAGTGTCAGGAATTTCATGAGGTTTGGGGGGGTTAATGAAAAAAATGTATCTGTCACAGCAGATTGCAGTCAAATGTGAGTCCATCTTCATTCCTTTGCAGAGATGTCAGCATACCAATCTGGAGCAATGGCTGTCTATATTGAACTACTGATGGCAAAAAAAGTGTTCTCTTTGAAGTTGGCTGATGTTTCAACTTTAATTGGAAGTCAGAGAGTGTTGGGTATGGCTTTTTTCTTTAAGTATTCCTGTCTATGCCCACACAGGTTGAGAACATAATAATGCAACTAAAAAGAAAGTGTCTGTGTCAGAAAAAAAAAGTTTCTGCCTTTGCATCTGGCAGAAGTGAAGCAGAACCCAACATCTCCCCCCCCCCACAAGTGCTTATCCTGTTTTACTTTTAATATTGTCGTCATAACAATACAGATTTATATCTTGCGCAACCAAAAATATGTTTCTTTTTTTTTTAAATCTGAATGTTTCTACTATACAGTGGTACCTTGGGTTAAGAACTTAATTCGTTCTGGAGGTCCATTCTTAACCTGAAACTGTTCTTAACCTGGTACCACTTTAGCTAATGGGGCCTCCTGCTGCTGCCGCACCGCTGCCACGCAATTTCTGTTCTCATCCTGAAGCAAAGTTCTTAACCCGAGGTACTATTTCTGGGTTAGCGGAGTCTGTAACCTTAAGCGTCCGTAACCTGAAGCATCTGTAATCTGAAGCATCTGTAGCCTGAAGCATCTGTAACCCGAAGTACCACTGTGTCTCTTTGTCAGGGGTATTAAACATGATTTTAGATAACTGCAGCAGGACCTTTTGCTGCCTGAGATGAAAGACAAGATGGTTTGCTCTGTTAGCAAAACCACTTAAATAATGCAGACGGAGGGCAGAGATTCTTGGAAACATTTTATTGAAGAAACTGGAAAAAAAATGGTATAATTTGAGGAGACTAGAACAGAGACATTTCCTTTTGCTTAGGTCAGGCCTTGTACATAGCAGGAAGACATTCAACTAAACATAAGAGAGAAAAACTCTTTCATAACTGCACAACCAATCAAAACACATTCTGCCTGAGTAAATATCATGGCACTATGCCTGTTTGCAAAGCTCCGCCCATCTCCTTCTTGGACTAGTTGATTTTAACACAAGAGAATTACCGTATTTCTCGCTCTATAGGACGCACCCGACCATTGGACGCACCTTGTTTTAGAGGGGAAGAACAAGGAAAAAAAATCTCCCCCTCTCTGCTCAGCACCCCTTCAGCGAAGCGACAGGAGAAACGGAGCCCCTTCCATTTCTCCTCCCACTTTGCTGAAGGGGCGCTGCGCAGCTCTCCCTCTCTGCTGAAGCCAGGAGTCTTGCTCTCCCGGCTTCGGCCAAAGGAACCCGAAACCTTTGGAGCGCAGCACGAGGCCCCGCTGTGCTCCAAAGGCTTCACTGTTAGCCATCTGAAGCCTTTGGAGCGCAGCGGGAACTTGTGCTGCGCTCCAAAGGCTTTGGGTTCCTTTTGCTGAAGTCTTGCTCTCCCGGCTTCAGCAAAAGCAACGCATAGCCTCCGGAGTGCGGAGGGAGTGCTCCCTCTGCGCTTTGGAGGCTTCGCGTTGCTATCGCTGAAGCCAAGGAGCCTGCATTCGCTCAATAGGACGCACAGACATTTCCCCTTAATTTTTGGAGGGGAAAAAGTGCGTCCTATAGAGCGAAAAATACGGTAACTGTTAAATTACGAACTGAATAATGTCTGCTGTTGCATTTCCAACACCCTCTTCATCCCATATACACAATTTGACTGGACTGGCAATGGAATTACTTCAACACCGCTGATGGAAGAATATCCTTCACCATGCCTGAGGAGAGCGTGATCGTTTAGGAGGTAAGGAGGAAGTTAGTTTAGGGGACTTTGGGGGGGTGGTGGAAGGAGATTACTGCCCTCCAACATCTGCTACCTGAGCAAGCTGTCTCACTTTGCCTAATACTTGGGCCTTGAACTGCAGATCTGATATACATTGCAAGATAATGTGGCCAATTCCATGGCTGTTGATAGAGTTGCATCGCGGCTGAATTTGGCCCAGTGAGTTCACACTGACACATTAGCAGCTGAGACTGTGGTGCTTAAATAGCTACACGTTTTGTAATATGTTAAAGCACCAGAGTATTTTCCAGTCAGCTGAGCAAGAGCTGAAACGAGCAGAAATAAAGGGCACATCAGCATTTCCCATGATTAGATTATTGGCCGGTGTATAGAAGGCTGTACGTTTATCCCCTCAGATAAGGTCCTGAATTTACTGTTCTCCAAAAGGGAAATAGATTGGAGCAAAGCAAAACTGCAGTTAATGAACACTTCTTTTCCAAATGCAAAAAGCTGATTGCTGTCCTGCAAACATTGTTCTACATCAGTGTTTCCCAAAACTTGGGTCTCTGGCTGTTTTTGAATGATGCTCCCATCATCCCTAGCTAGCAGGATGAGTGGTCAGGGATGATGGGAATTGCTGTCCAAAAACAGCTGGAGACCTAAGTTTCGGAAACACTGTTCTACATAGTGTTAGGAATGTGTGGGTGCTAGACCCCCTAAATTCCCAGGTCCAGTAGGTGTTAGAATTTAATTAAGGATTGGGGTGTTAAAACCAGGAAATAACCAGATCCATATGCACCTCTACATAGTTCCATCCTTATTTCAGACATCGTGATATATCACTGCATCGTGATGTTTAGCTGGTGATATATCACAATGTTGAAAACCAGATACAGTGGTACCTCTGGTTAAGTACTTAATTCATTCTGGAGGTCTGTACTTAACCTGAAACTGTTCTTAACCTGAAGCACCACTTTAGCTAATGGGGCCTCCTGCTGCTGCCGCACCGCCAGAGCACAATTTCTGTTCTCATCCTGAAGCAAAGTTCTTAACCCGAGGTAATATTTCTGGGTTAGCGGAGCCTGTAACCTGAAGCGTATGTAACCTGAAGCGTATGTAAACTGAGGTACCACTGTATTAATCTGGGTATATTAGGCTGTGTGCTAGACCCTTCTAATCCTTTAATTAAGCCAAGGTACCCCACCCACTCTGAGGTAACTGACTTACCTGACTTAACTAATTAAGCCAAGTGTCAAAAGCTAATTAAATCGAGTGTCCGAGGATGAACCATAGGCAGCAATGCTTCTGAACAGGGGTGCCAAACTAGATAAAATATTGAGGGGGACAGGTAAGCCTCGCCCCACATAATTGATCCCCAGACACGACGTCATGCACACACACAATTAGAATGGCAATGCTCATTAACATTGCCCCCCCCCCAGCATAGGTGCCAACTCCCTGGGGCCTTGGATACCCGAGCACCCACAAAATTCCCCATGAAGGGGCCAGGCACCCACACATTTTGATGCACATTGCCTGGTACCCACGGCCTCATGTGCCCATGGTCGTAAGGCCAAGTTGGCACTCCTGGCCCCCGGCCACCTCAATTTGGGGGGGAGGGGGTCGAAGGGACCTCAACCCCTAGGAGTTGCCTGTGCTGCTGAATACCAGTTGATGGAAACCACAGGAGGGGCGAATGCTCTTGTGCTTGAATCCTGCTTGCAGGTGGGCTACACCACTGAGCCTCTTGCGCTTGCTGATCAGAAGGTCGGCGGTTCGAATCCCCGCAACGGGGTGAGCTCCTGTTGCTCTCTCCCAGCTCCTGCCCACCTAGCAGTTTGAAAGCACGCCAGTGCAAGTAGATAAATAGGTACCGCTGTGGCGGGAAGGTAAATGGTGTTTCCATGTGCTCTGGTTTCCGTCATGGTGTTCCATTGTGTGAAAAGCAGTTTAGTCATGCTGGCCACATGACCCGGAAAGCTGCCTCTGGACAAATGCTGGCTCCCTCAGGCTGAAAGCGAGATGAGCACCGCAACCCCATAGTCACCTTTGACTGGACTTAACTGTCCAGCGGTCCTTTTCCTTTACTTTTTTTAGGTTAATTCTTGATAAAAAAGCTAGTGTTTAACCTATAATTGGGAAGTTAAGCCAAACCCTTGTCCCTGATATGTACTTTTAAAAATAATAAATATATTGCTTTTGTTTTGATAGAGAAGCATTCAAAAATGGAACAGTCCACATACAAATATAGCTGAAGCTGGAAATGGTACGGTCCAGGAACAGCTTTATGATTCGTCCTGTTGGTTGCATAAACTGGCCCTGGGCTATCAAAGTAGCCTCATGTAGGTCAATAATAATACTATTACTATTTCATAGTTTAATAGTTGCTGTTCTTTTAGAGCTGCCATTTATCCTTGTTTCTGATTATTCAAATGGCTTTCTCTCCAGGCCATTTAGAAAAATGAGTTTGTACTATCTATATTGCAGTCAGGCGCAGCTCAGTAGGAAAAACTAGCCAGCTACCCTGAATTGTTGTTCTATTCCTCTAAATTAAATTTCATGCCTACTTAACCATCTAGCTTCCCAGCCTGCCTTAAGGTAGAATTTCTGCCATTGTGGTAGTGGACCGTCATTCAGAATTATTAATTAAAATGTACACCTGCTTTGTTTTTCCACGGTAAGGTAAAAATAAAAATAAATAAGAAGTTGTGAACTAGAGCCAGCGTGGTGTAGGGGTTAAGAGCGGTGGACTTGTAATCAGGTGAACTGGGTTCGCTTCCCCGCCCCTCCACATAAAGCTGCTGGGTAACCTTGGGTTAGTCACACTTCTCTGAAGTCTCTCACTCACCTCACAGAGTGTTTGTTGTGGGGGAGGAAGGGAAAGGAGAATGTTAGCCACTTTGAGACTCCTTCGGGTAGGGATAAAGTGGGATATTAAATCCAAACTCCTAAGCCGCCCAGCAACAGGGGGTGTCATGGTTGCTCCAACCGCAACACGTGCTCTCCATGAAGGAGAACCCGCTCTGTTGTGGGGGAGGAAGGGAAAGGATATTGTTAGCCGCTTTGAGACTCCTAAAGGGACCCCTGACCATTATGTCCAGTCGTGGCTGACTCTGGGGATGCGGCGCTCATCTCAGTTTATTGGCCCAGGGAGCTGGTGTACAGCTTCCGGGTCATGTGGTCAGCATGACTAAGCCGCTTCTGGAGAACCAGAGCAGCGCACGGAAATGCCATTTATCTTCCCACCAGAGTGGTACCTATTTATCTACTTGCACTTTGATGTGCTTTCAAACTGCAAGGTTGGCAGGAGCAGGGACCGAGCATTGGAATCTCACCCCGGCTTGGGGATTCGAACCACCCACCTTCTGATCGGTAAGTCCTAGGCTCTGTGGTTTAACCCATAGTGCCACCCATGTCCCTTGAGACTCCTTAGTGTAGTGATAAAGCAAGATATCAAATCCAAACTCTTCTTCTTCTACTACTAGAAGCAAATTCCTCCACCGTGCTGGCATTAGGGCTGGGAGATACAGTGGTACCTCGGGTTACATATGCTTCAGGTTACATATGCTTCAGGTTACAGACTCCGCTAACCCAGAAATGGTGCTTCAGGTTAAGAACTTTGCTTCAGGATGAGAACAGAAATCATGCAGCGGCAGCGCAGTGGCAGCAGGAGGCCCCATTAGCTAAAGTGGTGCTTCAGGTTAAGAACATTTTCAGGTTCAGAACGGACCTCCGGAACGAATTAAGTACTTAACCAGAGGTACCACTGTATCTGGTTTTCAACATTGTGATATATCACCAGCTAAACATCACGATGCAGTGATATATCACGATGTCTGAAATAAGGATGGAACTATGTAGAGGTGAACAGTAAGGCTGGGTGATATTTGTTTTTCAACATCACTGGTTAAACCTCACAATATTAGTATATATGATGATGTCTGAAATAAGGATGGAGCTATGGAGAGGCCTTAGCTGGCTTCATGGTTTCCCCCACATTGTGTGGTAGCAGATCCTGGTGTAGGCGAGGGGGGAGCACCATTTGGTGGTTTGCCTCAGGCGCCAAAGGGTCTTGGCTGGCCGTGCATTGATATATCTATCATTTACAGAATGTCAGCATGTGCTACATCTCTTAAAAACGTATGTTCTCAGCCTGAAATGGTGGCAGCTCTGTTTACAACTGTCGTGAGTTCGGGATGTTAAGCTGGGTGCCAGACTGTTCTGATCCCTGGATCCATCAGGTGTTGGAATTTAACAAAGGCTTCTAATTCTAGGGATGATCAGACTAGCCTCCTGGAGAGGTGATGAACCTGGGGGATGAGCTATTTAGGGGGATGAAGGGGCATGGTGCAAGTTGGGAAATGGGTGGGGCCTCCTTCCTCAACATATAAAGCCCAAGTTTAGCTTTTGGGGAGCAGTGATGTGGCCTAGAAGGAGAGAGAGAGAGAGAGAGAGAGAGAGAGAGAGAGAGAGAATCCACGCCCTTGTGGCTATGGGAGAAATAAAGCCCTTTTGGGGTGCTGTTACTGTGAACCCCTCTGATGCAGGCCGTACAGTCGTACCTTGGTTCTCGAATTTAATCCATTCTGGGAGTCCGTTCGACTCCTAAAATGGTTCGAAAACTGAGGCGTGGCTTCTGATTGGCTGCAGGAGCTTCCTGCAGCCAATTCTGAAGCCATGGAAGCTGCGTCGGATGTTCGGCTTCCAAAAAACGTTCACAAACCGGAACACTCACTTCTGGGTTTGCGACATTCGGGAGCCAATTTGTTTGACAACTAAGGTGTTCATCTACCAAGGTACGACTGTATATATGTGTAAATAATCCATGTATCATGGAAATTCCATTAGTCTCCATTGTGTCTCATTTCCAAAAGGAAACATGTACCTTAGGTAAGTGCTTGGAACGCCTGGAATCTCCCACTGGGGTGGTGGGTAACACAATCTTTATCTGAATTAGCTTTAGAATATATATATATATATATATATGCTTTCGTAGATTTTCACGGGTACAGGAATGCAGGTTTTGGTGTCTTCGGGTGTCTTCCCGTGTAAGAGTTGGGGTGTCTAGGCGACGTTTCGACGAGGTCTCACTCGTCATCTTCAGGCTGGTGCTTACGGCTTCTTGTTACTGGAACAGAGCAGGATCTCAGTGTTTGAGTTCCTATAAATACTGTTGAGGGGGTGTGGTGTATTCTGGGCAGAGAGGAAGTTCCCAGGATAGTGTGACTTTTCTTCTTTTGTTCCTTAATTACTTGAGGGATATCTTGAGTGATTTCTTGAGTGATATTCTGAGTACCACTTAGGAGGGTCATTAAGAGTGGATTAGTTGCTAAAGCTTTCGTGTCTTGACCTCTTGACCACACCAGACCCAAACCCAGACCCTCTCCACAGATAAATTACAGACACCATCCAGTAGCCAAACCATAGTGGCACCTCCGGATGCTACACCCCCCTGCAATCCCTACACAGATCTGACTGGCACAGGGCACAAAACCACAGCTCGCCCCTATACACGAAGCCAAGCCAGAACACAACTAAGTGCAGTACAGCCATCTTCTCAGAAAAACTCTTCACAAGCTCAAGAGGTCAAGACACGAAAGCTTTAGCAACTAATCCACTCTTAATGACCCTCCTAAGTGGTACTCAGAATATCACTCAAGAAATCACTCAAGATATCCCTCAAGTAATTAAGGAACAAAAGAAGAAAAGTCACACTATCCTGGGAACTTCCTCTCTGCCCAGAATACACCACACCCCCTCAACAGTATTTATAGGAACTCAAACACTGAGATCCTGCTCTGTTCCAGTAACAAGAAGCCGTAAGCACCAGCCTGAAGATGACGAGTGAGACCTCGTCGAAACGTCGCCTAGACACCCCAACTCTTACACGGGAAGACACCCGAAGACACCAAAACCTGCATATATATATATATATATATATATGCAGGTTTTGGTGTCTTCGGGTGTCTTCCCGTGTAAAAGTTGGGGTGTCTAGGCGACGTTTCGACGAGGTCTCACTCGTCATCTTCAGGCTGGTGCTTTCGGCTTCTTGTTACTGGAACAGAGCGGGATCTCAGTGTTTGAGTTCCTATAAATACTGTAGAGGGGTGTGGTGTATTGCCTCAAAAGTTCTGGGCAGAGGGGAAGTTCCCAGGCTAGTGTTCTTTTCTTCTTTTGTTCCTTAATTACTTGAGGGATATCTTGAGTGATTTCTTGAGTGATATTCTGAGTACCACTTAGGAGGGTCATTAGGTGTGGATTAGTTGCTAAAGCCTTCGTGTCTTGACCTCTTGAATTTGTGAAGAGTTTTTCTGGGAAGATGGCTGTACTGCACTTAGTTGTGCTTTGGCTTGGCTTCGTGTATAGGGGCGAGCTGTGGTTTTGTGCCCTGTGCCAGCCAGATCTGTGTAGGGATTGCAGGGGGGTGCAGCATCCGGAGGTGCCACTATGGTTTGGTTACTGGATGGTGTCTGTAATTTATCTGTGGAGAGGGTCTGGGTTTGGGTCTGGTGTGGTTGATTGGTGGTGGCGTTCTGTGTGCCTCTGGATCGCCACCACCAATCAACCACACCAGACCCAAACGCCACCACCAATCAACCACACCAGACCCAAACCCAGACCCTCTCCACAGATAAATTACAGACACCATCCAGTAACCAAACCATAGTGGCACCTCCGGATGCTGCACCCCCCTGCAATCCCTACACAGATCTGGCTGGCACAGGGCACAAAACCACAGCTCGCCCCTATACACGAAGCCAAGCCAAAGCACAACTAAGTGCAGTACAGCCATCTTCCCAGAAAAACTCTTCACAAATTCAAGAGGTCAAGACACGAAGGCTTTAGCAACTAATCCACACCTAATGACCCTCCTAAGTGGTACTCAGAATATCACTCAAGAAATCACTCAAGATATCCCTCAAGTAATTAAGGAACAAAAGAAGAAAAGAACACTAGCCTGGGAACTTCCCCTCTGCCCAGAACTTTTGAGGCAATACACCACACCCCTCTACAGTATTTATAGGAACTCAAACACTGAGATCCCGCTCTGTTCCAGTAACAAGAAGCCGAAAGCACCAGCCTGAAGATGACGAGTGAGACCTCGTCGAAACGTCGCCTAGACACCCCAACTTTTACACGGGAAGACACCCGAAGACACCAAAACCTGCATTCCTGTACCCGTGAAAATCTACGAAAACATATATATATATATATATATTCTGTAGAATGGCATTTTACAAGCTTTCTACCTCCAGGGAATCCTTTGCACACTGAGACATCTGCTGAGGAACTGCCTGGGAATCTTATTTTAATGGCGCAAGCCCCTGGGGTCTGTTCCTGTGCTGCAGGATTGTCAAACAGTCCATGAGAAATCCTGTGATTTGATGGTGACAGTGACAAGTTCAAGAACACAAGATGAAAACTTTCCTAGTTTTTCTCCGGCACTCTACAGCTGCATAGAAGGTGTGTTTTAAAGAGCTCTGTCCATTCAAGCAAGGTGATGGGTGGACGTCAACCTTTTTAGACCTAAATCCCACTTTAAACCAAACATACATTTGGGAACCCACCCTTCCTTCCTTCCTTCCTTCCTTCCTTCCTTCCTTCCTTCCTTCCTTCCTTCCCCTCTCTCTCTCTCTCTCTCTCTCTCTCTCTCTCTGTCTTTCTCTCTCAATTTTGGATTAAGTTATTTGGATTCGATTGGATCTTCTCCTCCACCTCCATTTTTAAAACCAGCTAGATATACAAATAAGATAAAGTTTCATTCTCTGTCTTTTTTTTTGAAGGCACCTTCCCGTTCCTGCTTCCTAAGTGATCGTTGATGGCACAGGAGTAGAATCATAGAATCATAGAGTTGGAAGAGACCACAAGGGCCATCGAGTCCAACCCCCTGCTAAGCAGGAAACACCATCAGAGCACTCCTGACATATGGTTGTCAAGCCTCTGCTTAAAGACCTCCAAAGTAGGAGACTCCACCACACTCCTTGGCAGCAAATTCCACTGTCGAACAGCTCTTACTGTCAGGAAGTTCTTCCTAATGTTTAGGTGGAATCTTCTTTCTTGTAGTTTGGATCCATTGCTCCGTGTCCGCTTCTCTGGAGCAGCAGAAAACAACCTTTCTCCCTCCTCTATGTGACAGCCTTTTATATATTTGAACATGGCTATCATATCACCCCTTAACCTCCTCTTCTCCAGGCTAAACATGCCCAGCTCCCTTAGCCGTTCCTCATAAGGCAGCGTTTCCAGGCCTTTGACCATTTTGGTTGCCCTCCTCTGGACACGTTCCAGTTTGTCAGTGTCCTTCTTGAACTGTGGTGCCCAGAACTGGACACAGTACTCCAGGTGAGGTCTGACCAGAGCAGAATACAGTGGCACTATTACTTCCCTTGATCTAGATGCTATACTCCTATTGATGCAGCCCAGAATTGCATTGGCTTTTTTAGCTGCCGCGTTTCTCAACTCTCTGATAAGTTGGCAGCCTTGCACTGGGCAGGGAGCCGGGTATGCAAAGGATTTGCACACAGGATTGTTTGCAAGACTGAATGAGATAAAGGAAAGATTGAACATTAACTGCAGGATCAGCGTAATTTAAGTCAATACAATTCCAAATTGCTCAGATTCCAAATTCTTGTTCCAGGCTTACTTTTAAGCCTTGAGGGGCAATTCTGAAGGAACTTAAGGGCCCAACCAAACTTTATGAATGGACTTAAGGATGTCATCCAAAAGACAGCAGGAATTAAGGAACGGGAGCAAGACAAAGGGCACAGCTTCCCAGGATGCTTCTCCCAGGAAGCCCTGATGATGATGATGATGATGATGATGATGATGATGATGATCTATTATTTATACCGTGCCCATCTGTCTGGGTTTCCCCAGCCACTCTGGGTGGCTGATGGGAAGGTCAGCAGTTCAAATCTGCACAACGGGGTGGGTTCCTGTTGCTCTGTCCCAGCTCCTGCCAACCTAGCAGTTCAAAAGCATGCCAGTGCAAGTAGATAAATAGGTACTGATTTGGCGGGAAGATAAACAGCATTTCCATGGGATCTGGTTTCCGTCATGGTGTTATGTTATGCCAGAAGCAGTTTAGTCATGCTGGCCACATGACCCAGAAAGCTGTCTGTGGACAAACACCGGCTCCCTCGGCCTGAAAGCAAGATGAGCGCCGCAACCCCATAGTCGCCCTTGACTGGACTTAACTGTCCAGGGGTCCTTTACCTTTTTTACCTAAAGGGAAAGATTGGAGGTTTGAGGAAGGAGCAGCAAGAACAGAAACACCAGGAGTTCAGTGGTAGAAAAGGCGATCATTGTGGGTGCAAAAAACACATTGCAGAGAAAGTAGGCTGTAAGGAGGGATTAAAAGAGACAGAAGGAATCCCAACAGGATATCCCCGATGAGACGTCTTTCAAGTCGGCAGTTTGGGGATTGCTCTATGAATTTTTAATGTCTCCTCCTCTCAAGTTGGCAAAGCTCGAGTATATTCCCTGTTTTCTTTTACATTTGACTTTCCACCTCTGTCAAGTTTTATCCGATAGATAATTTTACATTTTAGGCAGTGCTTTTTTCTGGGGGGACGCAGGGATGTGCATACCCCTAAACATTTTGTGAATTGTTGTACTTCTGTCCGTTTACTGTATTTATTTCCCCAATTTGAACCATAAAATTGTGATTTTCTTGAGTCAAAAATGAGAGTACCCCCTAAACATTTTTTTAGAACCCCCCCCCCCCGTGGTTTTAGGAATATATTCTCAGAGCTCAGCTCCCTTTCTTTGGTTACATTCGTGAATAATTGAATAAATATAACTTTTTAAGACACTTTCCACCTAAGCAGGACCTGTATTGAACGAGCTGCTCAGAAATCACATTTGTTTATTTTGCCATCCTCGTATGTTTTCAGAAGGAGCATGCATATGCACATATTTCATTCCTTTTATGGCTTCCACACACTGTTTGTCCTAATGTTTGTGGGGACATTTGATAGCTGCGAGTAGTATTGGCTTTTAGAGGACAAAGTGGGTAAAACGATAGCCTTTATTGGGTGAACGCCTGTTGCAGGAACCAAGTTCCTTTATGCCTTTCAGCAGTACTGGCCGATACTAGTAGCTGGATATCAAGTATCTGCCATATATTAAGACAACAAAGGAGGGTCACTTTGCCTTAACCCTTTGCATTTGGAAAGTGGTAGCATGGAGCAAGCTCTGAGCCTTTCGCCTGAGCTCGGTGTTGTTATGAGAAAAAACTGCTCCTTTTCCCTTATGGGGTACCCAAGAGCCCATATAGAGTTATTTTGTAGGATCTCTATCAGTAGGAGGAAATAACAGAGACCAACCAGAGAATATTGAGAAGCAAAGCAGAGTGCATTCTCCTTCATGGAGAGCACGTGTTGCGGTTGGAGCAACCATGACACCCCCTGTTGCTGGGCTGCTTAGGAGTTTGGATTTAATATCCCACTTTATCACTACCCAAAGGAGTCTCAAAGTGGCTAACATTCTCCTTTCCCTTCCTCCCCCACAACAAACACTCTGTGAGGTGAGTGGGGCTGAGAGACTTCAGAGAAGTGTGACTGGCCCAAGGTCACCCAGCAGCTGCATGTGGAGGAGCGGAGACACGAACCTGGTTCCCCAGATTACAAGACTACCGCTCTTAACCACTACACCACACTGGCTTAGTATGGATGGCCACAAATTTGATTGGGCACCTCTAATTGTTGCTGGGGAGAAGTTAATGTTGCAAAGTTGATTGATTGATTTATTGATTGGGGTGCTATTTATTCCTGTGCACAGCATTGAGCTTCCTTTTCCCGCTGCGCGCATTGGATCACCCGTCCACCCTCCCTATATTTAGGGCTGTTCATGCTGACCTTGCTATGCCTGTCATGGGGTGGTCTGCTTCTGGGGCAGGGGCCTGGTAGGCATTTTGTCCATTTGGCTGATTGGCTGGTGCCATTTGGTTTTTGCCTACTGCGTAGCAAATAGTCACAACTTGTAAGGTTGCGGTTAGGCATTGGTTAATTTTGGTTGGTGGAGGGGTATGGTTGGCTGTGCTTGCCCCTCCAGTGCTGCTGCTGCAAGGGTATTCCATTAAAGGAATCCAGGGTCCAAACCCCTGGCAAGGGACTAGGTCCACGCAAGAGCCCCTGAGAGCATTTGGGGAGAGGTGAGAGCCTGGCACCCAGCTCTATTCTCTCCCCCAAAATATTTACCATTACTGACTTCCGCAGGCTTGCGGTTGTCAGTTCTGTTCCTACCTCTTAGTGGGAACAGATAGTCGCTAACCAATGCGTAAGCAACCACTCACATACTGTAATTCAATAAAGTTGTGGCCAAAATTATGCCAAAAACCAAAACAAAAATGTTGTGTGAACTGTGTCTTTATTTGGAGGGTGTCCTCAACACACAGCTATTAAGCCTGATCTTTACTAAACTGTTGCAACAGGGTCTTCACTCACCACAAGCAGGAAAGAAGAGCCCAGAACAAAGGTGAGCCCACCCTTATATAGACTTTTTAAATTGCCCACCCTCAAACTCCAGACCACCCCCAGAAACATCATACATAAATACATCACAGGAGGGGAGGTCTACAACAGAAATCTGAGTGTGTTGTTTTTTTCTCTTGTCTGCTAGGTTGCTTCATTGGAACCCCTGGGCATCCTGACCACTCTTTTGTTACTCAATTCCTGAATCCTGGTCACAGGTCACAGGCTCACGCCCTGTTCATATCTTAAATGTGCCCTTAAGACAGGATTTGTGAAAGAGACAATGGGGAGATTTTGTATTTCCTTCGACCTTGCAGAGAAATATTTGAGGTCATTCTGGGAGAGAGACAACGGTTTCAGGACTTTTCTGTGGGTTTCAGACATGTGGTTTACACATTTGTATGTGTTTGCTTGGTACATTTATGAACAACTATCACACACACACACACACACACAAACACACACACACAAAGTGGTATCTCAGGTTAAGTACTTAATTCGTTCCAGAGGTCCGTTCTTAACCTGAAACTGTTCTTAACCTGAAGGACCACTTTAGCTAATGGGGCCTCCTGCTGCCGCCGCGCCGCCGGAGCACGATTTCTGTTCTCATCCTGAAGCAAAGTTCTTAACCTGAAGCACTATTTCTGGGTTAGCGGAGTCTGTAACCTGAAGCGTATGTAACCTGAGGTACCACTGTATATAAGACCTTAAAATTCTTATAACACCCACCTCTGAAACCTGAATAGGCACAGCTCACGAAAAGATTTGCAACTTATTTCTGCTGACTGTATAAGTTGGCTCTTAGCCTTGCGTCCTCCGACACCATCAGAAGGTGGTTCCAAAAAGAAACACAAAAGCAAGTACAAACTGAGATGCAGGATAAATATGTGGCCCACGTGTGGAGCGGTCCACTTGCCCAAGAGCTTTTGCTCAAATGGAAGAGGCCAGGCTGCTTCTGAGCACTCAAAACTGTTTCGCTTGTGTTGCAGTGAAGTCAAGCTCAGGGCCTGTTTTATTTCTCTTTTGAATCCAAGTGCTTTTCTACAAGTTTGCTTTTTGTTTAGCGTTGCGCTGCGTGGATATAAACACAGCGTTCTCATTTAATCTAAGCAATCGTGGTCTTAAAATATGAGGAGCAGCGTGACAGAAGTTCAAGGGAAAGTACACGAGAGCCATCCGTGTTCCCAGACTTCTGAAGTTCACAAAGCACATGAAAGAAGCTCCAGGCTATTCCATTCAGGTCCTCCCTGCATCTGAAACAGCCAGAAAAGAGACATTCTTTCATTTATTAAGAAGTTGCTCTAAGGCAAGCGTCAGCAACCTTTTCCAGCCGTGGGCCGGTCCACCATCTCTCAGACCATGTGGTGGGTCGAACTTTATTTGGGGGGGGGGGGGGATGAACGAATTCCTATGTCCCACAAATAACCCAGAGATGCGTTTTCATCATCATCATCATCATCATCATCATCATCATCATCTATTATTTATACCCCGCCCATCTGGCTGGGCTTCCCCAGCCACTCTGGGCGGCTTCCAACAAAATATTAAAATACAGTAATCCATCAAACATTAAAAGCTTCCCTAAACAGGGCTGCCTTCAGACGTCTTCTAAAAGTCTGGTAGTTGTTGTTCTCTTTGACATCTGGTAGGAGGGCTTTCCATGGGGGGTGAGGGGTGCCACTACCGAGAAGGCCCTCTGCCTGGTTCCCTGTAACTTGGCTTCTCACAGTGAGGGAACCACCAGAAGGCCCTTGGCGCTGGACCTCAGTGTCGGGGTAGAACGATGGAGGTGGAGAAGCTCCTTCAGACCGAGGCCGTTTAGGGCTTTAAAAATCAGCACCAACACTTTGAATTGTGCTCGGAAACGTATTGGGAGCCAATGTAGGTCATTCAAGACCGGTGTTACATGGTCTTGGCGGCCGCTCCCAGTCACCAGTCTAGCTGCCGCATTCTGGATTAGTTGTAGTTTCCGGGTCACCTTCAAAGGTAGCCCCACATAGAGTGCATTGCAGTAGTCCAAGCGAGAGATAAATAAAAGCACACATACTACTAATGTAAAAACACCAGGCAGGCCCCACAAATCACCCAGAGATGCATTTCAAATAAAAGGACACATCCCACTCATGTAAACACATGCAGATTCCCGGACTGTCCACGAGCTGGATTGAGAAGGTGATTGGGCTGCATCCGCCCCCCGGGCCTTAAGTTGCCTACCTCTGCTCTAAGGAAAGGGAATCGAGATCCCGCTGTGAGTAAATGAATGTTCTCTGCAAATTAGATTGTGGAACAAACCGTGCAAACAAAACTCATACCGCAATGCTGCTGAAAACATGACTGGCTCCCAGTAATAAGTTGTTGCAAGTTATTAGCACGCCTCAAAAAGCCATTTTGTTGCCTGTCAGCATCGACCTGTGCTAGTCATTTAAGTCCACTTCCTCAGATGCATGAAGTCTTAGCATGAGTCACAGGTTTGAGTGCACCTGGTGGCTTGGCTTATAATAGTAAGCAGTGAGATTAGAGGCAAATGCAATGCAGAAAAGTCCAGATTATGATATGGACCTAATTAACAGTGGAAGGCAGGATGCGGGTAACACTGTGGGTTAAACCACAGAGCCTAGGACTTGCTGATCAGAAAGTCGGCGGTTCGTACTACACTCCCGTTGCTCGGTCCCTGCTCCTGCCAACCTAGCAGTTCGAAAGCACGTCAAAGTGCGAGTAGATAAATAGGCACCACTCTGGCAGGAAGGTAAACGGCATTTCCGTGCGCTGCTCTGGTTCGCCAGAAGCGGCTTAGTCATGCTGGCCACATGACCCGGAAGCTGGACGCCGGCTCCCTTGGCCAGTAAAGCGAGATGAGCGACGCAACCCCAGAGTCGGCCATGACTGGACCTAATGGTCAGGGGTCCCTTTACCTTTAGCAGTGGAGGGGGGGGGAAGACAGTTAAGAAAGACACTGTGACACTGATAAACTCCTTAATAATTTTTTTAAAAAACTTTTTATTTTTATTTTACATATATAAATTTATAACAAAACCACATACGTATCCACATAAAGAGATTTCTCTGAATCTCGAGACTTCCCCCCTTCCCCTCCATGGGTCCTATTGTCGACATTTTCAACTGCATATTATTTCATAATCTATGTTTTATATCTGTCCATATTCTCCATAGTATTTGTTACATTACAAGTGGGATTAAAAATCCTGCTAATGTTTTCATCTGCTTGCAGTGGCCTCCTAGATAAACTATCAATTTGTCCCATTTTTTTCTTGAAGTTTTTGCCTTCATGGTCCTGAGCTTTCCGGTCAGTTTTGCCATTTCAGCGTAGTCCCAACAGCTTGGTTTGCCATTCCTCTCTGGTAGGGATTCTTTTTTCTTTGCATCTCTGGGCTAATAGCATCCATGCTGCTGTTAATAAATTAATTAGTTAATTGTGTTTCGAGACACCCCCCCCCCCAATGAAGACACAGTGACACGGGATTTTAGTTTAAGTTATTGGGCAAAATTTAGGCCACAACTTTATTGAATACAGAATGTGAGTGGTATTGGCTTAGGCATTGGAATCATCCAAACTATATCATACTCCCATCTGCATCGCGGAGAATTTGATAAAAGGGTGAAACACTACCGGAGGGAGCCCCGCCAATGTGAACCGACTCGAGCTCACCCCCGGTGCCTCTGTGGGGTCCTGGTATGGCCCTAGCACCTACTGCGGGGTTTCGGACAAGACCCAGGCCAACTCTGATTCCTTTAACGGAATACCCTTGAGCTTGGAGGGACAGGTGATGGCCACCCCTCCCCTCCCCACACATTTCTTTTTTTAAAAAAAATTTTTATTAGGAATTTAAATAAAACATATTATCTTAAAACATATAATCCTTAATCCCCCCATTTCCCTCCTCCCCAGTGGCGTAGCCTGGGTTGTCAGCACCCGGGGCAAGGCAAGTAATTTGCGCCCCCTAACCCATGGATTTGCACCCCCTAACCCGTGGATTTGCACCCCCTAACCCGTGGATTTGCGCCCCCTAACCCTAACCCCCAGATGTTGCGCCCGGTGCGGCCGGCCCCCCCTGCACCCCCCACGCTACGCCACTGCCCCTCCCCCATAGAACAACCCCCCTCCCCTCCTCCTCTGACTTCCCTCAGTTCCAATCTCTGTTTTCTCTATAGATGCTATTCTCTGCATGTTACAAAACTGTATAAATCCTTAATTTATCTGACTGGTTATTATCAATAAAAAGTTTGTGAGTGTTTATTCAAAGCCTGCCAAGGAGTCCAGTTCACTTGTTGCTTCTTTAAATACTTTGTAAAAGGTTCCCATTCATCTTTAAAGTCACAGTTATCCTTGTCCCATAATTTTTGTGTCAATTTTGCCAGTTCTGCATAGTCCATCCGTTTCTCTTGCCTTAGTTCTTTAGTCGGGGTTTCCTCATTTTTCCATCCTTGTGCTATTAAGACTCTTGCCACCGTTGTCGCATACATGAAGATATTTTTCAACTTCCTTGGCAGATCTTTCCCTACAATCCCTAACAGAAACGCTTCAGGTTTCTTAGCAAATGTTAGATGGAACATTTTCTTCAATTCATTGTATATCATTTCCCAAATTTTTAAAATTTCATTACAATCCCACCCCATATGGTAAAATGTCCCCTCCTTTTCTGTGTACTTCCAACACATATTTGAGCTAGTTTTATACATTTCCCCTAGCTGCACTGGTGTCATATACCATCATCTTCATATAATTTTCTTTCAACAAAGAACAGTCTGTAAATTTTAAAATTGATTTAAAATTACAGGCCTCCCCACACATTGCTGACCCAATGCCTAACCGCCTAACCTTCCAAAGTTGTGACGATTGCTACATGGTAGGCGAAAACCAAATAGCTCTGTCAACTTGCCAGATGGAAAAATTCCTACCAGGCCCCCCACTGCAAAACAGGTGGCCAACAACATCCATAGCAAGGCCAATGCACCAGATAAAGGGGGTGGGCGGGTGATCCACTGTGTGAGGGCAAAGAGGTCCAGCGAACACCACACAGGGGTTAAAAAATGTCTTGCGGCCACCCCCCAAGCCAAGCCATTGGCTTTAGGGACCAAGTGATTGTGATAAGACCAACCAGAGTGGAGGTGGGAGATGCCTGGGGTAATGCAAGGATATCTGTATTATTAACGACTGCTTCTGTGTGAATAGCCACTATTCATAAAGTAATTATCGCCATCAGGATTGGTCTGCATTTCCTTTCCTTCTGCCCAACGATTCCACTACCTGCAACTCAATGAAATCTGATGAAATGCACTGTAGCCCACAAAAACATATGTTGTAATGAATGTCTTAGTCTTTAAGGTGCCACACGTTTCTCTCTTGCCTCTGGGTGAGCACAGACAAACATCCCTGTTGCTCCTTTCTTCAATGTGTGCTAAAGTGAAGACTGGTGAAGTGCAGCGATACGCACACCCTGTTGTGAGTAGTTTGTATTTTTCCTATATTGCTATGGTTTCACCCTTAGTATCTTTGTTCTGTTGCAATGGGCGGAAGACCTTGCCACAGTCTTCTGTTGCTACTTCCGGGTTCTTATACAGGGAAGTAGGTAAGTGACACATTCTCATCGTCTTAAATACATATCCATCTGGATAATGCTTTTATTTCAAAAGGGTCAGTGCCAATTTGGCATTCTCTTAACTCCTAGGAAAAATAACTGACTTGTTAAACAGATTGTGAGGTTCCAGGAAGAGTAATAAGTGTAGGATGTTGGCAGAACGTAGGCTAGCTTTAGTTAACAGACCCTCCAAGTGTCCCTATTTTCCAGGGACAGTCCCGGATTTACAAAAGCCATTCCAGTTTCTGATTTGACCCTGGACTGTCCCCATTTTCACTGGAGAAATGTTGGAGGGTTGTGTGACCCCCAATCCAAGGAGATAAGTAACTATAAAACCTTTAGAAGATATCTGAAGGCAGCCCTGTATGGGGAGATTTTCTTTAATGTTTAATATTTTATCATGTCTTTATATATGCTGGAAGCTGCCCAGAGTGGCCGGAGCAAACCAGTCAGATCGGTGTGGCATAAATAATAAAATTATGGCATAGGACACCCCCATTTTCACCAGACAAATTCTCGAAGGGAGTGTGACCAGTTTGGACACACTAAGCACGGAGCCTTGTGGATGCTGCTGGGGACACTTCAACTATGATTTTTGAAATTGAGTGCAAAAGATGGAGGGGCACTGAATTTTGGTGTCACACACGGCCTGCTGAAATTTGAGATTCCAAGATCCGCCATTGAGTCCACTGACCATGAAATAGTTTTTCTTTTTTAATTTTTTTAATTCGTTTTCACTTTTAACAATGGTTTCCCTAGAAGTTCTTTTTAAACTGCATCGTTATAATATTCTCCATATTTTCTTCAAACTCATTTCTTACATTGGTTCTTGCTATGCTGCAAGTGTTTTTTAAAAACCCTGCTAATGTATTTAATTGTTTACAGTGTTCTTTTAAGTAACTTATAAAATTTCCCCATTCTTTATTAAATTTGTAGTCCACTTGATCTCTGATTTCTCCGGTCATTTTCGCTGTTTCGGCATAGTCCATCATCTTTATCAGCCATTCTTCTTTTGTAAGTAGTTTGTCCTCCTTCCATCTTTGGGCAAATAGTATTTGTGCAGCTGTCGTAGCATTCATAAATAGTCTATTCTTATCCTTAGGTGTCTCTGGACCTCAAAGTCCTAGTAAGAAAGCTTCAGTTTTTTTCCCACAAAAGTAATTTTAAACATTTTTTTCAACTCATTGTAAATCATTTCCCAGTAACTTTTGTCTTCTTGCATGTCCACCACATGTGGTAAAATGTGCCTTCTTTCTCTTTACACTTCCAACATGTATCTGTAGCAGTTCTATACATTTTTGCTAATTTAGTAGAAGTTAGGTACCAACATCGAAGGCTGATCGCCAAAGAATTGATGCTTTTGAATGATGGTGCTGGTGGAGACTCTTGAGAGTCCCATGGACTGCAAGAAGAGCAAACCTATCCATTCTGAAGGAAATCAGCCCTGAGTGCTCACTGGAAGGACAGATTGTGAAGCTGAGGCTCCAATACTTTGGCCACCTCATGAGAAGAGAAGACTCCCTGGAAAAGACCCTGATGTTGGGAAAGATGGAGGGCACAAGGAGAAGGGGACGACAGAGGACGAGATGGTGGGACAGTGTTCTCGAAGCTACCAGCATGAGTTTGACCAAACTGCAGGAGGCAGTGGAAGACAGGAGTGCCTGGTGTGCTCTGGTCCATGGGGTCACGAAGAGTCGGACATGACTAAACGACTAAACAACATGAAGGTACCAACATCATTTTCATATAATTCTCTTTCAACATACAGCATGCTGTAGATTTTAAATCTTCCCTCCATAATTTTTTTCCATGATGCCAATTGTATATCATGTCCAATATCCCTTGCCCACATGAAAGGGTTTTTCTATTCTTTCCACAGAGCAGATCAACATTGATGGCTTCCGTAACAGCCACAAGCCCTTGCCTTCTCGTTACTTTGGCATTTGTAGGCTGGACAGAGCTAAAGATAAGCATGAATGTACCCAAGATAAGCATAGGGGTGGGTTTCAATGGTTTATTAGCTTTTATTGTTTGAAAGTCATTTTGATTCTTTTCTACCTTCCTTCTTAGTCCCCTGCCTCTCACCTCCCCCGTCATTCCAGCAACAGTCTCTTGTCATCCTTGGGTACCTTTCTCGTTCAGTTTGTTTGGCCATCACATTCTTTGGAAGTTTAATTTGGATCCAGCTGAGTACATTGTCCTTGAATTGCAATCAAATGGATAACTTGGCTTCGCTGCCTTTAAAACAGAGTGCTTAAATGTCACATCAATTCAAGCAGCTCCGAAAGGTTTTAAATAACAGCATTTGAAACAAGCATCTGAGGCCTTTTGTGTTTAGAATCAAAAATTTTTGCAATTCTGTAATATTTCTGTGGAAAGGTAAATTATGATCCATTGGTCTCTATCTGGCAGCCAGCTCCTTGAAACAAAGAAGGCTTCTTTCCAACAATGAGTATAAAATACGAAATGAATCAGGAAATAGAACCATCAAGTAATTAAACACCTTAATTACTTTAATTCCTTATGTAAGACCTTAATGTAAGGTCTAATTCCTTTAGACCTTACATTAACACAAGGATTTTTTCGGTGTTTATCAAGGTTTGCAAAACGTTGCGTGTGTATATTTTCCTGAGTTGTGAAAAGGCACATGCATTGTTGTAGATTTTTACAAGAGCTCAATGCTTTAGATATTGTATTCCCCACCTGCCTTTTATCTTCAGAACAGCCCTGGGCAGTAGGTGAGGCTGAGAGAGACACCAAAGTTGTGAAGCTGCACAGTACTCAATGTACCGTATTTTTCACTCCATAAGACTCACCTTTTCCCTCCTAAAAAGTAAGGGGAAATGTGTGTGTGTGTCTTATGGAGCGAATGCAGGCAGGAGGCAGGCAGGAAAAGCCCCCAAGAGCCGCACACAAGCTCCGCACGGCTCTTGCGGGTTTTTCCCCAGGAGGTAGAAGGGACTGACGCAGCCAGTCAGTCCCTTCTCCCTCCTCGTAGAAAAGCCCGCAGGAGCCGCACGCTCCTTAAAGGGTGTGCGGCTCTTGTGGGCTTTTGTGGGAGGTGGGGGAATTGCCATAGCCATGTGCAGCCTCTCCCAGCTGGATGGATCCCGCTCGCTGCCTTGTCTTCTTTGCTCTTTGGGGCTGGGGGGGAAATAATTCCCCCCCCCCTGATTTCCCTTTCTGAAAACTAGGTGCGCCTTATGGTCCGGTGTGCCTTATGGAGCGAAAAATACAGTATTTTTTGCTTGTTATCTGTAGATATACAACAGCTCTTGTCTATAGATTGTGCAGGGGTGGTGGGATGTAGCAGGCCCAGGAAATCCTGCTGGCATCCCTGAACTCAAGGTTCAGCAAAGGAACTGATTTCATACTTTCAGCTTCCACAAAGTCGCTGGATTGGGGACATAAGAAATGTGGTCTGCCATTTGGCGACATGGTTGGGACCAGTGCCAGAATTACGTATAAGCTAAACAAGCTATAGCTTAGGGGCCCACTCTCTTGGGCCCCCCCAAAAAAATTAAAGAAAAAAAACACCTGGATTCTTATATTCTAGAATATAAGAAAAAACAAAAACCTACATACAGCAACAGTGTTTTGTGTTGTGTAGGCTCCTATTTGTTATGTGCAAATGGCTTTAGATACCTATTAGGTCCATAAATTACCAACTAGCATATATTCAACACAAAAAACAGTGACAATTTGTTGTTGACAAAGGACAGCTGGACATATAAAGGGCCCCATTACCTTCAGTAGCTTCGGGCCTCATCAAACCTAAATCTGGCTTGGTTGGGACTCTTCTGTGGGTGAGGCAAGTCGCCAGAGCTGTTATAAGGGAGTAAGAATTAAGCACAACAAATAATTGCAGTTTCCATTTTTGGGACTGTTGTTGCTTTTGCAAATTTATCTATATTCAAGGGATGTTGGCCCTTGCTGAACCTAAATTCTTCCTCTCCCCCTTACCATGGAAGGGGGGGGGACATGAAATTGCACCCCTCGTGTTCAATTGTTTACGAAGGTTAAACAAAACTTGGATCTGCATTCCTCCCATCTGTGGGAAAGTTTAGATCATCTGAATCCAGACTTGGTAGTGTTTGTGTGTTTCTCATGTGTTTTATTTATTTTGGTTCCTTATCTCTCCCTGCTCTGAGCAGTTCAATCCTCAGGAATATAAATGGGGCATAATGACGATAAATTGCCATTGAATCCCAATAGATCAAACTCCCAGCTGTTATCTGCTTTCTTCCCAGCCCCCATTTAGCAATTGCCTAAGTGGTTTAAATTAAATAGTATAACATGTTCAGTTAAAAAAACAAAACAGCCTACAACATGTGCTCCCCCTGGTGGTGGGTGGTTGACATCCCAGCTAAAAAAGCTAAAAAAGCCAATGCAATTCTGGGCTGCATCAATAGGAGTATAGCATCTAGATCAAGGGAAGTAATAGTGCCACTGTATTCTGCTCTGGTCAGACCTCACCTGGAGTACTGTGTCCAGTTCTGGGCACCACAGTTCAAGAAGGACACTGACAAACTGGAACGTGTCCAGAGGAGGGCAACCAAAATGGTCAAAGGCCTGGAAACGATGCCTTATGAGGAACGGCTAAGGGAGCTGGGCATGTTTAGCCTGGAGAAGAGGAGGTTAAGGGGTGATATGATAGCCATGTTCAAATATATAAAAGGATGTCACATAGAGGAGGGAGAAAGGTTGTTCTCTGCTGCTCCAGAGAAGCGGACACGGAGCAATGGATCCAAACTACAAGAAAGAAGATTCCACCTAAACATTAGGAAGAACTTCCTGACAGTAAGAGCTGTTCGACAGTGGAATTTGCTGTCAAGGAGTGTGGTGGAGTCTCCTACTTTGGAGGTCTTTAAGCAGAGGCTTGACAACCATATGTCAGGAGTGCTCTGATGGTGTTTCCTGCTTGGCAGGGGGTTGGACTCGATGGCCCTTGTGGTCTATTCCAACTCTATGATTCTATGATCCCCCTCTCCTCTGTGCGATACTGCATCATGACATTCTAAGATAGGTTGGCAGGGTGGGGAATGTCATCCTGCAGAACCCCTCTCAGAAGGATGTTTTGTGATTGTGAGTTATAGCATCACTTGGAAAGGAGGATTGTGAGGAACAATGGCAGCCAGTGACAGCAGGCTGGTTAGCTTTTGCCACTACCTGTGAGTTTAACACCCCCAATCCACTCATGCCCAAAAGACCAGAAACACCCTCCACTGCTTTTTTTTTTTAAAAAAAATACTTTTTAATTAAATTTTCTGTTTTACAATTTAGAATATTCATTTAAACAACCTTAAATCAATGACTTCCCTTCTCTTTCCGTGGTTCATTTTGCATACCACACATCCCTGCATATTTTACATGAACTAAACCTTCCAGTAATCCATTGTTACATCCATCAAATCTTATTTACACTGTTGAATTTATCTTCATGCATTTTTAAATGAACACAATTTCCCCCCATATATTCAATAAGCATTTTCCAATCTTCTTTAAACATATGTTCTTCTTGTTCTCTTAATCTATATGTTAGATCTGCAAGCTACGCATATTCCATCAGTTTCAGTTGCCATTCTTCTTTAGTTGGGACCTCACTCATTTTCCATTTTTGGGCTAACAAAACATGGGCCGCTGTAGTGATATACGTAAATAACCATTTTCAACACCTGGGAATTTCCATCTGAATTACACCCAACAAAACGTACTCTGTTGTTGTTGTTTTTTTGTTGTTTTTTTGTCCACTGCCATTGTTGTCACCTAAAGATGGTGCACCAAAAATGGATGTTACTGTTTTGGCTCGTCTCTATGTATTCAAGCAACAGTGCAGCCTGGGGGAGAGAGAAAAGCAGAAAAAGAGAGTCAGTTGAGAATTAGCTGAAAGCTGGGGACATCTTGGGTCACAGGGTGCTTCTCTGTTCAGATCTGATCTGGGTGGTGGTGGGTTTGGCAGGGCAAAAGGCAGGAAGACTAACATTGCAGGTGTCCACATGGTCGCTTCTCATAGTCTGCATTTGATTCTTCTTTCCAAAATGACAGATACCAAATAGGGGATGGGGCAGGTTAGGAAGAGAACAAAGCTGCTTGGGGCCAATTATGAAGATGCTACAGGTATCCTAGTGCAGTGTCTGGTCCCCCTGAGCAAATTATGGCATCTAAGACGGAGTTCGTCAGGGACTAAAATAGCAACAGCAAAAGTAAATCAAACATTTGATACCAGTTGTGACTGGTGCTATATGGACAGACAGGGAAGACATTAGAGAGACCAATAAGAGGCAGGCAGGCAGAACCAACGCATTCTAGCTTAGTTCCCATCTTCCTCCCTGCTGAGTTCTGCAAGGGCAGTACCGAGAATAAGGACTGGTTGTAAGAAGACAGGCAGGTGGGGGCTGGCTGAGGGCAGACAGAGGATGGTAGGGCAGTGCCCCATTTGCCATGATAGACCTTCTTCCACTGGAAGTGGAAGTTCTAGATTTGCTGCCTGGCAGGACAGCACATGGTATTTGCCTCTGTTAATGCCCTTTCTAAATAGATTACCAAAGGGATGCTGGTGGCGCTGTGGTCTAAACCACTGAGCCTCTTGGGCTTGCTGATCAGAAGGTTGGCGGTTCAAATCCCCACGATGGAGTGAGCTCCCATTGCTCTGTCCCAGCTCCTGCCAACCTAGCAGTTCGAAAGCATGCCAGTGCAAGTAGATAAATAGGTACCACTGCGGTGGGAAGATAAACTGCGTTTCTGTGTGCTCTGGTTTCCGTCACAGTGTTCCATTGTGCCAGAAGCGGTTTAGTCATGCTGGCCACATGACCTGGAAAGCTGTCTGTGGACAAACGTTGGCTCCCTCAGCCTGAAAGCGAGATGAGCACCACAACTCCATAGTCGCCTTTGACTGGACTTAACCATCCGGGGGTCTTTTACCTAGCAAAGGAAGCCAAACCCAGGTAGCGGTGCCCTTGGATGTAGGAAGCAGGTAACACTATTAAAGAATAAATGATAGTGTATGGCTGATGGAGAATAATCTTTAGGAATGTGATAAATGGGAGGGATGCTCAGGCATTGCTTCTAAGAGGTAATAAATTCGAGCAGGTGTTTAGGCTTATAGGTTTTTCCCTGTTTTCATACAAAAAGATGGCAACGTTAGATGCTCTTTCAGTTGCAGATCAGTCCTCCTTTTCTGCATACATCCCATTGTTAAGACAACTGGTTCATCTCTTTAAGGCCATTTTGTACACTCTCCATAATTCAATTTTATTCAGCCACTCCACATTTTGGACTTGACTCTTATCTCTGTCCTGCAGACACATCTTTGGCTATGTCTCCCAGCTATTTATTTATTTCCTGGAACTGTTTTGGAGGTTGGTTTTCAGAAGGCAACTACTGGCTGGGAAACATCCAGAGTTCCTTTTACTGGTGCAATAACTTTGGGCTTGGACTAAACAGGTTTTTGGGGTTCCTTCCAAGGCTCTGAATTGATAGCTATGAGATGGGATTTCTGCAGAAAAAGGAGACTGTTAGAATGGCTGTGCCATTTTCTTTGTTAAGTAAACAGTATGCCAGGACTGTTAACTGTCTGCTTTGTTATGTAAGCCTTGCAACTACAAGGGATGCTCTGGTGTGTGTGTGTGTGTGTGTGTGTGTGTGTGTGTGTGTGTGTGTGTTTAATGAAAAGGATGCTAAATGTCAACCTGAAGCAGGGGTTCTTGGGAAGAAGAAAGGAAGTGGGCAGATCTCCATGAGCTTTTGTGAAGGCTAGAACCATCTTGGCTGGCTGGGAGAGAGGCAGGGAGATGATGCTCTACTGCTGTAGGGAACAAGCCACTGTTGAGATGCAATGCTGTTAACTCTCTCCAAAATAGACCCTGGTGTAAATATATGTACAATGAACCAAAATGCTTGTTTACAAAGCTGTTGTACTACCAACCTTACTGTATGCTTGTGAAACATGGACCACTTATGAACGCCAACTTCAAGTCCTCGAAAGATTCCATCAACAGTGTCTCTGAAAATTTTACACATCACTTGGGAAGAAAGGCAAACTAATACCAGTGTATTGAAAGAAGCAAATATCACCAGTGTCAAAGCAATGATTCTACAACATCAACTTTTTTGGACTGGTCATGTTGTTCGGATGCCTGATTATCATCTTCCAAAGCAACTACTCTATTCTGAACTTAAAAATGGAAAACGCAATGCAGGTGGTCAGCGAAAGAGGTCTAAAGATTCTCTTAAGACAAATCTTTAAAAATGTGGCATAAACCCCTGACAACTGGGAAACACTGGCCTGCAAGCTCTCCAACTGGAGAACAGCCCTTACCAAAAGTGTCATGGACTTTGAAGATGCTCAAACTCAGGACAAAAGGGAGAAACATGCTAAGAGGAAGGCACGATTGGCAAACCCTCACCGTGATAATCTCCTGCCCGGAAAACTATGTCCCCACTGTGGAAGGATATGTGGATCCAGAATTGGCCTCCACAGTCACAGACTCACTGAGTAAGATATTGGAGCTGCGATCCACGGCTCCGAGAAAGAGCCAAATGAGGTTCCTCCTAGCGGATAGAGACAAGAACGTTACTGCCCCAGTGGCTTCCTTTTTCATCTCCATCTTACCCGAAAGGGTTCTTAATGAATCATCCCTCTAGGGAATAGACAGGGTGAAGCAGAACTGTCGAGTACCTTGTGATCCCCAACAGCCTCACTCCTGTCCCTTTTAAATTTATCTTAGTGTTTTGAAATGTTTTAACTCGTAATTGACAGATTGAGGTTGAAACCTGACAAGACAGAAGTACTGTTTTTGGGGGACAGGAGGCGGGCAGGTGTGGAGGACTCCCTGATCCTGAATGGCGTAACTGTGGCCCTGAAGGACAAGGTGCGCAGCCTGGGAGTCATTTTGGACTCACAGCTGTCCATGGAGGCACAGGTCAAATCTGTGTCCAGGGCAGCTGTTTACCATCTCCATCTGGTATGCAGGCTGAGACCCTATCTGCCCGTGGACTGTCTTTCCAGAGTGGTGCATGCTCTGGTTATCTCCCGCTTGGACTACTGCAATGCGCTCTACTTGGGGCTACCTTTGAAGGTGACCCAGAAACTACAGCTAATCCAGAATGCGGCAGCTAGACTGGTGACTGGGAGCGGCCGCCGAGACCACATAACATCGGTCTTGAAAGACCTACATTGGCTCCCAGTACGTTTCCAAGCACAATTCAAAGTGTTGGTGCTGACCTTTAAAGCCCTAAATGTCATTGGTTCAGTATACCTGAAGGAGCATCTCCACCCCCATCGTTCAGCGCAGACACTGAGGTCCAGCGCCAAGGGCCTTCTGGCGCTTCCCTCACTGCGAGGAGCCAAGTTACAGGGAACCAGGCAGAGGGCCTTCTCGGTAGTGGCGCCCGCCCTGTGGAACACCCTCCCTTCAGATGTCAAAGAGAACAACAACTACCAGACTTTTAGAAGACATCTGAAGGCAGCCCTGTTTAGGGAAGCTTTTAATGTTTGATGTATTAAAGTATTTTAATATTTTTTTGGAAGCCGCCCAGAGTGGCTGGGGAAGCCCAGCCAGATGGCCGGGGTATAAATAATAAATTATTATTATTATTATTATTATAGTGCCAATAAAGGTATTTGACTCACTGTTAAAACCATGTTTATGGAGGACAAACTTCCTCTGCTAGGATTGATCGCTGAAGAAGATAAATGAGGATGATGCGTTATGAGCCTTCGGTGGAATCTAGACATATATAAAAAATGCAGTGAAAATGCTTTTTTAAAAAATTAAAAAATAATAATTTAAAAATATAGAAGACATCAAGAAGAGGTGGCAAGAATACACAGAGGAATTATACCAGAAAGATATGGATGGCTCATACACCCCAGGTAGTGTGGTTGCTGACCTTGAGCCAGACATCCTGGAGAGTGAAGTCAAATGGGCCTTAGAAAGCACTGCAAATAACAAGGCCAGTGGAAGTGATGGTATTCCAGCTGAACTATTTAAAATTTTAAAAGATGATGCCGTTAAGGTGCTACACTCAATATTCCAGCAAGTTTGGAAAACTCAGCAGTGGCCAGAGGATTGGAGAAGATCAGTCTACATCCCAATCCCAAAGAAGGGCAGATATGCAGATGACACAACCTTGATGGCAGAAAGTGAGGAGGAATTAAAGAACCTTTTAATGAGGGTGAAAGAGGAGAGCGCAAAATATGGTCTGAAGCTCAACATCAAAAAAACAAAGATCATGGCCACTGGTCCCATCACCTCCTGGCAAATAGAAGGGGAAGAAATGGAGGCAGTGAGAGATTTTACTTTCTTGGGCTCCATGATCACTGCAGATGGTGGCAGCAGTCACGAAATTAAAAGACGCCTGCTCCTCGGGAGAAAGGCGATGGCAAACCTAGACAGCATCTTAAAAAACAGAGACATCACCTTGCCAACAAAGGTCCGTATAGTTAAAGCCATGGTTTCCCCAGTAGTGATGTATGGAAGTGAGAGCTGGACCATAAAGAAGGCTGATTGCCGAAAAATTGATACTTTTGAATTATGGTGCTGGAGGAGACTCTTGAGAGTCCCATGGACTGCAAGAAGATCAAACTTATCCATTCTGAAGGAAATCAGCCCTGAGTGCTTACTGGAAGGACAGATCCTGAAGCTGAGGTTCCAATACTTTGGCCACCTCATGAGAAGAGAAGACTCCCTGGAAAAGACCCTGATGTTGGGAAAGATTGAGGGCACAAGGAGAAGGGGACGACAGAGGACGAGATGGTGGGACAGTGTTCTCGAAGCTACAAACATGAGTCTGACCAAACTGCGGGAGGCAGTGGAAGACAGGAGTGCCTGGCGTGCTCTGGTCCATGGGGTCACGAAGAGTCAGACACGACTAAACGACTAAACAAACAACAACATATTGAATTTGCCATCAGCTCACCATCACCATCTAGTGTCACATTTGTATAATGCACTTAAAATGTTACATTTGCAGCTGTGCAGCTGAGTCCTGAGTCTGATGTTTTCTCCTTGTTCCCATGCTGTAGGAAGTGGGAATCTGTGGCCCTCTAGAAGTTGTTGGACTCCATCTCTCATCAGCTCCAGCCAGTATGGCCAATGGCTAGGGATGGTGGGGGCTGTAGTCCAGTGTTCTGCGTGGTGTTAAGAAAGTGGATAGAGAAAGGTTTTCCTCTTTTATTGCTGTTTGGAGGCCCATAGCTTCCTCCTCACTGCAGTACAGAATGCCCCTATTTGATTTGGAAGCATCTGCACGATTCCTGACATCTGCTTTGTGCTGATCCCTTTTTCCCCCACCCGCCAAGTGAAAAGAAATACCCAAAACTAAAAGTTCGGGCTACCATTTCAAAACAAAGTTGCATCAGTGCAGCAAGGAATGAGCAGTCCAAGGCATCTGAAACCATGCCAAGCTTGGGGGCGGGAAAATTCTTGGGTGGTTTCCCAAATGCTTCTGTCTTCTTCTTTTTTAAAAAGATGTTGCTGTTGTCAAGAAAGACGCTAGAACTGATCCCAGAGAAAGAGAGATTTAGATCTTTCAGTGCCTCCTCCTGTTTAATTTACATCCAAGTACTGATTTAATATCGGTCCACTTTTAATGAAGGTTCATTAGAGGATTAACAGAGATTTGAAACAGAGCCCAGTGCAGTCACAGCAGAGTTTCAGGCTCCAAATGACCACTCAGCAAATAAGGTATGTACCACATTGGCAGGATTTTCAGGAACCAGCCAATAAATCGCAGGTTGTATTTTAGAGGATCTGGTTTTTTCCCTTCTACTAGAAATAAACTGAAATGCTTTTAACCTCAGTTCTTTAACTCCTCTTCAATATGTTTCACAATTCAGTGTGCTCTTTTATCACAGAAGTTGCTCTCAACACCCAGTTACGGCAGGTCACAACAGTTTAAAATACAACATGAGTGTTGCTTGTGGAATATATTCTTATTAGCAATCCTATTTTAACTGAAGGATAAAATACTATATATATATATATATAAATCCCTGCATATTTTACATAAACGAAACCATTCAATATTCCATTCTTACATCCATTAAAACTTACTTACACTGTTGAATTTATTTTAACGCTGCCAACAGTTTCAAGTGTACACAGTTCCCCCCATATACTCAACAAACGTTTTCCAATCTTCTCTAAACATATGTTCTTCTTGCTCTCTTATTCTATATGTTAGGTCTGCAAGCTACGCATATTCCATCAGCTTAAGTTGCCATTCTTCTTTAGTTGGAAACTCACTCGTTTTCCATTTTTGGGCTAACAAAACACAGGCCGCAGTAGTGGCATACATAAACAGCCTTTTCTGACACCTGGGAATTTCTGTCTGAATTGTCCCCAACAAAAAGGACTCTGGTTTTTTGAGGGAAAGTATTTTTAAACATTTCCCCCCAATTCATTATGGATTATTTCCCAATACTCTTTTACCCTTTAACACATGAAAAACGTTCTCTCAACCTCCTTGCATTTCCAGCAGTTACCCGATTCCATCTTATACATCTCAACAAGCCTACTCAGAGTTAAATACCATCTGGAAATCATTTTCAAGTAGTTCTCCTTCAAAGAATAATCTGCTGTGAAGATCTGAAGGATAAAATACTGATGCTGATAGGATGAAAGGCAAGGGAGGCCAACAGTAGGTGGAGCTAGAGTCACTGACAGGAAGAGCCAATAAATTCTAGTTCTGTCTCCATTCACTTCTTCTCTGCTGATTTGTACAAGAGCAACCAGCCCCCTAGACGGGTTAGAAGCAAGGAAACAGGCAGCTGGGGGCTACTTGAGTCTGGTGGGGCAGTGCCCCCACTTGCTAATGGACCAGCCTCCTCTCCTGTCATAATGATGGACATTTTGCCTGTCTCCTTCGAATAAGCAGATTGGTATCAGTGGATATAATGGGATTTTCCTAAGAGACCGGCTGGCTGGCTTGCTTGAAATGTTAGGAAAAATGAGCAGAGGTCATTCAAAGCTACAACTCCCATCCTGTTCTAACTCCCTTAAAAAACAAGAGAGGAACTTAAATGGAAAGGATCTTCATTCATCTTGTGCCTTTCATGTTTGGATCTCTCAAAACAATTGGCTGACAGTAGCAGGGAAATCCAAGTCTGCCAAAACGCAGCCGTTTCCATGAATGTGGAAATTAATTGCATGGTAGGATTACATATAGGAAGTCAGCTCAGGGACACCTGATCCCCACCAACACCCTGTTATTTTGTAAGTGAAATTACATCATTCTTTCACCAATTGTTTTAATAGCAAAGGATCCTTGGTTTTCCTTGGACCTCTTTCCTTCTCTGTTCCACTAATATATGCCACATTTCCCCCCGCAGTTTGTTGCTGCATGAATTTAGGCTTTAGCATCAAAAGTATCATTTTGCACAACCCCAGATTCCAGAGAACCCCTTTCAGTATCAAAAGGATTATTTTTACTACCAGAATACATGTCTTGTAGGAGGTTATGAAATCACTACGTTTTCAGCAAGGCTGCCATGAAATATGGAAACTTGTAAGGTTAACTGCTTTGCAGATCAAGGTCTGTTTCTTACCAACTGAACGTGGAGAGAGAAATCACTGTCACCTCTATCTAGTGGGAGTGTGTGCATGTGTGTTTGATGTACACCAGTTTGGTGTAGTGAGTACGTTTCCAAGCTCACCTCTCAGGCACCTGGGGTGGAGTGCCCCTAGGGGCAGAACGGGGTGCTCAGCATCCTGTGCCATCCCTATGGGTGCCACGCACCACGTGCCATGCTGTGCTGTCCCATCCTGTCCTGTCTCTATGGGTGCTGTGGCGCCCCCCATCCCTATGGGCACTGCATGCCACGGGGAGCACGGGGTCCATAGGGATGAGCCACGACACCCATATGGGTGCAGAGCCCCTATGGGATGGGGAGCGACACCCATAGGGATGGGACACGGCCGCCCGCCACCTGCCTATTGTGAAAATCTGACCACCGATTGCATAAAACCATGCGCTGGGGATGGGAGTGCCTACTGCCGAGGGGTGCAAGGCTGATCGCTGGGCATATTTGCACAATCAGCGGGCAGATTTTCATGACAACGATCATGCCAATCACGAAAATCAGGGGTGTGAGCGCCGCCACGCCGATCCACCTGGGGAGATTTTGTCACTCCCCCTAGGCCTCACACCCAGGGCAGTCCACCCCCCCGCACACCCCTTGTGATGTCCCTGCCTGAAGGAGCGTCTCCACCCCCATCATTCAGCCCGGACACTGAGATCTAACTCCGAGGGCCTTCTGGTGAGAAGTGAAGTTACCGGGAACCAGGCCGAGGGTCTTCTCAGAAGTGGCGCCCACCCTGTGGAACACCCTCCCATTAGAGGCCAAGGAAATAAACAACTATCTGACTTTTAGAAGACATCTGAAGGCAGCTCTGTTTAGGGAAGTTTTTAATGTTTGATGTTTTATCATGTTTTTAATAATCTGTTGGGAGCCCAGCCAGATGGGCGGGGTGTATTATTATTATTATTATTATTATTATTATTATTAGACCATCCAAGCGAACATGAATAAGATTGAAATTGTCATGAACTGGCAGGACAATGGGGAGGAGGAAGAGCATCCAGGGTAGGACTGGGGCACACAGGGTCAATCTGGGAATTGGGAAGGAGAAGCTGGTGTAGGAAGTATTCACGGGGTGATGGAGGATGACGAGGGGATGAAGGTCAGTGTACAGGAAGTGGAGTAGCAGGACCCATCATCACAGCCAGAGACTCCTGTCTCCATGAACACGGCAGGCTCTGAGGCTTAGGGAGCAGTGGGCAGGTGCTTTAGGAGGCTGAGGCAGGCAAGGGCCCACAGCCCAGCTCCCTAGCTGGCCAGGTGGGGTTTACTAGCTCTAGGAGGAGGTGTGTGATTCCTCAGCTGGAGTAGGCTTAGAACTGGTGAGGGTCACCTGCCTCATCAAGCTCAGATGCTGCAATCAAGAAGCAACGTGTCTGTGCTGTGTCTGCTCAACTGCCCATGTTGATGGACCTCAGCTTGGATGCTCCAGGATCTCTGTAGGACTTTGGATATGTGGATTGACCCTGGACTGGGGACTTGATGTACTGACTTGCCACCAGGGGTTCAGGCCTGTACTGCAAATATCAATATCCCTGATTGCTCCAGTAACCTCACCCATTGAGAATCATCATTTGGCGGCAGAACAAATGATCTCATGTTCAGTCTCTGGCATCTCCAGGTATGGTTGGAGACTCCTGCCTGAAACCCTGGAGATCCACGTATGGTCTGACTATGTACCGTATTTTTCGCTCCGTAAGACACACTTTTTCCTCTTAAAATCTAAGGGGAAATGTCTGTGCGTCTTATGGAGCGAATGTGTGGTCCCTGGGGCTGGTGGGGGGGGGGAACTGGTGGGGCTGGCAGTGCTCTTTGGGGCTGGCGGTGGGGGAAAGCCAGGCTTCCCCCCCACCAGCCCCAAAGAGCAGGTCGAAAGGAACCCGAAGCCTCCGGAGCACAGCGGGAACTCCTGCTGCGCTCCGGAGGCTTCGAGTTGCCTTCACTGAAGGCAACTGAACGCACCTTGAACACACCTTGTTTTAGAGGGGGTGAACAAGGAAAAAAAAAATCTCCCCCTCTCTGCGCAGTGCCCCCTCAGGAGAAATGCTTCGCTTAAGGGGTGCTGCACAGAGAGGGGGAGATTTTTTTTTCTTGTTCTCCCCCTCTAAAACAAGGTGCCTCCTATGGTCGGGTGCGTCATATAGAGCGAAAAATACGGTATCTAGAACCTTCCTATGCCCATGTCTAGCAAATCTTTCTCCTAGAATCACAGAATCATAGAGTTGGAAGAGACCACAAGGGCCATCGAGTCCAACCCCCTGCCAAGCAGGAAACACCATCAGAGCAATCCTGACATATGGTTGTCAAGCCTCTGCTTAAAGACCTCCAAAGTAGGAGACTCCACCACACTCCTTGGCAGCAAATTCCACTGTCCAACAGCTCTTACTGTCAGGAAGTTCTTCCTAATTTTTAGGTGGAATCTTCTTTCTTGTAGTTTGGATCCATTGCTCCGTGTCCGCTTCTCTGGAGCAGCAGAAAACAACCTTTCTCCCTCCTCTATGTGACATCCTTTTATATATTTGAACATGGCTATCATATCACCCCTTAACCTCCTCTTCTCCAGGCTAAACATGCCCAGCTCCCTTAGCCGTTCCTCATAAGGCATCGTTTCCAGGCCTTTGACCATTTTGGTTGCCCTCCTCTGGACACGTTCCAGTTTGTCAGTGTCCTTCTTGAATTGTGGTGCCCAGAACTGGACACAGTACTCCAGGTGAAGTCTGACCAGAGCAGAATACAGTGGCACTATTACTCCTGTCTGCATAGCCCTGTGCTTTCATTAGCATAAGCTCACCCCGGGTTTGGTTTCTTGACCACACTAGAATGTTACAGAAGCTAAGGAATCACCTGTATTTCCAAGGCCAAGGCCAATAGTTCTTGAGTCTGCATCATGTTAAGCATTTAATGTTTCATACTCACCTGCCCCACTAGCCACTTAAAGATCTCCTTCCTTGATCTTTGTGCCTCCTTCTGAGCTAATCAAGACTGAGAGGATTCATTGCGGGCAGAGAAATCTTGACAATTGCCTGATGAATTGGAAAAGCCTTCGGGTTAAGTGTGGGACAAACAAAATACGCTTGAGCAGTGCAAACCTTTGTTTTAATTCTCTTGACTGAAATGAAAGGTAAAGTAATTTCAAAAGCATTGTTTCATATTTTGCTTTAAGATATCTGCTAAAATGCTCGCTAACCCCACTCCCTGCAGGCAACTTCTGCAGCCAAGCTGGTGCCAAATGCTTTTCTCTGCTTTGGACCACATCAGCGAGGCCAAGATGGGGGGGGGGGTCTTGTTATCTGAGCAGCCCAGGACCTCCATACTCACTGGCCAGGCTTGCGCCCCAGAGTGGTCACTTCAGTGCTGCTAATGCAGCAAAAACAATGTGGGAGGCAGCAGTTACGAGATACCAGTCTCTGCAGCCACAGCAGGCGCTGTGATTCTCCACCTGTTTAACTTCACCCTCGGAGGTACATTCCATTGACTCTTGGGACAGGCAGATAACGCCCCCTCCCCAAGGCCTTGGATCCCAAACACCTTGCAAATTGAACATTTTGGCTCCCGCAAACACCGCAAACCCGGAAGTGACTGTTCTGGTTTGCGAACTATTTTTGGAAGCTGAACGTCTTCCTGCAGCCAATCAGAAGCTGCGCTTTGGTTTCCAAACGTTTTGGAAGTCGAACGGACTTCTGGAATGGATTCCGTTTGACTTCCAAGGTACAACTGTCTACAAGCTGAGCTCAGTAGCTGTTTTTGTATGTACTTTCTGCAGTGAGATAGGGTGGCTATAAACAATTGTCTGAAACCCTTTCTTCAAGCTTCCACAGGTTCTTTGGGTGCTAACTACAAAAGTGTTCTTCTTTCAATCAGCTTTCTAGTCCTCTGATGTCATTTGTGCTAGGTAAAAATTCATGGAATGCAGTTTTGCTTTGAGGCAACCTTATCCTGCACTTAACACTTCAAATACTATAAACACACTAAGCACTATAATAAAATAAAATGGTAAGAGGTCAGCTGGGTGCTCCTTTTTATTTATAACTTTAAAGCACATTCGGAGCACATTTCCCCCCTCAGTGAATTGTGGGCACTGTAGTTTAAGGGTTGCTGAAAACTGCAACTCTGTGAGGGGTGAACTACAGTGCCCACAATTATTTGTACGCACAGTGTGTAATGCAGTCAGTTTTGCCCCCTACTGCCAGCTAACCTCACCAGCTAATTCTCCATCTTCCAAGCAATTCTACCTTCCTCTTGTTGCTCTGCCTCTGAAGTGGGGTTGGAGGATGGGGAGAGGGAACCCAGACCCTCCGAGTGTCCCTATTTTCCAGGGACAGTCCTGGATTTACAGAAGATGTTTACAGTAGGTCTCTCTCTCTCTCTCTTTAAGATAAATGTATTTATTTGGTTTTTCAGATTAAAATTTTACCATCACATACCCAACACACAACAGAAAAACAAGATTCCAAGGAATCTCCTCGACTTCCCTCCTCCCCTTTGTGGGTCCTATTGTTAAACATTTCCTCCTGCATCTTTTATAATAATCCAAATCTTTAATTTCTCCATTGCATCCAAAATTCACCATTAAACTACAAGTGACATTCCAACCCTACTAACAATTTTAACTGTTTACAATGGTCTTGAAGATAAGTTATAATTTTTCCCCATTCCTTATTAAAATTTTGGTCTTCCAGATTTCTGATTCTACCGGTCATTTTAGCCATTTCAGCATAATCCATCAACTTAATCTGCCATTCTTCTCTGGTAGGGACTATGTGAAGATAAAGTCCCACAGAGTAGGCCTCTCAGCCTGACTGAGGTCGCTAGTCATGTATACTTATGCATGTTGGGGACCACATATGAGCATTTGGCTATGTGGCTGAGTAATATGGTAATAATTTCTATTAGCATTTGAATTGAAAATTCTGGGGGAAAGCCAGATGAGAAAGATTTGGCAGCCTTGCTCCCCATGTGCAATAGATGTGGTCAGATAAAGGAGATTAAGTATTCATGCATATCTCATGTGACAGGCTTTGCTTCGAAAACAGAGTTGTTTTTTTACCCTTTGAAAATGGGAGCCAATGAAGTCCAGCTAGTTATACCTTAGTTATAAAGACCACTGTAGGCTATGATTGTAAAAGGCACCCATATTAAAGATTTGGTAGGATGTGCATTTAATTGAATGCCATTATTTGAAAAGCAGGTAAGACTTCTACTCAATTACTGACCAGGTGGAAACTGTATGACGATAACAATTTTCTCCACATCCTCTCCAGCATTTCCTAGTGCCCTTCCATTCAGTTTACTCTGCCGTGAGATAAGATCTCATAGCATTGGACTCAAGCCTCCAGAGAAATGGAGCAAACAATGAACACATTGAAACAGTGTACTGTAGCAGGCCAGGCAAAAAACCAAACATGTGTCAATAGATAGGAACATGTGGACCTTTCTCATGATCTGATATGGCACCCTGGGAAGGTATCTTAGAGTGAGTCTATTGGCCCATCCACCTCAACAATGTTTGCACTGACAAGCAGTGGCTATCCGGAGTCAAAGATGGAAACCTTTTCAGCCACAAAGGGAGATGCTGGAGACAGCTGTACTTGGGACTTCTTGAGGGCAAAGCAAGAATTGAGCCAGAGCCCTTTCTCAACAGCCTCTGTTCAAGTATAATTGGTTTCATTCACACAGAAATGGGAACATGCCTATATGTATTAATGAAGGTTTAACATGGAGAATGGCTAAATGCGTGTTGCTAACATTGGTTTTTTTCCTCTTTTCTAAGAGACTCTTAACCTCCTTAATGGCTTAATGATTATCCTTCGATTGTTCTCTAGCTCTAAACTGAATGTAAATTTGATCATGTGATGAAGCTATTGAGTTGCAAATCACCATCTTGAAAGGGTGGTGGCTTTAGTCTTCTCTGAATGGGGGAGAGAAACACTATTTTGATTTTTGAGTTCTCTTTTATTTCTAAGATGCTGAGCCTGTACTGGACAGCACAAAACATTGTATGGATGTTTGGGATATATCATTTTATGTATTTTGTTCTGAATTTTCGGAGTTCTGCAAGCAAAATTTGAAGAATATTTTTATGGGTCTGCACAATGTTTTATTCCAAAAGGAGTCAGTTCTTATGCTTCAAACTGCACAATATTAATATCTGAAATAGCTTCTGCTCCACTTGACTAACATAATAACTGCCACATGAATAATATTTGATTCTGCTCTCTTTAATCAAGCTCATCACTAAAAACATGACTTTCTGAAGTGAGGCAGAGGTGTAGGGTTTCCTGGAAGGGAGAGGGACAAATTTACTTCCAACCTGACAGGGATATTTTATATGCATCTGACTTCCAGGCAGAGGGGAAATTACCTTTATAATACTTATATATATTGTATATTTCTTGTAAGTTTAATGTTCCAACTCATGCATAAAATGTTCTGGGGACCTGAAATAACCTTTTGTGTAAAAGACACTAATTTCCATATACCTTGTATATGATCAATGGACATTAATATTGAACTGCTGCTTAAACTTTGAATAATTTATACTTAACATGGAACAAAATGTTTTGAGGCAAGCCAGTCATTGACTGTCCAAACCTCAACATTTATGCGGATCTGCTCTCTCCCTGCCTTCCATTGGTGCCATTCTTGCTTGGGCTGTTGCCAATATTTTACCAGCTCCCTGTTCTATTAGAGTTGGCATACCCATACGTTTTCTCAGACATTTTCAATATGTGTACAAAGTAAGGTTTGTGTTTGTGCATAACAGAGAGGTTCATGATAACTTATGCAAATATTTTTATTACCACTCACAGTGCATGGCAGAATATACTGTACAATTTGCAACACAATCCTACTCTCTTTCCCACTTTTATGTGGGGGCGGCTCTTGTCCAGTGTTTGAGGACTGGAGTATGTGAGAGGTTGAGGGAGAGATGAGCTTGGCTACACTGCTTAGGTAGGGATGGGCAAACAGGCTAGTTTGGGTTTCTCTGTTTCATTTATCAAACCTTAAATTTGGTTCTCTGGAATTCCACATCAGTTTGCAATTTTTGGTTTAGAAAAATGTTCTAATGAAAATGCCCCTGAATTTTAGTGCAACCTTCTCCTAATCTTCACATTTTTGCAAAGCAATTTCTCCTAAAACAATGCATTTTGGGGGGTTCTTTTTTAATTAATATATGAATTTATTTGCACAATATACCCCAGTATATGTCTTGTTGTTTTGAACACATTACTTACTGGAGAACTGCCCTGAAAAATTCAAACACTTGTGAATTTTTATGGATGGCTGTGTTTCGGTTTGCATATTTCTCTGGGAAGTACTAATTATCTAAGTTAGGTAAGTAAGACAAAGACAAAATACCTGTATTTGAGTTGGTGACCTTCCTGCTGAAAAGAGGAACAGACTAAACACTTAAACTTGTTTCTGGCTCATAATCTTTCCCAGCTTTCTCCCATTGTCAAGTTCTAAGGTGCTCATGGCGTGTTTAAATATAGCAGCTGGGTTTTACGGTGGCTGGAGATTGCTATTGACTGCAGGAGGTTCTCAAACTTGCCTCTTCTCACACCAAACTGCCACTCCAGCTTTCTTATATCAGTTGTATTTCTAGTCCGAATGCTCTCAAACTCTCCTAGTTCGGCACAGTGGCGTAGCGTGGGGGGTGCCAGGGGTGCCGGCCGCACCGGGCGCAACATTTTTTGGGGCGCGTTTGGCCGGCCCCCCTCGAGGAAGCGGGAACCTCTCCAAGGCGCAGCGCGCCGTCGGTGGATGAAAAGAGCCTCGCAGCAGCAGCAGCAAAGCCGGGAGGAGGAGGAGGTGGAGCGAGCCTGCTAATTGCTTGCTGGGAATTAAGCGGCTCAAAGGCAAAGGAAAAGAGGTGGAGCCGCTGGCCCGGCCGGGAGGAAGCTGGAGAGAGCAGCGCGCCAAGCGCACGTGACGCAAAGGGCCTGCCCACGTGCAGGCTGAGCTCCGCGTGGCGGGGGCGGAGGGAGGCGCTCGCTCTTTCCGAAGAAGGACCCGGCTACTGGATCAAGGCCACAAGGGCCCATGTAAAGTGAGTGGCCAAGCAGACGCGTCAATGAGAAGCACTCAAAGCAGGACCGGGGCACAAGAGCGCTCTCCCTTCCTGCTGTTTCCAGGGGGTGGAAGCGTCGCTGCCTCGAGGGCTTCCGAGATACCCTGGGGTGAAGTCCCGCTTCACCTTCTTGGGAGTCCCTCCAGTGGCGTAGTGTGGGGGGTGCAGGGGGGGCCAGGCGCAACATCTGGGGGTTAGGGTTAGGGGGCGCAAATCCACGGGTTAGGGGGCGCAAATTACTTGCCTTGCCCCGGGTGCTGACAACCCACGCTACGCCACTGGTCCGGCATCATCTTAAAAAATTCAGAACTCTGTTTTTTTCCCCCTTCCCTCCTCCCAAATAATTAATGAAGACTTTAAATGGCAGTTCTTCTAGTCCATGTCTAAGGACACTAACAGAATGTCAAAATGTTTGCCCAAAAGGCAAGATTGGGGCAGTTAGCTTCCTTGGAAGAGGTACCAGAAAATAGGGACAGTTGGAGCATAAAAGCCGCTGGCTTGCCTGAGTTTGCCTCTCTCATTAGATGTGGGACAGTTTGTCTTGTTCTTCTCCGCATACCCCGGAGGCCTCATTAGTTCCAAATGCATCACCTTGGTCTTTGAATCTGATGTCAACAACAGAAATAAGAAACAACCCAAGTTTGTGCTGCCCTCTCTGCCGTTGACTAAAGCTTCTGTCCCACACAAAATCCCCTTTGTGTGGACAGCACTGAAGTTGACTCGTGTGAGCTGGCTGATTATGTGACCTTTCTTAAATTAGATGTGACCAGTGGATGCCTCCAGCACGTCGGTCTAACTTGTCTGTTGTTAAACTCTCCCCAAAGCCCTATTTGATTATGAAAAGCTGCCCTGTGGAATAGAGTTGGCTTCTGGTTGATGGGAAATGGTCATATCTCCACTTAAGTGGCTTCTGGAATTGGCATCTAACTGGATTATTGGAATCACTCAGCAGCTGGAGGGAAGTGAATGACTCATTAAAAAAAGCCAGTCAGTGACTTTCCCCTCTATTTGACAGTTGTTGTTTTTAAAAAACTTTATTGCTTTTCATTAAGCAAAATTAGAATTGCAATGATGATATGAATAAAAAAAGAACAATAACAGAAGTAGTACAAAATAGGAGGAAACAATTGTTTTATGTTTTCTGATTTAGCCCGCAGTACACATATCTGGGAATAAGTCCCGCTGAACACAACAACATGCGCTATTTGTCTTTTGAAATTATTATTTTCAGTGTAACAAAATTATGCTTATCTGATGATTTTACACATCCCGTGTTGTCTGGGTGCAATAGAAATGGGATATCAATAAATATTTTTGTTGGATTAATTCTCACCAGATCTCTATCCCTCTCTCTGGATTGCTAAAGCACAGCAGAGAATTAAGACACCTTAATTTTCAGTAGTTTTCAAAGAAAAACGTGGTTATTTTGACCTTGCTTCCAGGCTGCATTGCTGGGATGTCACTTGCAAAGACTTCTGTGTTGCAGTGCCTTCTCTATGGCAGAAGTGTGCAGAATTTAGGCTTGTGATATTTACTTCATATATATATATATATATATATATATATATATATATATATGTGTGTGTGTGTGTGTGTGTGTGTGCGCGCGCGCGCTAGAACTATGAGCGTTGACATCCAACACCAGGTGAAAAAATGTACACTAGACTTAAGAATGTTTAACCCCATGAATTGGGTCTGAGTCCCAGAACTAAACTTAGATGATAGCTTTTACCTCTAAAAACCCACACACTGTTGGGATACCCATTCTCCCAGCATTCTACAATTCAAAAGTAAAATTTGGGGTTGGTTTTTTTAATGGGGATCAATAATTTTCTGCCAAATAACTGGCAGTCTCAGACATCCTTTCGAATCAAGTAATCTGATGTGCTAATGGATCCATGTTCTACCCACCTCTATGGTACCACTCAACGCATACAGCACAAATTACTCTTCCTCTTCCTCCTCCTCCCCCCACCGTGTAAATAAAGTTAAATAAATATTTAAGGACCAGGTGGAAGGGTCACTGAGGGAGATGGTTTGGGGAGAGGAGGACCCAAATGGCAGCTATTCCCTGATGACCATATGGGGCAGGCCATCTCATTTCTCCCTCTTCTGCAGTCTGGTGGAATAGCAGCTCTTCCACATCTAGCTCCACGTTTTTGCCCCCCCCCCGAGTCAGATTTAGGGGAGCATGACCAGTTCAGTCACACTGGGTGCAGAGCCCCAAGGGCACCACAAAGGGTGCCACAACTATGAAGAAGAAGAAGAGTTTGGACTTGATATCCCACCTTTCATTCCCCTTAAGGAGTCTCAAAGCAGCTAACAATCTCCTTTCCCTTCCTCCCCCAGAACAAACACCCTGTGAGGTGAGTGAGGCTGAGAGACTTCAGAGAAGTGTGACTAGCCCAAGGTCACCCAGCAACTGCATGTGGAGGAGCGGGGAAGCGAACCCAGTTCACCAGATTACAAGTCCACCGGATTTTGGTGTCACACAGGGTGCCATTGAAATTTGAGACTCCAAGGTCTGCACTGCCCTCTCCCACCTATCTGTAGATAATTTGGAGGGGAACACATACAACATGTGCTTCCCCCCATCCCAAAATTGAGAGGGCCCTGTTCTTGGACGTTTTGCCTCTCATTCTGACAAGTCATGTCAATCTGGAGCTAAACCCAAGGGTCCCTATTTTTCTGGGACAGTCCCAGATTTACAGAAGCTGTCCTGGTTTCTGATTTGATCCTGGGATGTCCTACTTTTCATTAGGACATCCCTATTTTCCATTGGAGAAATGTTGGAGGGAGATCCCTGATTCGATCGTGGAATGTCTTGCTTTTCCTTAGCATGTCCCTATTTCCATTGGAGAAATGGAGGGTATAGAGTTATGCAACCCCCGAGCCAAGGAGATCAGTAACTATTCAACCTTTAGAAGACATCTGAAGGCAGCCCTGTATAGGGAAGTTTTCCTTAATGTTTTATTATGTTTTTCTATATGCTGGAAGCCATCTAGAGTGGCTGGGGCAACCCAGTCAGATGGGCGGGCTATGAAATTGTTGTCGTTGTTGAATAATGTCCCTGTTTTCATTGGAGAAATGTTGGAGGGTATGTGAAGGATCAGGAAACACCAGAGTACAACATAGATGTATGATCTAGAACAGGTGTAGAGAAGCTTTTTCAGTCCAAGAGTCACCTTCCTTTCTAGCCCAATGCCTGAAAGCCACATGCCTCTGGTGAATGGGGCCAGAGGAAAAAGCAGGTGGGACAACAAATGTATCCCTCCCCCTGTAAACTAGGCAGGTTTCTCCACGCCTCTATTCTCCATCCAGATGAACAAGGATTTAGGGGAGCACGACGACAGTTCAAAGACACATTCCAGCTCCCAGGGCTGAGGTTTCCCAGGCCTAGAATAACCCAGTGAATTCAAATACATCAGACATGGGATTATACTGATGGGCGCTACTACTCATGTTGTTTACCAATCTTGTGTGAATGGAAGGCTTTTGTCTCTTCTGCCTACAGGCAAAAGAGTAAGAGAGAGATGGCATGAATCTAACATTATTGTATCCAAATATAGTTAGGCACTGAGAACTCTGTCAGAAACTTTTACTGGAAAAGGCAGAAGAAATAGTAACCCAAATGGAAGCGTCTCCCTTGTCGTGTTTCCAGACAAAGCAACCCACGGATGTTCAGAGCCCGTTTATGCCCTTCGGCAGCTCATGACTCATGCCTTTTGGGATGGCGGAGGTCTCTAACTTAAGGCCTACAGATCAGCAAAACCTTCCGCTTTCCATGCCCACTGCTGCTTTCTCGGTTTTAAGTTCTGCAGTTGAAAATGGGATTCTCTACTTCTCCCCCCCCCACCATATAAAAATCACATATAGAATAGAAAGAACTGGAAGTGAATGCAGAACTGGAGAAGTTTGCAAGCAGGAAAATATGGCTGTTCCACAGTTTTCTAGCTCCTATCCCACCCACATTGGGCAGGAGACCTTTCCCCAAGACAGAATTGCTGCAGCCCTTAATACATCCCTCTCAAAAGCAAGAATGGAAAGGGAATGGCAGATTAGGGACCCCACTCAATCCAAGACCAAGCCCTTCAAAAATGTGTGGGTCTTGTGGAGTCATCTGAACCTGCCCTGATGCTAAGGCTTTTGGATGATTTAGGGGACAATAGCAACCCCAACTCCTGCCTAGTAAAGGTAAAGGACCCCTGGATGGTTAAGTCCAGTCAAAGGCGACTATGGGGTTGCGGTGGCATTTGTCCACAGACAACTTTCCAGGTCATATGTCCAGCAGGACTAAACTGCTTCTGGCACAATGGAACACCATGACAGAAACCAGAGTGCATGGAAACGCCATTTACCTCCCCTCTGCAGCGATACCTATTTATCTACTTGCGCTGGTGTGCTTTCGAACGTCTAGGTTGGCAGGAGCTGGGACAGAGCAATGGAGCTCACTCTGTCGCAGGGATTCGAACTGCCGACCTTCTGATCGGCAAGCCCAAGAGGCTCATTGGTTCAGACCACAGCACCACCTGCGTCCCAATGTTGACAATACTTGGCTAGATGCAGGGTTGTTTTTTGAGCAGCAACTTGGGGGAACTGAGTTCCTGTACCTTTTTAAATTAATTATATTATTATTATTATATTTTGGCTAGGGAGGAGAGCTGGCAAACCCCCTCCTATATCTGTAATCAATAAAGTTGTGACCACTTTTAATCCAGATCATTGCCTGCTTGAGTTTATTAATTACATCTTACATTTAGTCACTTCCTAGGTGAGTGGGGGACACTGTGACTGAGCCCACAATAAACAAACAAAGGAGCAAACTTTGGGGTGAGTTTCCCCCAGGAAAAAAACACTGGCTAGATGGACTAATGTTCTGACTAGGTATATGGCAGTTTCATATGTTCAGGAAGGAGGTGGGCAGATAAGGGATGTTTAGGAGTTTGGGGACACTGAGCCGAGAATGGAAGGGGCAAAGTGTTGTGATGGAAAACATCTAAGCCCTGACAGGAGAATCCCACCAATTTTATCCCTTTTTCCAAAACTGAAGTGTTGTGACTTAATAACAGAATAGGGCAACAAGGGCCAAAATGGTAGGGCAGACTTGTCTTTGAAGGACAGAGTGATGGGTTGGCCCCAGTGTGTGACCACTTCTGTCACGGAAAAAGAAGCATATTAATTTGAGCCAGCCAGCTGGTTCTTGGGCTGCCTGCTTGTGATCTTTCAATAATCCTTTAAAGGAGAACTGGCAGGAAGTGGTGGGGGTGGTTGGTAGGGCAAATTCATAGAAAAAAAAAAGAAATCTAATTCTGAACCATCTTATTGTGGGGATACAATTTCCAAAAGAAGCCTTTGGGTATTATGCTTTGGGGTATCTTTGGCTACAGGAAGGCCAAAAATAGTGGCTACTCATTATTGACTACAGCGACACAATGAATTGAACTGAGGATCTCTTTCAGCAGAAGTCTCTTAAACAATCACAAAGAGCTGGATAAATGCTTTCCCCTCTCTACAAGGAATGTATAAATATGCTTTTTTTGATTGCATAGTTTATGGTTATTTGTTCCATCTTCTTTCATGTTGTCCCTGCAAATTCTGCACAACACTTTTTATTTCATGTTTGGTGCTCCAGTGAGCCATTCTCTGAATTTGTGTGTGTGTAGGGGCGGGGTGACGACCTGAGACACAGATGGCGCTGTGCTCTAAGCCACAGAGCCTAGGCTTGCCGATCAGAAGGTCGGCGGTTTGAATCCCCCCGACAGTGTGAGCTCCCGTTGCTCAGTCCCTGCTCCTGCCAACCCAGCAGTTCAAAAGCACATCAAAGTGCAAGTAGATAAATAGGTACTGCTCCGCCGGGAAGGTAAACGGCGTTTCCGTGCACTGCTCTGGTTTGCCAGAAGCGCCTTAGTCATGCTGGCCACATGACCCGGAAGCTGCACGCCGGCTCCCTTGGCCAATAAAGTGAGATGAGCACTGCAACCCCAAAGTCGTCTGCAACTGGACTGAACGGTCAGGGGTCCCTTTAACTCAGTGTTTCCCAACCACTGTTCCACGGCACACTAGTGTGCCGCAAGATGTTGCCTGGTGTGCCGCGGGAAAAATTAAAAAAATCGAAAGATTTTTTTTTTTAAAGTCAAATTTTCGATTGGAGCGCCGTCACTAGATGACCCCTGGGGTTCCCTCCCTCCCTCCCGCTCTGCGCCTCCCTCCTCCTCCTCCTCCTCCTCCGGGGAGGCCCTTCCTGGCTCTCGGCCAAGGCTTGGCGGCTGCCACTCACTCACTCGCTCGCCCACCCGTCCCTCCATCCCTGCACCCGGCCTCTCCCCCTCCGTCCCTGGCGCGGGGGCTGCCGGGATCCGTAGTCCCCTCGCCCTTGGGCTCCGCACCCGCGCGGGGTGCGCGAACTACGTTTCCCAGCGTGGCCTGGCGGGCCGGGCGTTTTGTTTGAAGCGCTCTTCTCCCGGCCATGGAATGAACGCAGCGGCGGCGGCCAGGCGGGCAAGGGCTCTTCTGCGCAGACCCCGCGCAGCCTGCCTGCGCCCCCGCGGAGATCGGGCGGCAGGATGGAGCCCGGGGATCCCCGCGGAGGCGGAGCGGCGGAGGCTGCCCCCCAGGTAGGGCTGCGTTGGGGGGGGGTTTATTTTTGCAATGCTGCATCCGCGCCGGAGGGGACGCATCGGACCGCGGGGAGACCCCTTGGCGGGCGTGCAAGGCAATGCATGCGTGCAGGCGTTGCATGGAGTGCAGTGCAATGCAATGGCAACGCGGCGCCCTGCATGCATGCATGCAACTTCCACCGGCGCTCCGGACTTGGCAGGTGAGGGAGGTCCCCAGTGGGCGGCAGAGAGAGCCGGGAGGGCGAAGGGGAGCCGGGGGGAGCAGTGCTGCTCCCCGAGCCGAGCCCGGGGGGAAACTTCGGCGTCGTTGCGCCGGGTGTTGGAAGCGGAGGCTGGCGGGGGCCCCTCACCTGCAAAACCTGGTCGCCTCTCATATATTTTGTGCATTGCATTCATCGCCCGCTTTCTCCTCCAAGGAGCTCCCGAGGGCGCGCGTGGTTCTCCCCGTGTTATCCTCGCAACAACAGCCCTGCGAGGTGGGTCAGGCGAGTGGCCCAAGGGAGCACCCAGGGATTGTCCTGGCCAGGTGGGGTGATTTGAACCCTGCTCTCTGCCCGGTCTTCGTCCTCATTTAGCCCCCACATGTGCATGACTGTGCATGACTGAGGTTTTCCCCCCTCGTCTTGGCTATGGTGTGAGTCTGTGCTCTTAATTAATGGGGTTCTGCCTTCGGAGAAGATGAGCCAGCCCTCAAGGAGGTGATTATGTAATTTGCTAGCAATTCATGTCCCTCCCGGCGTGACGCTGCGCGCTGACGTCACGGGGCTGTAATGGTGGTGTGCCTCGAGATTTTTTTCATGAAACAAGTGTGCCTTTGCCCAAAAAAGGTTGGGAAACACTGCTTTAACTTTACCTTGTGGGGGGGGGGGGGAATAGGAACAAGAGCATCCTTTAGTTTCTTTTGACATCACTGCTGTGTCCTTTCGTTCATGACAGAAGTGGCCACATACTGTCCCCACTATTCCATGACTGCCAGAGAACAGGAATTCTGATAAGGTACATGATTTCTAGAGCACTTGAGAATTTGTTCCCGGGGGGATGTCATGATCAGGAAGGGTGGATCAGTGTGGAAATGCACTGTTCAGGGAAGAAAACAACCAAGTGAAGAAGATTCCTTTAGGACCAATCAGAAAGGGTCCTAACCCTAACCCTACATTTCTGAGCACAATTCAAAGTACTGTTGCTGACTAATAATAATAATAATAATAATAATAATAATAATAATAATATATTTCGACTCCACCCATCTGTCTGGGTTTCCCCAGCCACTCTGGGTGACTTTCAACAAAAAAGACTAAAAATACATTAGAACATCAGTCATTAAAAACTTCCCTAAACAGGGCTGCCTTCAGATGTCTTCTAAAGCCCTAAACAGTCTCGGCCCTGACGGAGCGTCTCCACCTCCATCGTTCAGCCCAGACACTGTGGTCTAGATCTAAGGACCTTCTGGCGGTTCCCTCACTGCGAGAAGTGAGGTTACAAGGAAACAGGCAGAGGGCCTTCTCGATAGTGGCGCCTACCCTATGGAACTCCCTCCCATCAGATATCAAGGAAATAAACAACTATCTGACTTTTTAGAAGACATCTGAAGGCAACCCTGCTTAGGGAAGTTTTAATGTTTGATGTTTTATCATGTTTTTAATATTCTGTTGGGAGCCACCCAGAGTGGCTGGGGAAACCCAGCCAGATGGGTGGGGTATAAATAATAAATTATTATTATTATTATGTATAACCTGATGCTTTCAATGTTCTTCTCAAAACAAAGTAGGAATATTGAGTGAATAAGTTTTATTTCAGCAGGAGAAAAAAAAGAGAGACTTGGATAAAGTCAACATTTGTTCTATCCAGGGCTGACTCAAGACATTTTTCTGCCTGAGGCAGAGAACAAGATAGTGCCCTCTCCCAAGGTACACACAGAAGCCAATTTGACTGGTAGTTGTTTCTCCAATACTGGTGAAACCCATACTATGGAAAAACCCATCGAGAGAAAAGCCTTTGTCAAGCTCATTTCCCCTTGATTTTCCTGTGTCCACCTTGTGAGCTGCAACCCCTCCCCTTTTCCACAAAAAGGTTCCTGTGGGTGTTGGTGTGTGGGGCGCACTGGGCTGGCAGTTAGCATGGTATTGTGATCACCACCAAATACTAGAAAGGGGTTAAGGCACACATTGCATAGGGTTACCAGATGTCCCTGTTTCCTGGGGACAGTCTCCAGATTTGGAAATAAGTCCCTGGACAAATTCCATCCCCAGAATGTCCCCAGATTTCATCTAATGTCCCCGGGAAACACAGCAGTGGCTCTCTCTCAGCAGCCCGGTTGGCTCTGGCTGGCTTCAGGAGCTGCTTGGAAGTCCCCGTATGATGGTGGTACAGGGTCTCAAAGATGCAGCTTCTAGGCTGCCTCCACCTTCCCTGACCCCAGCAACTAAGCTGGGAAGGGAGACTTCATGCTACCTATCGGAGCAGCTTCCCAACTCCTATTTGCGTGCAAGCAGGAGCAGGGCAGGGATCCCTCAGCTGTGAAGGGAGGCTTCACTCTGCCTATCAGAGCTTGTGTGCAAGCAGGAGAGGGCAGTGATCTCTCAGTTAGGCAATGGGAAGCCTCCCTTCCCAGCTGAGGGATCCCTGCCCCCTCCTGCTTGCACGCAAGTAGGAATGGGATTGGGGCTGCTCCAATGGAAAGGGAGGCATCACGCTGCCTGAGCCTCCTTCTCCGCCTTCCATGCCCGATCCACCGCACACCGCTTCCCCACCACCACTACCGAAGAACCAACAACTCAAGGGTTGCCCAGTCTCATGGAGAAAGGAGATAGAAGCCTTGGAGGAAGGGGAAACATGGCGGTTGAGGTCAAGGCAGCGGCCGCCCGTCTGCCACCGCCACCACTGCAGCATCAACATCCCGAACGTGTAGTAATTAATTAATTAATTAATTAAAGTGTCCCCGGATTCATTGAAAAAAATATATCTGGTAACCTTAGCATTGCAGTGCTAAACACCAAGCAATCTGAAGGGGAAATCCTGCATTTGGGAAAAAAAAAACACTTGAAGCCAGTTTTCGTTTTGAACACAGGCAGCACTATTGCCATTGTTTATATAGCTCCTGTTAAGAGCTTTAAATCGGGGGGGGGGGGGAACTGAAATGAAGTGTCCATTTTCACAAAGAAATGTGTTTCCAATATGGCATATATGCCTCTGTTTAGTGCCTCTTTTGTCATTCTGAGAAGAGAAACCGAGACTACCTGCTGGGGATTCATACTTCAAAAGGGTTGGCTAGCTGAAGTCAAATATTGAGAAGAGAAATCTCAGGTCAAGGTTTGTTTTTCTCAGGAAGATGTGTTTCTATGTAATGTAACCTGGGTATAATGCAATGTTTGCTTCAAAACAGAAACTAGATTGTATCGAGCAAACAGTGAATTGGTGAAAGACAGATAAGTCAAAGGAATTCTCCCACATAGCTCCACTGTCTATCATTTTTTAAAGGGGGAAGGCTCTAATTCAGCCTTCTCCAAGCTGGTGCCCTCCAATGTTTTTGACTACAACTCCCATCATCCACAAACAGGACACTGGCTATGGATGATGGAAGCTGTAGTGAAAGCCTCTGGAAGATACCAGCTTGATGAAGGCCACTGTAGTTCCATGAGTGCCAGTAACAGGGCACACTTGACGTTTATTCGACACAGTAGTCTGAAGGCACAATTCTCCTTCTGAAACTAACAGGCTTGGTGTTGTAAGCTGCTGGATGGAAAAGGTAAAGGACCTCTGGACGGTCAAGTCCAGACTATGGGGTTGCGGTGCTCAACTCGCTTTTCAGGCTGAGAGAGCCACTGAGCCTCTTGGGGTTGCTGATTGGAAGACTGGTGGTTCGAATCCCCATGACAGAGTGAGTTCCCATTGCTCTGTCCCAGCTCCTGCCAACCTAGCAGTTCAAAAGAACACCAGTGCAAGTAGATAAATTGGGATCGCTGGGTGGGAAGGTACATGGCATTTCCGTGCACTCTGGTTTCCATCAGGGTGTTCCGTTGCACCAGAAGCGGTTTAGTCATGCTGGCCACATGACCCAGAAAGCTGTCTGTGGACAAATGCTGTCTCCCTCATCCTGAAAGTGTGATGAAAACTGCAACCCCATAGTCGCCTTTGACTGGACTTAACCATCCAGGGGTCCTTTACCTTTTTACCTTTTTAAATAAGCCACTCACCAGTTGAACATCCACTTTTAAAATATGTGATCATAACATGCAGAGGAGTATTGCTTTCAGATCCCGGGTGGTACATCTCCTGTTATTTCCTGTGTTGCGTTCAATGCTGTCGTACAACAATGTTTTATTTTAATATAAGTCCAGAAAATGTGCATATAATCAGTTTTGCTTTTCTTACATCCCTAAAAGAATCTGTCTTGCTGATATAGTTTTCTCATTCTATGTATATCACTGAAATCAATTTTAATCCAATTTTCAACAGATCTTTTGAACTTTTGCAGAAAAGGTAAATCCTGATTAAATGGGGGGGGGGATATGGGCTGGAATTTTGATACTGCCAATGCTGTGTGGGTGCTGTGAAAAATCTGCATGGATGAGCAGCACCAAACCCATAATAATCACTAGTCTGGAAGCACTTACTCTCTTCTGATAAAGCCCTAGGGCCCAATCCTCAAGGCTGTTTTGTTGAGTTTCAGCTTCACTGAAATGAAGTGCAAACAGTAGCATACTTGTGTGCCCTTCCTCTCATTTTCCATAAGTTTGTAACTCAAAGGGAATATCCCGGAGGACTGTGCCGCAAAGGAATAGTGAAGGAATGCCCATAAACAAATTCAAGGAGGAATGATCGTCTGGCTTTAATCTTTCAAATTTCTGGTGCTCATCTTCCTGCTTCACTTGTGCAGTGAACTTTAAATAATAAATAACGAAAGATTAAGGTTTTTCTTTGACTCCATCTTTTGCCTGAGGAGATAATTAAAACATGCTTCCCACAGAGGTGTGAGGAACTTAAAGATTTCGCCTCAAACATTGATGCAGTCTTTGGTTCCTCTTCTGATTATTATTATTTTGTGGGGTTCAGAATATGAGCAGTTATGGATTTGTTGTTTTAAAATAGGTCAGCCCAGAGTATAACTGAAATGAGGCATGGCTATTATAATCATTCCTTTTTCCTCAGGAATTGTGTAACTCAAGGTTACACCCTCTTTTTGCACCCTCTTTTTGTTGTTAAAAAGTGTGGCACTTACTGTAACAACTTCCTGGTGAGCACTGGCACCTATTTTTCTATTTAAAAAGCCCTGATTATTATTATTTATCACAGGTCAATGCCACCCTTCATCAACGGACCACAGGACAGTTTACAATATAAAAGCACAAAGTGCATAACATAGCAACAAACAAAAACAAGGACACCCCACTCCCCAGTTTAAAAGGCCATAGAATTAGCCAAAGGCCTGGGAGAAGGGGGACGTTTTTGCCAGGTGCCTAAAGATGTACAGTGGTACCTCGGGTTAAGAACTTAATTTGTTCTGGAGGTCCGTTCTTAACCTGAAACTGTTCTTAACCTGAAGCACCACTTTAGCTAATGGTGCTTTCCACTGCCGCTGCGCTGCTGCTGCGCAATTTCTGTTCTCTTCCTGAAGCAAAGTTCTTAACCTGAGGTACTATATCTGGGTTAGCGGAGTCTGTAACCTGAAGTGTCTGTAACCCGAGGTACCACTGTATAATGAAGGTGCCAGGCGAGCCTTGCTGGGGAGAACATTCCCCAAGGGTTGTTGTCCGGGAATCTGCTGCTTGCATGATGCCGGTGCAACGTCTCTGCTGGCCAGCTCCTTGTCTCTAGACTGCAGGCCTAGACAGCTTATCTTCTCTTTTGGACAGCTCCCTCACCTTGCTAGCAGATGGGGAACCTGATGCATTGCAACACTGCTTTGGCTATTTCATTCCTTGCAATTTTGTGGGGGTTTTTAAATAAAAAATTGCTTTAATATTTTAAAATTATTTTCATATAGGTGCTGATGATTTCTATTTATGGGGAAAAATGCAGGAATTATTTAGTGATTTTTTTCACCACCCATTTTAAACTATACCTGATGGTATTTGTCTGTAGTCCAGAGCTGGGATCAATGTATATATTTTAATCGCACGGTCACATACTGGAACAGCTTCCTTAAAATAAAAGCAAACTTCACTCTCTAAATCTCACTTGAGAAGGTTTGCCTGTGTGTGTGTGTTTATCTTTGTTCCAATCTTAGGTTTCATGTTCCTTATCCTTTAAGTTGACAGATATTGGATTACTTTTTGCCAAGTTATTCTTTAATAAAAATTGAAAAGAGAGCCTTACTGCCCTTAATGCTATTAAGGGACTTTAATATAGTGTAATATGATTGCATGGTACTCTATTTATTAAAACAATTGACATAAATGTGTGTAAGTTCAGGGCTGCTCGTTTTGCTTCTTAGGCGCAACCCTTCATTGTGGTGTGGTGTGAGAGAGACAGCAACATAACATTGATTATCCCATTCATTCCCAGAACAAATAAAGTAAAAATGGAAGCCTTAGAGAAGAGTTGTTTGCCAAGAGACAGATGAATTACACTCCCCCCTGCAGTTCTCATAGTCTGCTTTATGGGCAAAGAATAAACAACTGATTTACCAAGGTGGGTTTTAAAAGAAAGCCCTCACTATCTCACAATAGTGTGATTTGAATTGGTTCATACATTGGCTGAATATGCAGACCATGTGGGTTGGGGACTTGGGCTTGTCTACATGTAGAACATCATGCACAAGCTAAAGTGTTGATCTGTTAAACATCCGAACATAGCAATCTGCATTACTTTGAGACAGACCAATGGTCCATTTAGCTCACTATATTCTACACTGTCTGGCATGCAAAGTACACTCCCACTGAGCTGAAGCATTTAGGATTTGTCCTTGTTACTGAAGAAAACTGGCCAAATCCAGAGATGAAATCATTGTCAGAACTCAGAAAACACAGACTCCAATTGCCTCTATTCACCTTTCTCCCCCCAATGCCTCTCCGTTGTAAATAACTCTGTTTCCCCTTTTGGGGATGCTTTTAAAGCTGTCACTCTTCAGATTTTTACCCCTCTCCCCCTGTAACATCTTTAGATATTAAATCACTAAGGGGGAGGTGATGTGGTTGCCTCCTGATGCAATTATGAAGGCCCAAATAGGCCTATTTAGGGGTCTGTATATACTGTACATAGGGACGCGGGTGGCGCTGTGGGTAAAACCTCAGCGCCTAGGACTTGCCGATCGCATGGTCGGCAGTTCGAATCCCCGTGGCGGGGTGCGCTCCCGTCGTTCGGTCCCAGCGCCTGCCAACCTAGCAGTTCGAAAGCACCTCCAGGTGCAAGTAGATAAATAGGGACCGCTTACCAGCAGGAAGGTAAACGGCGTTCCGTGTGCTGCGCTGGCTCGCCAGATGCAGCTTGTCACGCTGGCCACGTGACCCGGAAGTATCTGCGGACAGCGCTGGCTCCCAGCCTCTAGAGTGAGATGAGCGCACAACCCTAGAGTCTGGCAAGACTGGCCCGTACGGGCAGGGGTACCTTTACCTTTATATACTGTACATACCTACAGGCCCACAATCTAAATAATGCCACACACGAAAAATAGTGTTTGGCAACTTGTAACAGCTGCCAGGCAGTGGGGGTTAGTCCTGCACTCCAGGGCCCCACTTGGCAGAATGAGAAGGAACCACATAGTTCTGAAATGAAGAAGAGCAGACATGCTACCTTTTGAAGTAAGTGAATTTATGCACATCACCATCCGAAGCTGCTCCCACCCCCTGTAATAGCATTTGGACAAAAGCCTGGAATTACCTGACAGCATCACAGCAGTCAGGTCACGAATATGAGAATAGAGGCATTCCAGCAAGTACTCAAGACTGTGCGTATCGCCTGTGAAACGCAGACGTATGAAAATATACCTTGAAATTGGCTTGCTTGTGGTGGCAGCTAATGGATACAAGCTATGCACAGGCACAAGTTGCAAATAGAAATAGTTTTTGTCCAGATTCTCATGCTGGTTCAGGAGTGGTCCATACTAGCCAGAGGTGGGTTGTGGGTATCTAGTGCAACTTCCATGTGCACTACAAGGTATTGATGATAATATGTCTCCATCCATGTTGCAGTGAGGTTGAGAACTCATTTTCCCAACAAATGCACCAAGCTGCATGTTTATTGTGGCACATCTGAACCCATCACACCACGAAAGTTTTAGATATAAGATACTTTGCGGCAGTGTCACTGTTCCTGAAATCCTTGGCTTAACATTCTTCCCTGCGTAGAGAAAAACCAAATGACTACACACTCAGAGAGATACACATTTTCCTCAAACATCGCTGCTTGCCCTTTAATGAACAATTTCAATTAATGGATGCATAGCCTGGACTTATCCTCTGTATTAAAAGCTTTGCTATTTGGTTCTGCCGGAGTACAAACCTTGCTGCTGAAGAAATGATCTTGTGAAATCGCTCCAAGCTCTTTGTTCCTATTTTTACCACCAAATTTGCCTGCAGCTGCCAGTTTGAATTACTTCCATTTACTCTATGCTGAGAACATGCACGTTCTTTTAATGGAGGAAAGTAAAAAACTAAAGGGTGGAGGGTTTCATTTACTAAAGTGCTCTGTAGAATTCTTTTATTATTATTATTATTAAATGCAGAAAGTCTATGTCCAGGTTTTTTTGCTTGACAGTTTCCTTCCTAGAACCTCCCAGCCCCACTTTTTAGGAGGGGAAAATCTAGCTGACTGTCACCCAACCCAATTACTAAAATCTAAGTCAGCAAAATGAATTGTGACATACATACATGTAAGGTCTAGCAGTGCTTTTTCTTGAATATTGTGCACTATTCCTTTGCAGGGTTGAAGAGTTCATCTTAAGATTACTTTTATTCCCCCTCCCTCCCTGGGTGGATAAAGATTGCAATTGCGTAGACAAAGTAAACTTTTCACTTTTCACTACTGTCCATGGTACAGCGGAAAAACAGTGGTGCAAAACATTGGGTATTCTGCAGAAAACAGAAAGCTCGGATATTTCATCGCTGTTACCTTCGTTTTTAAAACAAGCAAATACATAATTGTTCTGATCCAGCTGCTTGGGTAATGAATTGTGCATCCAAACTTATTCTGTGCATGGATTTCTCTGGCTTAATCCTAGCTAGGATTTAGGGTATCATGTGTTTACCCCCGGTTAAATATTTGCCCACCATCTTGTTCAAAAAGGGGCAGCTGCCTGCTCAATCCAGCCAGACCTTTGCTGCACAGATGACTGGTGACGTTGCCTGGAGCAGATTTCAACATAACTTGGGAAATGAGTAATAGCTGAATAGTCACATAAGGCAAGCTGGCGTAAATTATGGCCTACCAAGCCAAACACAGGTCACATGAATTCATATGCAGAGTTGACATAAACAAATTTGGGCTGAATAGAGACTGGTAGTAGCTAGCTCACTGCAAAAAAATCTCACTGCAAAAAATCATTGTATGTCTTAGTTATGTGCTGTGTGCACTATGCATCTTGTTTGCCAATTAATTAGCAGTTGGGAGTGCAGGTCATACCCACACTGATGGGATATTTCACTATTTTGACAGGTTACCATCATCACAGAATTAAATAATTGTAGAGTTGAGACCCGAAGGGTCATCGTTCAGCCCGTACATTGAGGTCCAGCTCCGAGGGTCTTCTGGCAGTTCCTTCTTGAACTATGTACCCATTACATGGAACCTTACGAAAGGACAATACGATTGGACTCTTTGTGCCCTTACCACAGCAAAAAGACTGACACTGATGAATTGGAAAAATAAAAGCGTGGCCCCCTTCTATGATTGGATGGAAGACATATACAAACTCACAACATATGAACAACTTGCATATAAACGCAGACTTGCCATGAACAAATTCAATGATATTTGGAATCCATTATTACAAATACTGTAATGGGTTGTCCCCGAAGGGGACAATGACAATAAAGATATTATTATTATTATTATTATTATTATTATTATTATTATTATTATTATTATTTGTACAATAACAACTTTGTAAAATATATAGTTTTGGGTTTCCCCCCTCCCCCCTTTATTTTCCCTTGTACGTGGGTTCTCTTTTTCTTTTTCTCTCTCTTTTATTTACGTCTCACCATGTTTGGTGCACATATAATTCTGTACTTTTTGAACTTTCAGTAAATATGTGATTATATATATATATATATATATATATATATATATATATATATCTCACACACACACACACACATATAACATATAACATATATATATATCTGGGCTTTTTCTAAAGGCTTCAGAAGCACTCTCCCAATCTCTACCTTTATCACTATCTCCACTTTTGATTTCCAATGCCTGTTCAGAGATATTGTTGCCTAAAGCAGCACTTCCTTTATAATTGTGCAATACCTACAACACGTTTGTTCTGTTATAGATGAATAGGGAAGGGAAAACTCAACAGTGCATATGATAAATGACATCCTTTTCTTCTTCTTAGATCTATCAAAGACTTCCCCTTTTCCTCCTCATCAGTCTTGTGGTAGAGAGAGTGATAAGGCTAAGATGAGGTTAGTTTTGAGATAGATTGAATCTGTCAGTGTATTGTAAACTTTGGCGAGGCTCCAAGCAGCCTGAAAATTGGTGAGCGGAACTGAGGAAACGCTCTGTGCAGCCATAAACTAAAGATGTGTTGGTGAGATGATGTGGCAGGCCGAAAATTTGTGATCTCTCTCTCTCTCTCTCAAAAAAAGAGGACGTACTTTTCATATATAACGTTGCAAGCACCCACTAGACTTGGGTCTAGGATTATTATCAATCCAGCAAGAGTGCTGCTAGGAACTCCATAAAACAATAACCGGATGGAACATATTTCTGCATGAAGAAGAAGGAGGAGGAGGAGGAGGAGGAGGAGGTAGTAAAGGACCCCTGGCAGTTAAGTCCAGTCGCGAACGACTCTGGGGTTGTGGTGCTCATCTCGCTTTACTGGCCGACGGAGCTGATGTTTGTCCTCAGCCAGTTTTTCTGGGTCACGTGGCTAGCATGATAAAGCTGCTTCTGGCGCAACGGAACACTGTGACGGAAACCAGAGCACATGGAAACTCCGTTTGCTTTCTAGCTTCAGAGGTACCTATTTATCTACTTGCACTGGTGTGCTTTCGAACTGCTAGGTTGGCAGGAGCTGGGACCGAACAATGGGAGCTCACCCTGTCATGGAGATTTGAACCGCTGACCTTCCAATTGGCAAGCCCAAGGCTCCGTGGTTTACACCACAGCGCCACCCGCGTCCCTAATATTAATAATAATAATAATAATAATAATAATAATAATAATAATAATAGTAATAGTAATAATAATAGCAGCAAGAGGTGGGATGCTGGCTTGTAACACCTCCACACCCCATTTCCTCAGTTAACAGCGCCTTCCTGCTTACTTTCTTAAACAATTGTTTTCTGTTGTGAGCTTAATCGCTTGGCTGAGCTTCCGTGGCTCCTACACACAACATCCCAACAACACATTTGCTATAGGGCAGGCAAATACATTAAAAATATATCATTGGGAAAAATATGTGCTTACTTTTCCCACTGAAATGAAAGGGACTGAAAAATATTTGGTCTTCCTCGTTTCTAATTCTTCTGGTCATTTTTGCCAATTCAGCATAATCCAGGAAGACCAAAATTTTAATAAGGAAGGGGGGAAATATATAACTTACCTTGAATATCATCGTAAACAATTAATAGGATTAGCAGGATTGGAATGGTACTTGTAGCTTAACATTGGACTATGGTGATAATGGAGATTTAATAGAATTGGATTAATAGAGAAGATGCAGGAGGGGAAAAAATTAACACAAGGACCCACAAATAGGAAGAGGGAAGTCTAGGGGTATTTATGGAATTCTCTTTCTATTTTGGTTGTTGGATAATTGTTCGTAAATTTGAAAATTAAATAAATTTGAAAAAAAGAAAAAAGAAAAATATTTAACTCTGAGCAGAAAGTACTCCTTCTATTTGCCACCAATAAGCAGGGTGCACAAGATTCTGGGAAGAGAAGAATAGCTTTTGTGCTTTCTTCCCCATATCTTGGATAAGGAAAATAAGTTATGCAAAACCAAGCCAAAATATACAAATTTATGCAATCTGTAGCTACCTTCCTTACCCTGGTGCCCATTCAGACATTGTTGAACTACTGCACCCATCAGCTGCCTCCCAACTCAGGTTGGTCCGTTGCTTGGAATGATGGCAATTGTGGTCTGTCAACATCTGGAGGGCATCAATTTAGGGAGGGTTGACCTTGCAGAATCCAGCTGTTCTTTGTGCAGAAATTGAGTTGCCTTGATGCAGAATTCTGCTATATAGATATATTAAGTGCAGAGCTACGCTTGGCCTTGTTTATATTCATTTCACGTTACACTCAGTCGTATTCATTCCAGCTGGAAAGCCTTGAGCAGTCATTAGCAATCATGCCTGTCCATATACAAGTTCTCCTTTGATGTTTCCAGGATATGATAAGACCACCCATATCACATTAACTTGGGTGATCTCAACAGAGGGAAGGAGCAACTTTTCTTCATCAAAAAGCAAGAGAGGGCACAATTTTCTTTCCTGGAATTGCCGGCATCACCTGTCATCGTGTCGCATCAACTTTTGCTGTCACATGAAATGATATATGACGGCAAAATGAAATACTGTGTCTGTTTTGCCATCGAAAGCAAAATGGTTTTTCCAAGGTAGGTATCTGCCTTTAATTTGGAATGCATAAACTTGATCCAATCTGACTGCATAAACAGCGGCAGTCCCACTTCTTAGCTTTCTGGATCAGCATGTATTCTGACTTACAAACATTTTTTCAGTTATTTCTGGTAAACTTTGTCCAAATCTATTTCAATCAAGTTTTCCTTCTAAACGCTGGATTTATATACTGTACACAGGATCTGGCATGCGCGCATGCACAAACACACACACACACACACACACACACACACACACACACACAGAGAGAGAGAGTTTTCCATATACAGTCATACCTCAGGTTGAATGTGCTTCAGGTTGAGCGCTTTCGGGTTGCGCTCCGCAGCAACCCGGAAGTATCGGAGCATGTTACTTCCGGGTTTCGCCGCTCGCGCATGCGCAGATGCTCAAAATGACATTACACGCATGCGCGGAAGTGGCAAAACGTGACCCAGCCACACGCAGACACGTCATCACATCTTATGTTCTATTCAGGATGCGAATGGGGCTCCAGAATGGATCCCGTTCGCATTCCGAGGTACCACTGTGTGTGTGTGTGTGTGTGTGTGTGTGTACACTTTACCTGCCCCCTGTCAGCTCACATTTTTTGTTTAGATGAAAGTGCCATTCGTTTAAATGGAACTCATTCCAAATTAAGTGGGTTTGTTTTTGTTTAGTCATTTAATCGTGTCTGACTCTTCGTGACCCTATGGACCAGAGCATGCCAGGCACTCCTGTCTTCCACTGCCTCCTGCAGTTTGGTCAAACTCATGCTGGTAGCTTCAAGAACACTGTCCAACCATCTCGTCCTCTGTCGTCCCCTTCTCCTTGTGCCCTCCATCTTTCCCAACATCAGGGTCTTTTCCAGGGAGTCTTCTCTTCTCATGAGGTGGCCAAAGTATTGGAGCCTCAGCTTCAGGATCTGTCCTTCCAGTGAGCACTCAGGGCTGACTTCCTTAAGAATGGATCGGTTTGATATTCTTGCAGTCCATGGGACTCTCAAGAGTCTCCTCCAGCACCATAATTCAAAAGCATCAATTCTTTGGCGATTAGCCTTCTTTATGGTCCAGCTCTCACTTCCATACATCACTACTGGGAAAACCATAGCTTTAACTATGCGAACCCTTGTTGGCAAGGTGATGCCTCTGCTTTTTAAGATGCTGTCTAGGTTTGTCATTGCTTTTCTCCCAAGTGGGTTTAGGCAACAGTAAACAAATGCTGTCTATGTTAAAGTCTGACGGAACTGCAGCTTTTTCAGTAGGTGAAGAATGTTAGAAGAGTAGAAGAATGTTAAGGAGAAAGAAGATGAAGCAAAAAGTATTTGAAAACCTAAAGAATCAGAAAGGAAAATGGAAGAGGCCAAGAATGGGGAAGGAGTCTAGTTTGAAGAGGAAAGAGAAGGGATGAGGCAACTGAAGATTGCCCTGCTTTTTGCAATTTCCCCCCTCCCAAGATTGCACTTTCTCTCCATACCCCTTTCTGGATATCATAATTTCATCTGATTTATTTCACAGTGGTCAATATGAGAACATGTGTAACAATTAATATATGCATGCGGGATCTGTTACATATAGCGAATTAGGGAAGAAAAGAGTGGGCATCTGTTGATACATGCCGAGCAGCTAGCTCATGTATTTAACTTCTTCTGACGCCCTAGACAGCATGATGTTTGAACAATTTCCTGAGGACTCGCTGTAATATTCATCAGCCACTATGACACATTTTCTCTTGGAGCAATGTCAGAGAAGGATGTCTTGAAAGGAAACCCAACTGCAGTGATTAAAAGAAGCATTCACACTCACATAAAAGCGGGTATCTGGAGATTCAGCACAGCACTGGAATGCACAATTGGTTTATTTTTTTAAAGAAATATTTTTCAAAAGCCAAGGAATTTTACCTTCAATCTATAATTTAACATACAGGGTTTTTTGGGGGTCTTTTTTTAAAAAAAAAACATATCTGTGACTGTTCTGGATTATCCTTTCTTAGAGGTATAGAAAATAATGATGAATGTGTTGCTATTCCACATGCTTTTAAAAATTCAAGGGTGGTTAAAGAAGAACAAGTCGTGCATCTGAAGGTACCCAGATAGGAAAGTTCCTGGTTGAAGGTGGCAGCAGAGCAGGAACAGTTGTGAAAATGAATGAAGACTGGATGTTTGTGGCCATAGATCTGACTGGTTATTCTCCAACAGTTTCTCAGGGGTAGAGCTCACCATTAACTGCTGCAGTATCACAGCTTCCTTCCTTAGCTTGTCCCCCCCCCCCCCCGGCTGTGTTGGTATCCCAGCCACCATTTTGCATGCTCCAGACCAAAGGTCATTCCAGGGCATTATGGGGAAATGGGGGGAATTGGCATCTACTGCACGCATGCAAATACAGTGGTACCTCGGGTTACATACGCTTCAGGTTACATACACTTCAGGTTACAGACTCTGCTAACCCAGAAATAGTGCCTCAGGTTAAGAACTTTGCTTCAGGATGAGAACAGAAATTGTGCTCCGGTGGCACAGCAGCAGCAGGAGGCCCCATTAGCTAAAGTGGTGCTTCAGGTTAAGAACAGTTTCAGGTTAAGTACGGACCTCCGGAACGAATTAAGTACTTAACCCGAGGTACGACTGTAATAGTGGAAAATACTCTGAGAAACTTTGGAGAAGTGGTCTTTTTCTAGTCTGGTGAGAAAAAGAAAAATCTCAGAAATCTGAGTAGGGCAAAAACAAAACCTCAGTGTCTTCCGAGAAATTTCAGTTCAGCACTAGAAAAACAAAACAAAAAACTACTCGACTTGGAGATGAATAAATGTAAGTTGCAAAAGAAACGGCACTGGTAAAAAACAACAAAGCAAAACAAAATCTAAAAACGCCTCTTTGTTTTACTTCCTTGAAACTTATCCTTGCCACATATTTCTGATGCAATTCTGTTGTCTGGCCTCAGCTAAGGTCAGATGCTTAAACTTTGCTTGTTATCAGGTGATCTTGTGAAATGTCCAAAGCTGCTAAATTTGTCTACGTAAACACTGGCATGGAAAGCATTTACAGTGTCGCTTGCAAAACTGTACCATGCTTGCAAAACACACATTCTTGTGGACTGATTCCCAAGTGCATTTTCTGTCACAAAGCCAGCATCTCTCCACAAAAATCTTTCTCTTGGGAAACATTATAAATAAATAATTGCCCATCTTTTGTGAAGCAGGTATGTTTGTAATCGCTTGCTCGGCAACTTGAGGATACAATATTGACTTGTGGTCAATATGGTGATGGTGAACAAAATTGAATGCCAGAATTGAAAAGGTCTGGCAACCCAAGTCTTGTTCCTTCTCCTCTAGTATGAGAAGGTTTAGCTGATGGATGGATTTCCTTTATATAGCACCTTTTGTGCCAATGAGCTCAAGCTGATATACATGGTTCTCTTTCTCCTCATTTAATCCGCACAACATTTTTTTTTTTTAAAGGTAAAAGGCAAAGGACCCCTGGATGCCTGGATGCTTAAGTCCAGTCAAAGGTGACTATGAGATTGCAGCTTTCATCTCACTTTCAAGCCAAGGTAGCTGGCATTTGTCATGGACAGCTTTCCAGGTCATGTGGCTAGCATGACTAAACTGCTTCTGGAGCAACGGGGCACCGTGACAGAAACCAGAGTGCATGGAAACACTGTTTACCTTCCCACCACAATGGTACCTATTTATCTACTTGCACTGGCATGCTTTCAAACTGCTAAGTTGACAGGAGCTGGGACCAAACAACAGGAGCTCACCCTGTTGCGGAGATTCAAACTGCTGACCTTCCGATTGGCAAGCCCAAGAGGCTCAGGGGTTTAGACCACAGCGCGGCCCGCATCCCCCAACAGTAACAACCATAGGAGGTAGGTTAGGCTGGGAGGCAGTGACTGACCCAAGCTGAGCTTCATGGCTGAGTGGGGATTTGAATGTGTGGGTAGTGTGTGGGTAGCCTTGGGGCCCAGTACAGCTATATCTGGTGCCACCTGGGAAATTATTATAAGAAAGGAAGAGCAGACAGCAGAATATTACCATGAAATATGTATTGTACAGCCCTAAGATCCTGCAATTTCTTCTAAGCTGTCAAAGGCTGCAGTCATATAAGTTCTGCCCAGAGGAGAAGGAGGACCAGTTAGTGGAGATGTAAACCTCTGCCACCATTGCTACTCCAGCTCCAACTCTGGTGCTCCGATGGTGATAAGGGAAAACTGGTGGCATTGCAGGGGCATATCAGGTGGCAAGGCTTCAGGGAATCCTATCCCTCCCACGGTGGGATGCCAAGAAGCAAAAACAAACAAGCAAGCAGAGTTCTTACCAAGTAGTTTATTCAGTATTCACAGAGAGACAAAGGAATGTGGTCTCTCTTAGATAATGGCGTTGCTCCAAGTAAAGTCCCACCCCTCAGGCCCTCCTATTCTACGTCACCCCTGCGCCGCTGATTTGTGCTGTCTGCCTCTGAGATTTCTGTTCTGCTACCCTCAAGGCATGCTGGGTCCTGGGAGAGAGGGGATTAGGAATGCTTTCAAGAGACACTGAGTCTGTTAGCTGTCTTTACCCCAATGCTTCTTCTTCCTGCTGCTCTCCTCCCAATATTTCCCAGCTTCTCCTCTCTGCAGCCTCTGAACTGTGACCTTCTGCAAACCACTGTTCTAAATCTATACTGTCCTCCTTTTCTCGGGAAGCTGAAGAGAGAGGGGTGGCGGTTCCCACTATTCGTCTATAGTCCAGCCCCTGACATCAGGGGAGGCTTGGGGTTTGCTTAGATACAAAGCTGCTTGTGATGGCCTGGGATTCGGATGCTGAACCTGAGGGATCCCAGCTTGCACAGGATTCCCTGCCTCTAGAACCAGCTGAGCCGGGGTTGGGGCATGAGCCTGAAGGATCCTCACCTGTGCTGGATCCTCAGGTGCAGGCATCAGTTGAGTCTGCTCTGGCTCCTGAGGTGATGGAGGACCCATTGCCTGCAGGTGCCCTGTCAGAGGAAGCTGAGGTTGCCTCTGGGTCCGGTAACCTTCCAGCCTCTCCTGAGGTGCAGAGGCTCAGGGCAGAGAGGCGGAGGGAGCTAGGTTTCCACAGGAGGAGTGCTCGCCTCCAGGCTCGGGGCCGCCCTATGCCTCGGGGCAGATAAAAACCAGCCAGCCCCAGTCCCAAGATGCGGGAGCAACATTGTTGGTTGCTAGTTCCTGCCAGAGCCCTGTCCTGCTTTCCTGCCTGAGCTCCTGATCTTCCCTGGCTCCCTGCTTGCAAGCCTGTTCCCAACTTCACCCGACTCCCTGCCTTGCACCCAGCTTCAGCTACTACGGACTGCCTCCATGTTGCAACTTTGACCACGGACCGGACTTGGACCCCGCCTCTTGGGTAACCCACGGGACCAGCACACTCCTTCTTCTAGATGTGCCTTGAGATTTCTTGAGGGAATATGTCAGCCTTAGATCTTTTACGCTCATCCCCCCCTCCCTGGTTGGGATCAATGCGAGGGGGTGAAGGTTAAAAGTGAACAGGGGATGCTAAAACCTGCCCCCTACCTTTTGCCCTACTGGTGCAAGCTTAGCAGGACTTAGACCCTGCACAAATTCTTCCTCTGCCTGAGTCACGCACATAAAATGCCCTAACTGAACTTTTGCTGAATTCATGATGAAAATTCAACTAACCTTCTTAAATAATAATCACAGGATCTAATGTAAAAGCATCTGTATATAAATATGGAATAATAACAACCCCTTTCCAGTCTTGTTTTTCTCCAATTCTATTCTTTTTTTACGGGAAGAAGCAGAAATCACAAATTGGTCAGTGCTGTTTGTTTGCAAATATACTGTACCCCAGCTAGTTTTACTTCTGCATTTGAGTTCCATTTATAGGTTTTTATTTCTGCTGCATGGAAAGAACTTGCATTCGAAAGCTCTGGCAGCATGTTTTTGCTTGGTCATCTGTACAGTTCCTTTTGGTATATGACTAGTGGTGTGGTTGAGGGGGGAGTGTTAGGGAGTTGGTGGTTTTTTTCAGAGTGAAAAGTTTATTCTATTTTTGACACAGTGGAAAGCCGTCTCTTCCTTCTGTAATTTTGAACCTGGAGCATTGCTTTTAATTCTAGAGACAAAGCAGCAAGTAGTGATTATACTCTTGCATTATAACATGTGCTACGGCCGAATGCGGAAAAATTGCCTCCAAATATGGAAATTAGTATCATAAAGTTTTTGCCAACGGAATGTGTGGGGTTGGCAGAATACGACTGTCAGCGGGAACCAGCCCGTTTCCCTCGAATGTGCTCTTCAGATCTGAAATTATAATGCTCTCTTGGAAAAGAAACTACTTTGCTCACTGGTGAATCTTTAGATAAGCGAATAAAGGAATATTCACATGAACACTACGGTAAAAAGGTAAAGGTACCCCTGCCCGTACGGGCCAGTCGTGACCGACTCTAGGGTTGCGCGCTCATCTCACTCAAGAGGCCATGAGCCGGCGCCGTCCAAAGACACTTCCGGGTCACATGACCAGCGTGACGAAGCTGCAGCTGGCGAGCCAGCACCAGTGCCGCACACGGAAACGCTGTTTACTTTCCCGCTATAAAGCGGTACCTATTTATCTACTTGCACTTAGGGGTGCTTTCGAACTGCTAGGTGGGCAGGAGCTGGGACCGAACGACAGGAGCTCACCCCGCCGTGGGGATTCGAACCGCCGACCTTACGATCAGCAAGTCCAAGGCACTGAGGTTTTACCCACAGCGCCACCCGCGTCCCATGAACACTACTGTACAGGGGACTTAAAAGGAAATCCTTGGCTTGAACAAAGAACAAACCTGTATTGGTTTTACAGATTCTCAGCAGTTTGTGGCTCCCCTTAAAGATTCCTGAAAGTATTAATTTGGTGAGCAGAAGTGGCTTGCTGTGTGGGATGGAGGTGGATTCATAGAATCATAGAATTGTAGAGTTGGAACGGACCCCGAGGGTCATCTAGTCCAACCCCCTGCAATTCAGGAATCTCTCTTTTTTTTTTAAAAAAAAAAAGATATTTATTAAAAGTTTTTAAGATATAACAAGAAAAAAGAAAAATAAACATACAAAATAAAAAACAGTTAAAAACACACATTAATTTTCAATAACATAACTTCCATACACTTATTTCCTCAGCTCCTCATACCTCCCTTCTTTGTATTCCAGTTCGATTTGTTAGTTCAGCAAATCCTTACCATTAAACTTTTACCCATTTGTGAAACCTCTTTTTTCCCCCACATCTCTTAAAGCATTACAGCTGGAAACCGCTTAGTTTCTATCCAACATCCTTCTAACATTCATTAATTTTACAATGTTTCTGTAAATAATCTTTGAATTTCTTCCAATCTTCTTTCACCGACTCTTCTCCCTGGTCTCGGATTCTGCCAGTCATTTCTGCCAGTTCCATGTAGTCAATCACCTTCATCTGCCTGCAATTCAGGAATCTCAGCTAAAGCATCCGCTGGGCCTTCCGGAGGCCATAACAAGCCTCCAGAGAGTAAGGAGGCATGCAGTGGGGTCGGTAGTGGAGGTGTGAGGAGCCACTCCAGGGCCCCTAGGGTAGCAGGCTCCCTCAGGGGTGTGCTTGGTGAAAGCATATGCGCCTCCACTCGGTGTGTTGAGGTCAGGCACACATGCCTGCGTGGCCCAGGCGCAAAAATCTGTTGGTTCTCTGCCCCTTCATGGGGAATGTTGTGGCGACTGGAGCACCCGCAGCCCTGCACACTCAGAGCTTATGACAGATATGCTTACATCTCCCTGTCTCTCTCATAGGCCCAATCCATCAGGCCCAATACTTATGTTCTCACAGGTTCTTATGTTTTGTATGACTACCACTACTAATTTCTTATTTAGATGCCCCCCATCTGACTGGGTTACCCCAGACACTCTGGGTGGCTTCCAACAAATAAAAACACAATATGACATCACTCATTGCAAACTTCCCTATACAGTGGTACCTCTGTATGCTTCAGGTTACAGACTCCGTTAACCCAGAAATAGTACCTTGGGTTAAGAACTTTGCTTCAGGACGAGAACAGAAATTGCACGGCGGCAGCAGGAGGCCCCATTAGCTAAAGTGGTACCTCAGGTTAAAAACAGTTCCCTGTTAAGAATGGACTCTCCAGAACGAATTAAGTTCTTAACCCGAGGTACCACTGTACAGGACTCCCTTCAGATATCTTCTAAAAGTCAGGTAGTTGCTTATTTCCTTGGCATCTGATGGGAGGATGCAACTACTGAGAAGGCCCTCTGCCTATTTCCCTGTAACCTCACTTCTTGCAGTAAGGGAACCGCCAGAAGGCCCTCTGAGCTGGACCTCAGTTTCTGGGCTGGCTCCAAGTGGGGAAAGCATGCTGACTCAGCTAGGTCAGCCTCTACATTCATGACAGCATCCTTCAACTCCTAAATAAATAATTGTATGTCCCCTTTGAACATTTATTTCCAAGATGGACATTTGTTTCCAAGGTGGCATCATCACGCAGAGTCAAATTTATCCAGAGGAATTGTCTATTGCTCCGTAATCAAATTATCTTCTCAGGTGTTACCTGTGTCAACCTGACCTAAGTCAAGGAGTAATGAATTATAATGGAAAGGAATTTTGCAGGCAAAATTAACAAGTAGTTTTTTTAATATATATATATATATTTTATTAAACTGAACTTGAGACCTCAATAATACATCAGCTTTAGTACATTTTTTTGTTGAAGTGATATTTTACAAATGATGTAATTTCTTCAGCTGCTTTACACAATGAACAGTTGATTTTAAATTTAGCTTTTTTTGATGGAGGTCCATAAAAGTTGAAGGCAGAAAACAGGTTACCTTGGAATTGTACTCTTCTTTTCAGGGCAGATAACCATTCCCCCTGCAAACATTAATTATCATGTTAGCAGGTACAGCTGCCAGGCACTGAGACAAAACATGCAGTTGTCCTTAGCAGCTTATTTTTTAAAACAAACTAGGTAAGCAGCACATGGGGGGGGGGGGAAGATTCAGGAGAAAGGTATTCTTTTTAATGCCTGTGTGTGAGAGATTACCCTAGAGCTGGCTGGGTCACTGTGTTCTCCTCCTGAAGTAAATTTATAAAGGTCCAAGGCCGATTTTGCAACATGAACTGTAATGTAACTGCATTTTAGAGGTCTCAGTAAAATGAAGAACAGCATTATTATTATTATTATTATTATTATTATTATTATTATTATTATTTCTAATTAAATTAGTATACAGTGGTATCTTGGGTTACATACACTTCAGGTTACATACGCTTCAGGTTACAGACTCCGCTAACCTAGAAATAGTACCTCGGGTTAAGAACTTTGCTTCAGGATGAGAACAGAAATCGTGCTCTGGTGGCGCAGCGGCAGCAGGAGGCCCCATTAGCTAAAGTGGTGTTTCAGGTTAAGAACAGACTTCCGGAACGAATTAAGTACTTAACCCGAGGTACCACTGTACTAATTAGTATACTAACTAAATTTCTATAGTGCCATTCATCCAAAGATCAAATATAAAAACACAAAAATACATACCATAATAATAAAAATACCCACCCTGGGGAGAGCATTCTAGAAGCAGGGAGCCACTGCAGAGAAGGCCTGTTCTTGTGTTGCTGCACTCTGGGCTTCTTGTGAAGGAGGCACACAAAGAAGGACCCCAGATGATCATCACGGTGTCTGGGTTGGTTCATGGGGAGAAAGGCAGTCCTTGTTGTATTGTGATTCTGAGCCATTTAAGGCTTTATAGGCCAAAACCAGCAGTTTGAACTCAGCTTGGAAACTAATTGGTAGCCAGGATTGGTGCTATATGCTCGAGCCGTCTTGCCCCCGTGAGCAACCTGGCAACCAGATTCTGTACCGGCTGAATTTCTGAACCATCTACAGAGGCAGCCCCACATATAATACGTTTTAGTAATCTAATCTAGAGATTATAAAAGAATCCAGTTATGGGTGCGGCTGGGCAACCAGCCAAAGCTGATGGAAGGTACTCTATGCCACTGAGGCCACCTGAGCTTCAAGCAACAGTATAACCAAGCTGTGCACCCGTTCCTTCAGAGGGAATATAACTCCAGCATGGAGCCAGCATGGTGTAGTGGTTAAGAGCAGTGGACTCATAATCTGGTGAACCGGGTTCGCTTCGCCGCTCCTCCACATGCAGCTGCTGGGTGACCTTGGGCCAGTCACACTTCTCTGAAGTCTCTCAGCCTCACTCACCTCACAGAGTGTTTGTTGTGGGGGAGGAAGGGAAAGGAGATTGTTAGCCACTTTGAGACTCCTTAAGGGGAGTGAAAGGCGGGATATCAAGTCCAAACTCTTCTTCTTCTCCTCCATCAAGAGCAGGTCACCTCTCATGCATCCAGTCTAGGGGGTCACCTACTAACAGTGCCTCAGTCTTATATGGATTCAGCTTCAGTTTATTGGCTTTCATCCAGTCCAGATACAAAGAAGTGTAGATGTTAACAGCATGAAGGATAAAATCGACGCCTGAGGAACCCTACATTCAAGGTTCTTTGGAGCCAAAAAGTACTCTCCAAGCATCACTCTCTGTAAATGGCCATCCAGCTAGGACTAGAATCGACACTAAATGGTGCCACCCACTCCTAACTTGGACAGCCATTCCAGCAGGGTACCATGGTTTATGGCATCAAAAGCCACCAGGAGTTTGAGGAGCATTAGCAAGGACACATTTCTTCTATCTCTCTCCCACCAGTTTCTGTGCAAAAAGCTGGGCTTAATTGAAAAAAAAAGAGGGCCCAGATTGAAATCGGTTTAGAAAATCAGTTTCCCCCAAGAGTGCCTAGATCTGGGCCATGAGACCTCTTCAAGAACCTTGGGCATGAAAGAGAGATTGGCGACTGACCAATTATTCCTAAGGTTTTGTGAATCTGGGGAGAATTTCTAAAGGAGTGGTTTCACCACTATCTCCTTCAATTAAGGACCCTCTTCCAGAATTTATTGGAGAGCAGCAAGAGCTGAGGCAGTGAAGAGCTTGGGATTCTGTTGCCATAGCAACTCTATTTACAGTGAGGAAGAAAGAAGCTCTGATGCAGTCATGTAATCTCAAAGGTGAAACGAGGATATCCTCTGTGTCAGAACCACCCCCGCCCCCAGGCCAACATTTGCTGTGATGCACTCCTCTAGAGTTTTACCGCATCTTAATGGACCCCCTTTTTCTGTTGGAAAATTATCCAGTGAGTGAGTTTCTGAATACTCATAGAGTGGAATTCCACGCTTTTCCTCCACTCATATAGGCAATACTAGGGATGTCGAATAATTCTGTGGGAGCGGAAGCAGGAGCAGAAATTATTGTAATGCACATGTTTGTCCCTTGTTGCTCTTGTTGGCTTCCGTCTGTCTCCAGAGACAATGGAGTGTGCCTTCGAAAGTGAAGTCAAACCATTGCATTAGCAGCGCCAAAGTAACTTCCTCAGTGAGCAAGCCTGGGGAGTGTGTATCTTCTTCTTCTCTGGTGATCACTCATAGCTGAGTAAGAGTGTCTTCCATGAACACAGTCTTAACAGTGAGTCTGTAAGTCCCTGTGGAGGCCAATTCTGGATCCACATGGCCTTCCACAGCAGGGACATAGGTTTCTAGGCAGGAGTTGATCACGGTGAGGGTTTCCAACCGTGCCTTCCTCTTAGCGCGTTTCTCCCTTTCTTCCTGAGTTTGAGTGCCTTCAAAACCCATGACACCTTTGGTAAAGGCTGTTCTCCAATTGGAGTGCTCGCAGGCTAGTGTTTCCCAGTTGTCAGTGTTAACACTACATTTTTAAAAAAGATTTGCCTTGAGAGAGTCTTTAAATGTCTTTTGTTGACCACCAGCATTATGCTTTCCATTTATAAGTTTGGAATAGAGTAGTTGCTTTGGAAGATTATAATCTGGCATCCGAACAACATGACCAGTCCAAGGAAGTTGATGTTGAAGAAGCATTGCTTCGAACCTGGTGATCTCTGCTTCTATTACACTGGCATTAGTTCTCCTGTCTTCCCAAGTGATGTGTAAAATTTTTCGGAGACACTGTTGATGGAATCTTTCAAGGAGTGTATGGAGGTCCAAGGCTGCCCAGATGACAAGACCTCCCTCTTAGCTTTGCTGAAGGAAAGCACAGCACTATATTTGCCACCAGATTGGCTGTAGGAGTTGACAGTAGGTGGCATGCAAGATGTCATCTAACCATCTTTGGGACTCCACTCAGGATTTGTGTAGGGCAGGCATGGCCAAACTTGGCCCTTCAGATGTTTTGGGACAACTCCCATCATCCCTAGCTAACAGGTCAGGAATGACAGGAATTGTAGTCCCAAAACATCTGGAGGACCGAGTTTGGCCATGCCTGGTGTAGGGTATACTCCTAAGCCTTTTCTTCTCTGAAATATCTCCTGCAAGGCAGCAGAGCTTTAGGATGTTTCCTTCTTCTAGATGGTCTACCTTTCCAGGTTCATGAGCCCCATCTGCCCCTCATTTCTCTCTACAGCACATGCAGAAACTTCCTTCTTCAGTGTTGGATGCACTATTGATCCCATCTGTTCAATCTTTGCATGCAGAGCGATTCCCTTTCTCACCAGGACTAGCATAGTTTTTTTTGTCTTTTGGAATCAGAATGATAGAATCAGCACCACAGAACCATAGTTCTACAAAAAGTAGAACTGCATGTTACATGTGACAAAGGGATGGTACTAATACTGCAACCATATATGGAGGACTTCCTCTTCCTGGTAACAGGAACAACACATGTTCTGTAAAATCATTTGTCTCTATTACTGCCCTGGTGCCACATTGCTTCCAGGGAACTGGCTAATCAGATGATGGGGAAGTGATCTTACCCATTGCCCTAATTTCCCCCTATTACCTTAGTGCAACATTAACAGTTCTCGTTGGGAGATGATATAGAAGTTATTTGGGTCTCAGTCATGACAGGATGCAGTTGAGATGTACATTTCTGACATCCAAATGAGTTTTATAGATTGTACAGGAAATGTATATTTTAAAGTTACTGTTTCTGTTATACTTCGATAGTATACGGCTACCAGGAACTATGAAAATAGATTGCTCATCTGGCGTGCTCTCAGGTCTTTTATTCTTTTTTACAGGGAATGATTATCAAAAAGAAGTCTAGTAACCTCTATAAGTAAGACAAATAGACTGAACCAAATGCTAATTAAGGCCCATGACTTACAACACCTTCGTGTTTTACATTGGGCTGCCTCTGAAGATGGTTCAGAAGATTCAGCTGGTGCAGAATTTGATGGACAGGTTGCTCACTGAGACAAGATGGTTGGAACCTACTATATTGATCCTGGCTTGATTGCACTGCCTGTCAATTAGTTTCTGGGACCAATGCAAAGTGCTGATTTTGAGTTATAAAACTTTAAACTACTCAGGACCACAATACCTCAAGGACCACCTTTCCCATATGGACAGATCCGGACCCCCTGATCATCGTCTGAGACCCTTCTTCATGAAAGGCCTGGAGAGTGGCAACATGACAAGGAGCCTTTTCTGTGGTGGCTTCTCACTTGTAGAATGCTGTCCCCAGAAAGGCTCACCTGGCACCTTCATAACATACAGTCCCTTGGGAGGTGATGAACTCTCTTCCTTGGAGGTTTGAAGCAGAGGTTAGATGGCCATCTGTCATGGATGCTTTAGCTGAGATTCCTGCATTGCAGGGGGGTTGGACTCGATGACTCTTGGGTCCTTTCTAACTCTACTATTCTCTGATTCTATGATCTTTAGGCACCAGGCAAAAACATTTCTCTATAACCAGACCTTTGTCTGATTGATAGCCTATAAAATGTGTTTGTGGAAGGGGGGATTATTGGTTTGCTTTTGCTTTGTTGTGTATTTTGTGTTCTCATTTTGTATTTTATGTTGTGAACATGTTGTGGACTATCCAGTGATCTTCAGCTGAAAGGTGGTATACAAATATAACAATGTTGTTGTTTAGTCGTGTCCAACTCTTCATGACCCCATGGGCCAGAGCATGCCAGGCACTCCTGTCTTCCACTGCCTGCCACAGTTTGGTCAAACTCATGCTGGTAGCTTAGAGAACACTGTCCAACCATCTCATCCTCTGTTGTCCCCTTCTCCTTGTGCCCTCAATCTTTCCCAACATCAGGGTCTTTTCCAGGGAGTCTTCTTTTCTCATGAGGTGGCCAAAGTATTGGAGCCTTAGCTTCAGGATCTGTCCTTCCAATGAGCACTCAGGGCTGATTTCCTTCAGAATGGATCGGTTTGATCTTCTTGCAGTCCATGGGACTCTCAAGAGACTCCTCCAGCACCATAATTCAAAAGCATCAATTCTTCAGCGATCAGCCTTCTTTATGGTCCTGCTCTCACCTCCGTAAAATATAACAATAATTTTATTATTTATACCCCACACATCGGGAGTGTAAATAACAACACCTTATTCACTTTATACCTGAATGTGGTGTTCTTTCTGTTGCTAGCTTTTACAATGAGATTCTCTTCCCCAGACAAATGGCTGTTCCTATGAAAACACACTGAGAAGTATGTTTCATCTGTGGGCATGCAGAAAGCTGCATGTTCAATCCCCAGCATTTGCAGGTAGGGCTGGGAAGTCTCCTGCCTGAAACCCTTGGAATTATAGAATTGGAAGGGACCACAAGGGTCAACTAGTCTAGCCCCTTGCAGGGCAGGAATCTTTTTGCTCAATATGGGGCTTGAACCTATGACCCTAAGACTGAGTGTCTACCGATTGAGCTATTGATCTGGGGAGTCACTGCCCAGACAATACTGAACTAGACAGACCAAAGTTCTGTCCCAGTTTAAGACTGTATCCTATGTTCCTAACTTCCCACCTGGACACTATTATTGTGCAGCAAGAATAATGATAACGCTATGGATACAACAGAGAGTCTGGCTTTCTTTTGGGGTTTTGATTTGATGTCTGGAACGTTCTCCTTTGTAACCGTTTCTGAAATTGTATTAACATGTTTCTTTGATATATAGCCGAATCTGTATGCTGGCAAGTGGCTGTATTTGCGAACCCAAATCAATGAAGAATAGCAAATGCAGACACATTGTATCAGTTAGGAATGTATAAAATAAGGCTGCAACTTCTGCATTGCAGGCCTATTCATGGCTTCCCAGAACTCATCTCCATTGAATTCAATGGGCCCCATTTTGAGGTGCATTGAGGATTTCAGCCTGTCAATGAATGAGTTACCTTAATCTGCTAAAAAAAAAAATTTGATGGATTAGAAGGGTAGCCCTCATTAATTAAGTAACAGCTTCTTTTTTAGTGTTACTTTAATTTCACAACTGCATAGCTCAGTTGGTTAGAGCATGTAACTATAGAAACATAAAAGGCATGTGTGTGTATATGTACATATACTGAAAACATTCCTCTTCTTTCTGAAACAAAAGAGATACCTTTTCTAAGATGTTATATCATACGATGGAGAGACTTCTGTGGTTATTAAATGACAACAATAAAACACACACAAATAAAATCCAAAAGTGAATACCTACCAGAAAGCATGACTCTGAAGAACAGAATACGCCATTCATTCACAACTGAGTTTGGAACTGCGATGATCTTTAATTCTTTTTTTAACCCTTCCATTAAATTAAGCTATTGCTGATGAGATCATCCAGTCTAACAGTGCAGGAAATGGAAATCCTTTATTCACCCCAAGCAGAATCAGCATCTCTTTCGCTTTGTCTGAACAGTGCCTCAGACCTGACCTTGATAAATCAAAGTGAGCTGAAGCAGTCCTTAAGGTTTTCATGTCCTTCCTGGATCATCTGGCAAGGGCGAGGATTTAATTAATTGATTAAATCTGCATAAATGTGCATAGAAGCAAAATACAACGATGCATTTGTGCAGCTAAAGCTAAGGCAGTATAGCCCTGTAACCTGCCTGGGTGGGAGATCACCGATGAACCAGATACAAGCTGCTTTGAACTCTTTGGAAGAAAAAATGGGTGTAAGTGCAGTAATACAAATTGGGCAACACTCACAATTACAGCCTAGCCACCTTTGATCAAAATTTGATCTTAGTGTTGGGAAGATATTAAACCTATGCAACACAAGAGCTGTCTTGCACCCACTATAACAAATTAATAACAGTGGTACATTTATTGTGCAACAGCAGAACTACTTAACAGCCAAATTAGAACATACAGTGGTACCCCGCAAGACGAATGCCTCGCAAGACGGAAAACCCGCAAGACGAAAGGGTTTTCTGTTTTGGAGGCGCTTCGCAAGACGAATTTCCCTATGGGCTTGCTTCGCAAGACGAAAGCCCATAGGGAAATCTCCGGGGACCTGTTTTAAATTGCTGGCGGTCAGGAGCAAAGACTTTCGCCCACAGCCGGCCTTCAGAAGAGGTCCTGGACCTCTTCTGAAGGCCGGCGGGGGGCAAAAGTCTTTGCTCCCCCCCCGTCTGCCTTCCCGGGACAGCGGAGACTTCTCCGCTGCCCCGGGCGATCTTAAAATGCTGGCGGGCGGGAGCGAAGCATTCGCTGCCGACCCCCAGCATTTTAAAATCTCCCCGGGACAGCAGAGAAGTCTCTGCTGTCCCGGGGAGATTTTAAAATGCTGGGGGTAAATCTCCCCGGGACAGCAGAGAAGTCTCTGCTGTCCCGGGGAGATTTTAAAATGCTAGGGGTCGGCAGCGAACGCTTCGCTCCCGCCCGCCAGCATTTTAAAATCTCCCCGGGACAGCAGAGACTTCTCTGCTGTCCCGGGCGATCTTAAAATGCTGGCGGGCGGGAGCGAAGCGTTCGCTGCCGACCCCCAGCATTTTAAAATCTCCCGGGGACAGCGGAGGCTTCGCTCCCACCCGCCAGCATTTTAAAATCGCCCCGGGACAGCAGGGGCTTTTAAAATGCTGGCGGTCGGCAGCAAAGCCCTCCTGTCCCCGGAGCTTGCGGGGCGGGAGGTGGGAAGAAGGACTTTTCTTCCCACCGCCAGCCTTCAGAACAGCCTTCTGAAGGCTGGCAGTGGGAAAAAAAGCCCTTGTCCCCCCCCCCCCAGCCTTCAGAAGAGGTCAGGGGACAGACTGTCCCCGGACCTGGTCTGAAGGCGGTTTCCCTAGGAACGCACTAATTGATTTTCAATGCATTCCTATGGGAAACTGTGCTTCGCAAGACGAAAAACTCGAAAGAAGAAAAAACTTGCGGAACGAATTAATTTTGTCTTGCGAGGCACCACTGTATGTGGCATTGCATCTTTTTTGGCGTGGAAAAGATCTTTAAATGAATAGAACTATCAGGCGCGTGCATGATTTGGGTCAGCTGTGGATTGGATTGCAACTCCATCATATTATCCAGAGCTCTACAGACATTGTTTTGCCTAGAACCACTGCTCATCCTGGGATCTGGGATGAGTTTTAATCTGTATGCTGCTCTGCGTCACAGGTGTCTAGTGAGACAGATGGGGCTCATCACCCTGGGAAGCTAGCTCATCTAGGAGAAGGAAAACTCTGATCCTAAACTTCTGATGCCTTACGGGATATCTTTGGGAGAAGAAAAGGCTGTGTAAATCCTACACAAATCTGGGGTGGAGTCCCTAAAACAGTTGGATGGTGCCTTGTACACCTCTTTCTGTCACCTCCTGCAGCCAAGCTGGTGCCAAATATATAGCTCTGCTTTCCTTTAGACCTCATCAGTGAGGCCCAGATGAGGATCCTATCATCTGGGCAGCCCTGGACCTCCATACACACTGCCCAGGATTGCACTCAGGGGAGGTTTGCTAGCACAGTAGTGCTACCAGCACAGTAGTTTGATTTTGGTAAAGGGATGCGGGTGGCACTGTGATCTAAACCACTGAGCCTCTTGGACTTACCGACCGGAAGGTCGGCGGTTCAAATCCCCGCAACCGGGTGAGCTCCCATTGCTCTGACCCAGCTCCTGCCAGCCTAGCAGTTTGAGAGCACGCCAGTGCAAGTAGATAAATAGGTATTGCTGTGGCGGGAAGGTAAATGGCATTTCCGTGCGCTCTGGCGTCCGTCGTGGTGTCCTGTTGTGCCAGAAGCAGTTAAGTCATGCTGGCCACATGACTCAGAAAGCTGTCTGTGGACAAACGCCGGCTCCCTCGGCCTATAGAGCGAGATGAGCGCTGCAACCCCAGAGTCGTCTGCGACTGGACCTAATGGTCAGGGGTACCTTTACCTTTAAGGAAAGCAGGGGCATTCTGGGATCGAATCCGAAACCGGGACAGCTTCCATTAAACCAGGACTGTCCCTGGGAAATAGAGACACTTGGAGGGTCTGCGATCACAGGAGATGTATGTAAAAGCTTGAAAAGAGAGAGAGCCAGTTTCTTTTTGCTGCGTGAGATCTTCCCCAGCTTCCCTCTGAGATGCTGAAACAATTTAGCTCTTTCTGAGACGCCAAAGTAGTCTCAGTCAGCATGGATGGATGATGCCCTGGGGGGAAGGCAGCGTTTCACTTCAAATATGGATTCAGATAATGGCTGCAGCATGTGGCAGTGAGTCTGGAAAGTCTCCAAACAGCAGTCAGCAGAGGCAGGGGGCTCTCCCGTTGGGGGAGACAGAGAAAGGAAGAGGATTTGCATTGAAGAACAGTTTCCCAAATATATTTGTTTTGCACAGAGGCTGCTTCATGAGCTCGGCGAAACGTTTTGAATCTCGAGGCAAAGATTTTGCCTCTTTCTCAAATTACGTTAAAACTACCCAGGAAGTCACTTACAAAAGGAGGGGGGGAAGCAGAAGGAAAAAATGTGTACATCTAAAGGTGCACTCGCTCTCCCTTCAAAGTCACCTTGCCACAGCAGCAAGATGCCTACAGATTACAGGTATTTATTCTGCGCCACTTCACAAATGCTACATTCCTCCAGGAAGCTAAAGCTTTAATGTTCTTGTGTCGCTGGAGTCCCATTGATCTGGAGCTCAAGGGATGCACTTAGGGCTGAGCTCAATGAAGTCCTAGTTCTTTCTCTTTCTAAGTCATATTCATTACCCCATCTAAATGGGAGAACATTTCTCTTCTGGTTCTAGCTTTTAGTGGTTTTTACTGCCGCAATTCAGGGCAATGCCTTTTTATTTCCAACAAACAAAATCTATACAGCTAATAATAATAATAATAATAATAATAATTCCACTAAGGGAATGCAAGAAGGCAACATCACACAACACAAATAATTTTTAAATAAAGGTAAAGGGACCCCTGACCATTAGGTCTAGTCATGGCCGACTCAGGGTTGCAGCGCTCATCTCACTGTATTGGCTGAGGGAGCCGACGTTTGTCTGCAGACAGCTTCTGGGTCATGTGGCCAGCATGACTAAGCCACTTCTGGCGAACCAGAGCAGCGCACGGAAACACTGTTTACCTTCCCGCCAGAGTGGTACCTATTTATCTACTTGCACTTTGACGTGCTTTCGAACTGCTAGGTTGGCAGGAGCAGGGACCAAGCAACGGGAGCTCACCCTGTCGCGGGGATTCGAACCTCCGACCTTCTGATCGACAAGTCCTAGTCTCTGTGGTTTAACCCACAGCGCCACCCACGTCCCTATAATTTTTAAATAGAGACAAGCAAATCAGTTTTGGTCTGTGAATTTCTGTTTCTCTCGGTTTCTAATTTTTCCAGTTTTAAGTTCAGTTTGCTACCTTCTCTTACCACTCCGCAGTTTTCTTAAAAAATAAGAAAGTCCTCATGAAAATTGATCTGCATTTTGGAGAAAATGTATTCTGATATGCACATTTCTGTATGCAACTTTGCCTAATGTACTCATTTTTGCAAAGCAGTTTCCATGACATAATGCATGTTAGTATGCTATTTTCACGACTGTATAGATGTTTATGCACACTTTGTCCTTGGATATGCATTTCCCCCCCAATGCATTACATGGCTGGAGAACGACACTGCAAAATCTGGAGAAGTTTGAAAGTTGGCTGTGATTCAGTTCACGTATTGTTTCAGAAAGTGTGACTTGGATAAGTTTGCCTTTAAAAATGAACAGAACTGAACTTCTCCCCTATCTCTGCTTTTAAATGCACAGGTTAATCAACAAGTGTTTGCTCTCTGTCTAAATCCTAGTGATGAGATAACATGGGACTAGGCCTCCCCAGGAAGCTGATTTCAGAAGTGTGGTGTCCAGACCCCTCCAAGTGTCCCTATTTTCCAGGGCCAGTCCCAGATTTACAGAAGCCATCCCGGTTTCTAATTTGATCCCAGAATGCCCCACGTTTCCTTAAGATGTCCTTATTTTTAAAGGAGATATGTCAGGGGGCATGGAGTTATGCGGCCCCCAAGATAAGGGGATAATTCACTATACATCCTTTAGAAGACATCTGAAAGCAGCCCTATATAGGGAAGTTTTTTAATGTTTAATGTTTTATTATGTATATCTATATGTTGGAAGCCACCCAGAGTGGCTGGGGCAAACCATTCAGATGGGTGGAGTATAAATAATTAAATCATCATCATGGAATAAGATGTCCCTATTTTCATCAGAGGGTATGGGTGCCAGCACCAAGTATAAACTGCCTAGAGACCATCAAGAGGCTATTTATTTATTTATCCATTCATTCATTGCATTTCAGGCTATATAAACTAATCAATATTTAAAGATTACCTGAGCAATGTAAGAAAAAAAGAATATAAAGCATGTATCATGATCAGGAGACGATCAGTGGGGAGAAGTTCAGTAGATCTCTTCTTGCAGATGGGAAAGGAAATGGATTCTGTTCTCTCTTAATGTTTGGCAGCAGTGGCATAGCGTGGGGGGTGCAGGGGGGGGGCTGGCTGCACCGGGCGCAATATCTGGGGGTTAGGGTTAGGGGGCGCAAATCCACGGGTTAGGGGGCGCAAATCCACGGGTTAGGGGGCGCAAATTACTTGCCTTGCCCCGGGTGCTGACAACCCACGCTACGCCACTGTTTGGCAGTATTCATTTTTCTAAAAGAAAATCTATCTGATCCCTGGGCTGGAGATATCTTGACATGGATGTCATGTATATAATTATTGATTAAGTCACAGATACAAGGACCATGTGAAATGTGTGAAGGCAAAGTAAACATTGTAAACTGAGCTGGAGGCTGTCCTGGCTATATTCCCCAGACAAATACTTGTTCTCCTCTAGTGAGATGGATATTTGCTAAGTCAGACTCTCACTGGAATAATTAATCTCTCTGCTGCAATTCTACTTGAAAAAAGCAGCTTGTTTTTGAAAGCCAACGATTAGGCCTCCAAGGTTTTTGGGAAATCACTTATATCCACCCTGTGATTCATTAAAAAAATGTTGCTTTGAAAGAAAAGAAAAGAAAGGAGTAGGAGTTACTCTCAGTCAAGCAATTGCACTCATAGCTAATCGGGAGACCTTACAAAAAGAAAAGAACAGCACATTTCATATGTATAGGCAGATAACAGACTGTTGCTTATAATGAGCACTCATACTTTACATTGTGGGTGCCCTTTGCAGGATCGCGTGTGGTGCTACAGTTCTTAGGGATATTACTGGCAAACAGGGGCTGGCTTGCCTCTCAGTGTTAATTTCTGGAGGGTCACGCCCAGCCTCAGTAATCAGTCAGTCGGTCAAGTTTATTGTTTATAGCCAAAGGCTGCTGCAATGTATACAGTGTCATTCAATAAAATATATACTAGTTTGATACAAAAACTTAAAACATTTACATTGTCAAAACATGACCTAATCTGCACAAAGCTATAGAAACTCCTTAATATACAAATTGAAACATTAGACAATAAAATTTATAAGCTAAAATCACCGCGGGGCCACTAATATATTAAAAGCAATATTAAATAATACAATAGACAATTATGTACAAAGTTTAGTGAGAAAGATACAGCTTGGTGTAGATGGGGTCAAATAAAGCCATCTCCTTTACAGTTGATAGCTGTCTCGGCTATACAGTGGTACCTCAGGTTACATATGCTTCAGGTTACACACGCTTCAGGTTACAGACTCTGCTAACCCAGAAATAGTACCTCGGGTTAAGAACTTTGCTTCAGGATGAGAACAGAAATTGTGCTCCAGCGGCGCGGCAGCAGCAGGAGGCCCCATTAGCTAAAGTGGTGCTTCAGGTTAAGAAAAGTTTCAGGTTAAGTACGGACCTTCGGAATGAATTAAGTACTTAACCCAAGGTACCACTGTACTTGGAAGCAAGCTCTGTTGACTTCAAGGAGACGTACTCCTGCATACAACCATTTTGTGTCTGTGGTGACCCAGTTACCCCGTATTCTATTTAAAACAAGAAAAGGAAGATTTCTCTCTCTGACTGATTCAAGTCTGTGCTGGAACAACACAGGAATGTTGCTTAATTGGAATAAAATACCTTGTTACTTTGATCCGTTGATATCTTTGCCTACCGTTCAATTTGACGTGTTTCCTTTATTTCTGTTTGATTAAACTGGAAAGCAGACATTCATGAAAAAACCTCCCCTCCCCAATTTTAAAACTTCGTACAAATTAATGGAGGACTAACTTTTAATTAGGAGTAAATTATTAAGTGATATAACCAGAGAGAACCAATCAAAATGTGACTGGAGATTTGAAATGAGATTAGGTTTTATATTAGGGAAACACTCAAATAAGGGATACTTTCTGACTCTTGATCTTGTTCTTATAACTTACAGTGGTGCCTTCTGGAGGTCTGTTCTTAACCTGAAACTGTTCTTAACCTGAGGTACCACTTTAGCTAATAGGGCCTCCCACTGCCACCACGCTGCCGCTGCACATTTCTGTTCTCATCCTGAAGCAAAGTTCTTAACCTGAGGTACTATTTCTGGGTTAGAGGAGTCTGTAACCTGAAGCGTCTGTAACATGAAGCGTCTGTAACCTGAGGTACCACTTTATACTGGTTTTCCTCAGTGGATATTTTTTTCTCCTTCCCTCAACAGCACCTTCCCTGAAGACATGCTGACTTTATGTGTTTGGGAGATGCAGAGTAGATGTGCGCTCTTTGAGTTTTCTTGGCAGACTTGTCTTTTTTGTTGGAATAAGCAACCGTGTTTAATCAATACTGGGTAATTCCATGCCTTCCAGCATTTCTCTGATGAAAATAGGGACGTCCTCAGGGAAAGCGGGACATTCTGGGATTGAAACAGTTACCATCACCTGGTCACCCACTGCCTTCCCCACTATAGTGAGATGCGTTTCCATCTAAATTATGCTAATCATTTCTAAATATATGCCTATACAGATCACCATATACCGATTTTATACAAACTGGTGTCCTCATTTTTGTTGATGCAAATCCTGGGAGTGGTTGGAGAAATATATAATTCACGTGGATTGCTCAACAAAATAGGTTCCTCAGGTCAAGAGGTCTGCAGTTTAAACCAGGGAGTCCCTAACTCTGAGAAAATAAAAAAATTCCTTCTAGTAGTACCTTAAAGACCAACTAAGTTAGTTCTTGGTATGAGCTTTCGTGTGCATGCACACTTCTTCAGATATCTGAAGAAGGTATCTGAAGAAGTGTGCATGCACACGAAAGCTCATACCAAGAACTAACTTAGTTGGTCTTTAAGGTGCTACTAGAAGGAATTTTTTTATTTTGACTATGGCAGACCAACATGGCTACCTATCTGTATCTGAGAAAATAGTCAGCCTTGACATCAGAACCTGCCATCCCAGCTTACACCTGCCCTGAATCTCTCAGTGTGCAACCGGTGGCCCCCAGTGGTGGACCACCATTTTAATTGTCCAAAATTATTCTTCTTCTTCTTCTTCTTCTTCTTCTTCTTCTTCTTCTTCTTCTTCTTCTTCTTCTTCTTCTTCCCTATACCCAGGGGGATGCGGGTGGCACTGTGGGTTAAACCACAGAGCCTAGGACTTGCCGATCAGAAGGTCGGTGGTTCGAATCCCCACAACGGGGTGAGCTCCCGTTGCTCGGTCCCTGCTCCTGCCAACCTAGCAGTTCTAAAGCATGTCAAAGTGCAAGTAGATAAATAGGTACCACTCCGGCGGGAAGGTAAACGGCGTTTCCGTGCGCTGCTCTGGTTCCCTCAGCCAATAAAGCAAGATGAGCGTCGCAACCCCAGAGTCAGCCACGACTGGACCTAATGGTCAGGGGTCCCTTTACCTTTACTTATACCCAGGGGTTTCAGGGTGGTTCACAGAATAAAATCAAGATATAAAATCACAAAATACATAAAACAAAAACAACCCAGTAGCCCCTCCCAAAAGAGCATAGGATGTAAAAGGGCATAGGATGTCAATCAGATGAACCAAAGGCCTGGTTAAAAAGGGACATTTTTGCCTGATGCCTAAAGTTTTCTAATGAAGGCGCCCAGCGAACTTCCCTGGGGAGAGCATTCCACAGACAAGGAGCCACTGCAGAGAAGGCCCATTCTTGTGTTGCCACCCTCCAGACCTCTCAAGGAGGAGGCACACAAAGAAGGGCCTCAGAGGATGATCTCAGGGTCCAGGTAGGTTCATATGGAAAGAGGCGGTCCTTGAAGTATCACAGTCCTGAGCCATTTAAGGCTTTATAGGCACTTTGAATTGGGCCCGGAAACTAATTGGTAGCCAGGGCAGTTGGACCAGGATCATTATGCTCAAACCCTCTTGCTCTGGTGAGCAACCTGGCTGCTGAAATCTGTACCAGCTGAAGTTTCTGAACCTGAAAAAATGCCCCTAATTTTGGGAAATTAAAATAGCAGCTACCTGACCTCCACTGGGGCATGTCCAGCACTTTTTTGGAATGATGCCGGTGGTTACTGCTGCCATCATGCCGCCTGGTGAGCCCACAAGTGGGGGCCACCGACTTTGGAAGGGGAACCCACATAGAATCATAGAAATTTAGAGCTGAAAGGTACCCAGAGGATAATCTAGTCCAACCCCCTGTACTGCAGATACGTTAGCACTTTGCCCGAAGGCTCCCTCAAACCTTGAGCTGGTATTACTGTAATTATAATATAATATAATATAATATAATATAATATATTATTATTATTATTATTATTATTATTATTATTATTTATTTATACCCTGCCCACCTGGCTGGGTTTCCCCAGCCACTCTGGGCGGCTCCCAATCGAGTGTTAAAAATAATACAGCATTAAATATTAAAAACTTCCCTGAACAGGGCTGCCTTCAGCTGTCTTTTAAAAATAGGATAGCTGCTTATTTCCTTGACATCTGATGGGAGGGCGTTCCACAGGGTGGGCGCCACTACCGAGAAGGCCCTCTGCCTGGTTCCCTGTAACCTCACTTCTCGCAATGAGGGAACCGCCAGAAGGCCCTCGGCGCTGGATCTCAGTGTCCAGGCTGAACGATGAGGGTGGAGGTGCTTCTTCAGGTATACAGGACTGAGGCCATTTAGGGCTTTAAAGGTCAGCACCAACACTTTGAATTGTGCTCAGAAATGTACTGGGAGCCAATGAAGATCTTTCAGGACCGGTGTTATATGGTCTCGGCGGCCGATCCTAATCACCAGTTTAGCTGCCGCATTCTGGATTAATTGCAGTTTCCAGGTCACCTTCAAAGGTAACCCCACATAGAGTGCATTGCAGTAATCCAAGTGGGAGATAACTAGAGCATGCACCAGTCTGCGGGCAGGTAGGGTCTCAGCCTGCATACCAGGTGGAGCTGGTAAACAGCCACCCTGGACACAGAATTAACCTGTGCCACCATGGACAGCTGTGAGTCCAAAATGACTCCCAGGCTGCACACCTGGTCCTTCAGGGGCAGAGTTACCCCATTCAGGACCAGGGAGTCCCCCACACCTGCACGCTCCCTGTCCCCCCAAAACAGTACTTCTGTCTTGTCAGGATTCAACCTCTAGGAATAGGGAACAAATTACACCACTTAAAGGAGACCAAATAAGGAAATGGAAGATACTCTCCTCTGACTGCTAGGAGTAAAATCCTGATGAGAAACTCATTTGATCATTCCAAGGAGTTTCTGGTGCAGTGAAGCTCAATGACTTATGCTGCTTTTTCTGGAACATTAGATAACTGTCAGTTGAGGATGGTGATTTTATGATGTGAAAGATCTCTTTGACTAAAGATGGGAAAGAATTCCCTTTAGATGAGTACTTTGCATGGCGAAAAATATCACTCTTTGCAGTAAGAGTTTAGTCATGACCAGTATGACATTTTTTTAAAACATTCCAAAATAATTCCAGCTTCCACAGAAGTAATTAGTTATGACTTCTGAGTTCTGGTAAGAGCAAAAAAAGAAAGAAAGAAAGAAAGAAAGAAAGAAAGAAAGAAAGAAAGAAAGAAAGAAAGAAAGAAAGAAACCCCATAGATTGTCTTGACTAGGAAATAATTGGCTGGTTTTAATAAGCAGAGAAGGTTCTTCTTGCACATTGTTAAAGCTGTCTAAAAACTTCTGTAGAGATGTTTCTTGTTTTCATAAGTCCACAATGCCTAGTGGAGCGCAAGTATCAGAAAACATGTGGCATCTCAGCAGGAAAACAAATTTTACTCTGTGAAATGTTGAGACTGTTATTTGGTAAAGAGACCCCCTGCCCCAATTGCTCAGTAATATTTTGGTGCTTGATAATTTCTCAATGAATTAGAGCTCTACCAAATCTGCCTACATTTTTCAGAGTTTCAGCAGGATGAATCTCTCACTGTAAAATCATTTTCACTTCCATTTGACTATGCATAACATCCATGGTCTTGTTAGATAGTAAAATTCATGTTAAATTGCTGCTTTAGGGGTTGTTTTTAAAAGTCTGGACCGGATTAATCCATTTTGCATTACTTTCTATGAGAAAGCGCGCCTTGGTTTTGGAACGCTTTGGTTTTGGAAAAGACTTCCGGAACGGATTACGTTTGAGAACCAAGGTACCACTGTACTATCAGGAATTTCATACAGAGGGTGGGCTGTGTTTGTACCTTTCCTTTTCCCCGTCTCCAAGCAAGCAGCAAGCAAGCAAGTAGGTAACTATTTCCTGACTCTGTTGTCACCTTGTCCATTCCCCTGACATTAGTGGTAGCATTATTTATCCTTATGATTCACAGATATTGATGCAGTTTATAGAAAATATCTTCACACGTAGACAACTAGCAGGCTAGGTTACTAGAACCCTTCGTCATCACATTTAATTTTCTATGGGTAGGGATTAAAAGAAAAACATTTTGTTTTTGAGGACCACACAGTCAAGAATGAGCTGCTTGGCAAAGCACGTTCTCCTTCATGGAGAGCATATGTTGCGGTCTAACAAGACATCCCACTGTTGCTGGGCGGGTAAAGGTAGTTGGCCACCATTGCGATTGGGCTCCTCTTGTCGTTGGGGAGAATTTGATGTTGCCATTTTATGATTGACAGCCAAGAAGGTTTATATTTCCTGCGCGCAGCGTTGAGCTTCCTCTTTCTGCTATGCGCATTGGATCACCCGCCCACCCTCCCTCCCTATTTTAGGGTTGTTCGCATTGACCTTGCTATGCCTGTCATGGGGTCATCTGCTTTTCGGGCAGGGGCCTGGTAGGATTTTTGTCCATTTGGCTGATTGGCTGGGGCCATTTGGTTTTTGCCTACAGCGTAGCAAATCATCACAACTTGCAAAGTTGCGGTTAGGCATTAGTTTTATGAATTGGTTGGTGGAGGGGCATGGATTGGCTGTGCCTGCCCCTCCAATGCTGCTGCTGCAAGGGAATTCCATTAAAGGAATCCAGGGGCTTGCCATGTTCTTGTCTGAACCCCTGTCAAGGGGCTAGGGCCACGCAAGAGCCCCTGGGAGCATTTGGGGAGAGGTGAGGGCATGGTTCCCAGCTCCATCTTTCTCCCCAAATTGTTTTCCCTTTCTGACTTTCGCAGGCATGTAAATGTCAGTCTGCCACCAGGCGGGGACAGGTAACCAATGCCTAAGCAACCACTCACATTTTTTGTATTTTAATAAAGTTGTGGCCAAAATTATGCCAAAAACCTTAAGCAAAAATTCTGTGTGAATTGTGTTTTATTGGGGACCTCGACATGAAACCTCTGTAGGCTTCCTCTAAAGGTGTATACAGCCACACTCTCTTGTCTGAAACCAGAGGTCGGTTTCCCTGAAATCTTAGTCTCCCCTCGTGGTTGCCTGGATTGCTTCCATTGTTAGGCTGCCCTGGCTCGCTGGTGAGCCAGAGCTGAAAAGATCGCCCTGTGTATTCTCAAATTACTATATTCTACATGGATTTCCTGCGGCCTTTGATCATAAAAAGATGGGAGCCTGTGGTTTCTCCTTTGTTCTCCAGTGTCTTTCCCTTTTGTACACAAGCGACTGAGTCACTGCTGAGTAATCCCAAGGGTTGCGCTGTCTAACAATGGGCAGAATCAGACACAACAACAAAGCCAATCTCCCCACCCCCACTCCTTTTTAAAGGCATTGCATGCATATTCAGAAGTGCCCCAGCCTCAAAAGGCCATGTGCTTACATTGTTGACTGTATGCGCCACATGGCAAAAGGAAACTGACCTTCAGCTGATGACACACACACACACACACACACACACACAGAGAGAGAGAGAGAGAGAGAGACTGCTTCTGGTGCTCTTGCATATGCATGTTGATTCCTGTGCCACAACTTGGCAGCAAGTCATTAGAGGCATACAAGGAGGCAAGGCAATGACAGTGAAAGGGGGCAGGTCCTGCTGGAGGGGGATGTTGCCATTGCTATGTCAAGAGTCTGACTACGGGCAAATTTAAGAGAGCTGTTAAGCTGGAGTCATTGCAGCAGAAGAGCATGCAATCTGTTCGTGAAAGGAACTGGTAGTGAAGAAACTCTGCTTGCTTTAACTCAGCCACTGCTGTAGGAGATAAAGGCTCGCTTCCTAGACCAGGAATTGCCAGCTTCTAGTATTCTTAGGAAGAGGTTCAGTGTATTCCAGGAAGAGGTTCAGTGCTAGAAATATAAATCAATCTTTTCATGGGAGGTCAAGCTGCACAGTAGAGCATACCCTCCAATATTTCTCCAATGAAAATAGGGACATCCTATTCAACAACAACAACAATTTTATTAATTATATCTCACCCATTTGACTGGCTTGCCCTAGCCACTCTGGGCGGCTTCTAACATATAAAAATGTCTTCTAAAGGTTGTATAGTCACTTATCTGCTTGGCTTGCCCTGCCTAGGAAGTAGTTGTCAGGATGAAGTGTTGTCCAGGTGGGGATCCGCTTATTCTGGGAAAGGCACCAGTGACCAGTACATCTATTCTAAACACAGTGTTGGTCTCGCCTGTTTATCCTGTTTACTCTGAATAGCAGCCACTTGGGGGCTGGATGGGAGAAATCATCTCTCTCTCCCCCCCTGCAGCTGCTATTTGTTGATGGGTCAAACTATGCATTTATTGTAATAATTTTGGCTCACAGATAGCTGCTATAATTTTTATTACATTTCAATTGCAATAATAGCCTCATTATAAGAATGCCAAATTACAATACAATTACTAATGCCAATCATTCAGATACCAAATTATATAATTTAGGTGGCCCCCTGTGTACTAGAATTGATGGTTTTCTGCTTTACTTTATCTCTGCATTCGAAAATCTTCTTATTTTCAATTACACTCTGGTCAAAATAACAATCCCTTATACAACAACTGCAATATTAACAACTTCCATTTGTATTGACACATTAAATGATTTATAAAACTACAGGTGAGGCACTCAAACTGTATCTTTGTTTTTCCTGTGTGTGGCAATTATTCTGTCCTTGTAAAATATTATGTCTATCTTTTCCTGGTCGTTGCTGTCCTCCTTCATGACTTGGGTGGAGCTAATATCCCATTGTTGTTTCTGCAGTTCTCCCCTTCTTTAATTCTTACCCTGAAATGAGTGGGTTTCCTTTTGAATAAACATGGTTAGGGTGGGAATGTCCAGCTACAACCCCGATCCTAGAGAAATTAGTGACAAAATCTCCCATTGACCTCGATGCAGCAGGATTACATGTTAAAATATCCAGGTACAGACAGAGACTACCTGTAAGGCACAAACCACAGGAAAAAGACTTGCCTCCATGTCCAGCTTGTGAACCTGCCAAGTCATCTGGCTGTTGGGCGTACAATGGAAGATGGAAGGACCTGAATGTGAACTAACAAGGCAATAGCCGTCAAGAGCTTCTCTTTGTTTTATGTGTATATGCAAACAAAAGTAGCCCTGATGTTACACCTGCCATCTACCTACAGCTTGGCCTTTTGTCAATATTAGCCAGTTTTCTCATGCTTCAGCACCATTAACATCCGGCAAACAATCTTCCCATGCACAGCTCGTGTTTCAGGTTTTGCATAGGAGAAATGCACACCCTGTTATACTGGAAGGCAGAACTGAAAACAGGACTGCTGCTAATACTGGACTGGGCTTTAGGGACTCGGTTTGTTTGCGATTGGCACTAATTCAAAAGCATAATATTTTCAAGGTACAAAATGGCCAATCTGCTTGAGCAATCAGATCTTCTCAACGTCGCTGCTCGATGCCGTTTCATAACTCTTTGCAGACCATTAGAGGATATTAACGAAAACACTGCTCTGATCTCAGCAACAGTAGCTGTTAACAGCAGGAGTGCCCTTCCTGGAGATATTGATTTCTTTATCTGGGGTCTATTCTTAAGTGAGGATATAGACAGAACTGTTAATCAGAGAGAGCACATGAAACTGTCTATTTCTTGGGCTGTAAGATATGTTATTTATAGCGTTCATGCATCAAAAGATATTCTGCTGTAACTCTTTGAAAGGAAATATCTAGGGTGGAATTCAACTACCTTTTATTGATAAATAAAAGAGACTTAGCCATGTTTATTAATTTCAATGGGTCTTCTCTGAGGAGATCTAGCATTGAATTCCACCCTCAGTGTTGAAGTTATCTTTGTGAATTTACGGGATGAGTACAAGATGATATATGACTGGATGAAATGGTGAAGTGGTTGGCAGGAGCTGGGACAGAGCAGGGGATTCAAACTGCCAACGTTCTGATTGGCAAGCCCAAGAGGCTCAGTGGTTTAGACCACAGCGCCACCCACATCCCGAGAATCCAATCATACACGGTGTGGTGTAATGGCTAGAGTGTGGGAGACCAGGGTTCGAATCCCAACTCTGCCATGAAACTCACTGGGTGCCCTTGGGCCAGCCGCCATCTCTCTGCCTAACCTACCTCACAGGGTTGTTGTGAGGATAAAGGGGGGGAGGACCACGTACACTACCTTGAGCTCCTTTGGAAGAAAATGTGGTATAATAATAATAATAATAATAATACAGTGGTGCCCCGCAAGACGAAATTAATTCATTCCACAAGTTTTGTCGTCTAGCGAATTTTTCATCTTGCGAATCACGAAATCCCATAGGAATGCATTGAAAATCAATTAATGCGTTCCTATGGTAAAAAAAAGTCCAAACAAAGCCAAATTTGGTACAACAACAGTTTATTAACTGCTCTTTAAAGTCACACATACTGTAAAGAGCAGTTCAAAAATTGAAGGGAAAATAAATTAACTTTATAAACATGACAGAAAAACATTTAAAAATCAACAAAGTGTACAGTACATTTTCTAAGACTCTGGGGGACCACTCGAAGAAGGCTCCTCTTCCACTCTTTGCTTCTTGCTCAAGAACCTGTCCATAGTCTGCTGCTTCATCCGCAGACGGTCCTTCATGGGCTTGTGGCCAGGCAACTTGGCCTCCTCCTATGTGATGAAAGTCCTTTTGGGCATCCTCTTCCAAAACAGCCCGGTCTCGTCGCAGTTGAAGACCTGCTGTGGAACGTAGCCCTCCATCTTCACAACCTTCAGGAACTCCGCTGCAAAGTCTTCAGCCGCAGGAACATCAGAACTGGCAGCCTCTCCATGCCTGACCACGCTGTGGATGCCAGATCTTGTCTTGAACCGTTCAAACCAACCTCTGCTTGCCTTGAAGACTTCTGGCTCGCCTGAGGTTCCTGGCTGTTCCCGGATGAGGTCAGCGTGCAAGGCCTTGGCCTTCTCACAAATGACGGCCTCAGACACTGTGTCCCCTGCACGCTGCTTCTCTTCTATCCAGATGAGCAGCAACTTCTCGACCTCCTCCAGAACAGCTGGGCGGTTCTTCACAATCCTGGTGACTCCCTTGGCTGCATCAGTCGCCAGGATCTTCTCCCTCATCTTCAGGATGGTCCCGATGGTTGATGGATTCCTCCCGTACTTCCTGGCGATGTCCGTCACACGCATTCCGCCGTCGTGCTTCCGGATGATCTCCTTCTTCATTTCCAGCGTCACCTTCTCCTTCTTCCTCTCGCCGGCCACCGCAGCAGCAGTCTTCTTGGGTCCCATGGCAGCACAGCTCTTACCTTCGTAAACTCAGAAAAAAAAAATCAGTGATGTGCTTCAAATCCAAAAAATTCAAAAGCACCCAGCCACCCACCACACAGAAATTAAAACCCAGAACCAAGTCCTTGAATCCCCAAAACCCCAACCCAAAATCCAAAATCCAAAACCCCCCCAAAAAGTTTTAAAAGTTTAACTTACCAAATGGATGCAAGAGAAGTTCTGGAAAAGCTTCAACAATCAATCGCCGAAGTCTTCAGAAACCTCAAATGGCTGCAAAATAAGTTTTGGAAAAGCTTCAAAAATCACCAATGTCTTCAAAAACCTCAACTGTTCCCACAGACACCCACCCACCCACCACACAGAAATTGCAAACCCCTCCCCAACTGCTCCCCCAGCCCCTCCCCAACTGCTGCAAACCCCTCCCCAACTGTTCCCCCACCCAGACAAAAAAAAATTTCAAAAAATAACAAAATAACAAAAAATAACAACATGGCTCAATGGTCCCAGATTCCTGCAGAAACCTCTCCAACTGTTCGCCCAGCCAGCCAGCACTCAGAAATTCAAACTCAGGGAAATTTTTTTGAAAAAAAAACAACCTGGCCCAATGGTCACAGAAAATCATAAAAATTCCAAAAAAAGCCCCACAAGCTCCCAGATTCCTGCAGAAACCTCTCCAACTGTTCCCCCAGCCAGCCAGCACTCAGAAATTCAAACTCAGGAAAAACAATTTGAAAAAAAACAACCTGGCCCAATGGTCACAGAAAATCATAAAAATTCCAAAAAAGCCCCACAAGCTCCCAGATTATCGTAAACCCCCCCACAACACCAAGTCCTTGAATCCCAAACACCCCAACCCAAAATCCAAAACCCCCCCAAAAAGTTTTAAAAGTTTAACTTACCAAATGGATGCAAGAGAAGTTCTGGAAAAGTTTTGGAAAAGCTTCAAAAGTGAGCAAAGTCTGAGAAAAGGCTACAAAACCACATGCTAACAGTTGCTCCTCAAAGTCAAGTCGCAACTGCAGCTGTTCAAGCTAAGCACCCTTTGTTTTAACGGTTTTAAGAAAAAGGAAACAAAGTCGCGAGACGTTTTCGTCTTGTGAAGCAAGCCCATAGGGAAATTCGTCTTGCGAGGCAACTCAAAAACGGAAAAACCTTTCGTCTAGCGAGTTTTTTGTCTTGCGAGGCATTCGTCTTGCGAGGTACCACTGTAATAATAATAATAATAATACCCCACCCATCTGCCTGAGTTTCCCTAGCCACTCTGGGCAGATTTCAGCAGATATAAAAACATAATAAAACATCAAATATTAAAAATTTCCCAGTACAGGGCTGCCTTCAGATGTCTTCTAAAAGTTGTTTCTCTCCTTGACATCAGCTGGGAGGGCATTCCACAGGGAGGGTGCCACTACCAAGAAGGCCCTCTGCCTGGTTCCCTGTTACTTCACTTTGCACAGTGAGGGAACCACCAAAAGGCCCTGGGAGCTGGACCTCAGTGTTTGGGCTGAACAACGGGCTTGGAATTGTAATCAACAGAAACACACAAACTCAGGCAAAAATAGCACTAAAATAAAATATAATCAGAAGGAATGTTCAACAAACAGGTCATCTGGCAACGCCTTATAACAATTTTATACTACACTTCAATGACGTTGCTCAGGCTTCAAAAGTTCAGCTATCTTTTTAGCCCTTACAACAGCTCAGTGAGGCAGGGTGGGATTTACCAAGGGATGTAAGGTTTTCAAGCAGGGATGGGAAAATTTAGGTACGCCAGGTATTGCTGGAGGGCAACTCTCATCATCTCTTACCACTGACCGTGCTGGCAAGCTGAAATGTGTGCAGAGGAGGGCAACCAAGAAGAGTTTGGATTTGATATCCCGCTTTATCACTACCCGAAGGAGTCTCAAAGCGGCTAACATTCTCCTTTTCCTTCCTCCCCCACAACAAACACTCTGTGAGGTGAGTGGGGCTGAGAGACTTCAGAGAAGTGTGACTAGCCCAAGGTCACCCAGCAGCTGCATGTGGAGGAGCGGGGACGCGAACCTGGTTCACCACATTACGAGTCCACTGCTCTTAACCACTACACTGCACTCTCTCACCAAGATGATCAAGTGTCTGGAAACAAAGCCTTATGAGGAATGGTTGAAGGAGCTGGGAAAAGGGCAGACTGGGAGGAGATATGATAGCCATCTTCAAATATCTTAAGAGCTGTCACATGGAAGATGGAGCAAGCTTGTTTCTACTGCTCTGGAAGGTACGACTCAAACTAATGGCTTCAAGTGACAGGAAACGAGATTCTGACTAAACATCTGGAAGAATAGTAAGAGCTGCTCAACAGTGGAACAAACTCCCTCGGGAGGTGGTGGACTCTCGTTCCTTGAAGGTTTTTAAGCAGTGGCTGGATAGCCATCTGTCATTGATACTTTGTTGTTGTTGTTTAGTCGTTTAGTCATGTCCGACTCTTTGTGACCCCATGGACCAGAGCATGCCAGGCACCCCTGTCTTCCACTGCCTCCCACAGCTTGGTCAGACTCATGTTTGTAGCTTCGAGAACACTGTCCAATCATCTCGTCCTCTGTCGTCCCCTTCTCCTTGTACCCTCCATCTTTCCCAGCATCAGGGTCTTTTCCAGGGAGTCTTCTCTTCTCATGAGGTGGCCAAAGTATTGGAGCCTCAGCTTCAGGATCTGTCCTTCCAGTGAGCACTCAGGGCTGATTTCCTTAAGAATGGATACGTTTGATCTTCTTGCAGTCCATGGGACTCTCAAGAGTCTCCTCCAGCACCATAATTCAAAAGCATCAATTCTTTGGCGATCAGCCTTCTTTATGGTCCAGCTCTCACTTCCATACATCACTACTGGGAAAACCATGGCTTTAACTATATGGACCTTTGTTGGTAAGGTGATGTCTCTGCTTTTTAAGATTGATACTTTAGCTGAGATTATGTAGAGGGCTGGACTTGATGACCCTTGGGGTCCCTTCCAACTTCAGTTCTATTATTCTAATTATTTAAAGATGAAGAACCATAAGAAAAAGCAGGATCCTTGTTGTTAGGTTGTGGGTGAACATATCAGACGACACAGCGATTCACCAAACAGCTCTTGTTTATTAACAGGCCAGAACTGAACTGAAGGGTTCAGCCAGCCTGCTTATATAGAGCTCCAGTACAACGTAACTGCAACAACTTTCTGTAACTATCCAATCACTGAATGTCACTTTCGATCCCTTATTTGCATATGTGATCTGAACTATCTACAGTTTCCCCCTGCTGGCCCAGGGTGAGAACTTCAGTACATAACACTTGTCACTGCACTTGGACTGCAGACTGATGAGATACATAGGCCACTGGATCACTTTCGCTCCCACAATGGTGAGATGTATCTCTATTTAATTATCTCATGCATGTCAGTCTTATACATATTTGCAACATCTTTCCTCTTGTTTTGCAGTAATACATTTGTTCTCTTTTGCAACACTGTCATCTGTCTTCTGGGCATAACAGCCACACCACAAATCTTCCATTTCTAGCTATAGCTATTTGGTTATGTTTTAAAGCTCCATCTTTTATCCTGTAGATAGTCATACTGAATACAACAGAAGGAACCTTGGCTGGTCCATTTCATCATTTTTAGGGAATGCACACTGATAACATTTCATTTTCTAGAAATCTGCTATGAGAATTTAATTTCAGCCATACTCTTATCTGAACATGCTTGTAAATAACAACCTCCCTTCCAGCACCTCCATTAGGGCTCATATAAATGGAAATTTCTTTTAGTGGAGAGAACACAGCCATTTGAGCTGAACTGCATGATCCTTTGCCTCTGGGGAGAGTGGAAAGCTCGCTATTTTTCAGCATCCTATTTAATTTCTGTTTCAAATGAGGATTCAGTGTTCTTGGGATCCATTTATTTGCATGTACACCTTGACTGAAATGACAGCATTTCAGTTAAATAGGATGAACGATGTAAAAAGAGGTAATAAACTCAAGGCTAGCCATTAAAACAAAGGCTCGCTTTAAAGCAGGAAAATTGTATTGGTGCTCATTCAGTCCTAGCTTTCGTTGCCTCCGCCCCATCAGTGTTTTTTTGTAGGACCAAGCCGCACATAACGGGATCTCTTGATATATTTTTCTTTTCCTAAAAGCAGCCGGGGGGGGGGGGGGCGTGTGATCAGGGCTGTGGTGTGGAGAGCAGGATTAACCCTTTCCCAGTCCAGGTCAGCTGTATACTAGCTACATCTGGTATGCTGGCTGAGACCCTACTGGCCTGTGCACTGTCTCGCCAGGGTGGTACATGCTCTGGTCAGGATGAGGAGGGGCAAAGTTGTGGTGAGGGGCTCCCATTTCTGCACCCACCTTGGCCCACCCTCAACACTCTCCCCTTGCCCCATCCAAGTAGGCTGCAGTTCCAGTGTTGACAGAAGAGTAGCATCATTGCTCCACCAACATACCCTCCAACATTTCTCCAATGAAAATAGGAACATCCTCTTTAATAATAATAATAATTTTTTTATTATTATTTATACTCCACCCATCTGACTAGTTTCCCCAGCCATTCTGGGAAGCTTCTTTCTTGTTTTATATAATTTTATTAACTTTTCTGTTTTACAATTTAGAACACTCATTTAAACAACCTTAAAATATCAGCGACTTCCCTTCCTCCATGACGGGGTGAGCTCCCATTGTCTGTCCCAGCTCCTGCCAACCTAGAAGTTCGAAAGCACACCAGTGCAAGTAGATAAATATGCACCACTGCGGCGGGAAGGTAAACGGCATTTCCGTGTGCTCTGGCTTCCGTCATGGTGTCTTCTTGTGCCAGAAATGGTTTCGTCATGCTGGCCACATGACCCGGAAAGCTGTCTGTGGACAAATGCCAGCTCCCTTGGCCTGAAAGCGAGATGAGTGCTGCAACCCCATAGTTGCCTTTGTCTGGACTTAACTGTCCAGGGGTCCTTTACCTTTACCTATAGTTGGATCCAACCAGAAAATAGTGAGAGTTTGAAAGCACCCACAGAGAAACAGACGTGCCCTAAGCAAGCCAGACTCTTTACAGTGATACAATGGTTTCATCCACATCATAAAGTGCAGTTAAAGCACATGTCTTCCCCCCAAAGAATCCTGTGAATTATAGTTTGTTAAGGGTGCTGGGAATTGTAGCTCTGTGAAGGGTTCAACTATAGTTCTCTCTCCCCCCCCCGGGGGGGGAGTTGTGGGGGGAAGCCATGGCTGCTAAAATGGTTAGAATGTGCTTTGAATGTATGTCTACAGATGAAACCAACATTAGCTGTGTGGCTGTGATAATTACCACCACTTGAGAAATATAAAGAGAAGCAAGCAAACTCTTTGGTGCTATGTTATGTAAACTGTTAAGTCTTACACCTTTTTGTCAACATACTTTAGGGAAAGAATTTAGCCTGCATGTATGCGTGCGTGAGTTTTCCATCCCTCAAATATCATCCCGTTTTGCCTCCTTCCCCTAATGGCATAATTGAAGTGCTCTGCAGAAGTGTAATCACTGGAACTATTCACAGTGGTGAGTAGGTTTTAAATAATCAGATAGGAAATAGGAAATGGGCCCTTCTCTGCAGCTATACGGCTCTGCTCATTTACTAGCAAATCTGCAAATGAGCAATAAACAGGATTTCATTAGCTGGAAAGCAGCAATGTATCATTCAAAACTTAATTCGGGACTGCGGTTTTGGAATGGGCTTGCCATAAAGGTGGCTGGCGTGCTATTAAGGTTGTGTCTTTTCCAGCCTAGCACGGCAGCAGTCTATAATTTCTCTTGATATGTTCTAATTGATGGATATAAAACCGGGCTAGGAGGAAAGAGTGAAACTTTAAAAAAGCTAACCTTCTAATTAAATATGGAGCAGAACGCACTTCTCCAACCTATGCTACTTACTACTTTTGTGCTGTTCAGTGGTTTATTTATTTATTTTTAAAATATGGTTTTGCATGTTCAATTGCAGACCGGAGTCTGGAAACACGAGTTGTCATCATATATGGTGGTCGTGTAAGGTAATGAAAGCTTTCTGGGAAATGATATATAATGAAATGAAAAAAATGTTTAAAATAACTTTTGTTTAAAAAAACCCAGATGCTTTCCTATTAGGAATTGTAGGCACCAACATCCCAAAGGAGCAGAAAAGACTTTTTACAGTATGTATGCGACAACAGCCACACGGATGCTACTAGCCCAGAGATAGAAAGAAGAAAGAGTCCCTAATAGACAGGAATGGCAAGCCAAGTTGATGGACTACGCCGAAATGGCAAAGTTGACTGGAAAGCTCAGGAACTAAGAGGACAAAAACTTTAAAAAAGAATGGGTAAAGGAAAATATTTTCACCAATATATGCCGTTCAATGCCTACTTTATGGGACATGGGTGGTGCTGTGGGTTAAACCACAGAGCCTAGGGCTTGCTGATCAGAAGGTCGGTGGTTCGAATCCCCGCAACGGGGTGAGCTACAGTTGCTCGGTCCCTGCTCCTGCCAACCTAGCAGTTTGAAAGCACGTCAAAGTGCAAGTAGATAAACAGGTACCGCTCCGGCGGGAAGGTAAACGGCTCTTGTTCGCCAGAAGTGGCTTAGTCATGCTGGCCACATGACCCGGAAGCTGTACGCCGGCTCCCTCGGCCAATAAAGTGAGATGAGCGCCGCAACCCCAGAGTCGGTCACGACTGGACCTAATGGTCAGGGGTCCCTTTACCTTTACCTATGCCTACTTTATCCATGTATATGCATTTTTATGCACATTACTTGGCTGGAGGACAGCACTGCAAAGTTCAGAGATGTGTAACTTTCTAAAGATGGCTGTATTTCGGTTCATGTTTTGTTTCAAAAAGTGCAGATTAGGTAGATTCATTTTAAAATGTGAACTGAATCAAATTTCTCCCTTATCCGGACTTCGTCCTATCATATTTTAGTTGTTTGATGGCAACCCAGGTTCCCAAATACAGATTTAAAGCCATTCACAATAAATATTTTTTTTTCTAACTTGCTGGTCAGACATAATACTTTCATTTTTTCCAGCCTGCCACGATATAATTTATATTTTCTCTCCCACCTCACTGCCCTTCTTATAGCAGCTCAGCAAAAAAAACCCCACACAAATAAAATGAAACATCAGTCCCAAATTTGGAAGTATTGTTACTGACATGGAATAATGCCTTTTGGTAAATTGACCTCAAGGGGTGCATACTCTAATATTGTCATAGATAATATGTTATCAGCATATAATTAGCAATGAATTCACCCAGAAAAACTGTAGGTTGTAAGTTGATATTGTCACGCAAGCTGCAATCCCTGGAGCCAAACCCTCTAAATAAATCGCCCGCTCCCCAGTGTGGGATGCTAAATAGAATTGAAATAGTCAGGTTACCTTATTTCAATCCTTTTCTTATTTCATCACCATTATTATGCTTTTAATGCCTTAGCTCAGTGTTTCCCAAAGTTGGATAACCAACTGTTTTTGGACTACAACTCCCATCATCCCTAGCTAGCGAGACCGGTGGTCAGCGATGATGGGAATTGTAGTCCGATAACAACTGGAGCCCCAACTTTGGGTAACACTGCTAACTGAATAAATAGTTAACCATCTGCCACAATGAATGGCCATTTTTGACAATTTGGCAGGTAGAGTTTAGTGACCAAGCACCTGGTTCATGGGAGTTTGGCCCTAGTTTCATGACATCATATTCCTGTTTTAGAAAATTCTAAGTAATAAAAGTGTTTTCAAGATCTGCCTGTGGTCTTGGAGAGCTAACCAAGACCTACCCATGTATACTCAGATTTAAGTCCTGTTCAGTTCCGTAGGGCCGCCATGTAAACTTGTACATTTACTAGGGAAAAATCTCCATTGAGGTCAGTGGGACTTATTTCCAAACAAATATGCACAGAATTGCCACCTTGGTCAGCAGTACAGTCTCCCATGTCAGCACAACCCTCTTCCCCATTCCTATCTTCTTTTAAAAATATATCCCTTCATCCTTTTTGTTAACTGATGATCACCTTTTCTTCTTCTTTGGTGATCACTCATAGCCGAGTAAGAGTGTCTTCCATGAACACGGTCTTACCAGTGAGTCTGTAAGGGCCTGTGGAGGCCAATTCTGGAGCCACACGTCCTTCCACAGTGGGAACAAAGGTTTCTGGGTGGGAGTTGATCATGGTGAGGGTTGCCAAGCGTGCCTTCCTCTTAGCACGTTTCTCCCTTTTGTCCTGAGTTTGAGCACCTTCAAAGCCCATGACACCATTGATAAAGGCTGTTCTCCAACTGGAGCTCTCACAGACCAGTGTTTCCCAGTTGTCGGTGTTTATGCTATATATTTTAAGATTTGCCTTGAGAGAGTCTTTAAACCTCTTTTGCTGACCACCAGCATTGCGCTTTCCATTTTTAAGTTCGGAATAGAGTAGTTCCTTTGGAAGATGATAATCAGGCATCCAAACAACATGACTAGTCCAATGAAGTTGATGCTGAAGATCACCTATTATTGTTTGAACAAATCAAGGAAATCCCCTTTACAGTGGTACCTCGGGTTACATATGCTTCAGGTTACATATGCTTCAGGTTACAGACTCTGCTAACCCAGAAATAGTACCTCGGGTTAAGAACTTTGCTTCAGGATGAGAACAGAAATCATGCGGCGGCGGGATGGCAGCAGCGGGAGGCCCCATTAGCTAAAGTGGTGCTACAGGTTAAGAACAGTTTCAGGTTAAGAACGGACCTCTGGAACGAATTAAGTATGTAACCAGAGGTAACACTGTATTTCAAAGAAAGTCTATCTTCACTGTGTTCTCTATATAGAATTCTTTCCTGTATTGCCAGAGTAACAAGTTCCATAATCTAGTAAAAGTTGGCACTCCCTTTATGGAAACACCTGTTTTGGGATCTGAGTTTTGCCCCAGGTACCCACACTGCTGCAGGACCTAGAATCATAGAGTTGAAAGGGACCCCGAGGATCATCTAGTCCAACCCCTGCAATAAAGGAATATGTACCTGCCCCTTACGGGGATTGAACCTGCAACTTTGGCATTATCAGCACCACGCTGTAACCAACTGAGCCTCAAACGTCAGCGCCATATTGCCTAGTCTCACAACATTAAATGTCAGATTTAAATTACTTGCACAGTAATTGATTAAGTCTAGCCTTAACTTCTTACCCATATTTCTCTGTTGCTCACAGCATGCCAATTTAATGTGATACAAATGTGCTTCCTGCAGTTACCTTACTGGAGAGAAAGCCAGTCTTCTGCTGAAATACTGCTATGCACATAAACTGGTTTAGACTCAATATTGTTCAGTCCAACAGGGGCAAATGTGAGCAAAGAAGGACTGTACACACACAGTGGCGAAATCTCCAAATGAATCCAAACTTCAATGTCTAAAATCCCTGGTAGAGGGCAAGGATCCTGAGATCACCTTAAGGGTAGCCAAATTTGGTGCGATTGCCATAAAACTTAGGGAACAAGCTGTCCTATAATAATGATTAAGACCTTAAATGATAATTTTAGGTTATATGTTAGTAACTGAGTTTTAATTTATATATTTTTTAATTGTTGCTATATCTGTATTGTCCCTGTTATACCTAATTGCAAATTGAAATGTATCCCTATCGTGTTTTATGACTTCCTTGATATTGTATGTGGACTGGATCTGGTCTGTGACCGAAATACCGTATTTTTTGCTCTATAAGACTCACTTTTTCCCCTCCTAAAAAGTAAGGGGAAATGTGTGTGCGTCTTATGGAGTGAATGCAGGCTGCACAGCTATCCCAGAAGCCAGAACAGCAAGAGGGATTGCTGCTTTCACTGCGCAGCAATCCCTCTTGATGTTCTGGCTTCTGTGATTCAGAATATTTTCTTTCTTGTTTTACTCCTCCAAAAACTAGGTGCATCTTGTGGTCTGGTGCATCTTATAGAGCGAAAAATACGGTAATAAAATTCACACCGTGGCGGAGCTAGCTGCTCTGGCACCCAGAGTGGCGTGCACCTGGGGGCAGGACTAGCAGCCCACGGGGGCGGGGTGAGCATCCCAGGGGTGTGCCGCCCACAGTGAGAGTCCCAGGGGGTTGGTGCGGTGATGTCACCCCCCTCAGGGATGACACCCGGGGCAGACTGCACCCACCGCACCCACTTTGCTCCTCCTCTGTACACACATATGCCTGAGCTCAAAAGTCAGACTTAGGAGCCTGGCCAGATTGCCTCGAAGAGTCAAGCCACCTACCGTTGCCTTTCAAGGAGGTGTGAGCAACATACCCAGCCTCTGTCCAGCTCTTCTTACACCTGAAGAAATGATCTGTAGTTATTGGTTATTCAGGACAATCTGACTGGTGCTAAGCAGGTAGAGCACGAGACTCCTAATCTCAGGGTCAAGGGTTTGAGCCCTACGTTGGCTGAAAGATTCCTGCAGTGCAGAGGGTTGGACTAGATGATTCTTGTTGTGCCTTCCTACTCCACAATTCTAGGATTCTATGTGCAGCCTGCAACTCTTACACTGGGAATTTCGGTCTGGGAAAATGCATACGTACAATACATCCATGTGTTTCTCTCTATTGGAACAGGACAATCCTATGTAAGATATCAAAAATCTCTAGCAGACTGCAGACACACTTCTTAATATTTCTGCGTTAGGTCAATGGGCTGTGTGTGATTTTTCTTTTTCTTTTAATGGAGTGAAAATGCCAGAGCAACAACTTCTTTCTTTGGCACTTCTTTCGATGTGTTTACAAACTGGTATTCATTTTATTTATTTTTGTCTCGGCACTTCCAGAATAAACACAAGGGATTTCTTTGCAGTGGATGAATAGCTTCAGGGTCTAGCATCATGTGTCTGAAATAAATCTAATGGCCAATGGAGCAAGGATTTACAAGCTGAGCTGGGGCACTGTCAGTTATCTTTAGCTCGTGCTAATGAAATCGTGTAGCTATAAGGCAACGCTACTGCTGCGATTTTTGTGCAAAATTTTGTGCAAAATTTTTGTGCTGTAAGGATGCAAAGATGCATCCGTTACTGAATATGAGTGATAATGACTTCTTCTTGTTTCAGTGTATAAGCAGAAGTGAATGAAGTGTTTGGTGGAGCTCTGTCCTCTACTGAAATGAAGACACACTCTTCTCTCTCTCTCTCTCTCTCTCTCTCTCTCTCTCTCTCTCTCTGTGTGTGTGTGTGTGTGTATAGGAGCCAACTCCTATGGGCCGCGAGGGCCCCGGCCCCCGCAATAAAATATTTGTGGGGGCTGGGCCCCCACAAAGTTGATGGGGATTCCCATTCAAATGGTGTGTGTGCACTGGGTCATGTGATCAATTATGCAGGGTGGGGCTTACCTGCCCCCCCCCATATTTCGTTCAAGTTGTGTGTGTGTTTGTGTGTGTATACATGTCAGGATGCTGTCAGAGGCTCCTGGCTGGTTGCCCAGGAAAGTATAAAGACAAGGGAAAGTTTCTTACCGCCCTTTTTTATTTCAATCTTTCCAAAGAGAGGCTATAGATCCCAGCCTCTTGAATAATGGAATTGCCCCGAGTGAATCTCCACCCCACCGTCTCTCCTACTTCCTCATTCGTCACTTCTACAGGAGCTGCTACATGCCCTCTGTCTTTGAGATCTTTGCTCTCCTACTTTTAAGGCTCACCGGGTTCTGGGAGATGGAGGGTCTGGGATGCTTTCTAATGACAACGTATCAGCCAGGTGTTGTTCTGCCTCTCCCATGATTTCCCAGCTTTCCCCCTCATCTGCCTCTGAGCTGTGACCTCCCTCAAACCCTTGTTGTAAATCTATACTGTCTTCTTCCTCTTCCTCCTCCCCGGAAGGGTCAGGATGGGGAAGTGGTTTCCACCATTCCTCCTTTGCCCGGTCCCTGACATCACTTGCTCATATTCTTATGCTTGCTTCTCTTTTCTCTTCCTCTCACATGTGAAATGCAGCCTGTAAATCTCTTGGGTGGGCAGGGACTACTCTTGCTTGTGCTAATTTGTAAAGTGCGTTGATGCACACTGATAATTACAGTAGCAAGAGTAGTAATTATACCTGTCCTGAATAGACTTGACTGTAGCAGCCTTCATACGTGATGTTTTCCTTGCTCTGGGCTGGGGGGGGGGGGACAAAAACACCTTGTGTGTCACCTCTGTCACAGTCAGGCCTGCACCCAATTTTGTTTTTGTAGAATCTCGTTTGTCCTCAGCAACCAAAATTATATTATCAACATATACAAGCAGAAAAGTTGTTTTCCTTCATTTGCAAGGAATTGTACAAAACAAAGTGGCACTAAAAAGAAAAGTTCCAGGGTGGCAACAGAAAGCAAACTAAAAATGCTTTTGCAGTTCATCAAAACTATCCAGCAATATCAAGTTATAGGAAAACTGGTGCTATTAACAGTAGTCCTTCTAGTTGGTTGATTGGTTTGGCAACTTCCATGCACGTGACGTGTGATGCTAATTATTTCCCCCCAAAAGTTAAATGATAACTAATCAGAAGCAGCTACAGGAGAGCTATGAGATTCAGGTGGGGGTCAGATGCCTTGTCAATCCCAGCAGGTATATAAGAGGACGACTCGGCCTGCCCAGCATGGAAGACTTGCATATAGTACACAGATCTGAAAGGGCCACAAAGGGTAAACCACCCAAAAGGTATGCTGAAGAGTTTGCTAAAACAGTAAAAGCAGATACAGCTGTTGTTAGTAACTCAGAGAAGGTTTGGGAACCTTCAAGCTTCCAAGAGGTCCAAAGTTTAACCTCAGAGGGTGCTGAGCCATGGTTAAATGCCATGAAGGATGAACTTGATTCCTTAGAGAGGAACAAGACATGGGAACCAGTTCCAGGCCTGCCTAGGCCACAAAACGTTTACAAAGTTCAGTTATTGCAAAAGTTTTTCAGTGTTAATTTTATGCATTTTTAAAAATCACCATGGTATTTAACAATAATATCTTATGTCCTTTACATAAAAAAAGAAGAAGATCATGGCCACTGGGCCCATCACCTCCTGGCAAATATAAGGGGAAGAAATGGAGGCAGTGAGAGATTTTACTTTCTTGGGCTCCATGATCACTGCAGATGGTGACAGCAGTCACAAAATTAAAAGACGCCTGCTTCTTGAGAGAAAAGCAATGACAAACCTAGACAGCATCTTAAAAAGCAGAGACATCACCTTGCCAACAAAGGTCCGTATAGTTAAAGCTATGGTTTTCCCAGTAGTGATGTATGGAAGTGAGAGCTGGACCATAAAGAAGGCTGATCGTCAAAGAATTGATGCTTTTGAATTATGGTGCTGGAGGAGACTCTTGAAAGTCCCATGGACTGCAAGAAGATCAAACTTATCCATTCTGAAGGAAATCAGCCCTGAGTGATCACTGGAAGGACAGATCCTGAAGCTGAGGCTCCAATACTTTGGACACATCATGAGAAGAGAAGACTCCCTGGAAAAGACCCTGATGTTGGGAAAGATGGAGGGCACAAGGAGAAGGGGACAACAGAGGACGAGATGGTTGGACAGTGTTCTCGAAGCTACCAGCATGCGTTTGACCAAACTGCAGGAGGCAGTGGAAGACAGGAGTGCCTGGCGTGCTCTGGTCCATGGGGTCATGAAGAGTCGGACACGACTAAATGACTAAACAACAACAAATCTTTAGAGGAGAAATTGTGAACTGTAGAATTTTAAATACCCGTCATCAAACTTGGATTCACTCATTTTTTTTTATAACACTCTTCCATTTTCTTCTAGTTGTGCGGGTGGGGGTGGGTAGGGGCCTCAGAAGTGGAATAGCCTAGGGCCTCTCTTCATCTAAATCCAGCCCTGGGTTAGGCCTCCTGTCACATATTTGCAGCCTTTGCGACTTCATCCTTCGTGGCTCCTTTTTGTGCTTAAAAACCCTGCAGGAGATTCCATCGCAGACCTCCCACTTTCCTGCTGAGTCGCATCCCAAATCTCTGCTCACAAATGAGCATATGCACGCATCCTTCTTAACCACTTTACGAAGAAGTGCCGTTCCCCAAAAAATCTCCTCCTAGTTTTGTTGCACATAAATAAATGAACAAATACATAAACAGGATGCAGCTCTAGACTTTCCAAAGCCCAAACCAGCCTCTGCTTTGTGCAGCCGACTGAAGAGAGCCCTCCATATTGCGGGCATGGTTAATGACAGCGGAAAGAAAGCATCAATTTTGTTGAGCAGCATTAGAATACAGGACCTCCTGCCGCGCTCACCAGTAACTTGCTTTGCACAGCTGCTTTCTCAGCTGGGAGTTCTAAATCAGCGCTGCGAGAACAGCCAGAAATGACCATTATGAATTTGCTCGTGATGGCAATTTGCCTTGCAGTTATGGAAAGGTACTGTTCAATTAATACTCTAACCTTCTGCTTTCCTACAAAGCGCCTTCCTTTCCCCTTTCTCAAAACAAATTCAGTCTGCTGAGCTCATGGCTTTATAACGCTGCTGCTGGATTGAATTTTTAAAATTTGTTTTCAGTTATAATAGGTTGTATTCAGTGCTAGTTCTTCTCAGATGACTGGACCTAATTTAGTCAGGTACAGTGGTACCTTGGGTTAAGTACTTAATTTGTTCCAGAGGTCTGTTCTTAACCTGAAATTGTTCTTAACCTGAAGCACCACTTTAGCTAATGGGGCCTCCTGCTGCTGCCGTGCCACCGGAGCACGATTTCTGTTCTCATCCTGAAGCAAAGTTCTTAACCTGAAGCACTATTACTGGGTTAGCGGAGCCTGTAACCTGAAGCGTATGTAACCTGAGGTACCACTGTATATTATTTTCAGTGAAGACAGGAGTGCCTGGTGTGCTCTGGTCCATGGGGTCACAAAGAGTCGGACATGACTAAACAACAACAACAACATTATTTTCATTGTGTCTACTCTGAGTAGGAGTGGCACTGAATGCAACCTAGTGAGTGAGATTCAGCTAAAGTTGCCTGCAGCTGCTAACCATGTGGTTAAATGGCTATTATACGGTTTGTGACATTTTGAATTCTCCCCGGTGTGCACACATCTTTGTTTCACAGCCCTCTATCTTTGGATTATTGCAGAGCTTATATGCAATATTTCCTCCTTGGACTTTATGTTGGCATACATAGAGGAACTGGCACCAAGTGGTCTATGGTCACTTCAAACCAAGTTGGGGTCGAAATCTTACACACATGTATTTTCATAAGTCCCATTGAGCTCAGTGAGGTTTGCTAAGTAAACAAGCACAAGACTGCACTGTGTGTTACAAGGTTTCATATTTCCCTTCCATAGGCATATGGCGATTGCCATGCTGGGCCAGGCATATTGTCTAGCCTATCAGCTTGCTTCCAACAGCGATGAGCATTGGATAGCTTTGGCTTCAAAGAAGATGAAAGAAATTAAGCGGTAGGTGGGACAATCCATTCCAGCTGAAGGTTTCATTCTAATCCTTTGGATGTAAGTGTATTGATTCAAAGAGTGAAGTGGTTGTTTGGTATAATTTCTCCCAAACCTTTCAAAATGGTTTCCAATACCGGGTTGTTGTTTTTTGCGGGGGTCTACTTTAGCCCTTTGAGTATCAGTTCAATCTCTTTCAATCCTCCCAAACTGGTAGCCTTGTTGACAATTAATGTGAGGCAATAACAATGTTCTCTACAATTTTGAGGGTATGTCAGCACCGGCCTGCAACCTTTTTTCCTCCAACCCTAAAACTAAGCTCTGGCCTTCGTTTTCTAACTCTGAATTGAGGAAAGGCCTCACCCATTTGATGTTTGACCCAGAGCTTTTGCTTTCTTAACAGACCAGTACCTTCCCATTGTTCTCTTAATGGCTCATCAAATTTCCTTTGTTTTCTTAATGGCTCATCTCCCAGGTGATCTCCTGAACATGGGAAGCTGGGTCCAGGGTTTAGAAGTCCCCCCAAACCTTGATTAAATTCTGAAATCTACTCAACCCAGGAATTTAGCGGAGTCTGGCACCTACAAACTCCCTGGCCGGGGAAGGCGGGGTACAAATTAAAATTCATTTATTATTATTAATAATACTAACAACACCAGTCCATAACAACCCCAAAAATCTGTTCCCTTGTGGCTAGAACTTTCCTTTTTTAGGAGAACAGTGAGGAAAGGGCTTTGATTTGTTCTAGAGAAAGGGGATGCTGCAAAACCATGTGTTCCCGACCACATTCCTGATGGGAAATGACTGCTCGTGAATGAGTGCAGAGAAAACAGGACCTGTTTAAAATGAGAGCAGGGTTTCCACTTCTGTTTTGTTGCCAGTATAGAAGGGGAAAACCCCCCACAAAATTTCAAGGCTGTGCTAATGTTCTTTCTTAAGCCACATCCCTGAAAAATTATTAAGGGCAACAAGCTATATTTTTGACAAAGTGTCCAAGGTAACTATTAGAGAGCTCCTGATACACATGTACCATATTTCTCGCCTGTCTAGCACACACTAATTTACCCACCTGTTCTAGCCTCTATCGGCTGCACAAATTAGATTGTCTCAGGGGAGGTTGTGCAGCCGATTGGTTCAGCCTTGCTACCAAGGCAACCATTTTCTCTCCGCTATATGATTTAGACACTGCTTTACAACTCAGGTTCGGCTGGCAAACAAAGAAGAAGCAGAGTGGGGGAAGACATTGGTTATATGTTTGAACACAGAGGCGGTCTGTATTTAATGAATATTCACAGTGGAATTTTATTCGGTAAAAGTGGAGAAACTGCATTTCCTATATGTGAGGGAAAGAACACCTCTCCACACAATCAATTCTTTACAATATAGCAGCTATATAGATAGGCTAATGGAAGATGAATGAAACATTAGGACTATCCCCTCCCCCCCAACCCAAAAAAGTGAAGGAATCTTAAAGGAAAATGAATGAATATATTCATTGCCTTACATTTTTTGTGCAATGAGGATTACATGCACAGTTGTCTTGATCAAAGTCATTTGTGTAGAAAAGAAACCTTCATTTGAGAAAAACCCACATGTTGCAAGCAAATATGCCTCTGTCGCATTTATCCTGTCTTTTCAGGACATGGGGACAGGAATAGTGTGTTCCACTCTGAAAATTAGATTCCTGAATCCAAATATTTAGTGGTGTATTTAAGATTTATATGTCAACGTTTCAGAACTCTGGAGGCTTCCAGCTCTTGGCTTTAGGCTCCTCTCCTCTTCCTAATTTCACCTTCGCCTCTCTGGCCATCTCCTGTACTCCAGATTTCTCTGGATAAGTCCGCTCTGATTTCCAACCCCCCCTTCTTGAACACTCTCTGATTCCTTGGTCTTGCTGCCTATTACTTCCAATGGCTCTCCTGCCCTAACTCATAGCTGTCAACCTTCCCCTTTTTTGTGGGAAATTCCCTTATTCCAGCGCCGTTTCCTGCTGCTTCCTGCTGCTATCCCGGATTGTTAGATATCCTGTAGACTGTCCCCAGGACAGGTGAGGCTGCTGATCCCTTATTTTCAAATCTGAAAGTTGACAGCTATGCCCTAACTGCTCTCTCTTAACATCTGAGCAGATTATCCAATGACAACTGGAGACCACTGCTGGCCTCTCTCTGTGTGTCATTAGAGTCACTTGCAGTCCTGTTTACATTAAATTATTCGGATATTTTTTAATTATAGTTAGGATAATCCATTCAATTCAAGGAAGGGTATTTAGCAGTGGCCCTAAAGCCACCTTCTTCAAAAAGGAAAGCATCATTTTCATTTGTAATTTCCACTAATACTCATGGAACTTTCCATGCTGAACTGGTCTCTGCTGGTTGGCATGGTGGCATTGACAAGCTTTGCATTGCAATTTATTTTGCATCTTTACTCATGTCTCCAGTTACTTTTAGGTTAATGTAGAATTTATATGTAGTGTGGTGAGAAGCAATTTGTTTCCCCCAATTTTACGGTACTTGAGCTTTGTACGTATATAGTTAGCAAACATAATATCCATTACTGTAGACTGCTTGTCTGCTTCTTCCTACAGCTAGTCCCTATGGGTCTATTTACTGAACATGCCCAGCACCATAAATAGAACAATCTCTCTTGATATATCATCTGGCAAAAAGAGAAAACCGGGATGAGTAGTTATGAGCCTCTTCAATTGTCATTATGGGGAACTATGAGGTAGGAAGAGAGGAATCCAGAAACAATGCAATGGGGAACTTGGCATACACTTTATGTGATGCCTTCACTAAGAGGGGAAGCGGGGGCAAAAAATATCTAGTTTATATATTGCAGAAGAACCAAGTGTTCAAAGATTTTCCTGGATCGAACTACTTTGGTCTGTAGATTGGCAGTTGTGTATTCAAATGCTATATCATGGAAAGCTTCTCTATATGTAGAAAATGAACAGGTTGTATTAAATGGCTTGGATTAACCTTCTCTTTGTCACATGATTTTTCTAGCTGCAAGAAATTGTATTTTTTTATATAGAGGAACATTCAACATCAAACCCATAGCTGTAGCCTGAGGCGCAATAGCTCAGGAGAAGTTTTAACACTTAATGCCAATGGAATTAAAAACAGAGGGTCGTATATTAGGGCTTTTTAATGGAGCAACACATGTCTCTAGTTGTTGATTCTTTGAGGATGGACCAGGAGGCGTTGGTCATTTCAGATTCACGTAGGTGGCACCAGAGAGAGGTGAAGAGGAACAAGTGACAAGTAGCTCAGTCTGTTTCAGGGGTGGGGAACCTGAAGAGCCAGTGTGGTGTAGTGGTTAAGAGCAGCAGACTTGTAATCTGGTGAACTGGGCTCACGTCTCCGCTCCTCCACATGCAGCTGCTGGGTGACCTTGGGCTAGCCACATTTCTCTGAAGTCTCTCAGCCCCACTCACCTCACAGCAGCAGTTTGTTGTGGGGGAGGAAGGGAAAGGAGAATGTTAACTGCTTTGAGACTCCTTCGGGTAGTGATAAAGTGGGATATCAAATCCAAACTCCATCATTCCTGACCATTGGCCATGTTGTGTGGGGCTGACTGGAGCTAGAGTCCAAGAAACACCCCTGCTCAGTCTCCATTTCTGAGCTGCTGTGATCGCTTGAAGAAACAGGGCCAATCCTACCATTAGGCAGAATGAAGAAGTAGAGGAAGCTGTCCCCAGTGCTGAAGTAAGAACCAAATAAGTCAGCTTCTGTATGTGGAATCGGGGAGAGATGCCCACTTGTCCTTTTGCCTCAGGGAGCAATATGTGAAGGGAATGCACTTTTCTTCCAAAAAATAACTGAATTATAAAAAAGGAATTTAAAGAAGACTGCAACCCTAAGCAGACCAACTGATAACTAGCTGAGATTACTGCATTGCAGGGAGTTGGCTAGATGACTCAATGGGGCCCTTCAAACCCAACAATTCTATGGTGCCCAATGATAAGATCATTTTGGTGTGAGGTGAGGATATTTATAGCAAGAGTAATAAAAAGAAATTGTTACTTGGGGGAATTGAATTGAATTCTAAATTATATTCCGGAAATGTGGGAGATTACAAGGGGTAAGAAAAGAAAAAGATGTACCATGCTATATTAGAAGCAAAAAAACTTGTTTTGATGAATTGGAAGAGCCGCAAAAAGATTCCATTGAGCACATGGATTGATAATATGGACAGATTAGCTACATACGAACGAATTGCATGTCAACGCAAATTAAGAATGGATAAATATGAAGAAATCTGGAAGGAATATTTAAGCGATAAGGCGGATAGTGGTAGGAAGTAGGGGGAGGAGAGAGAGGTGGGGAAATATTGTTAAAAAGTTGTAGTCATAGGTATAACAGTGTATTCAAATCTGAATTGTCAAATTGTGTTATTAGTGTTATTATGGTTTTTGTTGTATGTGTCTTTTGTGATTGTTGTTTGTATTGAAAAAATGATTAATATTTTTTTAAAAAAAAAAACAATTCTATGATTCACATCAGAGAAAATGTGTTTAGGAAAAGAGTGTAATAAACTCCATCTCCCCACCAATCTAAGCCAAGCTTCAACCTCCCCAAAAGACTTCCCCCCATGTCTGTCTCTCTGTTTGTCTATCTTGCACATTTAGTACAGAACTGGGGGGGGGGGGGATATGAAATAGAAGTGTGAGTAAGCTTCTTACTGCTACATCTTGCAGAACTCGCAAGACTATTTCTAATGTTGACCTCTTGCTGCAAAAGTCTAAGTGTGTATGTGCACATTATAAATTATATTATTCTATGGGCTCTTATAGTTTTTGCGTTTTGCACTTAAACATTATTTTTCAGCTGCTTTCCATGGTGAAGCCAAAAACAATGAAATACTGATTCATGCATCAAATCACACAGTCAGCAAAGTAGTGTGTGATGCAGGTGGAACTCGTAGGCTGCATTATTAATATCTCTGGACTAATGTACTCAAGGGAGCCATATATAAAGTTGTGCTTATACATCATGTTACAGCACAGGCTAATACTTTTTTCAACTCCAGCCTGAAAACGCCTTCAGAATGCCTGCATATTTGTCTTACCTTCCTTCAGGTGTCTTCATACACATATCTGTTCATTAAGTTATCTACTACTGTGGAGAGGGCTTCCTTATCAGCTGAGGGGGGAGCTGTCTCTGGTACCAAGTTAGTCTCTGTTTATAAAAAGGTAAAGGACCCCTGGCAGTTAAGTCCAGTCACGAACGACTCTGGGGTTGTGGTGCTCATCTCGCTTTACTGGCTGAGGGAGCCGGCGTTTGTCCGCAGACAGTTTTTCTGGGTCATGTGGCCAGCATGACTAAGCTGCTTCTGGAGAAACCAGAGCAGCACACAGAAATACCGTTTACCTTCCCACTGGAGCGGTACCTATTTATCTACTTGCACTTTGATGTGCTTTCGAACTGCTAGGTTGGCAGGAGCAGGGACCGAGCAACGGGAGCTCACCCCGTTGTGGGGATTCGAACTGCTGAACTTCTGATCGGCAAGCCCTAGGTTCTGTGGTTTAACCCACAGCGCCACCCGCGTCCCACTGGGTGAGTAATAGCTGCATATTTATTGTGATGTATAAACAGAAATGCGGGTGGCACTGTGGTCTAAACCACTGAGCCTAGGGCTTGCTGATCAGAAGGTCGGCAGTTTGATTCCCCAGGATGGGGTGAGCTCCTGTTCCTCGATTCCAGCTCCTGCCAACCTAGCAGTCTGAAAGCACGTCAAAGTGCAAGTAGATAAATAGGTACCGCTCCAGCAGGAAGGTAAACGGTGTTTCCGTGCACTGCTCTGGTTCGCCAGAAGCGGCTTAGTCATGCTGGCCACATGACCCAGAAGCTGTATGCTGGCTCCCTCAGCCAATAAAGTGAGATGAGCGCCGCAACCCCAGAGTCGGTCACGACTGGACCTAATGGTCAGGGGTCCCTTTACCTTTACCTTTATTACTCACCCATTGTCACCAGACAATTTCCTTAAGGTAGTTTCTTGCCTGTTCAATACCTTGCGATAGCATTTTGGTCTGCGTGGAAATCTGCTCTCTTAAGTTCTTCAGAAGCAATATGTATGCTAACCTGTCAACCACACTTTTGTTCATTGAACATAGTTGCTAGGGAAACCAGCTCCTTTATATGTGCTCAAGGTAGCCATCTTTTCCTACTCTCTCTCAGGGAATTGTAGCCAGATTCGCAGCCCCGAATTCAAGACCATATACTGCAGCTTGCTTAACCCTTAAGTTGGCCAGAAATACGCTACAAGACCTGGCCTGTCAAACTTAAGTGGTGCCCGCAGCTAGGATATCTCTCTCGGCACAACCATTGTTAGCTCAACTGCTAGCAGCAGAGCTGAGCTCTATGCTCTCTGTGCACAAAGATACATTGCATGTCTGTCTCTATCAGTAGAGGCTAGGCCACCCTCTGTCAGGGGAGATGAATATGCTTTGCTCCTCCTGCAACACTGTCCCCCGATGCAGTGCTTTTATTCATAGGAGCAAAGGGCAACCATTCTGCTAAATGGGATGCGCTCAGGTGGAGGGATATGCCAATTGCAGTTTCTCTTGGTTTCCCATTTTTCCAGTCTCAACATCAATTCCCCATCAGTTTGTGCAATTTTTTTAAGCTTTCATGAAAATTCTTCAGCATTTATCGTGGATTTTCTTCTCTCTCTCTTTTTAATTTTTTTTTATTCAAAATTAAAACAAGACATATTATCCAAAAACATATCATCCTTGTCCCCCCCCCCATTTTTCCTCCCTCCCCCTCCCACCCCCCCCCGACTTTCCTCAGTTCCAGTCTTTGGTTTCTTTGAGACTGCTGTTTTCTGCATGTTTCAAAGTTGTATAGATCCTCAAACTATTTAGCTGATTATTATCAATAAAAAGTTTGTGGATGTTTATTCAAAACCTGCCAAGGAGTCCAGTTCACTTTGTTGCGTCTTCAAATACTTTGTGAAAGGTTCCCATTCATCCTTAAAGTCACAGTTATCCTTGTCCCGTAGCTTATATGTCAGTTTTGCCAGTTCTGCATAGTCCATCAATTTTTCTTGCCATGATTCTGTAGTTGGGGTTTCTTCAGTCTTCCATCCGTGTGCTACCAGAACTCTCGCAGCCGTTGTCGCATACATGAAGATTTTTTTCAGCTTTTTTGGCAGGTCTTTCCCTACAATCCCCAACAAAAATGCCTCGGGTTTTTTTTAACAAATGTTAAATGGAACATTTTCTTCAATTCATTGTATATCATTTCCCAACATTTTAAAATTACATTACAATCCCACCACATATGATAAAATGTCCCTTCCTTTTCCTTACACTTTCAACATATATTTGAACTAGTTTTGTACATTTTCCCTAACTGCCTGGTGTTGTGTACCATCTATACATCATCTTCATGTAATTGTCCGTGGATTTTCTTCTCAAGGCACACATTTTTGCAAAGCAGTTTTCCCCAACATAATGCATTTTTGTATTTTTAAAAAATACTCATATATGCATTTCTATACACACTTATATGTGCATTTTAAAACCCACCACATGGTTAGAACACATCATTACCACATCAGTAGACGGGTGAATTTTGAAGGAGGACTGTATTTTGGTTCATGTATGAATTAAGTAAGTGGACATTTAAATGTATAGTAAGTTGAATTCCTCCACTGTGAAGGACATAACTTTTCTCCCATTTGACTGCGTTCTAGCTTGCAGACCATTAAGTCTTTCTCACAGAAGTCAATAGGAATCTTTCAAAACCAAGCTAGACCATTGCCATGAGTTCTGTTTTTCGGTCACACTAGAGCAGAGATGGGAGCCTTCCTTTTTATGTCAGGTTCCACATACCTTTGGGATTAATCTGTCAGGACCACACATCTAGGGCAGATGTGTCTTGTTTTCCACTGCCACCACTGTTGCCACCCCTTGCACTGCCCGGCCTGCCACCGGTGAGATCTCATCCAAAATCAAATTAAATCTTGTGTACTCCAATGCTGCTGCTGCCTCAGGGGCTTCTGCTGCCTGAAGCAATGGTCTCACCACACCTAATGGTTGAGCTGCATCAATGGTTGAGCCGGATCAGGGACACGGGTGGCACTGTGGGTTAAACCACAGAGCCTAGGACTTGCTGATCAGAAGGTCAGCGGTTCGAATCCCCGCGACGGGATGAGCTACCGTTGCTCGGTTCCTGCTCCTGCCAACCTAGCAGTTCGAAAGCACACCAGTGCAAGTAGATAAATAGGTACCACTGCGGCGGGAAGGTAAACAGTGTTTCCGTGTGCTGCTCTGGTTTGCCAGAAGCGGCTTAGTCATGCTGGTCACATGACCTGGAAAGCTGTACGCCGGCTCCCTTGGCCAGTAAAGCGAGATGAGCGCCGCAACCCCAGAGTCGGTCACGACTGTTCAGGGTTCCCTTTACTTTTACCTTTAAAGTCAGCAGTGTGATGGGGTGGAGGCCAAAAGCCTGTTATAGGTGGAGCCAAAACAAAAAACGAGTGGCACCATTCATTTCCTTCTGTCTTCCCCTTTTCTCTCTCCCTCTCTCTGCTTCTCTCTCTTGCTGCTTGATTTCTGTATTGATCGGGGAGGGAAAGGCTCAACTTTTTCCTCTTTTCAGCAAGACACACAGCAGTCACCCGCTCTGTTCCTCCTCCAGTAACTTGCTTGGCTGCAGCAGGACAGGTTTGAGAGATGCGGGGCAAGGAAGTGTGGCAAGAATGTGCAGTGGACCAGATATGGTCTGGGGGTTGGTAGCCTTCCTCACCCCTCAGAGTTTGACGGGACCAAGGAAATTCCCAATTTGTTATTTGATCTTGGCTGCCATGTTCTCTTCTCCTTCAAGCAGTGAATTTGAGCAGGATCCCTTTAGGTAAGCCAGCTCCACACCCAAAGGAAACACAATGAGTTTATTATCTGCATAGCAGTGAGGTGATTGGCAGGCGTGCTTTGTTGTCTCAGCAAAGCATCCTTACAAAAGCAACTGTGCCTGCTGAACTTCTTCCTTGCCACACAAGCTGTTAAAAACCTAGGAGATGGCTTCCCTCAGCAGGCCAGGGTTTTTGCTGTTGCTGGGGTGGCGGCAGCGACAAGGTGGCATGTATGACATCGTATCAAATATAAGTGGAAAGAGAGAGAGCCAAATCCGTTGTCTGAGCACAAGGACAGAGATGTGCAGGCACATCCTGAAAAATCATCTTTCTCCTTCACAGCTAGGAGTTAATGAGGGAATTGTCTGGATTTCTAATGAAAGAGATCGCACTGAGCAGGGGAACAGCACTATGGATGTATTTATTTATTTTTGGTCACCAACCATATGCTGGGGGACAAGAGCAGCAAAGAAAAGGCTGCTGAACGAGAGTGTTGATTTTTCATGTCACAAGGATGCGTGCTCTTCAATTTAATCCAATACAGTCACTTCTGGCTAATCTTGAGGTCCCAGAGCCATCTGTTATGTTGCACCAGATTCCATCTCCTGAGAGGAGGGGGTTGGGGGTCCCTGGAGATGCTTCATCTCCCATGAACTCGCATGTCAAGCCAGAATGACATCATATTTTTTGCAGAAGCTTGTTTTGGGGGTGGGGAAGCATCTGTCCCACCCTTTGCGTTGCCTTCTCTGTATTGCTCTGGGATTTGATCAGCCCAAGGCAAGCAGCTCCTCTCCCCTCTTACTGAGGAACTACAATCCCAATCCTTTCCAATAGCAGTCATGCGACAACACAGAGAAGCATATTGATTGACATTAAGGAGTCATTTTATTTCTTATTAATTGTTTCCCTTTCTGGGTGGAGATGCCCAAAGTGGGAGACAAAGCATTTAGAGAAGGACACAGCAAACACACACACACACACACACACACACACAGCGACAACAATCAGCCATGGTTAAAATTTCACTCAGAACATTGAAAACTCAGCACAAAAAATAGCATACTAACACCGTCAAAATAATGCAGAGAGGCCAAACTAAAACACCTCCCTACGCAGACCAAAATAGGTAAAGGTAAACAACCCCTGGATGATTAAGTCCAGCCAAAGGAGACTATGGGATTGGGGCGCTCATCTCGCTTTCAGGCTGAGGGAGCCGGCGTTTGTCCACAGAAAGTTTTCCGGGTCATGTGGCCAACATGTCTATTTTTTTAAAAAAATAATATTTTTTATTGCTTTTTTTCCAAGGTCAGAATACATCGTCAATAACAAAACAAAAGCGGTTTTACAAAAAGAAAGAAGAAATTAAATAAAAGAAAATTCACTTTTCCAGATCTTTTGTCATGATCAACTGGACTTCCCCACATCTTCCATCCCCTGCTTTCTTTACAATAAAAGATAAACAGCAAATTGATACCTTGTTTCATGTGTTTTTGTACTTTCATCTAATTATAAACTCTAAAAATTTAAACTTTTCGCAATCGTAACTTAATTTCCATCATCTTCAAATCTCAATACTGAAGCATGTTTGTCCCAAAACTTAGCAAATTCTCAACATTCATATAACTTAAAATGTTTTTGTAGATAGTCCTTAAATTTTTTCCAATCCTCTTCCACTGCCTCTTCTCCCAGGTCTCGGATTCTGCCAGTCATTTCGGCTAGTTCCATGTAGTCCATCAGTTGCGTATGCCACTCTTCCAGCGTGGGTAGCTCCTGTGCCTTCCAATATTTGGCTATAAGGATTCTTGCTGCTGTAGTTGCATATAAAAAGAAAGTTCTATCTTTCTTTAACACTCTCTGGCCTACAATGCCCAGGAGGAAGGCCTCTGGTTTCTTATGGAAGGTATACTTAAATACCTTTTTCAACTCGTTATAAATCATTTCCCAAAAGGCCTTCACCCTGGGGCATGTCCACCAGAGGTAGAAGAATGTTCCTTCAGCCTCCTTACATTTCCAACATTTATTGTCAGACAGATGATATATCTTTGCAAGTTTAACTGGGGTCATGTACCACCTGTACATCATTTTCATAATGTTTTCTTTTAAGGCACTACATGCCGTAAATTTCATACCGGTGGTCCATAACCTTTCCCAGTCTTCAAACATAATGTTGTACCCAATGTCTTGTACCCATTTTATCATGGCTGATTTAACTGTCTCATCTTGGGTGTTCCATTTAAGCAACCAGTTATACATTCTTGAAAGCACTTTCGTCTTAGGTTCAAGTAGTTCTGATTCTAATTTTGATTTTTCCACCTGGAAACCAATTTTTTTATCCTTTTTGAAAATCTCTAGAATTTGGGCATAGTGAAACCAGTCTCGCACCTTTCCTTTCAATTTTTCAAAGCTCTGCAACCTCCAAGTATCACCAACTCTTTCTATTATCTCACAGTATTTTACCCAGCCACTCTCCATGTTAAGTAGTTTTATGGCCTTAGCCTCCGTCGGTGATAACCACCTCGGGGTCTTATTTTCAAGTAAGTCCTTATATTTAGTCCAGACAATGAATAAAGCTTTCCTGACAATATGGTTTTTAAACAATTTATGAGACTTTACCTTGTCGTACCACAAGTATGCATGCCACCCATAAGCATTGTTAAACCCTTCCAGATCTAGGACATCAGTGTTTTCTAACAAAAACCAATCCTTCATCCAGCAGAAGGATGCAGCTTCATAGTACAACCTTAAGTCCGGCAGGGCAAATCCCCCTCTTTCCTTTGCATCTGTTAGTATTTTAAATTTTATTCGGGGCTTTTTGCCCTGCCAGACAAACTTCATAATGTCCCTCTGCCACTTTCCGAAACACTCCACTCTGTCCACGATCTGAAGGGTTTGGAAGAGAAACAACATTCTTGGCAATACATTCATCTTAACTGCTGCAATTCTTCCCAACAAGGAAAGTTTCAATCTTGACCAAGTTTCTAAGTCCTTTTTAATTTCAGACCAACATTTTTCATAATTATCTTTAAACAAATTCAAATTTTTCCCAGTCAAATTGACCCCCAGGTATTTCACTTTTGTAACCACATTTAGTTCTGTTTCCTTCTGGAACCCATCTATTTCTGAAGGTGTCTAGTTTTTTGCCAAGACCTTAGTTTTTTGTTTGTTCAACTTGAATCCCGCCACCCGACCAAACTCAGAGATTAATTCTAAAGCTCTTTTTGTACTAGGTTCTGGCTCCTGTAATGTCAAAACCAAATCGTCTGCAAAAGCCTTCAGTTTATATTGTTTTCCTCTGACCTGTATTCCTTCCACCCGCTGGTCCTTCCTAATCAAGTTCAGCAATACCTCCAGGACAGAAATAAATAACAAGGGTGATAAGGGGCACCCCTGTCGTGTCCCTTTTTCAATTTTGAACTCCTCTGTCACCACATTGTTTACTATCAATTTGGCTTTTTGTTCTGAATAGATTGCTTCAATACCATTTTGGAACGCCCTTCCCACTCCCATCCCTTCCAAGTTTTTCTTCATAAATTTCCAGGATATATTATCAAAGGCCTTCTCAGCGTCTATGAAAATCAAAACTGCTTTCGTGTTCAAATTTGTCTGTAGTAACTCCAAAACATCAACAATATTCCTGGTGTTGTCAGACAAATGCCTGCCAGGAAGAAAGCCTGCTTGGTCTTTATGAATTACTTCGTTTAAAACTTTTTTCAGTCTATTTGCCAAAATATCAGCAAAGATTTTGTAATCCACGTTTAGGAGTGAGATGGGACGGTAGTTCTTAAGTTGAGTCTTTTCAGATTCCAATTTTGGTATCAAAGTGATAAATGCCTCTTTCCACGATTCTGGTGCCCCCTTCCCTTCCATAATTTGGTTACATACCTCCATTAGTGGCTGGGCCAAATATTCCTTCAATGTCTTATAATATTTGGAGGTAAGTCCGTCTGGGCCTGGGGATTTGCCTAATTCCATGTTCTGAATGGCACTTTCAATTTCCTGTTGTGTTATTTTGTAGTTCAGGGCTGTTTGTTTATCTTGTGTTAGTTTTTGCAGGCCATAGCTTTTTAAAAATTTGTGACCAACATGTCTAAATCGCTTCTGGCACAATGGAACACTTGACGGAAACCAGAGCGCACGGAAACTCCGTTTACCTTCCGGCCTCAGTGGTACCTATTTATCTACTTGCACTGGCTCCTGCTAGGTTGGCAGGAGCTGGGGCAGAGCAATGGGAGCTCACCCCATCACGGGGATTTGAACTGCCAACCTTCTGATCAGCAAGCCCAAGGGGCTCAGTGGTTTAGACCACAGCGCCACCCGCATCCCCCAACAGTAACAACCATAGGAGGTAGGTTAGGCTGGGAGGCAGTGACTGGCCCAAGCTGAGCTTCTGAGTGGGGATTCGAATCCAGGCCTCCCAAGGCTTATTCTGACCTTCTAACCACTACACCTCACTGGGTGTCAGGTTGAGGCCATAGTGTGTGGGTAGCCTTGGAGCCCAGTACAGCCATATCTGGTGCCGCCTGGGAAATTATTAAAAAAAAGAAAGAGCAGACAGCAGAATATTACCATGAAATATGTATTCTACAACCTTAAGACTCTGATTTAGACCACAACGCCACCCGCGTCCCCTACACCAAAATAACCCATAAGCAGCAAGAGAATCGAAAGCTTTTCGGAAAAGCCGAAAAGAAAATTGTAACACAGAGGGCAGTGAGGCACATAGAAGCTCATCAGATGATCTCAGCGGGTGGGCAAATTTATGCGGGCAGAGGTGTCCTGGTCTTGCGCTTTTTAGAGCTTGAAAGAAGATAAGCTGCACTCTGAATTGGGCTCAAAAACACACAGGAAGTGCTTCTTCTAAACCTGAAGCTGCTAAATGGGCTGTGTCAGATGTGTTCATGGGCAGCTACCCTAATGATACTGTTCATCCTGCCCGACTTGTTACCTAAGCTTGAATTCAGCCCAGCAGCTATGTATGGTGGTCCAGCAGGGGCTTGACAGATGTCCTACAAGGACTGTAGAGAGTGGGGAGGAAGGTTGTGGCACGCCCGACAGCTCGCAGTAGAAAGCTGATAGGTTTCATTTGCTTTAGCTGGTTGTGAGTTATCCAGCCCTGATTCCAGGCGTTCCTGCACATTTGAGGCAGCTTGTATTCAGAGTATGCTCCCCCCTGAAATTCTTGCAGTTGGTTTCCCCTTCGCGAACATGAAAACCTTGCCTTATTTGGCACTCTCACCTGATTCTGACACAGAGGTGGCTGAGCAATCTCTGTAGCCAGATGGTCACTGTTTGCTTACATTACCAGGCTCTCTTTCTCCCTTCCCTCCGGCTGGGAGATATTCAGTCACTGATCCTTCTTCAGATTTGCCACTCTCAAAATCTGCATGCATTATCTCAGCCTTCCTCACATTGGCTACACACAAGGTACCCCCCCCCTTCATGTTGAGTTTTCCCACCATCACATTTCCTACAATCTGTAATGCAAGTCTACTACACAGTGTACTATCTTGAGGTAAATGTGCAGAAGGGTGCATTTGTGTATATCTCTCTGTGTGGGGGAGCATTTCCCAGATTAAAAAGGATTAAAGCCCAAAGACATAGCAGGTGGCTGTACTTATCAATTTCTGAAAAAGATACACCATATTTGCAGGTGTATTTTAAGAGTAACCAATTATAATTATCTATACAGTGGTACCTCGGGTTACATACGCTTCAGGTTACAGACTCCGCTAACCCAGAAATATTACCTCGGGTTAAGAACTTTGCTTCAGGATGAGAAAAGAAATCGTGCTCTGGCAGTGCAGTGGCAGCAGGAGGCCCCATTAGCTAAAGCGGTACCTCAGGTTAAGAACAGTTTCAGGTTAAGAACGGACCTCCAGAACAAATTAAGTACTTAACCTGAGGTACCACTGTAACTATCTATCTATATCTGTGCCATTCTGAAGACTGCATACGCACATTGCCCCCTTGTTGTGGGCTCATTTCAAGGGGTTTGGGGGATGGAGCAGCCTTTGGGATTCACCATATTGTGTCTATAATTAGATGCTCCAGATTTCTTTCTCCGCTTTGTTTTCGCCTGCAGGAGTCCAAGGCAGAAGGCAAAAGATAATTTTAGCTCTAGCATGAAGAAGACAGAGCAAAATAGGCTGAAGTGGAAACTCAAACATGCTGAAGATGTATGAAATTCTGTATATGGCGGTGGTGATTCTTCCTATTCTGGCTTTGTGCATTCTGGCACCTCACCTAAACGCTCAACACATGACAAAATGCAATTGAATGACAGAGTAGACTCACTGTGTGTTGCATCTGAGGTGATATGAAATGTCTGTGGTGTTGGGTCTCTCATAGTCCACCAAGTGTTGAACATGTATGTGTGTTACGTTTGTCTGACGCCTGTGAAACCCAAACCACATAGAACACATTTTATTACCACCCTAGAACTGACCTCTTGTTCTACATTTACTTTTGATACACTACTAATCTAGTAAGATGCACAACTGATCAATGAGGACAGCTAGCAGAACTATGAATAAATGCAGCCTTCTTTCCTAGTGAAATTCTTTCCATAACGTGACCCTGAGGCTGTATGCATTGCCCTGTTTCCTTACCATTGAGTGAAAACAATCAGATATCCTGGTTTGCCTGTCAGGCTAAGCCAAACCATGGTTCACTTCTGATGTGTGAGTGAGTGGGCTTTCATATAGGAGATTGTGGCTGCTTTGCTCCTCCTCAGTCATTCTGCTCCTGTGCCACCATGAGCTAAGTCATGGCTTGGTAAAGCTTGTTGTCAGAACGCAGGATCATGGTTTAACTTTCCTGGACAAACCGCAAGCCATCAGTTGTTGTATAAACTTTGGTTATAGCTCATGGTTGGTCGGGAGAGAAGTAAGCCATGAACCTGGGTGCAGATGACACACTAAGTCAAGCCATGGCTTAGTTCAGTGCTGCACAGGAGCCAAGTGACCAGGGAGAAGAAGAAAAAACAGCTGTGATCTCCTCTCTCGGAGCCAACATATCCACTTCATACTATGTCATAGGTTTGGCTTAGTGTGGTGTGATCCAGGCCAATATATAGGTGTTCAACTGAATGTGCTTACAATCTCACTTCAGATCTTTTAACTCAATGTGCAAATGTCTTTTTTAAAAATGATTTTTATTAGTTTTCAATTACAATCCAATAATAGCCTCATTAGAACAATACGTACCAATTTATAATACAATTATTAATAGCAATAGTTCAAGTACCAAATTATATAATTTAGGTAAGGTGGCCTCCCACGTGCTAGAAGTGACGGCTTATTTCCTTTATTCCTGCAATATTATTTGCAATGTTTCGGCAATATTAATAACTTCTATTCGTGTTGACACATTAAATGATTTCTAAAACTACAAGTGAGGAACTCAAGCTATTGTCAGGAGTTCAGCCTACACTCAGGTAGGACCCTGGCAGAGACAGATGCCCAACTGGCATGTTCCCTCTCTCCTGGTCGATCATTTGGGAGCTTCATAAGTGTTTTTCAGCCCGAACATCACAGCGACCGATGCCAACCGACACCGGCACACTTAGGGATCCGCAGAGTTTGCGCAACTTGCGTGACAAACCTCATCAACTCAGCATTTTGGCTAATCTACTTTATTTACATATAAACACACACGGAACACTGCAACATGGCTCCCTCTCACTCTAGCATCAAACAGCAAAGAGAAAAAGAACAAAGGACAACAGTCCCACTTCACGGAACACAGTAACACAAACATCCTGCCTCCGTCACATCCCACTCTGTGGTGTCAAAACATATACTGTCATGTGAAAGACAAAAATCCCATGGCTGCAATCAGGAATTCTAACAGCTATATCCTTGTTCTTCCTGTATGTGGCAATTATTCTGTCTGTGGTGTTTCTTCCTGCCCTTGTAAGATGTTACATCTTTCTTTTCCCCGGTTGTTGCTGTTATCCGCCAGTGTGCAAATGTCTAGGACCGAGGTGTCAAGATTGGCATGCAAAAGCCTTTGCTCCCTCTGTGGATAGATGTGTGTCAACGTATGGTCAAATCACCCTCAATGTCCACCCACTGAGATCCTCTAACTGATGATTCCGTCTATTAATTTTTTTAATACTGCCTTTCACGACAAGGAGTGCTCTCAATGCTGTTTTCAAATACAGTGGTACCTCAGGTTAAAGACGCTTCAGGTTACAGACGCTTCAGGTTACAGACTCCGCTAACCCAGAAATAGTACCTTGGGTTAAGAACTTTGCTTCAGGTTGAGAACAGAAATTGTGCAGCAGCGGCACGGCGGCAGTGGGAGGCCCCATTAGCTAAAGTGGTGCTTCAGGTTAAGAACAGTTTCAGGTTAAGAACGGACCTCCAGAACGAATTAAGTTCTTAACCCGAGGTACCACTGTATATTCTGTGTAATGAGTTAGCTAATTCTAAAGTAAACCCACATAAAATACTACCCTGAAGCTCTCTGAAACTTGCAGAAAGGTGCTCTACAATATTTGGGGCCTGCACAACTTCACCCTCAGCCAGAAGGGATGATGGGAGATGGAGTTGAGAGGTTCCTGGGGGGCCAGAGATTCCTGATTCCTTTTGTACATCAAGCCAGTCAGAGCAGGCAGCGCTGCCCTGAATAGGCTACTAGTCTGTGACTCATCAAAAGGCATATGTTCAAGCAACATCCTCTGCCTTTCTCACTAATCCTACTTGTATGGAAGCTGGTTGTAGCTTTTCAACAGTGTACAAGAGGTAGTGTATTCATGCTGAAAGGCAAGATGTTCATTATTGCGTCACATGCTCCAGAACCTAGAAACTGGGGATATGCCCCAGTGCACCTGTTAGCAAATAACACTTAAATGTTCCAATACATTATAGCTAACACTTGATAGGGCATTTGCAAAATGCTTTAGAAAGATCAATTTACCTTTGCAGCAGCTCTGCAGAACAAGGCAAGCTTGCTGGAATGACTATTATGAGATGCTAACCGTTAATTGTATTATCTTCAGGGAATAGTTATGCTTGTTTATCCAGAAGCAATAATTGCGGCTGCTAATACCTGGAAAACGAGAATGATTTTCATCTCCTACTTCAGTGGAAAATGACAGCCGGTTAATCATATTAAACAGCAGCTCTCTATGTTCGACTTGCCTTCGGAGGTAGAGCAAGAGGTGAACATGATATCAGGGCAGGCTACAGGCATTTTTAAGAGAAGTTTAAAATAAAGCAATGAAGCCAGAGCAGATAAGCAATGAATGACAGACCCAGTCAAACTCAGCTCTGGCTTAACTGATTTGCAGATAAAGATGATTGGAAGGTCGGTGGTTCGAATCCCTGTGACGGAGTGAGCTCCCGTTGCTCTGTCCCAGCCTCTGCCAACCTAGCCGTTCAAAAGCATGCCAGTGCAAGTAGATAAATAGGTACCGCTGTGGCGGGAAGGTAAACGGCTTTTCCATGCACTCTGATTTTTGTCACGGTGTCCCATTGCACCAGAAGTGGTTTAGTCATGCTGGCTACATGACCCAGAAAGCTGTCTGTGGACAAACGCCAGCTCCCTCGGCCTGAAAGCGAGATGAGCGCCGCACCCCATAGTCATCTTTGACCGGACTTAACCATCCGAATTCCTTTACCTTTTACTTAGTATTTCAGACTGAAGGTGTAAATGTATGTGATTTTTAAATGCTTCATTAAGGGAAAAACCAATAAAACAAAACTCATTTCTGTATTGTATCAGAGTTTTGGCATAATTTTCACCAAAATGTCCTACATGCAGGATTTTATTCCTATTGTTAATAATAATAATTATTATTAACATGACGGAGTATTTAAAAATAGAACCTGCCATCTGTAACTGTGGACTTCCAAATCCTATAATGTATTTTGTACTGTATAGAATATATTTACTGTGATTTCCTAATACCTAAACACCTAGTAGGATCTTGCCTGATTATTAATATTTTGAATGATAGCTGATAGAAAAAGCACACACCCTCATTAGTAGTTCTCAATGCTATAGAAAACAATCACATCTTTTATTTTCCCATCTTGCTTTCACTCTAGAGGAAACCTTTATTGGTTCCCTACCTAATGAAATGTTTTAATTGCCTTAGGGAAAAATATTAGTCAAGAAAAAAAAAAGAACTCTGATTCCTGTAATAGAAAAAAGTCAACGCCTAAATCTAAAACATGAATTCGTAACAGAAATTTCAATTTCTGTTATGTTTTGATCTAAAAAAAGAGCAAATGAAAATAGTGCCTTTGATCTCTAACAGAACAGTAGTAACATGAAAAAATAACAAACCTAACAGGGTATTTAAATTTAATAAGAAACTATTTGTGCAGAGTATACTTTCGCTGTAATTTAAATTGCTGCTGCTGATGTATTCATCTTACTAATTAAAATTGCAGCATACGTCCCCCTCCCCTCCCGCCCCTGTACAGCCAGAAGTAATTGGATAGTCTTGTGAAGTCTGATGAACGAGATCAAAAAGTTCTGTTAACAAAATTTGACAATCAACCTAATTTCCATGAATGGAAATAGTACTGTTGCTCTTGTTGGTACAGTGCTTACACCAGAGGTATCCAACACAGTGCTCTCCTGAAGTTGCTGGGCTGATGGGAGTTGCCACTCTTGTGTTTGGTAAATTCAAGTGATCACTGGCCAGAGTCTTGTAAAAATGCCAAAAAAACTAAAAGTGCTCCATTGCTCTATCAGCAGCCTACTTCATTTGTATGCTTTGTTGCGTTACTGTTTATTTACATGCTGCAAGGTATCTCACAAAATCAAGTATGAACAATCCCCACAAAAATGTCGGAGAGAGCCAATACTTGAGCAACAGCTTCTCCTTATAAGGGTCCTCATGTGCAAAGGAGGACAATCAAGATAATCGATGGGTCTGGAAACCAAGCCTCATGAGGAATGGTTGAGGAAGTTGTGCATGCTTAGCCTCAATAAGAGGAGATGGAGAGGAGATATAACAGCCATTGTTCTGTTCTGTTTTTTTATTATTATTCTCTTAAATTATTATATAGTTTGTATTTTGCTTTTTAAGGTGAAGGGTCATGGCTGCCTGGGAGTGGGCCTCAGCCAATAGATTGGGTGGGGCAGGTTCCACAGGGGGGGGGGATGTATTGGGACACCCGATCTCAGTGATCACGGGCAGGAGGAGGAGTTATGCCATGTCATTACCGAGGAGGCAGGTTTAGTCGTTGTTTGAGGACTATCCCTGCCTCCAGGTCTGGTCCTGACCAGAAGGATACAGTAATCAGCAAGGGAAACCCACATGACCTGAAAGTGTTGCTGTGCAATGCCAGGTCAATGATGAATAATGATGAATAAAACCACTGCCATCCACGACCTGATTGTGGGTGGAGGATTTGACCTGGCATGTGTGACAGAGACCTGGTTGGATGAAGCAGATGGGCCTGTCCTTGCTGCTGCTTGCCCACCAGGTTTCTCTTACGCACAGCAACCCAGGTCATGTGGGTGGGGAGGGGGGGTTGCAGTTATTTTTAGGAAGTCATTAGTCTGCACCAGGCGTCCTATTGGGAAGACCCAGTTCTCTGAGTGCACGTTCTGGAAGTTGGGTAATAGGGGCAGTACAGGATTCCTACTGGTGTACCAACCTCCCTGCTGCACCAAGGATTCCCTGCCCGAGCTGCTTCAGGTCATGGTGGATATGCTCCTGGAGACACCTAGCTTGGTTGTCCTGGGAGATTTTAACATCCATGCCGACACGACCTTACAAGGGGCCACTCGGGACTCCGAGGAAAGCATGGCCTCCATGGGGCTGTCCCTGAATAAGTTTGGCCCAACTCATGCCTTAGACTTGGTGTTCACCTCTATGGATGTTGGTGATCTGACACTAACTAAAAGCGAAACAAAAGAAGTGCCATGGTCAGATCACTTCCTGGTGCAACTGGACTTCTCCGCAACCCTTCTCCTCTGCAGGGAGGTGGGACCGATTCGGATAGTCCGCCCCCGCCACTTAATGGATCCAATTGGCTTCCAGAGAGTGGTAGGGGATGCTTTATCCCAAGTTGATGGCCTTTCAGCTGATTCCCTGGTGGCACGCTGGAATGCGGAGTTAACCAGGGCTATTGACTGTCTGGCTCCAAAGCGCCCTCTCCGATTGCATGGAGCCCGGACAGCCCCATGGTTTTCCCCGGAGCTGAGGGTGATGAAACAATCGTTGAGACGGCTAGAGCGCCGGTGGTGGAAAACTCATTCTGAATCAGACCGGACACGGGTTAGAGCTCAACGTCGAGCCTGCCAAGTGGCAATGGCGACGGCGAAGAGGGCCTTCTTCGCCGCCTCCATTGCATCTGCAGAAAACAGCAGCAGGAGACTTTTTCAGGTGGTTCGCAATCTATCGGAACCACCTGTACCACCGGGGCCTGGTAGGGACCCCAAGATCTTCTGCAATGCTTTTGCAAAGTTTTTTGCAGATAAAATTGCTCAGATTCAGAAGGAGGTAGACTCCACCGTGGGAGCAGGGCCAGGGCGGGAGAGTGCTAGAGTTCTGTCTGGTCCTGTTACATGGGATCAATTCCAATCTGTTACCTCCAGGATGTGGACAGGCTGCTTGGACAAGTGAAACCAACCACCTGTCTCCTTGATCCTTGCACATCCTGGCTGATAAAAGCAAGCCGGGAAGGGCTGGGCGATGGGCTCTGTGGGGTGGTGAATGCTTCCCTCTGTGAGGGAGCCTTCCCAGACCCGCTGAAAGAGGCGGTCATTAAACCGCTTCTTAAAAAAAACATATTTAGACCCGGCCAATTTGGCCAACTATAGCCCAGTCTCAAATCTGCCATTTTTGGGCAAGGTGATTGAGCGGGTGGTTGCTGAACAACTCCAAGCACGCCTGGAGGAAACAGACCATTTGGATCCCTTCCAATCGGGATTCAGGCCTCACCATGGGACTGAAACTGCCTTGGTAGTGCTGGTTGATGATCTCCGGCGGGCTAGGGACAAAGGTGAGAGCTGTTTCCTAGTTCTGCTGGATCTCTCAGCGGCCTTTGACACCATCGACCATAACATCCTTCTGGTCCGACTAGAGGGGATGGGAGCTGGGGGCACTGTCATACAGTGGTTCCGCTCCTTCCTCCTGGGCCGTGTCCAGAAAGTAGTGGTGGGGGATGAGTGTTCAGACCCCTGGGCTCTCACTTGCAGGGTGCCTCAGGGTTCTGTCCTCTCCCCCATGCTTTTTAATATCTATATGAAGCCGCTGGGAGAGATCATCAGCTCTACCTCTCCTTTAAATCAGAACCAGTGAAGGCGGTGAAGGTCCTGTGTGAGTGCCTGAAGGCGGTTGGAGGATGGATGGCGGCTAACAGATTGAGGTTGAATCCTGACAAGACAGAAGTACTGTTTTTGGGGGACAGGGAGCGGGTTGGTGTGGGGGATTCCCTGGTCCTGAATGGGGTAACTGTGTCCCTGAAGGACCAGGTGCGCAGCCTGGGAGTCATTTTGGACTCACAGCTGTCCATGGAGGCGCAGGTTAACTCTGTGTCCAGGGTAGCTGTTTACCAGCTCCACCTGGTACCCAGGCTAAGACCCTACTTGCCCGCGAACTGTCTCGCCAGAGTGGTGCATGCTCTAGTTATCTCACGCTTGGACTACTGCAACACGCTCTACGTGGGGCTACCTTTGAAGGTGACCTGGAAACTGCAATTAATCCAGAATGCGGCAGCTAGACTGGTGACTGGGAGTGGCCGCCGGGACCACATAACACCGGTTCTGAGAGATCTGCATTGGCTCCCAGTACGTTTCCGAGCACAATTCAAAGTGTTGGTGCTGACCTTTAAAGCCCTAAACGGCCTCGGTCCTGTATACCTGAAGGAGCATCTCCACCCCCATCGTTCAGCCCAGACACTGAGATCCAGCGCTGAGGGCCTTCTGGCGGTTCCCTCATTGCGAGAAGTGAGGCTACAGGGAACCAGACAGAGGGCCTTCTCGGTAGTGGCGCCCGCCCTGTGGAACGCCCTCCCATCAGATGTCAAAGAGATAAATAATTACCTGACATTCAGAAGACATCTTAAGGCAACCCTATTCAGGGAAGTTTTTAATATGTAACGCTGTACTGTTTTTAACACTGGTTGGGAGCCGCACAGAGTGGGAATACTTTCTGACAGTAAGAGCTGTTCAACAGTGGAACGGACTCCCTCAGGAAGAAGAAGAAGAAGAAGAAGAAGAAGAGTAGTTTGGATTTGATATCCCGCTTTATCACTACCCAAAGGAGTCTCCAAGCGGCTAACATTCTCCTTTCCCTTCCTCCCCCACAACAAACACTCTGTGAGGTGAGTGAGGCTGAGAGACTTCAGAGAAGTGTGACTGGCCCAAGGTCACCCAGCAGCTGCATGTGGAGGAGCAGGGACGCGGACCCGGTTCACCAGATTACAAGTCTACCGCTCTTAACCACTACACCACCAGAGGAAGCACCCCTTACCTAATACCCAAAATATGTTTTACAGTATTTAGCAATACACACCTGTGCTTCAGGAACAAATGGGGGAAATCTTCTCATCCTCACTGAATACACATGCTCCCTCATTTAAAAGATAACAAATCAGTTGATTGCCAGAGAGGGTTTATATTTGCTATATCTTGCCTTAAAGGGTTGATTATTGGACTTGAAAACCAACTGTGTAGCTTCCAAGTTTGCTTCAACAACAACAGCAAAATATTTGGGTTCCTCTTCTGTTGCAAATTTGTCTAGCCCCTCTTTGAACCCTGGTAAACTATATCTTCTAGTGTTTAATGCTAAGCCTCAGAGCCACACAAGCTAACACAATAAGCTAATAAGGGCAAATAGATCTATTAGTCGACTCCATGCAGAGCTCATGACGACAACCCTCTAGTCTTAATTATTGGTTTAAATTGCCACAAAAGGGCAGAGCTGACAAAGAGGGAAATGGTGCAGTCTAAGGAGCTCCGTTCTGAAACCAAAAAGAAAATATCTCACCCATCCTTTGAAGCCCACCTACGGGTCTGTTACTTTTTGCACAGCAACAAAACAAGTAATTACAGTCTTGTTAAGCTAATGAATATGCCTGCCATGCAGTCTGCAACCGTCCTATCCGGAGCAAGGAGCAATTGCCACAGGTAAGTGGCCAAGTAGCAGATTCAACATGCCTTTCATGCCCTCTGGCACTGGCTTTGCCACAAAGACAACAGATGTAATAAAGGTTTTAGTCACAAGACTATAGGAAGCTGCTCTGAACTGCATCAGGTAATTGGCCCATTTAGCTCAGTACTGTCTACAACTGAAAGTGTCTCTCCAGGATCAAAGAAGACATGGATTTCTCCCAGCCTTTACTGGAGATGTCAGTTATTGATCCTATCAATGTTCTACAGCCAATCAGAACTCTTATGAAGTAGTGAATCAACCATAATTGACTCACTAACTTATGAACCCCTCATTTGTCTGATACATATTTATATTGCTGCGTGAACTTTTGGAGAATGAAAGTACATATGATTAGACCATAATCTCCTGGGATGGGAGGGCAGCAAGAACCAGGACACTGAAGTCCAGCGCCAAGGGCCTTCTGGCGGTTCCCTCACTGCAAGAAGCAAAGTTACAGGGAACCAGGCAGAGGGCCTTCTCGGTAGTGGAGCCTGCCCTGTGGAATCCCCTCCCATCAGACGTCAAAGAGATAAACAACTACCTAACATTTAGAAGACATTTGAAGGCAGCCCTGTTCAGGGAAGATTTTAATGTGTGACATTCTAATGTATTTTTAATCTTTGTTGGAAGCCACCCAGAGTCGCTGGGAAAACCCAGCCAAATGGGCGGGATATAAATAATAAATTATTATTATTATTATTATTAATATTACCTGATAGGGAGGGCAAGCTTCAGTCAAATGTATGTGTGTGTGACATCACATGTTTGATGCGTGTGCAACGCTGCATCATCTGGAGGAGGCTGAGCACTCTGAAGGAGCTAGAATCTGAAGCTGTGCCACACCCAGCCCCACGGTCAGTCTCCTCTGTCCCCTCAGCATTGAGGGAGCCAAGCTCCCTTCCAACAAATACTGAGTGAAAATAAAGTTGACAGCCAGAATGCTTTGGCAGGATATGGCTTTAAAATCGAAGATGTGAGCTAAACTCAGGTTTAGCATAGTAACTCGTAATTAATTTCCATGAGAGCTAAGGTCTTGTAGTATCTGCCTGATAATCAGGTTTAGTAAAATTCGTAACATCTAAAGCAGTGGTTCTCAACCATTTTTAACCACGCCCCACCTAAGCGTCTCTAAAATCCTGATACCTTGCACCCTGTGACATATAATTCTTATTATTCAAAAAGTGAATTCCTATTCATGTGGAGGAAACCTAAAAGGCCATTAACTTGGTCTAAACAAGCTTCCAAAGATACAGTTCTGCTTTAATCTAGCAGTTCAGGGTCTGTTCCAGGCTTATCTTGATTATTTTTGTCTAGCAATCGTTTTGCAACATGTTTGATTTCTTCTTTCAACCTTGCCTCTTAGGGACCTTTAAAGTGATATTAAATTGTTCAGGAAACCTCTGTGAAAGTGAAAACTGACCCAAACAAAGACAAATTCGGGAGAGCAGAGTTGAAAGTGCAAATGAGATCACACACCACTAACAAATAATATGCCTTACTTAATGGAGAAAGACGGTTCAAAAGAGGTTTGTGTATGCGTTATACCATAACCTTTGTGAGCAAAACCTTTCCTTACGGTGGATAACAACCTCCAGGTGGTCTTCTATATATTCCTGAAAGTAGTTACAACATCTTCTGAAACAAAACACAGAACTTCCTGCTGGGATGTAATATCACGTTTCAGCACTTTTGGACTGCTAGACCCAGAAATGTCAAGTGTAATTTAATTTAAAAAAAAAAAAAACTTGAGAAAAATCAGGTCTTTCTAGTCCTTTCATAATAATGCATCTTACGAACTGAACCATATGTACTTCCTTTGCTATTCAGGGAAATAGCAGCAGCAAGAGCAGCTCCCCAGTGCACCAGCTGGCTAATGTAGCAAAATAAAAGGTTTCGCTTCCATCCTGTTTATACCAAAAGCCGTGATGGGGTGGCAAGAGCGGGGACTGTAGGGCCACACAAATGAACCACTTAAGCAGCCTCTCAAGAATAGGAGGGGGTTCAAAACTTAGGAGTCCATATGTCCCTCCTTATACTTGGAATCAAAAAATGGGGTTTCGGACCCTCTCAGCTGCTACATTTGGCAGAGGGAGCCTGGTAGTTGTACTGCGTTCGAAAGCTAAGGGTGGTAGAGGCCCAGGAAAGGACATTCCCAGTTCCAGCCCTTTAATATGTAGCTTGTTTGTACATGGGCAGCTCAAAGGGTTAGAGGGTGGCGCTCAGTGCTTTTTTTAAAAAAAAAATTATACTTTTCAGATATCTACATTTCACTGATTTTACAATCATTTTGACATTTTAAAACTTGACCTCCTCCCCCTCTTTCTGCAGTTCCTTAAATTTATTTTTAATATCTTCTGCATATCCAAATTCACTTAACTTACTCATTTATTTATCTTCTTTTAAAAAATACACTCTTATGTAACTGCAGGTTATTACAACGTTTTTAATCTGTTTACAATTTATCCGTAAATATTCAATGAACCATTTCCACTCTTTTATAAAAAGTTTGTTATCTTGATTTCTTATTCTTCCGGCAAGTTTCGCCATTTCTGCGTTTTCTGTAAGTTTTGGTATCCATTTTATTCCTTCCATTTTGGGGCAAGTAACATTCTTGTCGCTGTAGTGGCATACAGTGGTACCTTGGGTTACATACGCTTCAGGTTACATATGCTTCAGGTTACAGACTCCACTAACCCAGAAATAGTACCTTGGGTTAAGAACTTTGCTTCAGGGTGAGAACAGAAATAGTGCAGCAACAGCAGGAGGCCCCATTAGCTAAAGTGGTGCTTCAGGTTAAGAACAGTTTCAAGTTAAGAACGGACCTCCGGAATGAATTGAGTACTTAACCCGAGGTACCACTGTACATGAATAAGTTTCTATACAATCTAGGTAGTTCTGTCCCTATAATTCCCAAGAGAAAGTCTTCGGGGGGGGGGGTTATTTTGAACATCTTTTTCATTTCATTGTATATCATTTCCCAGTAAGCCTTAGGTGCTCAGTGCTCCCCCCCCCGAAAATGAAGTGCTGGTATTCACCAGCAAGTAGGGGGAGGGACCAGCGTGTGGGAGCGACTTCTTCTGCCGCTGTCTCCCACCTCCTTCCCCCACCATTATGTCTTCATCTTCTTTCCTCTTTGGCAATAACTCGTAGCCCAGTAAGATTGTCTTCCATAAACATGGTTTTAACAATGAGTCTGTACGTGACTATGGAGGCCAATTCTGGATCCACACATCCTTCCACAGTGGGGACATTGGTTTCTGGGTGGGAGTTGATCACGGTGTGGATTTGCCAAGCGTGCCTTCCTCTTAGCACGTTTCTCCTTTACATCCTGAGTTCGAGTGCCTTCAAAGCCCATGACACCTATGGTAAAGGCTGTTCTCCAACTGGAGCGCTCGCAGGCCAGTGTTTCCCACCAGAAAAAAGCACAGATGGTGCCAAGGTTGCAGGTTCGATCCCTGCATGGGACAGCTGCATATTCCTACACTTGGACTAGATGATCCCCAGGGTCCCTTCCAATGCTATGATTCTATGTGGCCCCTCCAGAATTTGGGTTCATGGAATCATGGAATTGTAAAGTTGGAAGGGACCATGAGGGTCATCTAGTTTAACCCAAAGTAATGTAGGATTCTATTGCTCAATGTGGGGCTCGAATGTAGAACCCTGAGATGAAGAGTCTCATGCTCTACTGACTGAGCTATCCCTTGGTTGTGGAACTCCCTGCTTACTTTTCAGTGAATGCTGCAGACACACCTCTTCACCTTTGACACCTGAAACGTATATTTTTAAGACTCACCCTATAATAAGTTGTTTTGAAAAAAAAATTAACATTCTATTTTAATCTGTTGCAACCCACCCTGGAACCTTGTTGCACCCACAGTGTAAATGACAACAAGAACCACACTTGTCAACCTTACATATTTTTGCATCTGAATTCTAGACTGGAATTCATTTATTTTTATTTTCAAATGGGGACAGATAATTGAGGTGAGGAAATCGGTGTTAAAAAAAGACAGAACCTTCTTTATGTATGCAACAACTGCAGCAAAAATACTGATCGCAAAGTACTGGAAGACACAAGATTTGCCCACGCTGGAAGAATGGCAGATGCAACTGATAGACTATATGGAATTGGCAGAAATGACTGGCAGAATCCGGGACCTGGGAGAAGAGACAGTGGAAGAGGACTGGAAAAAGTTCAAGGACTATTTGCAAAAGCATTGAAAATTGTATGAGTGTTAATATGATGCAGGATAGAAAATAATCTGGCATTAGTAAATTAGTGGAAAGATGTATGAAAATAAGTGATCCATAAGAACTAGGTTGAAATTTTGATTAATAGTATATCAAACTAAAATACCTAAATATTTGATAACAAAGCTCAAAATTGGAGACATAATATCTGAAAATTACAAAATAAGATTTGAAAGAAGGTGAAGCACTGCTGAATATAATTTTATAAATGGGAATGCAGGAAAGGGAGATGTGAGGAAGTCCGAAAGGAAGGTCATGGAAGTTTGGCTTAGTGAAAACTAATTATGCTGTATGTTATGTGTTTTGTGTTTACTTTCTTTTTTCTATGTTTGGTGATGGTGATTTATGTGTTGGGTGATGTATTGTTTAAAACCTTTAATAAATATTTTATATATATATATATATAAAAATTGAGGTGAGGAAATCATGCCCCCTCTGGAAATTGATGCCCAAAGCAACTTCTTCTCAGCGTAAGAGTATCATTTGTTTCAACATTACACAGTGATGCACCCAGCTAGTGATTTCAAATACAGTCATACCTTGGTTCTTGAATCCGTTCTGGAAGTCCATTCAACTTCCAAAAACGTTCAAAATCCAAGATGCAGCTTCCGGTTGGCTGCAGAAGCTTCCTGCACTCAATCAGAAGCTGCGTCGGACGTTTGGCCTCCCAAAAAAGTTCGCCAACCAGAAAACTTACTTCCGGGTTTGCAGTGCTCAGGAGCCAAAACATTCGAATCACAAGGCGTTTGAGAACCAAGGTACGACTGTATACTGAAATTGGTACAGCAGGAGGAATCAGTACTTAACAATAAGAAACCGTGAATGAGATTTTTATTTTATTTTTAAGAGAGAGAGAGAAGTAGATTGTGCTGTTCAGAAAGTGGCTGGTGACACTGTGGAACCCCGATTAACCTAATTTGCTGCTTATAAAAGCTTTCAAATTAATAAATAAAGCACCAGAGGAAAATGTATGCGATGCGGTGAAGGCGCAAGAACGTAGCACGACAACTCCGTACTCCTCAGATGTTCATAGATGCTGGAAGAAATCGTGTTCTATTTTTAGCTTTTGTGAGTAGTGCGGAGGCCCACTGGAGCGTGAACAATTATTCCTCCAGGTATTTGAATCATAATATGGAAATTCCCAGAAACGACATCAAGGTATCCGTCCAAAGAGTGCTTAGAGAAGGAAAAACAATGTTTACTACAGTATTTAAAAAGCAGAAGGCATGAGGCAGGAACTCTCTCCTAATTATTTATTGATTGCAGTTGCATAAGATTGCTTACCTATTAACCCGGGAACTGTGGCTTGTCTAACCATTCATTGCAAGGAGCAGGGAATCAAAGCAGCCATTATGAGCACGACAATTTTTATGCGGCATCTACTTTTTGAGCTTCCTTAGGAAATAAAATAAATTTATTCCTGTTTTTAAATGAGCACCTAGTCTTCTTGGGTACATATATGTGCTAGCCAGGTACTATATTTTGGTATTTGGGGGAGGCGGTGTATACTGGCATTGTTACAGCTGGGTTTTATTGATTATCCACGGTCTCTCATCGTTCCATCTGTGCAAGAATTCCTGCTTGTGGACAGAACAATCCTCCCTCTCCTCCCCTGCATGTGCTTTTCTGGGGGTTCTCATGAGCCTCCAGGGCAGATTGGGGGGTGAACAGTGGGGAGAAGGAGGAAGCCCCACACCGCTAGGAGGACCCCCTTCTCTGACTTTCATTGCACACCAGGTTAGTTGAATCTGGGCTTTTAGGTTGGTAAAGGTAAAGGTACCCCCTGACCGTTAGGTCCAGTCACGGATGACTCTGGGGTTGCGCGCTCATCTCACTCTATAGGCCGAGGGAGCTGGCATTTGTCCACAGACAGCATCCAGGTCATGTGGCCAGCATGACTAAGCCACTTCTGGTGAACCAGAGCAGCGCACGGAAACGCCGTTTACCTTCCCGCCAGAGCGGTACCTATTTATCTACTTGCACTTTGATGTGCTTTCGAACTGCTAGGTTGGCAGGAGCTGGGACCGAGCAATGGGAGCTCACCCTGTCGTGAGGATTCGAACCGCCGACATTCTGATCAGCAAGCCCTAGGCTCTGTGGTTTAGACCACAGCGCCACCCATATTATGAGCCATGTGGAGCAGCTTTTCTTCTGAAATAGTTTTATTTCATTTTACAAGTCTATAATCATAACAATACAACCATTCATATCCACATTTACAGATTCCTCTGAATCTCTGGACTTCCCACCTCCCAGCCATGGGTCATTTTATTAAACCTTTTCTACTGCATCTTTTCCAATAATCCATATTTTATGTAACATCATTGTCTCCATAGTACTCCTGCTAATGTTTCCATTTGCTTACAGTGGTCTCCAAGATAAGTTATAAATTTTTCCTATTCCCTATTCAAGTTTTGGTCTTCTTGGTTCCTGAGCTTTCCAGTCAGTTTTGCCATTTCAGCATATTCCCAACAGTTTAATTTGCCATTTGTCTCTGGAAGGGACTTTCTCTTCTTTCCATTTCTGGGCTAACAACATCTGTGTGGCTGACGCTGCATATATAAAAAGTCTTTTCTGCTCCCTTGGAATATCAGCCCCTATCATTCCTAATAAAAAAGCCTCTGGTGGTGGTTTTTTAAAACAAAAGTTAATTTAAACATTTCTTTCCCATTTCATTACATATCATTTCCCAGAATGCTTTTATTACCTTACAAGACCACCGCATAGGATAAAAGATGCCTTCTTTTTCTTTACATTTCCAACAGATATCTGTACCTGTCTTATCCATTTTTGATAACTTTCTGGGAGTCAAATACAATTGGAGCAGCTTTTTGACCATAAAGGGCATCTAAATATTTATGTTCTTAATATTGTTATAGATTTTGGGACCCTAGAAATTAATAAATTGTAGGATTTTGATTATTTGGGATGTGACAGGAGAAATTCCAGTTACAGAGGAATTCCTGGGCTAGCCTAGGCAAAAAAAGGACCTGACCAAGCTAGGGCCATCAAGAAACAATATAGGGCTATTGAGGGCCATTGGCAATGCAAGAGAACTGTCCTCCCCACTTGCCCTGAAGTGTGAACAGAGACTAGGAGTTTGCAAGGTTTCCAGAGATAGCAAGCAGCTAGGAGATAGCAAGTGGACTGGTTTTACCAAGTCACCAAGTCTGTGGAAGAGTCAAAGAGTTGGTTCTGACCTCCATCTAGAACACACAGACTTTTAGAATGCCTACAGTATGCTGAAGCAAACCTTTCTTTTTTGGTCCATAATGACCATTGAACTCTGGAAAATTGTACTGAAGTTGTTTATTATTATTATTATTATTATTATTATTATTATTATTATTATTATCCTTTTGAAGATTCTTCTGCTTTGAAACTATCTGGTTGGCAGCAGCCTTTGGATACTAGGCAGAAATCCAATGCAATAAAGGTGAAATGGATTGAATCAGCTTGCAGAGACTTGACAGCAGAATAAGAGCTGACTTGAGTTATTCACAACTTCCAGACAACCCAAGACTTAATGCATTCTGAATGCAGGCCTAAGCCTCTACTCTGAAAGATCTGTCTAGTGGCAAAGGTTCAGAACAAGGTGCCACAAGCCTTGATCAGTAATAGCTTGATTGTGTGAAATAGTTCTCACATATAGTAGATCACAGCATGAGGAATGGGCTTTGTCACATAAGAAGTGCTTCAGTATCCACCTAGGGCAAGGCTAGCCCAGTATTAAGTCAACCAGCCTTCCCCAACCTGGTGTTATCCAGATATTTTGGACTATGATTTCTATCTATCCCAGTCAGCACTCGCAGCCGTTTTCTTATATGTGAGAGTGGAACTCATGCCAGTGTACTGGAAGAAGCAAAGATCACCAGTGTGGAAGCAATGATTCTTCAACATCAGCTTTGTTGGACTGGTCATGTTGTGCAGATGTCTGATTATCGTATTCCACAGCAACTACTCTATTCCGAACTTAAAAATGGAAAGTGTAATGCTGGTGGTCAACAAAAGAGATTTAAAGACTCTCTCAAGGCAAATCTTTTAAAAATGTAGTATAAACATTGACAATTGGGAAACACTGGTCTGCAAACGCTCCATTTGGAGAATGGCCATTACCAAAGGTGTCATGGGCTCTGAAGACGCTCAAACTCAGGATGAAAGGGAGAAATGAGCTAAGAGGAAGGCACGCTTGGCAAACCCTCACCGTGATCAACTCCCACCCAGAAAGCTATGTCCCCACTGTGGGAGGATGTTTGGATCCAGAAGTGGCCTCCACAATCACTTACGGACTCACTGTGAAGACCATGTTCATGGAAGACAATCTTATTCGGCTATGAGTGATTGCCAAAGAAAGAAGAAGACTCAAGGATGTTATGGAGAAACCAGCCCTTTCTAGGCAGGTTTCAGCGGTAGACCACATTTGGTCCCTGCCTAATGGCACTGCCAACTGCAGATTAGATGCTGAGACAACTCAGCTTGCACACCTTGTGAAAATTTCCCCTCTAAAATTTTATACAGCATTTCCCACTGTTTTGCTTGTGCAGCTACAAGTTCTTGTGCCAAACACGATCCTTTCCTGCCCAAATAGTTTGGACTTGGGCCACCGCCCTACTTTTCAATATTATGATCCATCTATCTTAATCCCAAAATGTAGTGTTTGCATATAAATATTTTTTTGAAGAGTTTATGCACAAGTAGAAATAATCTAAGCAATTCTAAAAAATCCTTCAATCAGTGAAGGAGGAAACTTGAAACACAGTTTTGGCATGGTCTGGCGCTGTACGGGGCACCATAAAAAATAAAATAGCGTCACTTTTGCTTCCTAAAATATGAAAGCTGTATTTCAGCTTTAAGACAGAAAGCTATGAATAACTGAGATATACTCAAAAGACTGATTGACCTTATTTAAAGGAAGGCTATTGTGTGGTTTAAAATGTGTTTCTTCAAGGCATTTAATACTGCTGTTTAATTTAAGCCCTTTTCCAAATATGCTTGGGAGAGATTTGCTCAAAAAGGCGGCCTATAAATATTTTAAATAAATATGATAAGATTACACTTCCATGCACCACTGGGCACTTATTTTTAGTACATTGCAATATATTTCTGTGGTCAGGGGGATTTTATTGCTGTGCCCTAAAGGAACTTGGTCTCTCAATAGGAAAGACTGGGGTGTCCACAAGCTTTTTAGCAAGAAGAACTACTTCCAATAAATGTGTTTAAGACTGAGGTGTATGATTGCATTGCAAAATTCCTTGGCGAACTGCAAAATGTAATATTGGAATATTTCCCTGAGGAATTGTAAAGCAATGATTTCTGGCATCTTTTGAAATGAGATAAAGAAGCAACAGACACAATACAGGTTTTTCCAATTTTACCATCCATTCCTCTTGTGGTTTTCTTTTCTACAAGCCTTTTTTTGCTGAGAAATAAGCGTAGGCTACATGTTCCTGCAACATATTGTGTGTCACTAACAATAAATATTTGGCTCTTTGTTTTTTATTTTTATAAAGGGGGAGAGAGAGAACACTTTACTGTGTGTTTAAAAGCCAGTAAATTGAAAAGAACAAAAAAAAAGGAAAATAAAGCAAAGAATGTCAGTAATTGCAACTGCTTACAACATGAAAATTCTGCAGAATAAACTGGTTTGCAAAGTTACTTCCTACAGCTGCCAAGTTGGTTTTTTTTTAAACTGGAATGCAAAAAAGAAAGAAAGAAAGAAACAAGATGCATTTTACCATATGTCTGCATGTGAGCAGAAATCTGGGGATGAGGTGGAGTGAAAAGATTCTCATAACTACTTGATAAATGACCAGCACCTGATAAATCCACCTTGATTTATCAAGGTGGTAACATAGGTAACAAGAATTGACCATAGGTAACAAGAATTGCACGTGAGTGAGAGAGTATATTGGTGCAAGAAGGAGATAACATTCTGCCCCTCTTCTGCGGCCACCATGATTACTACAGACTGCTGGTACCATCAAGGGATAAACATTTCCACGTGATTTGCCCCACCTCACTGAATCATAGAATTGTAGAGCTGGAAGGGCACTGAGGGGGAAATGGTGATTCCTGTGATGCAGAAATCTCAAGTAAAGCATCCATGACAGATGACCATCCAACCTCTGCTTCAAAACTTCCAAGGAAGAAGAGAGCCAGTGTGGTGTAGTGGTTAAGAGCGGTAGTCTCGTAATCTTCTTCTTCTTCTTCTTCTTCTTCTTCTTCTTCTTCTTCTTCTTCTTCTCCTCCTCCTCCTCCTCCTCCTCCTTCCGCAGTAATTTGTCTTCCCCATATTTTGAAGAGCAAAAAAGAGGACACATTTGCCGACTTCTACTATGAATCGCTGTGACAATTCCCATTTTACATCCTCATGAAAAAGAGGACATTTGGCAACCCTACCACTCAACTCTCACCTCCGGCTCCTAGAAGTTGACAGCATGTGACAGTGGTCACAACCTGGGCCAGCTAAACTAGGTGAGGGTAGCCAATGGGTCTCAATCCTTCAATGAGTTAGTGGCAGGCACTGGAGGATTGAGTGGACAAGAGCAATAGTGGACCCAGTGGTCCAGTTTCTGCATGTGTCATAGACAGAAATGAGGGGCAGATAGGGCTCATCAATTTGGGAAAGTAGCCCATCTAGGAGAAGGAAAACTCTGCCTTGTGGGATATCATCATCAAACCTTTTATTGGCATCACATACAAACATCCATAGCAAATCAATACAGAATTCCCACCTTCCCAGTGACACAAAACATTTGTCAAATGAAAGAGGCAAAGCAGTCTAACATTACATCTCTAGGTCTCTGAGAAGAGGAATTTTGGTTCCTTCCCAATTAAACATCCTTGGCAGCACTAAACAGATCGGCAGTGGCTTGTAATATTCTTGCAGAATATTGCACTATTCATGAGAAACTCCTCCAAGCACCTCTTGATGCTTCAGGGTGAGCAGGTTGGTGGGTATGAGGCAGGCCTGCTTTAAAATAAACGGGTGCCTTGCGAATGTGGGCAAGGAATGGGTCTTGCTGAAGCTAGCATCCTCAGAGATCTTATTATTATTATTGAACATTGCCTGTGATTGTCAAAGCAGACTGTATAGCCCAAGCTGCTTTATATTCAGAGATTTGCAAAGGAAAGGTACCATGCTGTGCAGGAGGCTAATAAGGGATTATATGTTAATTAAGCGATCGTCTTGCGCTTGGTCCTCAGATGCAGGAAACGAATGGATTTTTCCAGTTGTCCTGAAAATACGAAGCATTGCTTCTTTGGGTTGTGGGAGAAAAATCCTCCTTTAAAATTCCTTGGACCTAAGTTAAGCTCCTTATTGGTGTTTAGGAGTCAAATAAAGTAGATGTGATTGTTAATTGTGTCAATGATTTTATATATATATATATATATATATATATATATATATATATATATATATATATTTGCTTTCGTAGATTTTCACGGGTACAGGAATGCAGGTTTTGGTGTCTTCGGGTGTCTTCCCGTGTAAGAGTTGGGGTGTCTAGGCGACGTTTCGACGAGGTCTCACTCGTCATCTTCAGGCTGGTGCTTTCGGCTTCTAGTTACTGGAAGCTCTGTTCCAGTAACTAGAAGCCGAAAGCACCAGCCTGAAGATGACGAGTGAGACCTCGTCGAAACGTCGCCTAGACACCCCAACTCTTACACGGGAAGACACCCGAAGACACCAAAACCTGCATATATATATATATACACACACACACACACACACACACACACACACATATATATTGTGTGTGTGTGTGTGTGTGTATATAATTCAAGATCAGGGCTGTGCAATGGGGGAAACGAAATGGGGGCTCTGTCCCAGTCTGAATCAGTCTCTTCCCTACTGCCACAGTGGCTTGCCTTTGCATCCGCGGGGAAGCTTATATTGACAATAATGGTGGCTTCCCTCCCATTATGTCATTAATGGTAATTACATAATGTGGGAGCCACCACAGAAAAGTCCCTTTTTACATTTTATACCAGTTGTAATTTCTAATTACTCTTCAAAGGCAGCCACATGTACACCACATGTATTGTAATATAGCTTGGGTGGTTTAATGTGGTCAAATTATCTAAGGTGCCAGCCTGGAAGCTTTTTTTGGTGATATCAAGGTTTACCATCAACCTCATCCAGTGACAAAAAGTTTGGTGTATGTTAAAAGATGACATATTGAATGAATGGAATCAAATAAAAGGCATTGTCTCTGCATTCTATCTCCTGCTCTGCATCTTGATTTGTGGAATCAACATGACTACAACAACGTCTTTATGCTCGGGTGTTTTTATTCTATTCTTTCTTCTAATTCAGTTTTTCCTACTTTCTTTTTTTTTAATATGATATTTATTGAAAATTTTTGGAATTACAAAGAAAAAACAAAGCAGAAAAAGACAATAGAAAAAACAAAGAAAAAAGAAACCACCTCAAACAATACAAAATCAAAAAACAAAAATACACCACAAACAAACAAAAATACATCCCTCATTCTCAGATCCTCAACTCTCATTACCTTCTTTCTTTGACCTCCTCCTCCTCCCTTTTTTTGTATCCTGATTAATAATTATGCAGCAAATCCTTTCCATATTTCATAGTATTCTGTCATTACGTTACCTTAATCTATTTTTATCTTATCTTATAGAAAACCTTAAAAACTTAAAACTTAAATCTTATTTCTCACAACCATAATATTCTTACCTAATTCTTTAAACTTTTTTTACTAAAGCCAAATAATTTTGTTCCAACATTTTTCTAACATTCATCAATTTTATAAAACAATCCTGATAGTAAAAAAAGAAATAAAAACAATCCAATCTTCATCCAGCGATCTTCATCCAGCGTCCTTTCCTCCTGGTCCCGGGTTTTGTCAGTCCTTTTTATCCCATCGATCTAGCGCATTAACCTGGCAAACTTATATACGAGGCCCGTAAATCTCTTCCATGTCCCTTCCGCAGCTCTTCTTCATATTCTCCTTTCACTCGTGGGAACTCCATCTTGGTGATGTTTTTGACCCTTTTCAACAGATCAGCCCCTTTTCCATAGTCCAGACTCAACTCCATGTGGTATTTAAGAAGGTGTTTCAGAATCCCTCCGAAATTGAGAGCCCCCACAGCTCCAAACATCTCACGGCCCATTGCCAGACTCGGAAAGTCCAAACATCCTTGCATAGGGGGGGTCTATCCAACCCCCCATTTCCAGACCAGTCCAAACTTTATCTTTCCAAATCTAGCTTTTTCCAAGTTCATTTGTCAAATCCAAAAGCTCTTGTTCCTGCAAGGCCGCAGCTCTCTCCATCTCTGGCGCCCAAGATTCAGCAACATCCTCTTCTCCCATCTGCTCTGTCAGGACACACTCCTGATCTAATTCCTGGGTGGGCTCCACATAGTTTCCCACTGCCTGTTCAAAAATTCTGGCCACATTAGTCATCAAATCCATCTTCTCACTTAACTGTTCCAGTAGGGTACTTGTTTTACAGAGAGCACACAACAGAGCCTCTGAATACATTGTCCTACAAGGTCACAAGTCCATTCCCACAATTGTAATCTGAGACAGCTGCAAGCTCCCTGGAATTAGTTACAGTTTCACAGTCTCCCTCTAGGGGGGACACTTCTATTTGTTCTTGCAACAAAGTATCTTTTTTGAGCTATTTTGTCAATATTTGTTCCTTTAAAGTGCGAAAGGAAACAATGGAATTACTATGTTTCTCTTCCTTTAACTATCTGTCAAAAACGTTTGTCTCTGGTCAATGAGCTTCAAAACGTCAGTCCTGACACCCCACTCCAGGATCAGGACGGTGGAAAGTTACTTTAATTTAAACTCACTTCTGCAGGTTTAAACAGTCCAAAAAAGAGAGATCCCCCTTCTTCTCCTGCTGCCGAAGGGGGGGTTCAACAATTTTAAATGATGAAAGCCAATCCTTTAAAAGCGATTTTCTGAGCTCTAGTTTACGTTGTCTTTGCTTTACTCTGTCTACAAAGAAACGGAAGGCTGACTTCCTGTTTAGACCTTCCCGTTTCAGTACCAAATTAAAACAAATTTTTAAGTCCAATTCCTTTCTTCTCGCAAGTCCTTGTTTAAAGTCTGATTGTTCAAAGTTTAAGTACTCACGGGTGCTTATTTTAGAAGCCAAATTGTCCCAGGAAAAAGGCAGCGCTCTCCGGCAACGGCTGTGCAGCTTCACTCCACGGAAATAGCAGTTGACTCACAGCACCGCGCCACTTTCCCCTCTTCACTTCGGAGCCCGTTAGTGGGTTCCTTTAATAATAATAATAATAATAATAATAATAATAATAATAATAATAATAATATCTTTATTGTCATTGCCCCCTTTGGGGACAACGAAATTACTTTGCGGGTTGGGGGGGCACTAAGGGTGCCCGCCGAGTCCCATGGTCACAGGCTTCATCTGCCTGTGATTTTTAGCTGGGTCCCCGCTTCGCCGTAGCGGAAAAGACTCGTTTCACGCGGAGCTAGTCCCTCCAGTTCAGAGGGAGTCCGCCATTGCTGATGGCGCCACCCCGGAAGTCCCAGTTTTTCCTACTTTCAAGGGATGGCTATATAAAGAAATCAATGGATGCTATGAATTTGTCTCTGCTAACTCACTCGATTGTGTCTGCAAGTCACTCTGCATGATTTCCATCAGTTAAAATAAATATCGTTTATAATAGTACTTCTAATGATGACACAGCTCCCTCTTTTGTAAGATGCAGCAACCTAGGATTGTCTAAACACAGGACATCTTCTCTGTCTTTTTTTTTTTTTTTTGAAAATAATATTTATTACTTTTCCAACAATTTAAACACAACACTACAAAAAAAACACAATACAATACAATACAAAAAGACTACATAACACTGACACATTAAACTAACATAACCAAAAACAGTTTAAAACACATCAAACAATTTCAATATCTTATCTTTCATTCACTTATTTCCACGACCTCCTCACACCTCCCTTTTTGTATTCCACTTCTGTTAATTGTTTCAGCAATTCCTTTCCATCTTCCTCTGTTTTCTATCCTATAATTATCTTAACACATTCTAACCTTATTTTTTCCTTTAATATTCTATTAATCTATTTATACTTAATTCCTTATAACATTTCTACTAAAGCCATATAACTTCATTTCAACATTCTTCTAACATTCATAAATTTTACAGTATTTCTGTAAGTAGTCTTTAAACTTTTTCCAGTCTTCTTCCTCCGATTCTTCTCCCTGGTCTCGGATTCTGCCAGTCATTTCCGCCAGTTCCATATAGTCCATCACCTTCATCTGCCATTCTTCCCTGGTGGGTAAATCTTGTGTCTTCCAATACTTCGCAATGAGTATTCTTGCTGCTGTTGTTGCATACATAAAAAAAGTTCTGTCATTTTTCTTTAAATGCTGGGAGCACCCCCTCAAGAAACCCTAAATTGAACAGTTTGAAGACATAATATGAAGAAGGATATGTATCAAGGTGGCCACAAGAGGTTGGCTAAGCTATTCAGAAGAAAGGAAAGGAGCCTCTTTTTCTTTTTAGCTTCAAGATCTCGAGAAAATCACTTCACACAGTGATGCCTCTTAAGCAGACACAATAACTTACACATTTTGTTTGACTAAGATGTGTTTTGTCTCATCATTGAATGTGAAGAGACTGGGCCCAGGGAGGAAATCTTTGTTATTGGCTAATCTCTTCAGGGCTTTGTAGGCTGTCACTTTGAAAATGCAACTTAATGGAAATTATTGCACTGTGTTCTCTCAAGCAAAGTGGTTTACATAAACACTGCTGAGTCGCCTCTGGTTGGTCTGGTTTCCATTGCTGCTGTTTTTATGACAGGGCAAAAGCTTCATTTGCAGTGCACACGAAGGAGGGCTTGATTCATTCACTCAAAAATGCCCTGCATATCCTGACCAGCTAATATCACAACACATGGGGCAAATAAACTGTAACAAACATAAACATGCTCCATAATGCTGGATGCAACACTAAGCCAGGGACTGCCTACCTTATTGGACCAATGGGTATATCTGGATTTTTGAGGGAGTGCTGTGGGTGCCAGCCCCTCTAGTCACGTATCCTCCCTGCCCCATTCCCCAGATCAGTCCCTCCCATAGAGAGACAGAGAAAAGGAGGCATATGCACAAAAAACTTGGCTTTTTTCAAGAGGTATGGGTAAATGTTGGATCCCAGACAAATAATCTGAGCCTTGAAAAGCACACAGAGCTGTGGGAGAGGGTGTAATTCCTCCATCCTTAGTCTCTATGTAGTTTCCAAAGTGCGCACTGATCCCTCTTGCTCTCCTGGCTTCAGCGATAGCTGCGCAGCCTGCATTTGCTCCATAAGACACACACACACTTCCCCTTACTTTTTAGGACGGGGAAAAGTGTGTCTAATAGAGCAAAAAAATATGGTAACCAGCTTCACTGTCTCATGACCAAGGGGGCAGTGTTTCAGAGGTGCTGAATACTTCCAGGTGGCCGCTACACCAAAAAGCACCATGTTGCCAATAGGGTTGTGCATACCCATCAGAGCTGATGGTATGGTTAAGTCCAGTCAAAGGCGACTATGGGGTTGCAGCGCTCATCTCGCTTTCAGGCCAAGGGAGCTGGCGTTGGTCCACAGACAGCTTTCTGGGTCACGTGGCCAGCATGACTAAACTGCTTCTGGTGCAACGAAGCACAGTGACAAATGCCAGAATGCATGGAAATGCTGTTTACCTTCCTGCCGCAGCGGTACCTATTTATCTACTTGCACTGGTGTGCTTTTGAACTGCTAGGTTGGCAGAAGCTGAAACAGAGCAATGGGAGCTCACCACTGTCAAGCAGATTCAAATGGTTGACCTTCCAATTGCAAGTCCAAGAGGCTCTGTGGTTTAGACCACAGCGCCTTCCGTGTCTCATATGGAGGACTAGAAACATGCTGTGTCTGCTCAGTGGGTATGGTTTTATAGTAACTTATGGCTATTTAAGGGGATGGCGCAGTGGGTTAAACCACAGAGCCTAGGGTTTGCTGATCAGAAGGTCGGCAGTTCGAATCCCCGCGACGCGGTGAGCTCCCGTTGCTTGGTCCCTGCTCCTGCCAACCTAGCAGTTCAAAAGTACATCAAGGTGCAAGTAGATAAATAGGTACCGCTCCAGTGGGAAGGTAAACGGTGTTTCCGTGTGCTGCTCTGGTTCGCCAGAAGTGGCTTAGTCATGCTGGCCACATAACCGGGAAGCTGTACGCCGGCTCCCTCGGCCAATAAAGCGAGATGAGCGCTGCAACCCCAGAGTCGGTCATGACTGGACCTAATGGTCAGGGGTCCCTTTACCTTTACCTTTATGGCTATTTAATTTCTACATATCAAGTATGATTATTATCTGTCCTCATTTCTTTACCGTTAACTCCACCAATCCTTTAATCTGTTGTGCATTGCTTGCCCCTATATATATATGTACTCCGTAAACCTTAATGGATGTCTGATTCCTCAACTGTTTACTCCTTTCTTCCTAAAAGCTGTTGTATGTTTGTCATGGATTTATTAAATGTCTTGGCTAGATCCATGGGTGAAATATAATCTGATACGATTATGCAGTAAAGTACAACCAGGCATTGTAGGGTAGCGATCAATGATATTAACTTAACAGTAAGTTGCTGATCTTATCTGTGATAATTTTGGTCACTGTCTGATTCATTTCTCATTCTGTGATCAATAACAGTTTAGATTTATTTACCTTGCAACATGACTCTCAGTTGGCCTGTTTTAAAATCTCATTATTATTATTATTATTATTGAATATATATACTGTCCTATACCCGGAGGTCTCAGGGCAGTTCACAGAAAAGATCAACATAAAAACCACAATATATATAATAAAAATAAAACAACAACTCAATAACACCCCCCCCCCCCGAAAGAGCCACATTTTAAAAGGGCATAGGATGTCAATCAGATCAACCAAAGGCCTGGTTACAAAGGAATGTTTTTGCCTGGTGCCTAAAGGTCTGACATCCGATGATGAACATGCATTTTAGTTTTGCATACTCTTAAATGGACTGACTAAACAAGAAAGCAGCCATTTTATTCTTTAAGAAATATTTGCTGAGAGAACTGTAAAAGCTCTGATGCTATTGGAGCTTGTTTTTATATGACCAGTCATCCTGAAATGGTAATCCTGTAACAGGCTTCAGATTCTAATTTGATTAAACTCCCATGGTGTTAATCAGAGGCTGGGCTGGGTGTGGGGAGCTGCTAGTTAATTAAATTCACAGGGTCAGTAAAAAGGTATATTTGCTACTACAAAGCAATGCTCCATCAATAGTCCACCATGCAGTACAAAAGCTTTTGAAGCACGAGGAATTCATGCAAAGATTATGTCTAACTCAAAAGCTCGGGCTTTTTGTTATGGGCATTGTTTATTACCAATAAGGGTGGCATTTTAATTGACCCTGTAAATTTTGCTCTAAAAGGGTAAAAATAATTCGCCTGATTTAAATTTAACTTTCTTAAATAGGGCCTTCTCTTTAACCTCAGGATAAATGACCATGTAAGCTCCCACTAGAATCTGCATGGGCAGCAACTGATGCATTTTATCGGACTAAACTGCTTGCTAATCCAGTTAGAGGCTACCATCTTTGAAACAGCACCATGGCTGAAACAGAGGCACAATGAAGCAAAGGCTTGCAAATTTTGCCTTTTCTTAAAAGGTAAAGGGACTCCTGACCATTAGGTCCAGTCGCGGATGACTCTGGGGTTGCGGCGCTCATCTCGCTTTATTGGCCGAGGGAGCCGGCGTACAGCTTCTGGGTCATGTGGCCAGCATGACTAAGCCACTTCTGGCGAACCAGAGCAGCGCACGGAAACGCTGTTTACCTTCCCACCAGAGTGGTACCTATTTATCTACTTGCACTTTGACGTGCTTTCAAACTGCTAGGCTGGCAGGAACAGGGACCGAGCAACGGGAGCTCACCCTGTTGCGGGGATTCGAACCGCTGACCTTCTGATCAGCAAGCCCTAGGCTCTGTGGTTTAACCCACAGCACCACCCACGTTCCTCCTGGCTTTTCTTACCTCTTGTGATTCAGTTACATATTCCATACAAAGTTGCCTTACTCCGAATTGGATCATGGCTCCTTCTCGTTCTGCGCTGTTTACACTGACTGGCAGAGACTCTCCAAGGTCTTACAGCATAGCCCTAACCATGACTGTACAGGAATAAGTCCTATTGAATTCAATGGGGCCTACTTCAAGGTAACTGGGGTTAGGATTACAGCCCCAAGCATGTTCCCCCCCCCCTGCTACTACCTGAGATCCTTGTAGTTGGTGAAACAGGACCTGGGTCCCTGATGAGGAGTAAATACGGGCCCTGGAATGCTAGCTGAGTTTTGGAAGGGGAAAGCAGAAAACTGGGAGGGAATGGAAGCAGAAGGGAATGGAATGGTAGGAATTCTGAGCCCCAGCAAATCACATTGCAATGTTTTGTTGCAGGTCTCACCTGTGCTAATGCCTAATAATAATAATAATAATAGGTATTTTATAATTTGCTGAGCATGCCTCCTTTGTATGTATTTATGAACACCAGTGTACTTGTGCATTTCATCCATTCTCAGTCATGTGCGCAAGCTGGCCTGTTTACATGGCCAGTGGAAGCGATCACAGATCAGAAGGTGCTCTGACATCTGCTATGGGTCACAGTGTGTTCAAGAGAATACATCCTTTCCTTTCCCATGAAGACTTTGTCCATGCTTCTGGCTGTGTAGTGAAATGATTCTGAACAAGTACCATGCCATAGCTGTCAACTTTTCCCTTTTCTTGCGAGGAATCCTATTCAGAATAAGGGAATTTCCCTTAAAAAAAGGGAAACGTTGACAGCTATGCACCATGCACGAATGTGTCATGGGTACCTATAGGCTTAAAGCAGAGGAAAGAAAACTTGATGCTTGAACTGCTTCCAGTGCTGATGCTGCCAAGGGATTTGTACTTGATATCCTGCCATCATATATTCTGGATCCTGAGATTTGTATGTGTGGCATCCCATAGTCGATCCACAACCGACGCCAATTGCAGCATACGGACTTGTTCTTCAATGCACTGTTTTCTGTGGATTTGTGTTCATGTAGCTGTGACCTGCGGGATCAGAAGGAAAATGCATTTTTCGAAAGAAAGATTCATGCAGTTTTGCTTTTAGATCCGGAGAGTAGCTGGATAATTAAGAAATAAACCGAACACCTTACTATCTCATTTACCATGACATCCAGCCACAAACCCACGCCAGTTCTCTCTGCTAACGTGAAAAGCAAAATCAGCTCACTGAGCAGTTATGTAATGTCTTGAGAAAGCAAGCATCTACATCGAAGTGACAGCAGATTCATCTGACAAGATGCTGAAGCTGGAAATCTCCTGCCAGCTTTTCTTCATTGTATTGCAAATTTCTCGAAGTGCTGAAAGTGTAGGCAATGGAAAAGACAACATCACAGAAGTCCACCTTCCTGATATGCAGGAGACAACCATTCACACCAAAACTACCAATTAAATACCCACCCATCTCTACTCATTAAATGCATTGTGAGGTCCAACCATCCTTTCTGTTATTGCTGGCTAGTGCTTCTATACAGCTGTCCATCTGTCAGTTCAGCTAATGGGGAAACATTGTGGCTAAAATAGCTCAGATTAAGCCTATATTTTGATAAACACTTCCAGAACCTTGATTGCACTGGTCTCTGAAACAACACTATTTTTACAGTGGTCTCAAAATTAATAAATATATCAAGAAGGCTTCCCACATTGTGTTCATCACCTACTTTGTGTGCAGTTTGCTTTGAAATTTGATGTTGTGGACTACACTGAGATCTACAGTAGTATACTACTACTACTACTACTACTACTACTACTACTACTACTAAATGTCTAAGATTGCACTTTTGGCCTTGCAGGCATCAAATATGAGGCATCATATATGAGACTGCATATTTGACTATCATCACAGATACTATGCACCATTGCTTGTCATCTGGGAAATAACAAATACCATTGCATGCCATACCATTGCAACCGATACATACAGAAATTATATACCATTCCACGCCAGCTAACCAATACAAATATAAATACTACTGCATGTTGTCTATCAAATTCTGTCAAATAGCAAATACTGAAGTAAAATATCATAAAATGTAAATTATTTGGGAATAATCTGAAAATCTGAATAATATTTTACATCAACATTCACAGAAGAGGATTTTGAGGGTACTTTTGGGGAGCACATTAATTTCACTTCACTTGAAGTTTTGAAGAGCGGGTCTTCAAATCAATGTTTATACTATATTAAACAGCAGAATGCAAGATGTTGGCTGTGGATCACCAATAGTCAGGGAAGAGAAAATAATTAACATTTTCCAGCCATAACTGCCCTGGGTCTAGATGCACATATATTCTAACTGCATTCAGCTCCCATTTCACGCCTGCTAGACTTTTAAAAATAGCATGTAATAAAATAAACAGACACTAGCAATTACCCCACTGGTGAGGCAATACTGCCAACAATCTAGATAAACATGAATTTAATAAATCCAATGAACAAGGAAAGACAGATAAAAATCAATAGCTAAAGACTGAAATAGGATGGAGTTTTTTCAGGCAGCAAATGGTGAGGGGATAGAAAAGCCTCCATAGGAGAGCTAGAACTGGCCTCTTTTAAACAAATAGAGTGGGATTTACATTAATTATTCCCCTTATTCTACTGTCGGGTAAGAAAAAGCCTGTGTTTCTGTCAGGGAACTGACATCAGAGCGAAAGGCGAAGGAGAGGCTCCCCGATTCTGTAGGAGAAGGTACCAGCACCAGGGGGAAACGCAGCTTGGTAGAGGGGGGAGGAAATCGGCGTAACACCAGGGATCCAGGAGGGCAAATGGGGGAAGCGGAGGGAGAGCTCTGGGATTCTTCCCTGGACATCAGTGAGGAGAGCACTGGTCCTCCACTACCCACGCCCTCCCTGCGCAGAAGACTCCCGCACAGTGAGAGGCGGAGACGACTGGGAGTCAAACAGCTTTTATGCTGGAAAAGGTTTAAGAAACGCCCACAGACAGATTCTGCTAGCGACTGAGGCAGCCACGCTGAGATGGGCTGTGCAGTCAGGACGGTTTAACCCAGGCAATTAAGCTCCCTAACGGGACAGTTTATGCACGAGTAACTCAAACCCATTACAGTTTCCTACCACCTGAATCGAATGTGCCATATTTGTGTTTTCTTTTTACTCATGCCTGTGGGCAGTAACTATCACCTTGTTGTTCTAAAATGTGTAGGCAGCTTTTAGGCACTTCAGAAATAAGGATCAGGATCCAACAAAGAAACAAGCAAGCAAGCAATGGAGACATCCCTAGGAGAAGGAATTCTGGGCCAATTGGGATTCTTCTTCCATGGAAGATCTACACATACACATGCTAGTGCTCACATAGTTTCTTCGAATAAGTAAAAAAAAAAAAAAAAAAGCAAAAAGGTAAAGGACCCCTGGACGGTTAAGTCCAGTCAAAGGTGACTGTGAGGTTGTGGCACTTATCTCGCTTTCAGGCCAAGGGAGCTGGCATTCGTCTGCAGACAGCTTTCCGGGTCATGTGGCCAGCAGGACTAAACTGCTTCTGGTGCAACGGAACACTGTGACGGAAACCAGTGTGCATGGAAACTCCGTTTACTTTCCGGCCTCAACGGTGCCTATTTATCTACTTGCACTGGTGTGCTTTCGAACTGTTAGGTTGGCAGGAGCTGGGACCGAACAATGGGAGCTCACCTCGTCGTGGGGATTCGAACCGCCGACCTTCCAATTCGCAAGCCCAAGGCTCAGTGGTTTACACCACAGCGCCACCCGCATCCCTAATAATAATAATAATAATAATAATAATAATAATAATAATAGCAGCAAGAGGTGGGATGAGAGTTGAATTGGATCAGGACCACCATACTGGGTTGTAACACCTCCACACCCCAATTCCTCAGTTAACAGCGACTTCCTGCGGTACCTATTTATCTACTTGCTTTCAAACTTCTAGGTTGGCAGGAGCTAGGACAGAGCAACGGGAGATCACCCCGTCACAGGGATTTGAACCACCGACCTTCTGATCGGCAAGCCCAAGAGGCTCAGTGGTTTAGACCACAGCGCCAACCGCATGCGTCACCAAATCTTTGAACAAGTGTCAGGTGAATGGTGGAGGCTGCAAGGCGCATCGGTATGGGGGACCAGCCAGCCTGCATGGCCCTGAAACATTTTCAGCACTAGAGGTTTTTGTTTGAACCATATTATTGTGTGAATCTAGTGTGCACTCATTTCTAAAATCTGCTTCCAAGGGCTGGGGGACCCTCGGTAACAATGCGAGAGGTGGTCTGGGTAACTGCAGTGGGGAAGGGGAAATTGCCCCTGATTTCATTGGTGCCTGCTGTGCTGATGAAAGAATCCACTGGATCAAAGACTCTTCCTCCAGGAAACAACAGGTGGAGAGCCCTTCGGTGCTTTGTTGTTGTTTAGTCGTTTAGTCGTGTCCGACTCTTCGTGACCCCATGGACCATAGCACACCAGGCACTTCTGTCTTCCACTGCCTCCCTCAGTTTGGTCAGACTCATGTTTGTAGCTTCAAGAACACCGTCCAACCATCCCGTCCTCTGTCGTCCCCTTCTCCTTGTGCCCTCAATCTTTCCCAACATCAGGGTCTTTTCCAGGGAGTCTTCTCTTCTCATGAGGTGGCCAAAATATTGGAGTCTCAGCTTCAGGATCTGTTCCTTCCAGTGAGCACTCAGGGCTGATTTCCTGAAGAATGGAGAGGTTTGATCTTCTTGCAGTCCATGGGACTCTCAAGAGTCTCCTCCAGCACCATAATTCAAAAGCATGAATTCTTCGACGATCAGCCTTCTTTATGGTCCAGCTCTCACTTCCATACATCACTACTGGGAAAACCATGGCTTTAACTATACGGACCTTTGTTGGCAAGGTGATGTCTCTGCTTTTTAAGATGCTGTCTAGGTTTGCCATCGCCTTTCTCCCAAGGAGCAGGCGTCTTTTAATTTTGTGACCACTGTCACCATCTGCAGTGATCATGGAGCCCAAGAAAGTAAAATCTCTCACTGCCTCCATTTCTTCCCCTTCTATTTGCCAGGAGGTGATGGGACCAGTGGCCATGATCTTTGTTTTATTGATGTTGAGCTTCAGACCATATTTTGCGCTCTCCTCTTTCACCCTCATTAAAAGGTTCTTTAATTCCTCCTCACTTTCTGCCATCAAGGTTGTGTCATCTGCATATCTGAGGTTGTTGATATTTCTTCCGGCAATCTTAATTCCAGTTTGGGATTCATCCAGCCCAGCCTTTCGCATGATGAATTCTGCATATAAGTTAAATAAGCAGGGAGACAATATACAGCCTTGCCATACTCCTTTCCCAATTTTGAACCAATCCGTTGTTCCATATCCAGTTCTAACTGTAGCTTCTTGTCCCACATGGAGATTTCTCAAGAGACAGATGAGGTGATCAGGCACTCCCATTTCTTTAAGAACTTGCCATAGTTTGCTGTGGTTGACACAGTCAAAGGCTTTTGCATAGTCAATGAAGCAGAAGTAGATGTCTTTCTGGAACTCTCTAGTTTTCTCCATAATCCAACGCATGTTTGCAATTTGGTCTCTGGTTCCTCTGCCCCTTCGAAATCCAGCTTGCACTTCTGGGAGTTCTCGGTCCACATACTGCTTAAGCCTGCCTTGTAGAATTTTAAGCATAACCTTGCTAGCGTGTGAAATGAGTGCAGTTGTGCGGTAGTTGAAGCATTCTTTGGCACTACCCTTCTTTGGGATTGGTATGTAGACTGATCTTCTCCAATCCTCTGGCCATTGCTGAGTTTTCCAAACTTGCTGGCATATTGATTGTAGCACCTTAACAGCATCATCCTTTACAATTTTAAATAGTTCAGCTGGAATATTATCACTTCCACTGGCCTTGTTGTTAGCAGTGCTTTCTAAGGCCCATTTGACTTCACTCTCCAGGATGTCTGGCTCAAGGTCAGCAACCACACTACCTGGGGTGTATGAGCCATCTATTTCTTTCTGGTATAGTTCCTCTGTGTATTCTTGCCACCTCTTCTTGATGTCTTCTGCTTCTGTTAGGTCCTTTCCACTTTTGTCTTTTATTATGGTAACCTTTGTACGAAATGTTCCTTTCATATCTCCAATTTTCTTGAACAGATCTCTGGTTTTTCCCATTCTATTGTTTTTCTCTATTTCTTTGCATTGCTCATTTAAGAAGGCCTTCTTCTCTCTCCTTGCTATTCTTTGGAAATCTGCATTCAATTTCCTGTATCTTTCACTATCTCCCTCGCATTTTGCTTGCCTTCTCTCCCCCGCTATTTGTAAGGCCTCATTGGACAGCCACTTTGCTTTCTTGCATTTCCTTTTCGTTGGGATGGTTTTTGTTGCTGCCTCCTGTATAATGTTGTGAGCCTCCATCCATAGTTCTTCAGGCACTCTGTCCACCAAATCTAAATCCTTAAACCTGTTCCTCACTCCCACTGTGTATTCATAAGGGATTTGACTTAGATTGTATCTTACCGGCCCAGTGGTTTTTCCTACTTTCTTCCGTTTAAGCTTGAATTTTGCTTTAAGAAGCTGATGATCTGAGCCACAGTCAGCTCCAGTCACCTTCGGTGCTAGCAAAAGCCTTTGCCCTAGCTTCTGCTAGCATGCCAGGTGAGTTTTCTTGAAAACAGCCTGTTCTGTAGGCTCTTTATATATAGTTGCCTCTTTCCCTGATAGGAAGCAAGTAGTCATTGAGAAATAGACTCTGCTAACAGATTAAATTGTTCAATGAACTTGGCTTGAGTGGTTTATACCCGTGTAATTACACCAGGGAGTTTAAAGTAAAAGGGAGGTGAAAACCCATTCTAGGATCACCTGTTCTTTAAAATAGCCCTTTTGCTCTTCCTGCTATTTTATTAGCTTTTCCCTTTTTGCTGGATTTCATTGTTAAATGTCTGTGTGGAGATCATTTCTTGATCTTATTGGCTGGCTCCTTGGAACAGTGGGATAAAGGTATTTTTTAAAAAACAACAACAACAAACAAACAAACTCCGAAGCTGCACATAACTGTTTCAGGTTTGGATGCTTTTGAAAATAATAATAATAATTGATTGGTTACCTGGTATTTCTCAAACCTTTCTATTCTTGTTCCACGGAAACTTGGGAAGTGTCCACTTTGAATTACAGTTCTGTCTGTCAATAAATGGCTGTTACCCTTCAACATTATCTTAAAAAACCAGAAAGTGTTTTCTAGGACTCAGAGCCGTGAATGGCAGCCTTACTATTTTGTAAAATCTGATGCAGATGTTTTCAAGGGGTAAACATTTTTTAGCCTGTAGGAATTCAGGAACATAATCCTTTACAACTACACCTGAAAGTGCAGTTGCTGAGAGGAACTACACATCCACGTGGCTTTATTTATCCAAAAGGAGAAAGCTAGCTTCGATATTATACAAAATGACAAGCTGCTAGGCTGTGTTACATGGTAGCCGAGTGAGCATGAAAAGGAGGGTGTTTTGTGTCATTTTTTTGGCCCCAGCCTTGCATGCAAGATGTGGGCTGAAATCCTGCACACAGTTCCTTGAATTCTGTGTGTCCACAATCTTGCAAACACTATGTGCTGTTTCTCCCTGTTTGTTAAGTGTGTTTAGAATGCTACACATTTGTATAATGAGCCATTCTCCCTCCACTATCTTTTGGAGGCAGGAATGATTGGTATCCTTTGGCCCTTTTCATTTCCCTTTGTTTAGAACCCTTACATTGCTGACTGGCTAATTTGTGTTTATAGCCAGATATGATGGTTTGTATATGTATTTATGCCTACAAATTATAGACTAGTGCACTGACCAAATGGCCTTCAGCGTGCTGAAGCAAGAGGCAGGGCTCAGACCATTGCTGTCGCCAGAGACTGATACAAATCTTAAAGCTGCTGCTTCAGCCAGCTGCTTGTCCAGGGCAGCAGCTGACCAGGCAGGGATGGATACATTGTCAGAGCTCAGAGCCTGCACACCTGTGCAGTCAAGGCAGGGCAGCAGTAGACTCAGCATAGACAAGTTTAGAGGCACTAGCCAGAGCTCTGCCCACCTGCCCGGCAAGCAAGGGCAGTTCGCTCAGGACCTCAAAACATTGGAAGCCAAGCTGGAGGGTGATGCACCAAGCATTAGTCCAGCTATTATACAATCTAGATTACAGGGGTCAGCAAACTTTTTCAGCAGGGGGCCAGGCCACGGTCCCTCAGACCTTGGGGGCAGACGGCGGACTATATTTTGAAAAAATAATAATGAACAAATTCCTATGCCCCACAAATAACCCAGAGATGCATTTTAAATAAAAGCACACATTCTACTCATGCAAAAACACCAGGCAGGCCCCACAAATAACCCAGAGATGCATTTTAAAGAAAAGGACACATTCTACTCATGTAAAAACACACTGATTCCTGAACCGTCCACAGGCTGGATTTAGAAGGTGATTGGGCCGGATCCGGCCCCCGGGCCTTAGTTTGCCTACCCATGATCTAGAATATGGCTGACTGAGTAAAACAGTGGGGGATGAGTCGCACAAAATGCTCAGCCAAATTATTTCTTTTGTTTAATATTAAGGTGAGAAAATCAGGTGGCCTGCCTGGTTCTCCTAATTTTTATCCTCACGGCAACTCTGAGAGGCAAATTAGACTGAGAGACTGTAACCAGCCCAATATCGCTCAGTGAGTTTTATGGCTAAGTGGGAATTTGAATCTGGGTCTCCCAAGTCCAAGTCTAGCACTACACAACAGTCATTTAGACCCAGGTAGCATGATAGCTAAAAAGTAGAGACATCACCTTGCCAACAAAGGTCCGTATAGTTAAAGGTATGGTTTTCCCAGTAGTGATGTATGGAAGTGAGAGCTGGACCATAAAGAAGGCTGATCGCCGAAGAATTGATGCTTTTGAATTATGGTGCTGGAGGAGACTCTTGAGAGTCCCGTGGACTGCATGAAGATCAGACCTATCCATTCTGAAGGAAATCAGCCCTGAGTGCTCACTGGAAGGACAGATCCTGAAGCTGAGGCTCCAATACTTTGGCCACCTCATGAGAAGAGAAGACTCCCTGGAAAAGACCCTGATGTTGGGAAAGATGGAGGGCACAAGGAGAAGGGGATGACAGAGGACGAGATGGTTGGACAGTGTTCTCGAAGCGACCAGCATGAGTTTGACCAAACTGCGGGAGGCAGAGGAAGACAGAAGTGCCTGGCGTGCTCTGGTCTATCGGCCACGAAGAGTCGGACACGACTAAACGACTAAACAACAACAACAACAAAGCATGATAGCAGCAGCACTGGAAAAGGAGTGAAGCAGCTGTACTGCACACTCTGTGCCCCAGTTTGCTTGCTCATTCATGCTTAGCCATGGTTTGGCTTAGCATTGTGTGTGAAAGAGGCCACAAAGAAATTCAGGCGTTTTAGGGAACATAATATTTTACCGGCAAATGCTTCACTTTTTATTTTATTTAGAGGAAACGGCTTGGGAGAATTATAAGCCTAAACTGTTGATTTCCAAAAGATAAAACTTGCATGACTTCCAAAGTACAGGAGGCTCTAAAATCAGAGCTTTCCAATCTTTTCATGTCACCGACACACTTTTTAGACATGCATCATTTTGCGACACAGTAATTCAGTTTTTCTAGCAAACCGGAGGTTAAACTAACCCCTTTCCTTTTTTAAAAAAATTATTTTTTATTGATTTCCAATACAAATATACATAAAATCCATATCAAATTTTTCACACATTATCTCTTTAGGACTTCCCTCAGCTTCTCCGCCAATCATCCGTATTTAGAGTCTTAGTTACGCATTCCCTCAGATTGTATTGCTATTAATTCTCCCTCCAACTCTCACTCCTATTTCTTTTTAACAATACTTCTCAAATTCCACAGTGCTTCTTGAAACCCCACTAGCGTTGCTTGCTCATCACATGTACTTTTCAGATATTCTACAAATTTTCCCCAGTCCTCAATGAACGTTTGGTCTCATAGATATATTATCTTCCCAGTTAATTTATCCAACTCTGCATAGTCTATCAGTTTCGCTCTCCATTCTTCAATCATCGGTATGACCAATTCGGTGGGACCAATTCGGATGGTCCGCCCCCGCCACTTAATGGATCCAAATGGTTTCCAGAGAGTGGTAGGGGATGCTTTATCCCATGTTGATGGCCTTTCAGCTGATTCCCTGGTGGCCCGCTGGAATGCGGAGTTAACCAGGGCTATCGACTGTCTGGCTCCGAAGCGCCCTCTCCGATTGCATGGAGCCCGGACAGCCCCGTGGTTTTCTTCGGAGCTGAGGGCGATGAAACAATCGCTGAGACGGCTAGAGCGTCGGTGGCAGAAAACTCACTCCGAATCTGACCGGACACAGGTTAGAGCTCAACGTCGAGCCTACCAAGTGGCGATAGCGACGGCGAAGAAGACTTTCTTCACCGCCTCTATTGCATCTGCAGAAAATAGTAGCAGGAGACTCTTTCAGGTGGTCCGCAATTTAACGGAACCACCTTTACCATCGGGGCCTTGTAAAGACCCCAAGATCTCCTGCAACGATTTTGCAAAGTTTTTTGCAGATAAAATCACTCATATTCGGAAGGAGCTAGACACCACCGTGGGAGCAGGGCTGGGGCGGGAGAGTGCTAAAGCCCTGTCTGGTCAAGTTGCATGGAATCAATTTCAATCCGTTACCCCCGAGGATGTGGACAGGCTGCTTGGACGAGTGAAACCAACCACCTGTCTCCTTGATCCTTGCCCATCCTGGCTTATAAAAGCTAGCCGGGAAGGGCTGGGCCATGGGCTCTGCGGGGTGGTGAATGCTTCCCTCTGTGAGGGAACATTCCCAGATCCGCTGAAAGAGGCGGTCATTAAACCGCTTCTTAAAAAACCATCTTTAGACCCGGCCAGTATGGCCAACTATCGCCCAGTCTCAAATCTTCCATTCTTGGGCAAGGTGATTGAGCGTGTGGTTGCTGAACAACTCCAGGCACGCCTGGAGGATGCGGACCATTTGGATCCCTTCCAATCAGGGTTCAGGCCTCATCATGGGACTGAAACTGCCTTGGTCGCACTGGTTGATGATCTCCGGCGAGCTAGGGACAAAGGTGAGAGTTGTTTCCTAGTTCTGCTGGATCTCTCAGCGGCCTTTGATACAATCGACCATAACATCCTTCTGGACCGTCTAGAGGGGTTGGGAGCTGGGGGCACTGTTATACAGTGGTTTCGCTCCTTTCTCCTGGGCCGTGTTCAGAAAGTGGTGGTGGGGAATGAGTGTTCAGACCCTTGGGCCCTCACTTGTGGGGTGCCTCAGGGTTCCGTCCTCTCCCCCATGCTTTTTAACATCTATATGAAGCCGCTGGGAGAGATCATCAGGGGGTTTGGACTGGGTGTCCATCAATATGCAGATGATACCCAGCTCTACCTTTCTTTCAAATCAGAACCAGTGAAGGCGGTGAAGGTCCTGTGTGAGTGCCTGGAGGCGGTTGGAGGATGGATGGCGGCTAATGGATTGAAGTTGAATCCTGACAAGACAGAAGTACTGTTTTTGGGGGACAGGGGGCGGGCTGGTGTGGAGGACTCCCTGGTCCTGAATGGGGTAACTGTGCCCCTGAAGGACCAGGTGCGTAGCCTGGGAGTCATTTTGGACTCACAGCTGTCCATGGAGGCACAGGTCAATTCTGTATCCAGGGCAGCTGTCTACCAACTCCACCTGGTACGCAGGCTGAGACCCTACCTGCCCGCTGACTGTCTGGCCAGAGTGGTGCATGCTCTAGTTATCTCCCGCTTGGACTACTGCAATGCGCTCTACGTGGGGCTACCTTTGAAGGTGACTCGGAAACTACAACTAATCCAGAATGCGGCAGCTAGACTGGTGACTGGGGGCGGCCGCCGAGACCACATAACACCGGTCTTGAAAGACCTACATTGGCTCCCAGTACGTTTCCGAGCACAATTCAAAGTGTTGGTGTTGACCTTTAAAGCCCTAAACGGCTTCGGCCCAGTATACCTGAAGGAGCGTCTCCACCCCCATCGTTCTGCCCGGACACTGAGGTCCAGCGCCGAGGGCCTTCTGGCGGTTCCCTCATTGCGAGAAGCGAAGCTACAGGGAACCAGGCAGAGGGCCTTTTCGGTGGTGGCGCCCGCCCTGTGGAATGCCCTCCCATCGGATGTCAAGGTGATGGACAACTACCTGACATTCAGAAAACATCTTAAGGCGGCCCTATTCAGGGAAGCTTTTAATGTATGATATTTTAGTGTTTTTTGGTTTCTGTGGAAGCCGCCCAGAGTGGCTGGGGAAACCCAGCCAGATGGGCGGGGTACAAATAATAAATTATTATTATTATTATTATTATTATTATTATTATTATTATTATTATTATTATCTCCTCCTGTTTCCACTTCTGGGCCAGTAGAATTCTTGCTGCTGTTACTGCGTATTGGAAAAGTTTACAATCTTTTTTCCTTATTTCATTTCTTACAATCCCTAAAAGAAAAGCCTCTGGTTTCTAAACTAACCCCTTTCCAGCCCTGGGAGGATCATGTGACACACTTACACACTGTAGCCAACACGCCAATGTGTCACGACACACAGTTTGGAAAGCTCTACTCTAAATGTTCTGCTGGACTGAGTAACTACAATGTGACCACAAAAGAATCAGTGCAAATCGAGTTTAGTTTGATTTTTAAAGTTACTCAGATTTCTAGATTCCCTCTGGAGGGTGATATTGGAGGAGAGTTCATGCCCGTATGGATTGTGAATGCAAATCACTGCTTCTTTGATTGCCAGAATTCTCTGAACAACAAAAGCAGTAAAACCTAAAAGAAATCTAATTTATATGTTTAATGGGCTATGTACAGTGTGAACACTGAAAGGTGTATCTTCTATCCCTCATCTGTTATTGATTCTCCTGAAAAAAATGGTGATAATGGTTTCCTTCACAGCTGCTGAGGTCTGATCACCATGTCAGACAGTAGGCCAGGTAAAGGTGAGGTGAAATATTGTGGAAGTATGATGTGATTCGATCACTGCAGATGGTGACAGCAGCCACAAAATTAAAAGACGACTGCTTCTTGGGAGAAAAGCAGTGACAAACCTAGACAGCATCTTAAAAAGTAGAGACATCACCTTGCCAACAAAGGTCCGTATAGTAAAAGCTATGGTTTTCCCAGTAGTGATGTATGGAAGTGAGAGCTGGGCCATAAAGAAGGCTGATCGCTGAAGAATTGATGCTTTTGAATTCTGGTGCTGGAGGAGACTCTTGAGAGTCCCATGGACTGCAAGAACATCAAACCTATCCATTCTTAAGGAAATCAGCCCTGAGTGCTCACTGGAAGGACAGATCGTGAAGCTGAGACTCCAGTACTTTGGCCACCTCATGAGAAGAGAAGACTCCCTGGAAAAGACCCTGATGTTGGGAAAGATGGAGGGCACAAGGAGAAGGGGACGACAGAGGACGAGATGGTGGGATGGTGTTCTTGAAGCTACCAGCATGAGTTTGACCAAACAGCAGGAGGCAGTGGAGGACAGAAGTGGCTGGCGTGCTCTTGTCCATGGGGTCACAAAGAGTCGGACACGACTAAACGACTAAACAACAACAACATGATGTGATTCTAGATGTCTGAGTGTCAGTGAAGGTGCTCAGAAACACTTTAGCTGAGGATGAGAATACTTTTAGGCATTCCTTGCTTGAGAAGTAGAAACAGGTACAGTACTTGGCTAGAAGAGTTTAGTTCAGACAGCATCAAATATTTGTTGTGCAATATTCAGAATAAGTATTTGTAGTGTGAAATCCCATGGAGATGCAAACTGAACTTTGGGAACCGAGCTAAAATATATATTGGATTTGGCATACAAACGTGGAGATACGAAGCAGTCCTGGGCTAAAGAGGGTGTATATTAGTAATAGATGCTTATGTGGCCAGTTGTTCGTGAAAATGAGACTATTGTTCTACAATCTGAACTAACCCATAATGGTTATAAGAATCCTAGGTAAATACAGTTTTATACAATAGTTCTCAGCATCAGGTACATTGTTCAAGGACTGTTAAAAAGATGCCATTTTAGCCTGCTTTCTTGGTACTATTTGTTCTGGTTAGCAAATACTAATAGAATATCCGCATGAACACATCGGCCATTTTCTCGACAAAGCAGTAACTACATGATTGGCTGCCAATTAAAGGATCTCAGAGGAATCCATTGAACATGAGATATCAAGTGGATTTCATTCTGTCTGTGTGTATTACCCCCACTGATGTCTTTTGCCTTATGTTCTCTACAACAAAAGGCTTCATTAAAAACATGCACAGATTATACATAGATACGTAAATTGCTTTAGATAATTGAGAGGTGCCTAGTTGTTCTCCTTTCCTTTTGAAGTGTTGTTCATTGACTTTGTTTAAGTTATTTGTTGCGAGATGCTGCCTATATGCCCCACAGCAATTCTAAATATGCCTTATCAGAAGTGAGACCCACTGGATTTTTTATTTTATTTTGACAAAGTAATAACCATAAATAAATAAGAATAAAAATGTGCACCCCACCACAAAGACCATTCCATTGTAACTATCCAACCTTCCAGAAGTTCAACGCCTCTTGCGATGGTTTGACCCCTTTCCGTTTTAACAGTACAAATTTTACAATCACCCTCCTCAAAATCATTTCTCCCACATATTCTCCACCTTACCTTAATGGAACATATTCATTTGTGGATCGAGGGCCCGACCCCGCTATGTGAAATAAATACACAAGGACACGTGATATAAGGTTAATGGGCAAGAAAAGGCCACAACTTTATTGATTACAGCAGTGAAAAGGTATTGGCTTAGGCATTGGATGACTATAGGTGGTGGGTTTATTCAACAGTAGGTGGAGCCTGTTGATGCTCATCCAACTATAGGCTCACCCCCTGATGTCACCGAGGGTCGTGCCATGGCCTCCCGCCAAGCAGGCATCGGACAGAGTACACGACCGCCAGATTCCTTTAACGGAATAACCCACGGTAGATAGCATAGGCGATGGCCACACCTAGCCCTTGACACAGCACAACACATGAATCCAATGCCTAACCTACCCACCAATACCACAAAAGTTGTGACGATTGCTACGAGGTAGGCGAAAAAACCAAAAGGCCTAATGCCAAATGGAAAAATTCCTACCAGGCCCCCCAGCCAACCAGGGCGACCAACCTAAGGTCCATAGCAAGGCCAAAAACCTAGACCCTGAGCTAAATGGGAGTGGAGGGTGTGTGACTCGCTGAGGGAGGCGGAGCTGGCACCACAGCATTAAGCTGCTACACACACCTCCCGGAGGCACCTGGTTGGCCACCTCCGGTGGGCGTGGGTGCCAGCAAGGTAGGAGGGGAGGGGGCTAATGCCCCCTACCGGGGGCGGAGCTCGGTCTCCCGCCCACAACCACTCCCCTCTCTTCCAGGGAGGAGAGTCTTTGTCATTAATAGCTGTATCCCACACCTCTTTATAGACCCAATGAATTTAATGGGGCATACCCTCAGGTAAGTGTCGTTAGGATTATAACTATAACAAATACACACACACACACACACACACACACACACACACACACACACTGCTCAATATTGTTCTTTTAACTTGGAAAGAAATTATCTCTTTTGTTACCTATGCACTTTTTTCTGTGCTCCTCAGTTAGTCTGAGGGCAGTATTCAATTAAATAATCACATCAGAACTTTCATTGTGAGTTGGGGTTTTCCTCCCTCTTTCCCCCCTATGCACATCCCAAATCTGCTCCAGAGAGTTGAAGGAACCATCACAGCAGATGGGGGGGGGGGATGAAAGGGAAGGAGGCGGTGGAAAGTCCCACTGCACAAGTGAAAGTTATTCTGCTCATGCCATTATTTAGTTGAATACCACACTGAGTCTCTTTGCCAAAGTGGAGATTTGACTGACCATTTTAACCACCCACCCACCACCTACAGATCTTTGTTCTAAAGGTGTCCATTTCTCGCTGCCACACAAAATGCCAACTGAATTTAAAAATCAATGGCACACATCACTCACTCCTATGTTCCAAAATTGTGCCCTGCGTTTGAAAACATATATAAAAATAAAACCCTGATGAGTGCTGACATGAATAAAGCCTGCATATAGACCAAACATATGGACACATAATTATTTGATTTGTTTCTCTGGGTGCATCTAACAAGGAACGTTGGGTGTGTATACTCGTGGAAGTCTTGTTGCAACTTCTGTGAGTAAGGTACAGTGGGAATGCGCAAAACCCTACAAAATGATTCTACTCGTTGGGGCTTCTGTGAATAAGCTTATATGATGTTGCACCACTCACACAAATAGCTATTGGTGCAAAGAGACAATGAGTTTACCATCCAAACTGGATCTGAAGATGAAGAACCATGGTAGTCCATAATGAGTTGCAAACTGATTTACAGGGCAAATCTCAGAAGGAAGCCCATTTTGGTTGAGTTGGCAGTCATATTTCACGTAGCATGATTACGAATATTCTACAGATGAAACTGAATATAGAAACAAAATAATCATACTCATATGTCAAAACAGCAAGAGGTGGGCCCTACAGTATCTACCCCAATAAAAAGAATAATGAGATTTATAAGAAATCAAATTTTCTGCATAATTCAGCTGAAGCAGGGAGAGAAAATGCCATTAAAAATGAATGACTTTAATTAAGACGGCAAATGAGCTTACTTGTTTCGGATATATTTTTAACTTTTAGACATTAATTAGGATGTGATTATTTGTGCTTATGATGGCAACCTGTTTTTTATCACAGGATTTTTGCCATTGGATTGTGTTTTTTGTCATGTGCTATAGCAACCTGCAGATATGTGTGTGTGTGTATAAAAATTAAACAGTTCATAAGCTTATCTTGAATGTCTAAACACAGTCCCTGGAAAACAGCATGTATTCCCTGAGTTTGCATTGATATTGATTTTTTTAAAAAATGATTCTGAATACACTTTAAGGGAGCAGCGTGCTACGGCATTACTACTTCTCCCAAACCACTTTTTCTGGACCGTTTTATTTCATAGTCCAACAAGCATTTTGCAGCCCATTCTTGGCTGCAATTCACACATTTAATCTGCTCTCTACACATGAGGGCGTCATTATGCATAGAGGGGAACACCATTTGCTCAAAGACAAATCCATGATCTTCAACATTTTACATTGACCCTTGGGAATTATCTATATGTGGGTGGGAGCCCCCCCCCCTTTTGCTTTTTTGCTTTGCCTGATCACTGTTGTACTTTGGACTCCTTTAAGCATGAAAACTAACTAAGCACACACACACACAAATGATTCTGGGATGGATGGGAAATTATCATTACTTGTCACAGCCCCCAAAGAGGGGCATGGATACCAACAGATGAAAAATGGAGCCCCAATATTACAAGTAAACCAATAACAGTAAAGGTAAAGTTACCCCTAACTGTTAGGTCCAGTCGTGGACGACTCTGGGGTTGAGCGCTCATCTCGCTCTATAGGCCGAGGGAGCCAGCGTTTGTCTGCAGACAGCTTCCGGGTCATGTGGCCAGCACGACTAAGCCATTTCTAGTGAACCAGAGCAGCACAAGGAAACACCATTTACCTTCCCGTCGCAGCGGTACCTATTTATCTATTTGCACTTTGATGTGCTTTTGAACTGCTAGGTGGGCAGGAGCTGGGACTGAGCAACGGGAGCTCACCCCATTGCAGGGATTCGAACCTCTGACCTTCTGATTGGCAAGTCCTAGGCTCTGTGGTTTAGACCACAGTGCCACCCACATCCCCAAGTAAACCTGTGTTGTTGTTTAGTCGTTTAGTCATGTCTGACTCTTCGTGACCCCATGGACCAGAGCACGCCAGGCACTTCTGTCTTCCACTGCCTCCCACAGTTTGGTCAAACTCATGCTAGTAGCTTCGAGAACACTGTCCAACCATCTCGTCCTCTGTCGTCCCCTTCTCCTTGTAAGTAAAACTATAGGAACTTGTTAATAACCATTGCAAGCTGGAATGGTCCAGGAGACCGATGTAAAAAGTTCTTCAGCAGAATCCTTGATCTGCACCTTGTGTGACATGAATTCTCTTCACCACAAGAATGCATTTCAAAGCATTTACTGCAGAACGGTCTTAATTACTAGCTACGATAAGATAAACATTACAAAATAACAAAGCAAAAGTTTCGAGCAATAGGTATCAGTCCTTTATGCACTTCAGTGGAGCTTCCTTTCTCTGGTCCCGGAGAGAGATTCTAAGCTTGTTCGTCGAACCATCTCTGCAACCCCTACTGTTGCTGCAACTAGCCATCTCCAAAAAGCCACACAGGCAAGCTTCTCAAGTTTCAGCTTCCTGCTGTGAGCGCTCTGCAGCTTGTGTTTGCAGAGATAAGTCATCAGGTAGCACATCTCCCTCTAAAGGAAAAATACCAGGCTTCTCTGACGCTTTTGCCAGAGTGGAACTGTTTTGCCTAATGTAAACTTTCCTTTACAACATTTTAAATACAATGCGTTCAAACATAGCATTTAACATACAACTTACAACTTGTGATTTCAGACAAATTTCTTGAAGCTGTTGATGCACCCAGAGAAAGAAATAAAATGATTCTAAGTCCACATCATTCTGGTGTGGGATCTGTAGCCAGGCTTAGTTTGTGCCAGCAGTCACCAAGATTTCACCCTGACATCTGTTTTCAAATGCAGGACACAATTTTGGAAGGTAAAATAGATGACAGCGTTCCTTGTCAGGTTTTTTGCCCTAGTGTTGTTGAGAAGGGTTGTGAATATGTTGGGTGTGAAGTTATTTGCAGTATTGGTGCATCTTTTCATTGAGGCAAAAAGCAACAACAAGCCAAATTCTGCTGCCCCAAAAAAACAACGAGACAATGAATTTCAGGGTGATAATTGTCTGGTATTCACTTCGTATTCAATATATAAATAAGTTTTGGTTAATCTGAGTAAATAATGCCACATTATTGTTGAGAGGTAAACATTTTTGCATGGCAAGCAATAAATAAATAAATCGCAGCTCTTCATGCCATTCCACACCTTCGGGCTGAACTTCCCTAACAAATAATAATAATAATAAAGGAGAGATGGAGGTGAATGCCAGGAAAATGCTGCCTCCTCTGGATTCAGTTGCTTGAAGCAACAGCCTCATGGTGCTTGATGGCAAGGCCAGCCCTGCTAGCTGCTGTTTTCTGCCTCCGTTTTGCCAGATAGAGTTAGGTAAGCATGTTGCAGCAGCTGTTTTTGGAGTTGCAGACTGATAATTGCGTAGGCAGCTCACTGCACTAGCTCTCAGGTGACGCTGAATTGGAGCTGCTGTCTTGCAGCATAGAAATACCCTTTATGATGTAAAGTGATTGGGGGACAAGCCCCTTCCTCATTCTTTCTCACCCATGAGTAGATTATGAAAGAGGAGGCCAAGGTCACTGTGAGGGGCAACATACACTTGACAATAAATGTACAATTTCCTTATCTTCATAGGTAGATGCCTATTTAAGATGGTCTTTTGATATCGGATGATGTTATCCGCATCTTAAATCTAAGGTGTATAACCAATTTTGTTTCTGTTAGAAGAAATAGAATTTTAGCGATATTACGGCTGCATACTCTGATATGTCATTTATTTGGAACAAATAGAGGGAGATATGCCAGTTGCCATGGCAACAAGTTCCCGCTGGAGTCGCAAAAGAGCTCTCGGCACATTTTGAAATTACTTCCTTCCCATTAATGCCTCAGCAGCAAGAAAGGTGATGCTTGCTGCAATTAAATACAAATGAATATGTTTAATGTTTTTTTAAAAAAATGGGAGTTGCACATTTTCTCTCTCTGAGTTGTTTGTGACGTGCGACAAAAGCAGAACAGGCTGAAGAAACAAAAGACTGAGTTCAGATGTAGCAGCCTAGATCCTTCTAAGCGAAGAGAGAGAGAGTGTCAGTCCCATTTTCTCGAGTGCGTACATAGGCAGGAGGTATAATTTACGAACAATTTATTACGGACAAATTCTGCTTGATCTCAGTGAATAGTACCGAATGAACAGGATTCAGACAAGCATGAGGAAATCAGATGTTTGCTTTGGATGGAGCGAGAAAGATCAGATGGCTAACAGTCAGCTAGGCATTGTTAGTTACGCTGAGTCAGATAGCCTGATCTAAATATGCATCCTACTTTACTGGAGGCAGGAACTGCAAGGGAGATGGAATGAATGATGGACAGAATGAGAGGTAGAATGCAATCTGTACTGGATTTCCAAGGTTGTTCCTTTCCTTTACCGTTCCTGTTTCATAACAAGATCCACACATGTACATTAAGCAGCTGAAACATCAATTGATGTAGAAATCAAAGAGAAGGCCTTGCCCGTTCCCTGCCCCCAAGAGCCCCAGACCCTCCAAGTATCCCTAATTTCTAGGGATACCCCTGATTTAGAGAAGCCATCCCAGTTTCTGATTTGATCCCGGAATGTCCCACTTTTCCTTAGGATGTCGCCATTTTCATTGGAGAAATGTTGGAGGGTATGGAGTTATCCAACACCCGAGCCATCTGAAGGCAATCCTGTACAGTGGTACCTCGGGTTACATACACTTCAGGTTACAGACGCTTCAGGTTACAGACTCTGCTAACCCAGAAATAGTACCTCGGGTTAAGAACCTTGCTTCGAACAGAAATCGTGCAGCGGCAGCGCAGCGGCAGTGGGAGGCCCCACTAGCTAAAGTGGTGCTTCAGGTTAAGAACAGTTTCAGGTTAAGAACGGACCTCCGGAACGAATTAAGTTCTTAACCTGAGGTACCACTGTATAGGGAAGTTTTTAAAAATGTTTTATTATGTTTTTATATATGTTGGAAGCTAGCTGCCCAGAGTGCTGGGGCAACCCAACAAGATGCGTAGGGTATAAATAGTTAAATTATCATTATGGAATGGGACGTCCCTATTTTCATCGAAGAAGTGTTGGTTGGTATGGAGCTCTGTAACTATAGCTTTAACAGAAGCTTGATTGGCTGATATGGTCAGGCAATGATGCTTAGTTCTACGCCATGTAGAAAGCCTCACCCATCCGATTCCTTTAGATAAAGCTGCACAGGGGCAGGTCAAGTCACTTGGACCTGACATCCTCTGTGTAATGAGCAGACAAGCTCTGGCTGTTCCAAACTCTGGAGGCTCCTTCCCTGCAGGCAGAGAAGTTTGAAGGGAATTGAAGCGCTCACTGGCAGTTGATTTTCCTTGCTTCTGCCCCTTTCAACTGCTAGTGAAGGTTAGTCTCAAAGCAGTGTTGGCTGGTCCCAGTTGGGGTGGGTAGGCCAGGCGGCCAGGAGGCCAACAGTAAGTTGAACCAGGGCCAATATCAGGAGCAAACTGGCAGTAAACCACACTGCGTCTCCACCCCCATCATTCAGCCCAGACACTGTGGTCCAGCTCCGAGGGCCTTCTGGCGATTCCCTCACTGTGATAAGTGAGGCTACAGGGAACCAGGCAGAGGGCCTTCTCAGTAGTGGCACCCGCCCTGTGGGATGCCCTCCCATCAGATGTCAAGGAAATAAACAACTATCTGACTTTTGGTAGACATCGGAAGGCAACCCTGTTTAGGGAAGTTTTTAATGTTTGATGTTTTATTGTGTTTTATTGTGTTGGGAGCCGCCCCGAGTGGCTGGGGAAACCCAGCCAGATGTGTGGGGAATATATATAAAATTATTATTATTATTATTATTACTATTATTACTATTACTGTGCAAGTTGGGGTTAATTCTTTATTGGTAAGAACACGATCTGCACTGAGAATCCCAAGAACTGTGCGTCCTGAATTTTTGCTTCAAAGTCCCTCATTAACGCCAGAAGTCGCAGAAAAAAGGTAGCAACACTACTAGGTTGCCAGGAAAGGATTTCTTGAGAAACATTTCTTCATTGGATTTCCATTTCAATTCAGTTAAGTATTTTAAAGAAAGACCAATCAATTTCTTAATATATGCCTGAATGGATAAATTGCACACCCGCTGGTAAGGATGCAATTTGGGGAATGGCCCAATGAAATGCTATTGGAGAGTGATGCTGATAGCTCTGAATGAAAACTTACAAGCTAAAGCAGCAAGGGGTTGCTTATGCAATTAGGGATGTTCACTGGGGTTTTGCTCCTATCCCACCAATAGCCAAGCGGAAAGCAGAACAACAGACATCTAATTGATCCCATTTTCCTTACACTGCTGGTTTATGTAGACATACATTCTAGCTGCATTATCACTATGCTCTGGTCAACAAATGTACATGAAATCTTGCAAATGAGAGTATGGAGATTTGTGAAACTCCTCGAGTATATGAAGCCCTCTCTCCTCTGTGTCTTATAATTATTCTGTTCTAATTAGTCATCTTTATTTTAGAATGCAAGTTTGTTTGTAACTCGGGTTGCTTGCAAAATCTGGATTTAACCGGATTTTTATGCTGGAGGGTTCTAGGGTTTAAAGGCTTATTTCAGACATCTGGTTGAAATCACCGGACATACATATTGTAGCTGAAAATGTTCAAAATGGGCATCCACAACGTCTCTAGGATTCAGCATGTGCCACCACGAGAGTTTGATCCGTTATACTGGAAGACTCATTTGTGAAGTCTGCAGAGTCCAGGGAGCTGATGCACCAAACTGGTCACACAGTCCAGATCCAGACTCTCCACAACAGGGGTGGAGAGGGTCACATGCAAGAGTGATTTGGGGAAGACATTTTGTCTCAGTCCTATACAGGGCTATCTCCAAAACCACTCAGTTGCTGCTTTGCTCTTGGTGGTGCAACATCTATCTGGACCTGTTCAGTTGCTGAAGACTCAGGGAGAGCTCTTCTGATGGCTTAACAACCTAACCGTCCTGGATACTATCTTCCTCACTGATAGACAGGGAGCTTGAGCAAGTATATCTGAAGCAGTGTCTCCACCCCCATTGTTCTACCCGGACACTGAGTTCCAGCACCGAGGGCCTTCTGGCGGTTCCCTCACTGCAAGAAGCCAAGTTACAGGGAACCAGGCAGAGGGCCTTCTCGGTAGTGGTGCCCTCCCTGTGGAACGCCCTCCCACCAGATGTCAAAGAAAACAACAACTACCAGACTTTTAGAAGACATCTGAAGGCAGCCCTGTTTAAGGAAGCTTTTAATGTTTGATGCGTTACAGTATTTTAATATTTTTTTGGAAGCCGCCTAGAGTGGCTGCGGAGGCCCAGCCAGATGGGCAGGGTATAAATAATAAATGATGATGATGATGATGATGATGATGATGTCCACCAGATTGGAACTGTTGCTTCAGCAAGAGGAGTTGAAGGCCCCACTTTTCTTGATAATTAGCTCTGTAGCTGAGTAGGTGTTTTTCATGTGTCCCTAACTAGGCACTTAAGCTGCAACTCTGAAACTCCTGTCTGGCTTGCTGAATCTTCTACTTCTGTAGCCCTGGGGGAGACAAGGGGGGGGTATGAGCATCACCCAGGGCCCCAGGCAGCTGGCTTGGGAGCCTCCAGCCATGGGGTAGGAATATCTGGATTCATTGGCTCTTTGGGATCATTGGCAATCTGGAAGGTCCTGTTTTCCTTGCTGCTTCTCTGAGGAGGTCTGAGCAAGGCTCAACCCTCACAGATGGAAGAGTAATCAGTATTTTTGATACAAGGAGATGGAAGGGAATGTGGGTTCTGTAACGGTGCAGAACCCTTAAGGTTTGGGTCAATGACATGGCTGGAATTAATGACATTTTGGTGGTGGCCTATTCTGGGGATGTCTTCTCAAGTGTCAAAATGAGAACATAAGAAGAGACTGCTGGATCAAGCCAGAGGCTCATCCTGTTCCAGAAGCCTACGGATAACATAAGCAGGGCTTGAGCACAACACCAATCTCCCCTTCTGTGGTATTCAGAAGCAAACGAAAGATGTTACCGATATATTCTATGAATAAAGTGCTGCTCTCTAGTTTAACACCCAGAGCACTGAATTCATTATCTGCTGTCCAAGATTTACAGGATAATACATTTGTTTCAACCCCTCAGAAAGCAACACACCCTCAGGAAGTGACATTATTCGAACTTGCAATATCCACCCAGGGTGGTGAAAACACAGATTGTCACGGCCATTAGAGGAGCCAGCAGTTGGCTGTTGCCCCCCTCGGTGTGTTAACATCATAAGGCCACCATGGGTGTGACACAGTTTGAACACAGAGCCTGTGTTCCTCTGTTCGGATGCTCTCCAGCCTGGTTTCCTCAGTCTGAGAAGAAAAAACCCACAGATATAGTAAAGAATGCTTAAGCAGGTCATGAAAATGTTTCTGTGCAGCTGAATATGTATTGCATCTTGCCAATAGTAGAGCAGTCTATCGCAGCTGGAAGGCAGTTACATACTATATCAGATTGGACAGATAAGGAAGGCTGGATAAGAGGCCAAACATATGATCGGCAGTACCAGCAGATTTTCCCTCCTACTAACTGGAACCAAAGGAAGTACAGTTGAGCTCAGGAGCAGCCTCTGGGCCGAGTCGAGATCTGTAGATCAATTCAACTCTGGCCTATCTACCTGGTTCACAGCCAAGCCAGGAAATGGATATGAGGTTTCAAGAAGAAATATTAATTGGAATCATGCACCGTTCTTCTTTTACATCCTCTTGTGCAACAGATTTGAAAGGCTGTTTGGCATTTCTACAAGCTCCTGCTTCTCATTTTACCTCAAATTGAACAGCATGACATAAGGTTTTATTTTTGGCCAGCTAACTGCACATTTTCTAAATCTTGAGATTTATTTTCAGCGTTATGGATGCTTTTCTGTAATAGGCTAGAGTAACTGAATATGGACCCTCTCTTTTTGGTGCAGGGAGGGGAGAATATAAGTAGATACAAAGGAGGGCAAGATGTGGAATCCTGGACTTGCAGAGTTGGAAGGGATACAGGAATATGCAGCTGTACCATACAGGGCTCAAACCTGCAACCCTGGCATTATCAGCACCATGCTCTAACCAACTGGGCTATCTGGACTTCATGACTTTTAGACTGTGCAGAAAAGAGGACTTTGGCAAGCACAATTTAGAGGAGAAAGAAAAAGTGATGAAAAATCCTGATTTTACATCCTTGGTAAAGTTAAAGGTGTTGCCCCCTTCTCTGAATCTATTTTTAAAAGCCTGACCTGGCCTTGTTGTTGTTGTTGTCTAGTCGTTTAGTCATGTCTGACTCTTTGTGACTCCATGGACCAGAGCACACCAAGCACTTCTGTCTTCCACTGCCTCCCGCAGTTTGGTCAAACTCATGCTGGTAGCTTCAAGAACACTATCCAACCATCTCGTCCTCTGTTGTCCCCTTCTCCTTGTGCCCTCCATCTTTTCCAACATCAGGGTCTTTTCCAGGGAGTCTTCTCTTCTCATGAGTGGCCAAAGTATTCCTGGAGGAGGAACTGGCAAGCCACTCCAGTATCCCTGCCAAGAAAACTCCATGGACAAAGACAACTGACCTGGCCTAGGACCTGGTATCTTCCTCACAAACCTGCCTAACCACTGGTTGTGTCTCTAGAACAGAGGATGGCAACCTTATCCGAGGATGGGCCGCTCGACGCTCCGTCCATAGGAGTATGGGCCAGATTGTGAGCGCACACGTGCTCTTCCAGGTCAGAGGAGCGCCCGTGCACAGGCACACATGCTATTTCCAGCAGTCCTCCAACCCGGAAGTCCACCGGAAATAGTGTGCGCGCATGCACACAGGCGCTTCTCTGTCCCGTACACATCTGCACACGCTATTTCTGGCACACATCCAGGTCGGAGGAGCATCTGTGTGCATGCGCACTGGCGCCATCAACCCGGAAGTCTGTCCCTGCTCCGCCCCGGTAAGAGTGGGGGGGGGGGACAGGGGTTGCCATGGACCATAGGTTGCCCTTCTCCAGGAGCCTCTGACTTGTGAGGCGAGATGGGTTACAACTGGACTAAGGTCCCACCTGCGCTATATTTAAAGCAGTGTCATGCCATATTAAATGGTTCGACAGTGGAATTTGCTGCCAAGGAGTGTGGTGGAGTCTCCTTCTTTGGGGGTCTTTAAGCAGAGGCTTGACAACCATATGTCAGGAGTGCTCTGATGGTGTTTCCTGCTTGGCAGGGGGTTGGACTCGATGGCCCTTGTGGTCTCTTCCAACTCTATGATTCTATGATTCTATGATTCTAAATGGTCACGGCTTCCCTCAAAGAATTCTGGGAACTGTAGTTTTTAAGGATGCTGAGAGTTGTTAGAAGGGCACCATTAATCTCGCAGACCTACAATTTCCAGAGTTTCCGGGGAAGAGGGATTGGTTGTTAAACCACTCAGAGATATTAATAATAATTTAAAATGGAATCGTTCAGTAATATTTAAAACAAAGCATACATCCTTGCACTGTGTTTTCACTTCTCATTATTTGGAGTTCTCCATATCAATGTTTTGTAAAGGCTACCAAACTTTTTGCATTCTGAAAAGATGGGCTGGTTTATACAGGCTGAAAAAAAATGTAAGCTATGGGTGAAGCAGGGGAAAGAGAATGGGCCGAAATCATCATCATCATCATCATCATCATCATCATCTATTATTTATACCCCACCCATCTGGCTGGGTTTCTCCAGCCACTCTGGGCAGCTCCCCCAAAAATATTTAAAACATGATAAAACATCAAACATTAAAAATTTCCCTAAACAGGGCTGCCTTCAGATGTCTTCTAAATGTCAAGTAGTTTATTTCTATGACATCTGATGGGAGGGTGTTCCATAGGGTGGGTGCCACTACCGAGGAGGCCCTCTGCTTGAAATGTACATTCTCACAATACAAAGGATGTGATATGTGGCTTAAGTGTATTTTCATACTCCAAAATCTTGCAACATCTCAGAAACTGGGTGTATGAGGGGAGCGGAGAGAGTTTGCAAAAATGGAAAAATGCCTGTATAACATGTTTTACTGGTGAGTAATGGCAGAATTTCCCTCAGCTTGTTTTGGAGTCAGCCTGGCAACTAAGAGCTATTTTTCATGGATGTTTGGGGAAAATAATTTCACCTTTCTTATTCTTGTTCTCCCATAGCCTGTAATGTTTTCACACACACACACTGATGAGGCACTGTGCATACATCTTGCGATACTGACTCCTGATAATTGTCGTTCCTAGCCCTGGCAGGGTTGGCAAAGTTGTCCAGCTTTTCTGGGGAACATCTCCCTCCCAAAATTGGGATTTTAAAAGCATTTTTCTTTTTTAAAAAAATCACCATAGTTGCCATATGTCCAGGTTTGCTGATTCTGCGAAAATCCACCCAGACACCATTTTGACAGCCCGATTCCTGGGTAAATCTGGACGTATGGCAGCCTTGGAAACAGAGAGAGCTTGTTCCAATATATAAAGGCTCAGTCCAGCTCTGGCATGTATTGGAGAAAGCTGTCAATCAGAGAGCTATCCATGGTCCTGTATATGACGTACAGCAAATTATTTTGTCTTGCAGGTTATATTCATGCTGCTTGCCCTTTCTAACTGCCTTACCATTAACCAGCTATTGACTTCCACTATTTACTGCTTTTTGTCTCTGCAGCTGTAGACTATTCCTGCCAGATTTTGTCCCAGACAAGTGTCCCTCAAGCAGCCAAGACAGGACATTGCAGAAGAGCCATTCTTCCTGGAGACCCCAAATTAGAGTTACTAAGTAAAGACCCTGATGTTGGGAAAGATTGAGGGCACAAGGAGAAGGGGACAACAGACGACGAGATGGTTGGGCTGTGTTCTCGAAGCTACCAACATGTGTTTGACCAAACTGCGGGAGGCAGTGGAAGACAGGAGTGCCTGGCATGCTCTGGTCCATGGGGTCACAAAGAGTCAGACCCGACTAAATGACTAAACAACAGCAAAGTATAAAAGGAAGATAGGATTGCTGTAGATTTCATTTGGTATACAGAAGAGGAAATGTTTACAAGTGTAGCTTCTCATATAAGAAAATACAACCATGCACACAAAAGAAACAAATGCTAAGAAGGATGTTCCCAACACAATTTGATGATATGCTTATCATGGGGAATTGAATCATAGAATCATAGAATCATAGAGTTGGAAGAGACCACAAGGGCCATCGAGTCCAACCCCCTGCCAAGCAGGAAACACCATCAGAGCACTCCTGACATATGGTTGTCAAGCCTCTGCTTAAAGACCTCCAAAGAAGGAGACTCCACCAAACTCCTTGGCAGCAAATTCCACTGTCGAACAGCTCTTACTGTCAGGAAGTTCTTCCTAATGTTTAGGTGGAATCTTCTTTCTTGTAGTTTGGCTCCATTGCTCCGTGTCCGCTTCTCTGGAGCAGCAGAAAACAACCTTTCTCCCTCTTCTATGTGACATCCTTTTATATATTTGAACATGGCTATCATATCACCCCTTAATCTCCTCTTCTCCAGGCTAAACATGCCCAGCTCCCTTAGCCGTTCCTCATAAGGCATCGTTTCCAGGCCTTTGACCATTTTGGTTGCCCTCCTCTGGACACGTTCCAGTTTGTCAGTGTCCTTCTTGAACTGTGGTGCCCAGAACTGGACACAGTACTCCAGGAGAGGTCTGACCAGAGCAGAATACAGTGGCACTATTACTTCCCTTGATCTAGATGCTATACTCCTATTGATGCAGCCCATTATTGTACAGATAACCCATTATTGTACAGATAACTATTTCATGAATCTGCTCAAGAAAGCTGCACCAGTTCACCTTTGTTCCTCAAATCGAATCTGTTGACCACCCTCGCATTAGATTAATCAGGAAGCACTGGAAATGCTTTCAGAAATTCTATCCAGTGAAATGACTCCGTATGCGAACAATCAGTTTGAGGTCTTCACTGAGTCGAAAGCAACAAATGATCATTTGTGTCAGTGACGGATATGGTGAAGCCACCATCTTATAATTTGCTTTTTTCTTTTCTTTTTATTTTTGCCTGCTGCCCATAATGCTCAGGCCTATCATGAGATAATAGGGACGCGGGTAGCGCTGTGGGTTAAACCACAGAGCCTAGGACTTGCCGATCAGAAAGTTGGCGGTTTGAATCCCCGCGACGGGGTGAGCTCCCATTGCTCGGTCCCTGCTCCTGCCAACCTAGCAGTTTGAAAGCACCTCAAAGTGCAAGTAAATAGGTATCGCTCCAGCAGGAAGGTAAAAGGCATTTCAGTGTGCTGCTCTGGTTCACCAGAAGTGGCTTAGTCATGCTGGCCACATGACCCGGAAGCTGTACGCCGGCTCCCTCGGCCAATAAGCGAGATGAGTGCCGCAACCCCAGAGTTGTCCGCGATTGGACCTAATGGTCAGGGGTCCCCTTTACCCTTTATAATGAGATAATAGTTTAGTTAACACCTATGGCCACAAACCATGTTTCATCTTTTTCCCAAGAGGTGAGTTTCTGTCTGGCCATGTGATAATGTGAACCTCAATGGTGGCTTTATGGTGTTTGTCACTACCACAAATGGCTTTGCAACCCCCCTTTAGAATTACATTAGGAAATGCTCCTGGCTTCATTTGGTCTGTTCCATGGATGTGTAAACAAGAGAGAGATTTTAGCATGGCTGAATGGGCTGCGTTTGCTTGTTGTACTCTTTATAAACCAGATTCTCAATCAGAAGAACTCAATTAGGGCAGCTTTTTAAATAAAAAAAGTCAATTTCAGCTTCTGCGATGCTCATGACAGTCACTTGATTTAATTGTTTTAAACTGCCAAACAAAAAATGAGCATCTTATTGTTGGGTGGATCCTGGTTTTTCATACATTGCACAGAAATAACTAAGCATTCAGAGTGGAGCACAAAGGAAAGGTCACTAGGTTTTGCATCTGTGCTTCTATATTTGCACATGTTGCTAAGCAATGCACGGAAATCATAGCCCTTAGCTCCAAGATTGCCTTTTCAGACATCCATTATTAAAAGGAAATAAGCAACTGTACTTAGTAATATAATTTTACACAATTACTTGTCTGTCACTTTTGCTGACCCCTGGTGCTTAAAAGCTAAGGAGGGTAAATGGTTTTACACTTGCTTACAAACATGCTTTGTTCGAGTAAAGAGTGTATTGTATTGCTCAAAAATAAAATAAAATTACTGTAAGCTATCATCATGTGTTTAATGAGAAATGGTCTTTTAGCCATGTATTTTTAATGCGCTTGTGTGCCAGCTGATGTTCTCAAAGATGGAGAAATTCCTCAGCATTTTGCTTTCTCATATCGCTAGTGATTCATCGGAACCCGGAGAATGCTGTTAAAATGACAAAGAGAACAAACAGAGGCACCTTCAGCTGTTCTTTTTGTTCCCCTCATGAATTAAGAAAGGCCTTTTTTGCTGTGATGGGTGAAGAAGGTAAGTTTACAGACACATAGGAACTCTGAAGAGAACTGAAGGTGGTATGAGGTTGCCATTACCATACACACATCTTCTTTTTGTCCCACCATCATCTTTGTTCAACTTCATAAAAACATGGGCAGAAGGAATTCCTGGGTGTTGCTTCAACCTCTCTTCACTCTCTTATATCATAACCATAATACAATAATTTATAATTATTTATTTTGCTCATAGTTTAAATCCTGCTCACAAGTTCATCATATAATTTCTTTAAATAGTCTGAAAACGGTTTGCATTCTTCCATATAACAGTCGTCATTTTGTTCTTTTATTTTAGCTGTTAGCTTTGCAGATTCAACACAGTCCATCACTTTGCTTATCCATTCATCTTTGGTGGGAACTTCATCTTTCCATTTCTGTGCATAAAGAATCCTAGCTGTTGTAGTTACATACATAAACAACTTAATCATCTTTTTTGGAACTACTGTCCATTTAATCCCCAGAAGAAAAGCTTCAGGTTGTTGTTGTTGTTGTTTTGCATAATCACTTTAAACATATTTAAAATCTCCTAATATATCATTTACTTTCTTACAGGTCCACCACATATGAAGAAAAGAACCATCCGTTTGTTTGCACTTCCAGCAGTTATTAGGAATTTATCTTTAAAATGTTAAATAACCATTGGAAGTGGACAATGACAGATATTTCTGAGACTACTCCCCAATGATCTGTGTCAAATAAATTATTTCCATCACTGAAGGGATCACTTATGAGATAGTGACTGCTGGATAGAAAACTTTTGAAATATTAAAGGAACACTGAATCAGCAGGGTCAGCTCTCTCTGCTGTCACCTAGTAAGCTTCTGGTTATTGAAGCTTAAGGCAGTTCTGGAGATGCTGTCCAACTAAATTTCAGGAGACATAGCTCAGCAGGTACATCCAGGACTTTAAGGTGAGGTGTAAGCAGTTTCCTTCCTGTCTGACAGAATGTCAGCTCACATTACTTCGAAATGTTTGAGCACAGTGAAAAATCACAGATCCACTTTTCAACATCCTCATGCTGAGGCACAAAAATCTTGCCTCTGATCTGCCTGCAGCATAAATGGGGGGGGGGGCTTTTTTGTAATAAATTTTTATTAGTTTTTTTTGTAATACATTTTTATTAGTTTTCAATTACAGTCCAAAAACAGCCTCGTTACAACAATACCAATTTATACAATTATTCCAATTATACCACTCACTCAAATACTGAATTATATAATTTAGTTAAAGTAGCCCCCAGTGTGCTATATTTGATGGTTTGATGATTTTCTTTATTCCTGAATTCTAAAATCTTATTAGTTTCTATTGCATTCTGGTCATAATAATCCCTTATACAACAAATGCAATATTAATAACTTCTATTTGTGTTGACACATGATTAAATGATTTATAAAACTGCAATTGAGGAATTGAAACTATATCCTTGTTCTTCCTGTGCGTGGCAATTATTCTGTCCATGGTGTTTCTTCCTGTCCTTGTAAGATGCTATGTTTTTCTTTCCCTGGTTGTTGCTGTTATCCATCATGCCTTGGGCGGAGCTAATATCCCATTGTTATTCCAGAAATTTCTCCATTGCTCTGCCCTGTGTTTTGCACTGAGAACTTTAACAACAGCTGCCAAAGTCGCTATGTCCCAGTAAATAAACTTTTGTCTCCATTTTTCCTCTTAGCCTGGGAAAAGCAGATTGTGAAACTGCAGGTGACTCAATAAAGAACCTTATCAGTTCCTTGGCAGCTCACAGACTCTTTTCATCCTTCCTTCCAGCTGAAGATAGATGAGCAATTATGCAATTATGCTTCCAATTAAATTGATTCCAAGTCCTCTTAGTGTTACTCAGTTCACTTTGTAAATGTCCTGTTGCACCAGAAGCGGTTTTGTCATGCTGGCCACATGACATGGAAAGCTGTGGACAAATGGTGGCTCCCTTGGCCTGAAAGCGAGATGAGTGCCACACCCCATTGTAGCCTTTGACTGGACTTAACCATCCAGGGGTCCTTTATCTTTACCTTTAATGCAGATGACTTTCTGTGGGTCAGCATTTCATGTATTCAGTATTACATTTTTATCCCACTTTTTCTTCAAGGAGCTCAAGGGGTGTGCACACTTTGCCCCCTCTCCTTTTTATTTTCAAAATGACCCAATGATTTTTTTAAATGACATTTTTATTGGTTTTTCAACATTTATAAAAACACATACAATACAATACACAATACAAACAAACAAACACATAAACACGCAAGTATAATTTCAAATCTTTTATCCCCGTACCTCCCCTTTCTGCATCCCTATTTCCAAATTCATTTCAGCAAATCCTCCCCCTTACATTAATCTGATTTTCCCTTGTTCTTTCCTTTTACTAGATCTTTTACAGCTGTAATCCCCCTTTTTTATAACCTCAACATTTTAACACTCGTTAATTTTACAATATTTCTTGAGATAAGTTTTGAATTTCTTCCAATCTTCTTCCGCCGTCTCTTTCCCTTGGTCTCGGATTCTGCCAGTCATTTCAGCCAGTCCCATGTAGTCTATCACCTTCATCTGCCATTCTTCCAAAATGACCCAATGATAGGGTGAGAGACAATGACTGGCCCAAGGTCACCCTTTGAGGGAGCTTTGAGGCTGAGTGGGGATTTGAACCCTGGTCTCTAAAGCCCTAGTCCAGCACTTTAACCTCTACACCACACTGACTCTTGCAGAGGATTCCTGTGCATGTAAGCATGGGCTGGCAAGTTATAAAACACTGCCACTCTCTGCAAAGTCTTTATTACACCCGCCTTTGCAAGAGGTGGATTTGTAGTAAATTTAAGACATCGCCTCCAGGCGAAGACGACAACACCTCATTACTGAGTGACATCTTCACTGAAGAATGAACGTAACAAGTTTTTTTTATATAGAAACAGTAAAGAAGTTTACATAGCAGTGAGTCTGAAGGGGATAATACTAGCTGCTTGAAGAACAGTGTGCTAAGATTTGTAAAGGAGTTGGGTGGGTCTTTCCAAAAAAACCAGAGTCCTTTTTGTTGGGGATAATTCAGATGGAAATTCCCAGGTATGCTACTACTGGGGCCCCTGTTTTGTTAGCCCAAAAATGGAAAACAAGAAAGGTCGCAACCAAAGAAGAATGGCAACTTAAAAGATGGGATACGTGCAGCTTGCAGATTTAACATATAGAATAAGAGAACAAGTAGAATGTATGTTTAAAGAAGTCTGGAAAATGTTTACTGACTACAGTGGTGCCTCGCAAGACGCAATTAATCCGTTCTGCGAGTCTCTTCGTCTTGCGGTTTTTTCATCTTGCGAAGCACGGCTATTAGCGGCTTAGCGGCTATTAATGGCTTAGCGGTTTTAAGAAAAAGGAAACGAACTCACAAGACGTTTCGTCTTGCGAAGCAAGCCCATAGGGAAATTCGTCTTGCGGAATGACTCAAAAAATGGAAAACTCTTTCGTCTTGCGCGTTTTTCGTCTTGCGAGGCATTCGTCTTGCGAGGTACCACTGTATATTGGTGAAAACTGTGTTCATTTAAAAACGCATTAAGATAAATTCAAAAGTGTAAATAAGATTTGAGGGATGTAACAATGGATTACTGAATGGTTTAGTTTATGTAAAATATGCAGAGATGTGTGGTATGCAAAATGAGCCACGGAAAGAGAAGAAGGGAAGTCACTGATTTAAGGTTGTTTAAATGAATGGGACGCGGGTGGCGCTGTGGGCAAAACCACAGAGCCTAGGACTTGCCGATCAGAAGGTTGGCGGTTTGAATCCCCGTGATGGGGTGAGCTCCCGTTGCTCGGTCCCTGCTCCTGCCAACCTAGCAGTTTGAAAGCACATCAAAGTGCAAGTAGATAAATAGGTACCGCTCTGGTGGGAAGGTAAACGGTGTTTCTGTGTGCTGCTCTGGTTCGCCAGAAAGCGGCTTAGTCATGCTGACCACATGACCCGGAAGCTGTACGCTGGCTCCCTCGGCCAATAAAGCGAGATGAGCCGCAAGCCTAGGGTCGGTCGCAAATGGACCTAATGGTCAGGGGTCCCTTTATCTTTACCTTTAAATGAGTATTTTGAAATATAATTTAGAAAATTATAGATAGATAGATAGATAGATAGATAGATAGATAGATAGATGGTGGAGTTTGGTGGTAGTTCTTCTTTTAATCTTCCTATGGAGTATTCAACTGTTTCGTTTCCCTCACAGTGCCTCAGATGGTTTATCAGTTTGGGGTACTGTGGAGAAAAAATGGTGGACACCACAAAACATGATGGTCCTCACCATTTTCCCCATCTCAGTGCCCCCAGACTAATGCAAGGCATGAGTGAAAAGAAAATGGTGGCTGCTGGCTGAATTCTGGCTGCCTGAACCAATTTCTTCATGTGGGAAGCAGAACCCAACAAGGATCCCACACTCAGATAACAACCCTGTTTGGAATGACCATTGCAAGCTGACAGTTTCCCAAAACTTCTATTTTTTAGTTGCTCTGAAATCGAATGATGTATATTTTCTTTTTCTTTTTTGTGGCTATCATAATATTTACTGGTATTCTAGTGGTTTATAGTTAATAAAATGTTACAGACAGAGGTGAAGATCCAACCATGCAATTGTAAGCCATACAATTCCTTGCAATATGTGTTAAACAAACCATAATTAAAAGTCGGAAAGGTGTTTTTGATTGCAGGGTGCGTGTGGAGAAATCCCATGGGAACAAAGCGATTTAAAGATCTCTTAGCTGGAACTTTTTAATCAGTCTGAAGTTAAGACTGAGGAAAATAATTATTTTGTCTTAAATCATCAATCTGCTTGTTTCAGTAGTGGCATATCTTCACTCTGGTTCTGATATATTGCATTGATCACACTGTCAATAAGGTCTAGAAGCAGGGAAAATGTGTTGTGAAATAAACTTCCGTATTGATGGATCTTGCATTTAAAGTTAATTAAAGTGGAAAATGCGTGATTGGGTGAAATTGCACCACCAATCGCTATGTTAACTAGGGAATAATGTTCAGTTCACATTGATTCCAGCATGGATAGATTTATTTTTCCCTGTGACACAGAATGATCATATTTATACATGGATTTGGGGTGTGTGTGTCAAAATTCCAATCTTTGAGCAAGCTAATAATTGAAACAAGGTTTCCTCCACATCATAGAATGGATATGCATCCATAGGTTTCTTCAGTTTGAGAAGTGAGGATACAGGGAACCAGGCAGAGGGCCTTCTACGTAGTGGCGTGTGCCCTGTGGAACGCCCTCCCATCAGATGTCAAAGAAATAAACAACTACCTGACTTTTACAAGACATCTGAAGGCACCCCTGTTTAGGGAAGTTTTTAATGTTTGATGTTTTATCGTTTTTTTAATATTCTGTTGGGAGCCACCCTGAGTGGCTGGGGAAACCAAGCCAGATGGGCGAGGTATAAATATATTATTATTATTATTATTATTATTATTATTATTATTCTGAAATCCTGGGAGGAGCTAAATCTTCCTTGGTTGGGCTGCGTTGCAGCTGTAAAGACGTCAATCCTCCTGACGTTTCTCTATTTCCAGTACTCCTGATAACTTCAATTGGCACCCAGAAAGCTAGCCTCTCAAGAATAATAACTGTAGCCTAATTCCTCTCCCCCCTGATGTGGTTGGCTTTTTGTACAGAAGTAAAAGATCCATCTATACAATCTCCCACTCTTCTTCTGGATGACGGTGCCGTATGTGTTTCTGAAAATCTAGTCTGTTCTTGGTACAATCATAATTCTGAAGTGACATATTCAAGGTTAAAAAAAGGTCAAGGACCCCTGACAGTTAAGTCCAGTCGTGAATGACTCTGGGGTTGCGGCGCTCATCTCGCTTTACTGGCCGGGGGAGCCGATGTTTGTCCTCAGACAGTTTTTCTGGGTCATGTGGCCAGCATGACTAAGCTGCTTCTGGCAAAACCAGAGCAGCGCACGGAAACGCCATTTACCTTCCCCCTGGAGTGGTACCTATTTATCTACTTGCACTTTGACGTGCTTTTGAACTGCTAGGTGGGCAGGAGCTGGGACTGAGCAACGGGAGCTCACCCCATCACGGGGATTCGAACAGCCAACCTTCTGATCGGCAAGCCCTAGGCTCAGTGGTTTAGACCACAGTGCCACCCGCGTCCCGGATATTTAAGGTTACTATTGCCAAAAACGGATAAAAACTATTTACTGACTGAGCAATATTAGACTCTCCACTGACCCAAATAAGTGATATTTCCTAACAGTCATTACAGGTGGAAATAGACCACTATATCCTCTTTCTTCAGCAGTGACATGACGCTAAGCCCTTCCTGCTCCAGGAGCTTGTGTAAATCACTGCAGTCTCCTTCAGGTGTGAACCCTTTGCATGGAGTGGAATGGGAGGAGGACTGCCCTCCTGGCCTTACCATCAATGTTGCATATTTGCCAGGTCTGTACAAAGATCTGATGGGGAGCTGGCTGCATTTGTGTAGACTCCTCCAAGCAAATGGTAGCCCTGTATGATCAGCAGTGGTGGGTGACTCTCTTAATTGTGGTTTTTCTCCATTTGCGTGTCGAGGTCCCCAGGTCCACCCCAATAACTCACACATCACACAGAATTTTTTGTTTAAGGTTTTTGGCATAATTTTGGCCACAACTTTATTAAAATACAAATTTGTGAGTGGTTGCGTAGGCATTGGTTGCGACTATCTGCCCCCACCACGGGGGACAGACTGACATTCTGCACGATGCGAAAGTCAGAATGGGGGAATACACTTGAGGGTTACACGGAGCAGGGAATCTGCCCTCACCCCAAATGCAACCAGGAGCTCATTGCTATGGCCCGAGCCCCCTTGACAGAGTGGACAAGCAATAGTTAGCCCCTGTATTCCTTTAACGGAATCCCTTGCAGCAGCAGCATTAGAGGGGCAGGCACAGCCAATCCATGCCCCTCAACCAACCAAACCATAAACCAATGCCTAACCGCAACCTTACAAGTTGTGACGATTTGCTACGCAGTAGGCAAAAACCAAATGGCCCCAGCCAATCAGCCAGATGGACAAAATTCCTACCAGGCCCCTGCGCCAAAGCAGACGACCCCATGACAGGCATAGCAAGGTCAAAGCGAACAACCCTATTCTAGGGAGGGAGGGACGGGCAATCCGATGCACAGGGCAAAAAGAGGAAGCCCTAGCCTCGTGCAAGGAGTTTTAGCATTTCTGGCTGTCAATCAATAAATGGCAACATTAATTTCTTCCCAAAAACAAGGGAAGCCCCAATCGCATCAGTGGCCAACGATCAGTTAGCCCGCCCCCAACTTTGGAGTGTCCTGGCGGCCCCCACCACAACACGTGCTCTCCATGAAGGAGAACACGCTTTCTCCGCCTCTCCACTCTTAAGTTAGGTTCTCAAAAGTTCCATGTTGGTTTTCATTCATTTTAAAAGACCTCATGAAAACCCACCCGCATTTTAGCATGGTTTTATCCCAACAGACAAATTTCTGCAAGCAGCTTTCCTTAATAGAATGTGTTTATGTAATGAAGCACCACACAGTATCAAACTTACAGGACTGCCTCTCCTGGTATGTCCCGCAGAGGACCCTAAGGTCCATGAATAATAATAGCTTAAAAGTCCCGGGCCCTAAGGAAGCCAGACTATCCTCCACCAGAGCCAGGGCTTTCTCAGTGTTGGCTCTGACCTGGTGGAATGCTCTGTCCCACGAGACCAGGGCCCTGCAGGACTTGATCTCCTTCCGCAGGGCCTGTAAGACAGAGCTATTCCACCTGGCCTTCAATTTGAATTAGCCTGATCCTCTATTCCCTTTCCCCTTTCCTCTTCTATGAAGAAACCCTTTCTGGGACCCCACATTTAAATTCTCCCCTGGTCACCTTGCTGGCCCTAGTAGGACCAACTTGGCCAGTTAGCCCTGGTGATCATTCAGTGTCTATTGACTGATGTCAGGGAACTGACATCGGAGCTAGAGGCGGAGGGAAGGCTTTCAAATGATGCTGGAGAAGGGCCCAGCAGGGAGAGAGGCAGCTCCGCAGATGGGGAGGCAAATCAGCGCAACACCAGGGATATAGAGGGGCTGATGGGGGAATCGGCGAGAGGGCTCCAGGACTCTTCACCGGACACCAGGGGGAGAGCACGGGTCCTCCGCTACCCACGCCCACCCTGCGCAGAAGACTTCCGCGCAGAGAGAGTAGGAGGAGACTGGGTGTCAAACAACTTTTATGTTGGAAAAGATTTAAGAAACGCCCACTGACGGATCCTGCCAGTGACTGAGGCAGCCACCATGAGAAGGGGCTGTGCAGTCAGAAAGTTTTAACAAGGCAAATTAGCCGAGAAAGGCACCAGTTTACGCACGAGTAACTCATACTCATTACAACTGAGGTTTCCCCCTCCCCAAAAAATGACCCCTGAATTTTTGAATTTTATTGATATTGATGCTGCATTTTATGTTGTATTCTATGCTGTTTTATGCTGTTCTAAAGTCACATTTTAATCAATGTTTTATATTTGCTGTTAGCCGCCCTGAGCCGCTTTTTAAACCGGGAAGGGCAGGGTATAAATAAAAAATTATTATAATATTATTATTAAACCTGCCTGGTCTTGGTCAGAGGGGACAAGGGAAAATGAGATGCAATGCTTCTCCCTTTCTCGCCCACCACCTCAAATATGTCAAATACAACATTTTAAAAACCCATCAATCAAATTGTTTTGGGGATGGCTCCAAGGTTAGGATAAATCAACCTAATTCAAGGGCCACAAATTGCAGGCTTCACCTGCTATGCTAATGTGGAAAACACAAAATCTATTGGTAACACCATATGGTGCTGTTTTGAATACAGTGGTGCCTCACAAGACAAAAGAATCCGTTCTGTGATTCTCTTCGTCTAGCGTTTTTTTCGTCTTGCGAAGCAAGCCCATTGACGGATTAGCGGATTAGCGCTATTAGCGCTATTAGCGGCTTTTAGCGGCTTATCTGCTGATCGGATCAGCTGATAAGCGGCTTAGCAGCTTAGAAAAGGGGGGGGGAGGAAAAAAAACCAGCAGGAACTCGCAAGACATTGTCGTCTTGCGAAGCAAGCCCATAGGAAATTTGTTTTGCGAAGCACCTCCAAAACGGAAAATTCTTTCGTCTAGCGAGTTTTCCGTCTTGCGAGGCATTCGTGTTGCGGGGCACCACTGTACAAGGAAAGGTTTGAAAAGTAACAAAGGGAACTGGAGATGACTGGAGATGATGAAGGCTGCCTTTTCTTCCTTACTTTGAGGTGGACACAAAGCTTTTACCAATGTGTAGCAGTGGAATCAGGTTGTGGAAATAAAATATACAAGAGGCTGTATTGTAACTCAATTTAATGCCCTGTCTTTTAAATTAAATTAGGTATGCATTTAGTTGAATATGGCCACTCTATTTGTAATGTTAGTGTTTCACTGAAAGGTTTTCTTATAACTCTTTCTCCAGGACACTAACAACTCAAGGGGAAAGCTGATATTGCATTAAAGATGAACTGAAATGGTATTGGCTTTGAAACTGCTTTTTATATATATATAAAAATGTAACCCAAAGTCAGGGGAAAACATGCCCTTATCAAATCTTGATTGATTTAGATTTATTGATTCAGCCTACTTCATTCATCCATGGTGACAAACCATAGCCCATCCTATCTAGCAAAGCAGAATAAATTGCATAACATTAAAATATTTTTAAGGCTGCACTTAAATCCGGCTGAAAGTGTTTTGAAATGGTACCTTCCTGGGGCACAGGTGGGGTAGCCATTTTTTAATTCACTAGTGAGGGTTAAAGTGCCTCTGGGCAGTATCCAACTAACATGTCCTGTCAGTGGGCGGATTTCCATTTGAACAATGGAACCTTCCCGCCTTCCTTCCCTCAGTCCACATCCGGGGGTACCAAATCTGATCCAGAGGATTGGAGGGGCACCCAAAACAGATTTAGGGATATGTACAGGGAGAGTGGCATGGGGGGCAAAGGAGCTGTGGTCCTGGGTGCAAAATTATGAGATGGGCACAACCATGTGCCCCCACAACAAGCTTCCTCATTAAGGCTACATGGCTGAACTATCACCTTCCAGAGATACAGGGAGGGAAGCCGGGCCCTGGTTGGGCCTTCAGGGCTGGGGTGGCACTTCCTTCTCCTCATGGCTGATGAAAGAATGCCTGACCATGCCACGCCCCTGCACGGGCTGAGCTGCTGCTCAGTGCACCGGTGTGTGTGTATAACACTTGGCCACCCCGGGCACCACCAACCCACGCTACGCCACTGAGAGGAGGGGACAGTCATTGTGCTGATGGGACAGTGATTTAGCATTGTTTTGACTGCAATCCTGTATGTTGACGGCACACCCTCAAAAAACCCAGCAGCAGGAAATGTATCTGAAATGGATTAACACAGTTTCCACTGGAGCAGAAGGGAAGCTTCACAGATCTTTCACCCCATTTTCACTGCCTTATTCCAGTACTGACTACAGTGAGTGAGACTATATTGCCTTCCACACATATAAGTTTTCTCCCCAGTGTATGTAGAGGCAAGTTGCAACGATGGTCCTGGTAGCATCACATAGTTCTGGAAAATTTCTAACTGGGACCATCCTTCTGCATGCAAGGCGGATGCTCTACCATCAATCCACGACCCATCCTGTGCTGAGAGAAAGTCAAATTCCATGTATGATGGCCATTGTAAGTCACATTTGGCATGAAATGTGGGGTTTGATGTCATGTGGTTATGTGAAGTATGATGCTGTCCCTTCAAATGAGAGAGTGGTAGACAATGTTGCACCAGGGATTGCATTTTTTTTAATGTCATAACATTTTTATTGTAATGAAAGATTAGTTTTCATCCACATTAACAGTCTATAGGCTTTTGAAAGAGGTAACTGGCACATATGTGACCAGTGTATACAGTTTATTAGGTGGATCCTCATCTTCACTGCGTATTCTGGATAAACTCACATGGATATGGTAAGGAACATTCCTTACTTCTTTTGTAGTAAGGAATTTTCCTTAGGTCCTGGGCCCTAAGGAAGTTAGATTGGCTTCAACCAGAGCCAGGGCCTTTTCAACACTGGCTCCGGCCTGGTGGAACGCTCTGCCTCATGAGACCAGGGCCCTGCAGGATCTGATTTCTTCCCACAGGGCCTGTAAGACAGAGTTGTTCTGCCTGGCCTTTGGCTTGGAGCCAATTTGATTCCCTCCCCCTCTTTCTTTTTTCCTTTCTCCTCCTGTGATGAGGCTGCATTTTAATGCTTCAATATTTTAATTGTTGTATTTTAATCTTGTTTTTAAGTTGTATTCATTCAACTTGTTTTTATTATTGCTTGTTAGCCGCCCCGAGCCCTGCCTTGGCCGGGGAGAGTGGGGTATAAATATATTATTATTATTATTATTATTATTATTATTATTATTATTATTATTATTATTATTATTTTGCCCAGACAGCCTTGTTCAAGCGGGTGTCAATGCGTACATCAGGAGTCCCCATCTCCTTCATTGCAAATTTTTGAATCTCCTTGAGAGCACAAGGAGCCCACTTCTTGAAGCCCAGGCCATGGATCCGTTTGTGAATGTTTATAGTATATTCCGGAATAACCACCTCATTGATGGCTGATCATTCTTTCCTCTTTTCACCCCCTTTCTTTGCAGGAGCCATCCTGCTCAGGACCAGACCAGAAAGGCACCAGGGATTGCATTTTGAGTTATAATTCTGTAACTGTTCCCTTTTTATCATCTAGAATCTTATATCAATACATATGCTTGCCAAGTATGCTTTGCCCAAATACACATGAAATCCTAACCAACCTGCCTTCCTAATGAGGAGTAAAGGAGCTGCTTCAAGTTTCACTACACAGATTCCCTCTTGATTTTTCTCCCCGTGTGCCCTTGCCGTGTTCAGCTGTGTTTTCCCCATATGTACAGCAGCGCACGGTCTCTTTCTGTTTCTCTAATTTGTTATCACAACGGAAGAGTCCAGATCATTAAGTGCCTAATTGAACTTGATGCTGTAGCAATCAGCTGTTGTCTTCCTCCTAAGATATCAGGGATGTGAGCAGCACCATCTGTTGGGCTGTAGCTGCAAGGAGGAGAAACATCAATATTGAAAGCAAGCAGTTTCTCCATACTCTCCTTTCTCTATGCTTGTGGTCCATATATAGAGGGAGCTTGGCTTGAACTTAAAGGGTTGCCATACGTCCAAGAAAACCCGGACATGTCCTCTTTTGGGGGCCAACATGCCCATCTGGGCGGATTTTCACATTTCTGGATTTTTCGGGCTCTTTCGCCAGTTCAGGTTGGCAGCAGCTTGAGCAGTCCTCTTCTTTGCTCTTCAAGATATTGCAACCCCATCACTGGTCCAGTCAAATAAAGCATTAGCATGGTCATTATGCATGCTCAGACAGGAAGTCTTGGTGTTCTACCAACAGCGCACAACTTAATGGGGAAAAAGAGTTTAGAAAAGGAACTCTGTCACTGGGTATGGATTGCAAGTATAGGTAAGAGGTTGTCAGCAGAAATCAGACAGTTTGTTAGGGGGGAACCCCGTTTGGTTTGTACCTGACTTCTAGTGTCTCCACCCCCATTGTTCAACCCAGACACGGAGGTCCAGTGCTGAGGGCCTTCTGGTAGTTCCCTCACTGTGAGAAGCGAAGTTACAGGGAACCAGATAGAGGGCCTTCTTGGTAGTGGCACCTGCCCTGTGGAACGCCCTCCCATCAGATGTCAAGGGAATAAACAACTATCTGATGTTTAGAAGACATCTGAAGGCAGTTTTTAATTACTGTTTTAATATATTTTTAATCTTTTGTTGGAAGCCTCCCGGAATGCCTGGGGAAACCCAGCCAGATGGGTGAGGTATAAATAAATTATTATTATTATTATTATCATTATTATTATTATTATTATTATTTGATTGGAATCTGATCTAGTGGGAAGTAAATGATGCTGCCTGGTTCAAGGGCGAGGCATTGAGAATCATGGAGATTCTTTTATTGCGATTATATCAGGGTTTATATAATTTTGTGTATTGCAGTGGCAGGAATGCCTGTCTCAGACCAAGGAAGAAGAAGAAGAGTTTGGATTTGATATCCCGCTTTATCACTACCCGAAGGAGTCTCAAAGCGGCTAGCAATCTCCTTTCCCTTCCTCCCCCACAACAAACACTCTGTGAGGTGAGTGGGGCTGAGAGACTTCAAAGAAGTGTGACTAGCCCAAGGACACCCAGCAGCTGCATGTGGAGGAGCAGAGACGCGAACCCGGTTCATCAGATTACGAGTCTACTGCTCTTAACCACTACACCACATTGGCTCTGTTTGTTCAGACATGTCTTACAGGGTGACCTTGCACCATACATCATCTACCCTGCCCTACAGGGTTGTTGTAAGCATAACACCGGCGAGAGGGATAAAGCACACCAATGTGAGCTCCTTGGAGAAAGGATGGTGGCATAAAAATGTACTCAATGTAGGAAGATTTTTCAAGGTATTTTCACCTCCTCGGTTCTGAATTCAAAGCACCATCCTATATGGGTCTACTTAGAAGTCAGTGGATTAAATAGAGCTTACTCCCAGGTAGGGATGCACAAATCTGCACAAATCAGTTTTTTTATATATGTCAAATTTAACAAAGAAGGGGGAAAATCAAAAACAGGTTTTTTAAAAAGACAGAAATCAACCACCACAACAATGCGCACTGTTACCTCACATTGAGAATACAACAGCCGTCCATACCTCCCTCTAAAATTAAACATTTAAGTCAATATACAGCCTCCAGATGTCCATATAGATATCCACACAAAACTGTTTATTTTAAAAATTTGTTCAAATGCAGCAAAGGCATTGAGGCCTTCAGACCACTGAGGGGGGGATTTATCCTTCCAGGCTCAAAGTGTATGTCTCTTGGCAACCGTAAGGGTTCACAGCACCAACTTTTGTTGTCCTGCTGTCAAAAGGGATATAATTTAAAAGTTCACGAACCTCTGTAAATATCAAATATTTTGCCAGTAGGAAATTTATATGGACAAGAACTTCAGACCAAATAATAATAATAATAATAATAAATGTATTACTGAACGTCATATTCCTCAGTGAGGCCTTTTCCGCACAACACCTTCAGCATTTATCTAGATTAGATAGCGCCTTCCTATACAAAATTCTGTGGAGTCCAAAATACTTGAAAAAAACAATTTTTGCTGGATCAGTATCAAATTCCAATCTAGAGAAACATTCCATATAGATTCTAAAGCAATTTTCCATTGTTTGGCTTGTACAGAACACTCTGATTCCCTATTTTCTAAGTTCCTGTACCTCTACTTATAAAAGTCCAATGAGCATTTCTACACAGAAGTCATGGATTTGGCATTTTTCCAGTCTTAGGTTTAATTCCCTACATTTCCACAACAGCTTGTGGTTGTGGACTTTCCCCCCATAAATGTCATCCTGAAAATTCATCACCATTTTGGTGTGAATTACTCCCAACATACATATGCTTGTAAGCATTTTTGCCTGACATGTACATTTTTGCAAAGCAATTTCCCCTAACCCAGTGTCTTTTTTGGTACATCATTTCCACCAATATATGCATTTCCATGCACACTTTATCGATTTCTGTACACATTACCTTGCTGGAGACTCACAAATTCTGTGAAGAACTGAATATTCAGAGAAGTGTGAATTTCAAAGGATGGCTGTGTTTTGGTTCTCATATAATTTTGGACAGTGAACATTTAAATGTGACCTGAATCAAATCCGCACATTCCTATTCCCAGATGATTACTGATAGGCTTGAAGCCTGACGAATCAAGCTTGAGAGTAGCTTTGTCAGCAAACAAGCACCAAGAAAGGTAGCAATGACCTCTAGGCTATCACAATGGAACAAATCATTGTATGCTTGCCTTGCTGTTCTCCCTTTTGGAAAAAAATATTGGGATATCGGTGCAACAAATAATGACAATGAGCATGAATAATTAACATAGAATAACTACCAGCAGCAATGAAGGCCTATTTGCATATAAAGACATGCTCACAGCTACTGCTTTTTCTGTAATATTGTACGTTTTGGAATCAGCTCTTGTGTTGATACAGATCCTCGCACTTCCTACTACATCTAATATAGAACTCTTGGTGCTGACTTCATTTTTCTCAGTGTACTGCTGATTTTTAGGTTGCTTTACTTTTTTAATTTTGGAAAGGGAGTTTTGTTCGATTTGACATCTGTAGGGGATCCAAATGGCAAGCAGATACCTCTGCACTGCAGCTTTGTGCAATGGTACGACTGCCACTCATAAAGAACTGTTGTTGGTTTTTTTATTTGCTAGCATCTACTGTTGCTTACCTAACATTCTGCATTTCATGAAAGGGTCTGGCAAGTAATGCTGTTTAGCTAGGCTTGCAAATTTCCAACTTAATAACTAAGCCTTGCTGAGAAGATTGCTGGTCTGGCAAAGCGCTGATGTGGTGATTTGTATCTCAGCAGTTTGATGTGATGAGACCTACGAGTGCCACTTTTTGTTGATGGGTTAATTCAGTTTGGGTACAGTAATTCCTCTTCCTGCTGCCGCTCGGAGCATAGTTCTCTCTCAGTTCTACGGTCACTTCTGCAGCTTCACACCATGAAATCATGCTTCACACTCAGTATGACTCTTGTCCACAATACTCAGAAGTCTTCCATGAAGATCTACTCTGTTGAAATATATACACATTTAAATCAGACCCCTAACTTCAAATGGTGCACCCTCAACCTGATTTAAAATTACCTGCATTGTCATGGATGTTTTCCCTCATCGGGAAACATCATTCTGGGAGGAGGTTTTGGTCCATACATTTTTAGTATACCCTCACAACTGTCCTTCACAGGGTCCTTTGTGGAGAGGCCATGAGAGTAAAATGGATTTAATCCTCCTTTGGTAGTGAAGATGTGCGGAAACTTGCCTGACTTTGTACCCAGTTTAATTCAGAATAAATTGGCCTGCGTGCATATATTTTAAATATAAATTTATGACATAGCAAGTGTGCTGTGGACAACTGTCAGCATACAGCAGCTATTTTGCCTCCCCAAGTATGATATGTGATATGAAAATGCAGAATGTAAATATTAGTAAAGTGGCTCACCAATCTATTATATTTAAGCATTTCTATTGAATTCACACCACTCCAATACTAGTGATGTTAAATCAATGTAAACATTATTAATACAAAGTGCAAGTGGCCCATCATGTTTTGATGCCAGAGGCAAAGAACAAGATGGTGTCCCACCCATTTCATGTTCAGAAGCCAATAATAATAATAATAAATTTTATTTATATCCCGTCCTCCCCAGCCGAAGCTGGGCTCAGGGCGGCTAACAACAACCAAATAACCAAATAATTGAATAATCACACATTCACACAGGATTGGCAGCTGACTTTTAGGTCACAGCCACAGAAGTGTAGCTCTGTGAGGGTTCTCCTAACAACACTCAGCCCTTTAAACCACCACAGTTGCTGTGGGTCCTTAGAGGGAAAGTCATGACTGTTAAAGTGGCATAGGAATGCTTTAATGCATGGTGCAGAGGTAGCCTTACTTTAGATCTGGCAATGGGTCAGCATTGTCCACCACACCTGAGGGCAGAAGGCTACCTTGTGGAGTACAGAGCTTGCCATGTGGCATACTATTATACTACCAACCTTACTGTATGCTTGTGAAACGTGGACTACTTATAAACGCCATCTCCAACTCCTCAAAAGATGCCATCAAATGTGTCTCTGAAAAGTTTTACACATCACTTGGGAAGACAGGTGAACTAATGCCAGTGTACTGGAAGAAGCAAAGATCGCCAGTGTCGAAGCAATGATTCTACAACATCAACTTCGTTGGACTGGTCGCGTTGTGCGGATGCCTGATTATCATCTTCCAAAGCAACTACCCTATTCCCAACTTAAGAATGGAAAGCAGAATGCTGGTGGTTAACAAAAGAGGATGAAAGACTCTCTCAAGGCAAATCTAAAAATAACGTGGCATGAACACTGACAACTGGGAAACACTGGCCTGCGAGCACTCCAATTGGAAAACAGCCTTTACCAAAGGTGTCATGGGCTTTGAAGACGTTCGAACTCCAGGCGAAAGGGAGAAACATGCTAAGAGGAAGGCACGCTTGGCAAACCCTCACCGTGATCAACTCCCGCCCGGAAACCTATGTCCTCACTGTGGGAGGATGTGTGGAACCAGAATTGGCCTCCACAGTCACTGATGGACTCATTGTGAAAACTGTGCTTATGGAAGACAATCTTACTCAGCCATGAGTGATTGCCAAAGAAGAAGAAGACTTCAGATCTGGCAATGAGTCAGCATTGTCCACCACACCTGAGAACAGAAGGCTACCTTGTGGAACACAGAGTTTGCTATGTAGCATGCACCAGTCCATAGCTCAGTGGAAGAGATTCTGCTTTGCATGTGGAAGGTTCTATGTCTAATCCTCAGCATCTTCAGGTGGAGGGTGGAATGACCCTTGACTGAAATCTTGGAGACTTGCTGACAGCCACTGTAGACTGAGTTAGATGGACCAATGGTCTGATAGAAAGCCCTAAACAGCCCCTCAATCACTGTGGCAATCTCTCTCTCTTTCTCTTTGTGATTCTATCCGTTAACTGTTTTAATCATATAATAATTCAATAATGCTTTCCAAAAGAATGATGATGTATCTATCCTATGCATCTTGGGAGGCCAGGAAGAAGGTATCTTATTGGGTGTAGGGAGACAGAGAAAAACCCACTAAAGCTAAATCATTTCACACAGGTAATCTATTGCTGTTTTGCGATGTAGGAAGGAAGCCAAGAGCAGAGTGAGGTACTCATCAAAGGCACTGGCCGTTTACAGTGGCACCAGATGAATGATGGTACGCTCTCTACTAAAGGAGGGAGGAGGCAAGTGATTCTAAAATATTTCAGCCACAGACTGGATAAGAGTAACTTGCAACCCCCAACACCCTGGGGGGGGGGAAAGCAGATTGAAAGATGGCAATGAAATTGTCTGCTCTCTCATCTTTCTTGAGCCACACCACAGTAGTTTGGCTTCCAGACAGATTTGTATGTGTGCTTGCTGTATTGATCCTAAGGAATGAAAATCATGAAACCCAAACGAAGTGATTTCTAACGGGTTGCAATTATCAAGCATTAATGCTTTGCAAGGTTCGTTGGCTTATATTACACAGTGTATGAATTAGCATTGAGAAAAGAAAGGAACATGGTGTACTAGTTAGACTCCTTGACATCTGGCAGTTTCTATATACGTATGCCATATGTTAGTATAGTGGTTAAAATGTCAGTTAATGACAAATATATAAGCAACATCCTCCTCCTTCCTCTTTATCCTTAAATGGCAGTTGCTCAGCAGAATAAAAAAAGGGAAAGGGACCCTTGAGAATTAAGTCCAGTCGCGAATGACACTAGGGTTGTGGCACTCATCTCGCTTTACAGGCCGAGGGAGCTGGCGTTTGTCCGCTTCCGCAGACAGTTTTTTTCCAGGTCATGTGGCCATTATGACTACGCTGCTTCTGGCAAAACCAGAGCAGCGCACAGACAGGCTGTTTACCTTCCCGCCAGAGCGGTACCTATTTATCTACTTGCACTGCTGTGCTGTCAAACTGCTAGGTTGGCAGGAGCTGGGACAGAGCAACGGGAGCCCATCCTGTCACAGGGATTCAAACTGCCGACCAGTGGTAACCAGGGGCATGTCATGGGATTTTCCCACGTTCTTCCTTCTTTACCCTTATTTCTCTCTCCTTCTATTGCAGAAGTGGCAAACTAGTGGTCCTCTGATGTCATTGGACTCCAACTTCCATCAACACCAGTCAGCATGGCCAACAGTGAGGGATTATGAGCAATGTCTGCAGGGACACAGATTCTCCACCCCTGTTGTAGAGATTACCACATTTCCAGATGTAAGCAGAAGATCAAGGAGATACTGTACATCTATTGCTTCCTCTCTCCCATCCTGGCCTTGCTACCATGGAGACAGCTAGATTTGTCTCCTGCTGCTTTCCACAACATTCATTTCAAGGAAAGTTTCATTCTATCGAAGGCTCCGAAAACCCCAGTTATCACAGGCCATCAGCACTTTTAACAGTCCCCTAGAAGGTGTGTTCAAAGGAAAGCAGAATAACCTGTTGGGAAGTCATGCTGTCTGACTATACTGTGAAGTCACAGTACTCTATATTCTCATTCTCTCTATCAGTCTCTGAAAGAGGGAGGGAGATTCTAATGCCCATATATTTAGTTCATTTGGAATTTAAGACTGATCATCTGGCATTTCCAGTCTGCCATAAAATGAAAGGAACTGAACTGAACTGTGGAGCTATGATGATGAATTTGGATCCCTGCTGGTATTGCTGTTACTTATAATTACTGAAAACCGTAAAAATCTTTGTTTGTTGATTTATAGCACTTGAACACAGTGGGAACCCCCCTCCCCCTAAATCTGTTGGTGAGCGCAGAATATTGCTGCATTTTAAATCTGGAAGTGACCGCAAGAAAAAATATAGGAAATCAATTTTCCAGGAATTCAATTATATAATAAGCTTGGCTTTTGAGGCAATTATCAAATAATTACATGAACCATGATTAGGTTTAAAACCTCTCTGTTAATTCTTCATTCTTAATGGACTCATACCAATGACCAAACAGGTACAGTTCCACTAGCTGCATTTAAATTAATGGTAAGCTAGTTATATCTGATTTGTAACTGCTGCTTTGCAGGAGAAAAGAAAAGGCCAAGGAGTAAACCCTTGACAAATGTGGAGTCCCTAAGATGTTTGGATGGCGCCTTGTAAACCTTTTCCCGACACCTCCTGCAGCCAAGCTGGTGCTAAACATATCGCTCTGTTTTCCTTTGAACTACATCAGATGGGCCAAGCAGGGGTGTCTTGTCGTCTGGACGGCCCAGGACCTCCATACACGCTGCCCTGGGATGTGCCCCAGGGAGGTCACATTGGTGCTGCTAACACAGCAAAAACAACATGTGAGGCAGCAGTTATGAGTTACCGGTCTTTGCAGCCACAGCAGGCGCTGTGATTCTCCAGCAATTTAACTTCATCCCTGGAGGCACACTCCGTTGTCTCCTAAGACAGATGGATGCCAACAACAGTTAGTCAATACTGAGAATTCTGTCACGGATCTACATGTCTGTGGAAGAAGGGGAGTAGTGAAACTCTTTCCACTACTCTTTCCACTACTTCATAGGCATACTGTAGTTAGCTGAGTGCTAGCCTTGTTAAAGGGACGCAGGTGGTGCTGTGGGTTAAACCACAGAGCCTAGGACTTGCTGATCAGAAGATCGGCGGTCTGAATTCCCACCATGGGGTGACCTCCCGTTGCTCGGTCCCTGCTCCTGCCAACCTAGCAGTTCGAAAGCACTTCAAAGTGCAAGTAGATAAATAGGTACTGCTCCTGCGGGAAGGTAAACGGCATTTCCGTGTGCTGCTCTGTTCGCCGAAGTGGCTTAGTCATGCTGGCCACATGACCCGGAAGCTGTACGCCGGCTCCCTTGACCAATAAAGCGAGATGAACGCCGCAACCCCAGAGTCGGTCACAACTGGACCTAATGGTCAGGGGTCCCTTTACCTTTACCTAGCCTTGTTAGTTTCTTGCAGCAGGAAAAACAGCATAAACAGTGAAGCCATAGGAAAAAGAAATGCAGAAAAAGACAGATGGTGGCAAGTGCTTAACAGTGGTAATTCACAAAGGGTGTTGATAACACAGGCATCCTGGCATTGGTAAACCAATTAACATGTATCATGTGCTAGAAAATCACACACACACACACAACATTTGGTCTCAGTTCAGTCAACAAGAGATAATACTGAAGCTCTTGAAGAGGCTTAATTCAGTGGCTTCACATTTAGGTCCCCCTTTTAAAATTTGGCATGCTCCAGGTAAGTAGACTACATATCACCTGTGGACCATGCTACCATTTATTTTGTCTGCTTATATCTCACATCTCTGAATCCTGAGGTAGCTTCCAGTACAGTAAAGCTCTAACAAGGAAACCAAGTTAATACAGTAGCACTAAATACAATGGTCAACAGCACAACTGATACAGATCCATAAGCCTGCTCAGCAGTCAGAGGCCCTCTGCTAGAGGTAAGCTTTATACCCCTGGAGAAATTCTATAAAATGCAGAGCAGTTCTGAACCTTATCAGTGTGTTCATATCATCACCTGGGAGCTAAAGTCTCTGGTTCTCGCTACAGAGACCACCCCACAAAATATTGGCAGAGGCTAGGCAGTCTCTGTCCTGGGATTCTATTTTGTCCTTTGCCTTTAGTCAGCAAAGTGCCTTAGTCTAATCCCATCCTCAAGAAACCAGGGACAATGCCAAAATGACCCAAACAGTTACAGGGCTTAGACCTGTATGGACTTGTATGAATCTGAGCTAGTTGATTAGGGAAAAAAGGAATCAAAACAACCCTAGAAATCAGTAGCTGCCTCATGGATAGTCCCTTAGACATAGATGTCCCTTCAGCACTCAGTGTCATGGGCTGGGAGTCAGCTTTGCCTGCTGAACAGTAGCCCGAAGGAGGGGAAGACAGAGTGACTCCATCTGTAGCTGATCAGCCTTCAAGGACTCAGAGGAGAAGGTGCTGATGAGAACCAGCTGGCTTCAGCCTTCTTGAGCAGAGCTTCCAGCGGCAGTCAGATGCTGGTAAGGACGCTTGTATTTCCTGGCCCTACCTCGCTGCTTCCTGCTCATCTTGAACCTTGACCCCATGATCATTGGATTCCCTGACACCTAGACCATCTGCCCATGCGGATTGCTGTTCGTCTGCCCCTGGGACTGGTCCTGACTTTGGATACTGACTCTGCCTCCAGGCAAGTACACCTCAGATACTCTTCTAGTTGGCTGGCCTCCAACTCCACTGAACTCTGCATGTTGTTGCTCAGCAACGATAGTACGACACCCAGAACAGCTCAGCTAAACATGGAAACTTTCTTTGCCACCACCACTGACATGTCATGGGCCTACAGATGAGCCTAAATCACTCAGATTTAGTCTTATACCACTTGCAATCTAGTTGTCTTTTTATGTGTTTCCAGTTGTCTCCAAGTCTCCAGTGGGAGTCCAGCAGCCTTTCCACCACTTATAGAGATGGCCAGTCCCAATGTCAGATGAAGGTGATGGACTACATGGAATTGGCGGAAATGACTGGCAGAATCCGAGACCAGGGAGAAGAGTCGGTGGAAGAAGATTGGAAGAAATTTAAAGACTATTTACAGAAATATTGCAAAATTAATGAATGTTAGAATGATGTCAGAATGAAGTTAAGTGGTTTAAGCAGCAATGTTATAAAGGTGTATGTAAAAATGGATTTGTAAACAGGTGAGAATCCAAAGTTATAATATATTATGTTAAAGGACTAAAATAAAAACAAAGAGGGAAAGAAATTGCTGAATTAACTAACTGAATTGGAATACAAAAAAGGGAGGCGTGAGGAGGTCAGGGAAACAAGGAAATGAATGTAAGGTATGGAAAGACTGATGTATTTTTTTAAAAGTGTTTTTTATCTTTTTTGTATTTTTTGTATTTTTTTGTATTTTGTATTTTTTCTTCTATTTTTATTTTTGTCTTTCTTTTTCTTCTTTTTTTAATTCATGTACTTCTTTTCTTTGAAACTTTAATAAATATCATTAATAAAAAAAGAGAGATGGCCAGTCCCATGAAACAGCACCTTGATAATAGAGTTTGTCCAACTAAAACATAGGCCTAAACTTGTACTCCTTATTACCCCTTGGATCCAAAGTATCTTGCCTAGCTGAAAATATTAAAAGGTAAAGGGACTCCTGACCATTAGGTCCAGTCGCAGATGACTCTGGGGTTGCGGCGCTCATCTCGTTTTACTGGCCGAGGGACCTGGCATACAGCTTCCAGGTCATGTGGCCAGTATGACTAAGCCACTTCTGGCGAACCAGAGCTGTGCACGGAAACGCCGTTTACTTTCCCGCTGGAAAGTAGACCTATTTATCTACTTGCACTTTGACATGCTTTCAAACTGCTAGGTTGGCAGGAGCAGGGACCGAGCAACGGGAGCTCACCCCGTGGCGGGGAATCAAACTGCCGACCTTCTGATCGGCAAGCCCAAGAGGCTCAGTGGTTTAGACCACAGTGCCACCTGCGTCCCAGCTGAAAATATTAGGGCTATGCAAAAGCTTTAAGACTGAACTTGTATCAGTAGCTTTGTGAAACAGACCTAATTTGCTTCAGATCTACTCTGTGTCTTTAGAATTCATCTCATCATTTAGGATCTATTAGATCTCTCAGAAATAAAGCACTGTTCACCCCCTCCCTTACTATAATGGGAAATCAAAACCTTTTTTGCTTTTTTCACATAACTGAATGAAATTTGCAGGCACAGGAACCCCTTCAAAGTACACAAGCCTGGCAAATTATCCAAGAGGTTTTTGGTTTTTTTGTACAGGGCAACTTTGAAGTTTGCTTTTAAAAAGACAAGGAAACCCAAAGACTGCTTTATTTTCTGCCAGAATTGGATGCAATTTTCAGGCATGGTCAAACCTTTGGAGGAGTGGGGGTGAAGCCTGTCTAAGGGACTTGCTACTCTAGGGCAGGCATCCCCAAGCCCAGCCCTCCAGATGTTTTGGGACTACAATTCCCATCATCCCTGACCACTGGTCCTGTTAGCTTGGGATGATGGGAGTTGTAGTTCCCAAACACCTGGAGGGCCGAGTTTGGGGATGCCTGCTCTAGGAAGTCCTTGATCTGCCTTGAGACTCATTCTTAATGCTGCAAAACTGACTCAGGCATAGGGAAACCTTGCCCAAATCTCCTGTGTTCACCCCACAGTTTGGGTTGCGCACAGAACTGATGCACACCCCAGACCATTGTGTGCTTGCTGCTGCTTTATTCTTAGGTCACTAATGTTGATGCATAAAAATGAATGTATACATCTTTGGGCTTCTTTGTGCATTTTACACAACAGGCAAGTGACGTTGTCCCTTGGGAGCTCTTTAAGTTGCGAATTATGTAAACATGCAAGGCAGCTCATCCGTGTTCCTGGGAGCCGACAAGTAGCACAGCTTTCGGCAGTGGCATCATTAGCTTAATTACAGGCTTATTTTATCACACGGGAATGCATAAAACACAACATACACACCTGCCCCCGCACTTTAATGTCTGCAAAACATTTAAAGGCAATTTACACATTACATTTCGTGTAGCATTCCTGTTCTGCTGCAGGTACATGTAGGGAGAGTGACACATAGGGAGATGTGGGAAATTGTGACATTTCCGTTGTGTTTGGAGAAAAATATTTCTTTCCTAAAATGCAAGCATGAGGACATCCAAATGTCGGTATCCAAGCAAAATAAAAATAAAAACCTTATTTTAAAGGGTAATTATTGGATCCTTAGTAAAGAGACAACCAGAATCATTTCATGCTGTGCAAGGAAAGAATTTAACAACCACCTGTTAAAGCTTTCTGACACATTTGGGAGAAGGCAGGTAAACTTTGGCAATGAATCATGTGGCCACCTAAATCACACTTCTCAGATTGGGCTGAGACATGACATGTTTGTTCTGGCAGCTTGGTGAGGGAGGGAAACCTTATGTCTCCTTTGTGATGTGTAGAGTAGGGATGGAGACCTGCTCCCATCAGCCCCAGACAGCATAGGCACTAGGTCAGAGGGATGAGGGGAGCTGAAGATCAACAACATCTGGAAGGCCACATATTGGCCACCTCTGGTGTCAAAGGCCTACTTGGTAAGGTGACCAGAAGAGTCTAATCAACATGTGACACTTCATGGCTGCAAAGAGGTAAGAGGATCAGGAAGAAGATGGTGATAGTGGTTACTTTAAAAATCATTTGATTGGCTCGTTATTCTACGCTGTCTCTCACCTCCTCTCAAAAAAGACAGGGAGGGGTTATTGGAAGGAACTTCTCAAGCTTTCACAAGCTTGGAAAACAGCCTGAACTTCTCATGAACTTTTCACGAGTTGCCTAGTGGCTGAGCTCTGAGGCTCTCAACTTGCCCAAAACTGACATGACAACATTTCTGTGGTGTGCTGGGCAGCATCATAAGATAAATTTGTGTGAGGGGCTGCCTGTCTCCCCTTAGCCCAAGTTTTTATGAACAAACATCTAGAGGGCCGAGTTTACCTATGCCTGGTCAAGGTCATGCTGACTGTAATACAGTGGTACCTCGGGTTACATGCGCTTCAGGTTACAGACTCCGCTAACCCAGAAATTTCCCAATAGTGAATGGAAGCAGGCCCAGGCAGATCCTAAGCTGAATGAGGCAGCCTCTCAAGACTGTTTTCTAAAGTGCTAATCTAGGTCCAAACTGAACCTTTTGGTTGGAGCACTCCCCTAGTGTCTAGACATTGCAGAGAAAGATCAGTAGTGCTATGTAAGCTACATTTTAGGAATGTTTAGCCAACACTGGATTTTCTCAGAGCCTTGATAAGCTTCCAAAGAATCCCAGGATTTCCCAGAGCACTGTTTAATACTATTGTAATTCATAAGCTCACATGAAGTGCTGTACAGTGGTACCTCAGGTTAAGAACTTAATTCGTTCTGGAGGTCCGTTCTTAACCTGAAACCTGAGGTACCACTTTAGCTAATGGGGCCTGCTGCTGCTGCCGCACGATTTCTGTTCTCATCCTAAAGCAAAGTTCTTAACCCGAGGTACTATTTCTGGGTTAGCGGAGTCTGTAACCTGAGGTACCACAGTACTGGGTTACATCTATGAATGATTCACCACTCCTTATTCTGACATCTTATTCTGACATATCCTGGCAGTATACACAGAAGAGGGTAATCCAGCTGCTCTTCATTTATACCCTTCCATGCTATGAGGGTAGGATATCAGACAGCATTTTATATTATGTCAGTACAGTCATACCTCGGGTTACAGCTGCTTCAGGTTGCATTTTTTTGGGTTGCGGACCGCCGAAACCTGGAAGTACCAGAATGCGTTACTTCCAGGTTTCGGCGGTCGCGCATACGCAGAAGCACTAAATTGCACTTTGCGCATGCGCAGAAGCTCTGAATGTGCATGTGCAGCTGCGGGTTGCGAACGCTTCGGGTTGCGAACATGCATCCCGCACAGATCACGTTCGCAACCCGAGAGTCCACTGTATTAGGCTTAAACTTCCTGATGGTATTTTGACCTATATCACGCACTTGATTAATGTTATTGTGTTTATTGTGTTTATTATGTAGTGTATTATGTGTTGTGTGTATTGAGTGTAGTTATTGTGTGTATTATGCCCCCTCAGTTACTGCACACATGCCTCTTTCCCCCCATTTTTGCAGTCTTAAGAAGCTAGAATGAGCACTCACAGTTTACATTGTAGGTGCCCTTTACGGGATGGCGCGCGGTGCTAGAGTTCCCAGGGAACTTAATGGCAAACAGGGACTGACCTGCCTCTCAGTGTTATTATTTGGAGGTTCACGCTCAGCCTCGGTGGTCAAGTTTCATTGTTGGGAGGTGGGGCCAGTCCCATTTATATATAGGGGGTGGAGCTGATAACAGCCAGGCAGTCTGCTTTGGAGATTCACCCTCCCTACCCTCCCTTTGTTTAATGATTCTTGTTTGCAGGTTAACTTTGTCTTCCTGTTTAGTGGGTGCTGCTACGGTCTTTGACTGGTTGCTGTTGAAGGACCAGGAAGAAATTTTCCTGCACTGGCAGGTTTTGTCTTCCCCGTAGCAATTCGTCACAACTTTGGCGGTTTATGGCCTTGGGTGGAATCTTTTAGTCTTTTCTTCCCTATATGGGGGGGGGGCATGAAGTGTTGACTCACCCCCCTGCAGTGGCGATTCCAGGGTCCCCCTCTGAAAGGGGTTATATAATGGGTGTCACTGGTCATACACCGAAAGGCTGTCAGTGAACTACCCTGCATGTGGGGATATGGGCTGGGCTGCCTGCTACACTTATGTCTCACAGAGGATACACGCCCAAGGCCTAAGCCCAAGGTCTTCCTACATTTAGAAGTTTAATAAAGTTGTGACCTAATTTAATTCCATAATATGTTGTTAGAGTCTTTATTCCTTTCCTATGATCCCTGGAGGCTGGGGCGTTCGTGACCTAGTCATGCAAAAAACCAGTTTATTCAAAGTCTTGAAGAGTTGTGAACATAGCTGGTGTATTGTGCCAGGCTTGGAGGGTCATAGATTTGCAGGGCTGGTTTAGCTACTGCCTCAGTAATGGGTGCTAGACAGAGAGACACCCAAAGTGTGCTGTACTTTGGTTTGCAGAAGGCTCCCTGCTAGTCACAATCCAGAGCCATGCACTTAAGTACTGTTTTAATCAATGAAGAAGAAGAAGAAGAAGAGTTTGGATTTGATATCCCGCCTTTCACTCCCCTTCAGGAGTCTCAAAGCGGCTAACATTCTCCTTTCCCTTCCTCCCCCACAACAAACACTCTGTGAGGTGAGTGGGGCTGAGAGACTTCAGAGAAGTGTGACTAGCCCAAGGTCACTCAGCAGCTGCATGTGGAGGAGTGGAGACGCGAACCCGGTTCCCCAGATTACAAGACTACCGCTCTTAACCACTACACCACTCTGGCTCTCTCAATGGGATATAGTTCAATTTATGTTGATGGAAATTATGTTTAACGTCCTCTGGAATGTGCCCATTGATTTTCACCTAGGTTGACTATTTTAAATATGCTGTTTGACCACCTGGGGCTGATTTGCTCTGCGTTCTAAAATAAATTGCTAGTGTGATTCTCTTTATGTACCAATGTATTACTTAAAAAATGTTTTGTACACAACACCACCTTTCTCCTCTGATAGAATCACTTTTTCATGACACTAGCACAATTTAGGTACCCTAAAGTACCAAACATTGCTACTGAGCCCTAGATTAGCAGTATTTGTTGGGAATGACTTTCATTTCCTTTATGCATTTTCTGGGTGCACATCTGCAAGAAAGCGTAATCAGTGGCTCATCACAAAACAGAAGCAGGCGGCAGCTCATGCTCAAGTTGTTTATCCCACAAGGAATGCACCCAGCCAAATCATGGGGAGTTAATTCTGACTTTAGGAGAAAGAGGATAAGCCTGGAATGTTGCTGTTGCATTTTGATGAATTTACGAAAGCCGTGGAACAAAATATTCAACAGTAGCTTTCAAAAATGAATCCAGCTGTTAGGGTTCTTTTAATATTTGGCCACGATTCACGTTATACGAACAATAAAATATTCACACATTGAAATGTTCACAACTACATCTATGGCTGGACCATGTTTAGGATAAATGAGATATCTGTAATTGGTCCAAGCCTTAAATACATGCTTCCTGGGGGTATTCAGCTGGCTGCCTCAAGCCCAGCCTAGTTAGACCTGAGAGCAAGAGAAGCCATCACAGCCATACTTTTCTATTTTTTTAATGGGCGTGTGGGCATCGCATGGAGAGGTGAATGTCTGATAGCAGCTCTGCAGCTATAGAGCATCTTTGTCTTGGAGACTTAACACGAGCCCATAAAATCTTTGCAAGCTTTGTGGAACCCTGACTGGCTTGTTATTTAGTAGCTAAAGGGTTATAACATTGTTAAAGAAGCACGTTCTGTTTGCACAACTTGTGACCTATCAGGCCAAGCACATTTCATGAGCTTTAAAGTGCATGGGAATCTCCTTGTATTGTAGTCCTAGGTGGACAGCTAAACAGGAAATCTCCTACAGATCTAGTACACTGTGCTCAGCTTGGTGGGTCACAAACTATGTAAACCTCAATTAGATCATCCAATATTTTATATATATATATATATATATATATATATATATATATATATGCAGGTTTTGGTGTCTTCGGGTGTCTTCCCGTGTAAGAGTTGGGGTGTCTAGGCGACGTTTCGACGAGGTCTCACTCGTCATCTTCAGGCTGGTGCTTTCGGCTTCTTGTTACCCCCAGGTTGACATCTCATTTTCATTGTGTGCAGGGCTCCAAGATGGCTTATATGAAGCTGCCAGAGAGATTGCAGAGTCCAGACGTGTCAATCTTAAGCCATACTTCTACCAGACATTCCTGCATCCTGACCCATCTGCCTACTGTCAGAGCCGGTTAGTGAGTGCATATTTTTTGTGGACCGAAAATAACAACAGCAAATATTCAGTATTAAGATTGACACGTCTGGACTCTGCAATCTCTCTGGCAGCTTCATATAAGCCATCTTGGAGCCCTGCACACAATGAAAATGAGATGTCAACCTGGGGGTAACAAGAAGCCGAAAGCACCAGCCTGAAGATGACGAGTGAGACCTCGTCGAAACGTCGCCTAGACACCCCAACTCTTACACGGGAAGACACCCGAAGACACCAAAACCTGCATTCCTGTACCCGTGAAAATCTACGAAAGCAAATATATATATATATATATATATATATATATATAAAATTTTTATTAGTTTTTTAAATATATCATTTTCAACAGTAATTAAACATACTTTTACATCTTATTCAAATTTTTGACTTCCATTCATCCTGTCTGAAAATTTTCCAATCTAATCTCTCAGTATGCATTTCTTATCTTCCCTATTACATTTCAAACTCATAACCAATATCTCTATCTTTTTCTACTTTGTAACACTTCGTATATTTCTCCTTACAAAACTTCTTCTAGTTCTACTAGCGTAATTTGTTGATTACAGTTGCTCTTCAAATAATTCATATACTTCTTCCAATCTTCTGTAAATCTCTGGTCCCGCAGGTTTCGAATCCTTCCTGTCATTTGTCCAATTCTGCATAGTCCATTAATTTCGTCTGCCATTCTTCTTTCGTCAGAATTTCTTCTTGTTTCCATTTCTGAGATAACAATACTCTTGCTGCAGTTGTTGCATATAAAAACAATTTAACATCTTGCCTCTTAATGTCCTGACCTATAATACCAAGTAAAAATACTTCTGGTTTTTTAAAAAAATGTATATTTCAACATCTTGGATCATCCAATATTCTTTGTTGGGGTGGGGGACCTCTGCCCCATTGGCTGATCCTGGCCCACCAGAGGTTATTGTGGGGCTGGAAGTTAGCCTACTACAAAAAAGGAAAGAGTCACATGTTTTGCTCTAGTCACTTTCGCCCCTGGGATACGGCCCCCAAGAAGATTATCTATGAAGAAATATAACCCTTGAATGAAAACTCCCACCCCTGTCCTAGGGATTAACTAAACATTTGGTATGTTACTGATAATCTGGAGAGCTAGTAGGTCTTTGTTTGTGAAGGTCAAGTGACAATGGCTAAATACAGAAAAGCAGGCTAGACAACAGCAAATTCAAGAATGATTTAAGGATCAGAGTGAACAATGAACTGGGGACTTGTGACATGCTGGTTGAACACCTAGCTTTCAGGTGAAGGTCTTGATGACTAGCATATCCCTTCCCAGTTATATTTAGATTTTGAAGTCAGCAGGGCATTCATAATTTTCCTGAGAGATAGGAAGAGCTGTTTTCAGTTTTCGATTTAGCATTATATGGATTTACTTTGCCTTGTCTGCTCTTCCCCTCAGGCTCTGGGATTTTTTTAAACCCCCCCCCCCCCCAGCTTTGACAATAACAGAATTCTGAATTATTAGGTTTTTAAAGTTCATTACATGAGCTGATGCTGAATTTATGGTTATGACTTTCAATGATATAGAGAGAGATATTTTTATGTAGCCTACGCTACCTCCCAGATCCTTGCTGGTATTTGCTGACATTTGCTGTCTGTACATATTGTAGAAAGGTCTGTGGGTTAAGAAAAGAAGCCCAGAGCTTGTCATTTTGCAAAGTTCAGTGGTGGGTTCATATAAAGGAATAATGGCCAACAGTTCAGTGCTATCAGGAAGATTTTAGAGGCTAATCTCCCCCCTCCCAACATTGAAGATGGCCACTTAGATTTGTGTGAGAATAGCTCTTTCTCCAGAGTGTTTTTCCACTTGTCATATTTAGTGAGATTGTTATATATTGCAGCAATAGTTCCCTTTAAGCCCTATTCAAGAACCAGTATTACAGGGAAACCACTTTGAGAAGAAGGCAAGGAGGATGATAGGCCATGACATTACCACTAACTCCCTGTTTTGAACTGCTAACACATCCCATTTCTATTACCCACCTCCCCACCCTTTATATATAATTTCTCTTGCTTCTGGGTTGGAAAGTGATATTCATTAGGGGCCTGATTTGGCCCTGCAGCCTTGAATTTCTATTTGCTATCTAAAATATAGTGGAGATACGCAGACCATCCAAGTGTCCCTATTTTCCAGGGACGTCCCTGACTTAGAGAAGCTGTCCCAGTTTCTGATTTGATCCAGGAATGTCCCACTTTTCCTTAGGATGTCCCTATTTTCATTGGAGAAATGTTGGAGGGTATGGAGTTATCCGACTCCCAAGCCATCTGAAAGCAATCCTGTATAGGGAAGATTTTTTTTTAAAAAAAATGTTTAATGTTTTATTATGTTTGTAATACACTGGTCAACAACAAATTTGTTGTCTGCATTTTTTCAGTTGATTTAGGATGAATCTGATGCGCTGAATCCAAAAATCACATTGGTTTTGCTAAATCAGGTCAAGTTTTTGAGCTATGGCCACATGTCGTTTTTTTTACATTTTTGTTCACATGTACGCTTGTGTGGAGCATTTTAGAAGTTGGTGGGGGTAAAATGCCATGTCAAATAATTGTTTTGATTGGAAATGATTATTTTAATGACAAGAAGTATTCAGGTCCAATAGTTCTGGGTGATTATGTCGAAAAGGAATCAGTTTGAAGTCATAAAACCTCAAAATCTTCCATAAATTGGTGCAGCAAAGCATAAAGTTGGGGGGATCAAAACTAAGTTAATGGGGCAGCCGTCCCACGAAGAATTGTCAAAGGACTCTGCCGAACTGTTGGCATCCAGATTGAAGGAAAACAACCTCCTCTCTGACAGTGCTCACATCAGCTTCTTCCGCAACAGGCATCAAGAGTACCTCCGTTTTTTCTCGGAAGAGAAGGACTTGGTGTACTGTGCAGATATTGCTCAGCTTCTGCTCAAGCTTGGAGTGCCACTGTATGAACCCGAAGATTGGAGACTGTTCATTGACAGCAGCAAGTGATCACTGAAATGTGTTCTGCTACACAACAGCAACCAGTTTGCCTCTATACCCCTGGCTCACTCAAGTACACTGAAGGAGAACTATGAAGCGGTGAAGTATGTGCTGGAGAAAATTGGTTATGATCAGCATAAGTGGTTTATTTGTGTTGACCTGAAGATAGTGAACTTTTTGTTGGGACAACAGTCTGGCTTCACCAAGTACCCATGTTTTCTGTGCATGTGGGATAGTAGGGACCGTGCTCAGCATTACACGAAGAAGGACTGGCCTGTGTGGGAGGAATTGGTGCCTTGCAAAGAAAGAAACGTCATCAACGACCCTCTGGTGGACAGAGACAGAATACTCTTCCCACCGCTGCACATCAAGCTTGGCTTAATCAAGCAGTTCACCAAGGCTCTGGACAAGGATGGTGACTGCTTCACTTACTTGTGCCAGGCTCTTCGAGGATTGATCATGGAGAAGTTGAAAGCTGGCATCTTTGACGGTCCTCAGATCTGTCAGCTCATCAGAGATCCAGAGTTCGGAAACTCAATGAACGAAGTGGAACTGGAAGCATGGAAGGCATTTGTTCTGGTAGTGAAGAACTTTCTTGGCAACAATAAGGCCAGAAACTACGCAGAACTTGTCAACAACATGCTGACTGCTTTCAGAAACCTGGGCTGCAACATGAGCATCAAGATGCACTACCTATTTTCACATATGGACTGGTTTCCTGAGAACCTGGGTTCAATGAGTGACGAGCAGGGGGAGAGATTCCATCAGGACATGAAAGAGATGGAGACCAGGTATCAGGGTCGCTGGGACGCAGTCATGATGGCTGACTACTGTTGGACTCTGAAGAGAGACCTCCCTGCCGCTGAGCATTCCAGGAGTTCCAAGAAACGGAAGTTCAAGCCCTGATGTTTGAAAAAAGGTGAAGCAACATGCAATTTACGTGTACTTACCTTTATCAATTCCCACCATTCAGTTTACAGTAATCGATGTTTCTTTCAGGTAATCAATATATGTTGTTGGAAAAACATTTTTTTCTCTTAAAAACATATTTAGGATGATATGTGTTGACAAAAATCAGCTGATAATGCCACAAAAATGTAATTGATTTTGTCACAAGATCTGATTTTTTTCAAATCAACATAGCACAAAAACCTGGCCTGATGGAGAGAAACGGATGCCATTTCCTGATTCAGCAGTGCAAAAATACCCTAAATCAGTTGTAGAAATCTAGACAACATTCAAAAAGTAAAAAATTGTTGCCCGGTGTAATTTATTATTGTTTGGAAGCTGCCGAGAGGGACTGGGGCAACCCAGTAAGATGTGAGGGGTATAAATAGAAAAATTATCATTATGGAATGGGATGTCCCTATTTTCATTGGATAAATGTTGGAGGGCATGCTCTTAGCTGCTAGTGACAGTGACTGGGATTGTATCCAGGTAGCTCCTGTGTGTCCAGAATCTGTTGTATACACAGGTAAAATTGTCCATGCTTCCTTCTATTAATCTATTAACTAACACCAGTCCCCCTAGATGTGTAAATCTCCCCCTGGGCACAAAAAGGTTGTGGAGAGCCCTGATCTAGGATAAGCCCTATATATTCAGGTATGAGAAAAAGTGGCTAAAGTTTGGCTAGAGCACCATTATCATCAATTACAAGGGAATGCCCTATTCCGGCTATTTGTATTATTTCCATGACTCCCCACCTATTGGATTTGTAACCAAGGTGAGGTTTAAATAACAGACTACCTGGCTAATAGTTCATACACTTAATTTCTGTGGAGAGTGAGTGATGTACCTACCTGAAAGCAAATCTCTTGAGGGGATTCCAACTGCAAGTTGTTAGTTTCTTGGGGAACTGACACTATTTATAAACTAGCACTGTTTGCCTGTGTTCGTCTTCTCCCATGCTGAACATATGCCTTTGTAAATAGCAGATATAATAATCCCGTTAGTTGACAGTTCCCTTTGTCTCCAAGGAAAGAGACCCTGTAGAGGCTACCCTTGGAACGTCGTCTCACCCAAAGAACTGAGGAGGTGTGCATGCAGAAACAATATATTGAGAGAACATTAGCAGCAAGAAAGCACATCATTTACTGTGAAATTGTTAAAAACGAACTCCTTGCTGATTCAAGACCCTCCATGCAGGACACATTTTTCAAACAATAATTTAAAGTTCTTCAGCTTCTCTTAAGATGTGCTTATGAAAATGCTTGACGTTCACATACAGAAGCTTCCATGGGATTTAATATATCCTCAGAAGGAATAGGATGTGAACAGACTTCTCTAGGGACTTAGAACTAGATGAGAGCAATATTTTCGATCTGTCCTAAAACTCTTCTTATAGATACATTAAATCCAGTGGCTTTCTTTTCTAAAAGATTCTATAAAACGAGGACTAAATCTGTACAGTTTTTGATTCCAGTTGGTGGGCCTGGATGCCACAGTTAATATGGATTATATGACTTCTAATTCTCTCTCTTTGGGTAGCTTGTAAATGTCATTCTTGCCCATGCCTCTGTGTCTTTATTCCTTCTGGGATCCAAAACTTAAATATCACATATTATTTCCTCTGTTATTTGTAGCCAGACCACACTTGAGAGAAATGAAGCCTTCAGGGAGTGGCAAGGTGTGACAAACCATCACAGGAGCAAATAAGAAAATTGCCTAGGGAGGCAGTAAATAAGGTAGGATTTGCAGGTTTACCTGATTCAATCCAGACTTTCTGGGGGTGTATTAAAAAGGGTGAGGTTGCTATAGGAACTGTTTGCCTTGCAAAGTCACTTACTAAAGGTTCTGGAGTGTTTCCTATATGCATCATGTTCTTGTTTAGAAACACCACCTCTCTGTTCAGCAATGCTTATTATCCAGTGTGCATAAAACAGCAGGCTTAGTGAAAGGAGTACGATAATACAGATGATGGTCACAGGGTCCAGGACAATTCATCTGGGGAGAGGTGGTTCTTGAGGTATTGCGGTCGTTAGCCATTTTTATAGCTCAAAATCAAAAGTTTGAACTGGGCCTGGAAACGAAATGGCAGCCTTTGCAGTTGGGCCAGATATTGGTGTAATATGATTCAATGAGCATATTCTGCTAATTAATTCCCTTTAAGCGAGGCACTCTCTAACAGCCTGAGTTTTCATAGATTTACAGCAACACTGCATTCTCATGATGTTGTTGTTTAGTCGTTTAGTCATGTCCGACTCTTCGTGACCCCATGGACCAGAGTACGCCAGGCACTTCTGTCTTCCACTGCCTCCCGCAGTTTGGTCAAACTCATGCTAGTAGCTTCGAGAACACTATCCAACCATCTGGTCCTCTGTCGTCCCCTTCTCCTTGTGCTCTCCATCTTTCCCAACATCAGGGTCTTTTCCAGGGAGTCTTCTCTTCTCATGAGGTGGCCAAAGTATTGGAGCCTCAGCTTCACGATCTGTCCTTCCAGGGAGCACTCAGGGCTGATTTACTTAAGAATGGAGAGGTTTGTTCTTCTTGCAGTCCATGGGACTCTCAAGAGTCTCCTCCAGCACCATAATTCAAAAGCATCAATTCTTCGGTGATCAGCATTCTCATAGATTCCCCCCCCAAAATATTTATTCAAAAGTTACAATACAGTTACAATACAAATACATTTCCAATCAATATAGAATAGAGAATAAAGCAGTTTGGATTCACACTGGATCCTACTACCAATTTAAAGTTGTGATTAATTAACGGTAGCTAGCTGGGTTAAAAAAGGGTGTGATTAATATCTCTCATCAACCTTCTGGGTGCTATAGATCATACCTTGGACAAGATGGGTCTCTTCCAGTCTTATGGTTAAATGATTATGCGGAGAATCATAATGGCAATTTAAATACTAGACAGATGTACAAGTTGCTTACACTGCACTTCTGCCCCAGAGAGGGAAAAATCAATTGTAATACAGGGAGCCACTATGCCCGGCATAATTGATTAGTATGAAAGCAAGCTCTTGTTTTTGAGTTGTGGAATAATATTTGTATTAAGCAGCTGACCAGTGGCTCTTGCATCATATTGCTACCACCTAGCAAGCAGAAGCCATGGATATTCTTGGACTACTAAAATGCGCTCTACGTGGGACTACCTTTGAAGGTAACCTGGAAATTACAACTAATCCAGAATGCAGCAGCTAGACTGGTGACAGGGAGTGGCCGCCGAGACAATATAACACCTGTCCTGGAAGACCTACATTGGCTCCCAGTACATTTCCGAGCACAGTTCAAAGTGTTGGTGCTGACCTTTAAACCCCTAAACAGCCTCAGCCCAGTATACCTGAAGAAGCGTCTCTATCCCCATCATTCTGCCTGGACACTGAGGTCCAGCACTGAGGGCCTTCTGGCTGTTCCCTCACTGCGAGAAGCAGGCAGAGGGCCTTCTTGGTAGTGGTGCCCGCCCTGTGGAACGCCCTCCCATCAGATGTCAAAGAGATAAACAACTACCTGACATTTAGAAGACATCTGAAGGCAGCCCTGTTTAGGGAAGTTTTTAATGTGTGACAATTTAATGTATTTTTAATCTTTGTTGGAAGCCACCCAGAGTGGCTGGGGAAACCCAGCCAGGTGGGTGGGGTACAAATAATAACAATTATTATTATTAATAATAATAATAATGCCATTTAAAATAAATACATATACATAGTTCCATTCTACCTTGCAGACTGCTGAATATGCGCTGCCCCATTTCTTCCATGGCAAGGAACTGAGGTGGTTTTGAAGGGCTTTGCTCAAGGGAAACATCTGAGGAATTTTGAGGAGAAGCTAAAGATTATGGATGATGCATCTGAAACTCCTTCCTCCAAGCATTTGCGTTGCCACATCAATTCGTTTGTTTCTACCTCCTCTGGTGAAGTGGCACTAGGTCGGTTTCTGACGTAAAGTGTACCTAGAACTATATCGTGCAGCCCTGCTGTGAACTGGAAAGAATGCTTTGCAGAGATTATTCTGTGTGTCATAAGCCAGTTCCTTGATCAAAATATATCAATAAATCATTGCATAAACCTACTGGAAATCCTTGAATTCTTCAGTGCAGTAGCTGTAAATAATCTTCTTATGTGCAGCTTTCTCTTAAAAGACTAACTGTGGCATTTGAAATATTCCCTGGAATGTTCTGGAGAGCAACTCCTCACCGTTGTTAGGATGCTATTAAAACTTGTGTCAGGCTGCTATAGATACTGTACAGCAACCTATTTGTAGATGAGCACAAATATCTGCATTTAGGTAGGTACTACAGTATAGGACAATGATTTTGTAGCACTCTGAGTACACACGTGAGCAAATTTACACTAAATAGCATTTTGTTTTTATAAAACAGAATAGCTATTTCTCTAGGAGATCTCAAAGGGTTTTTTCTCTGCTCCTTTGCATTGATGATAACTTCCCTCTCAGCACAATGGGCCCTCAAATTGCATGAGGTGGGCGAATTGCGCTAAGGTAAAAGACCCCTGGATGGTTAAGTCCCATCAAAGACGACTCTGGGGTTGCAGTGCTCATCTTGCTTTCTGGGTGAGGGAGCTGGCATTTGTCCACAGACCGCTTTCCGTGTTACGTGGCCAGGATGACTAAACCACTTCTGGTGCAATGGAACACCGTGACAGAAAGTAGAGCACATGGAAATGCTGCTTACCTTCCCACCACAGCGGTCCCTATTTATCTACTTGCACTGGCGTGCATTTGAGCTTCTAGGTGGCAGGAGCTGGGACAGAGCAACAGGAGCTCACCCCATCACGGGGATTCAGACGGCCAACCTTCTGATCGGCAAGCCCAAGTGGCTCAGTGGTTTAGACCACAGCGCCACCCGTGTCCATGAATTGCACTATGGACCTGATGGGACGTCTGCCTTGTCTGCAGTTGCCAGAATGCCGTTCCCAACACTAAGATGGGGTCCATTTGCTCCCACTCCTCCCTTTAGAAAGAAGGCTTGGTGAACCCAGAGTCTTGTGTGTCTGGAATGGCAATGGAAAACTGGAGAGGAGAATGGAGTGGAGTCTCTGATCCTGTGTTTCCTTCACATTCCAGTCTTTCCCCTTCATTCCATTAAATGTCATGCTTCAAGCACATTCTGTTTGGAAGGGTTGGGATTTCATAACATGTTGACAAGATGATTTTTCTTTTTAACTGGGAATGGTTAGAGACTGCTCAGAAGAATTCAGTTCCCAAATTTTGCATTCCTTCAAAAATTGGCATATATTGGTCATTTCTCTTCTCATTATTTTATTTCTACAGCCACTCCATAAGAGAAGACTCTCCTATTCTTGGTCATATAATAGTTGCTCTGACCAACTCTCGGGGAAGGAAAGAGAGAGAGGGGAGAGACCATGGTGGCATGTTTTTAGGGTTACAATGCTCATGAGAACTGATGTGGAGATTCCTACCCAGAATGCCCTGGACTTCACGGGCTTCTAAGATTTACCACAGAGATGTCCCCCTCCAGATGTTGTTGAACTACAATTTTCATCATCTGTGAACATTGGCCATGAATGCTGGTGCTGTTTGGAGCTGAAGTTCAACTGAACCTGTAGGGTCACATGTTCCCACAGTCTAGATTAGACCATTATTGCCCATCTCAATTTGAAGAAGCACACCAAAATCTCCAAGTGAGGCATTTCTCCACGATACCTAATATTTTGATCAGTGGCTCTCCCTAGAGATGACAATCTTTGTCCAGCATAATCGGAGTAAAGGTTTTATAGTTATTTATGCACTATTTGCCACCTGAATCATAAAAGAGGTGATGTGGTTTTTATAAGAAGCGGGGCTTGTTATTCCTTGGCCTATTGGGCACATATTACTTATTCACCTTGGGGATTATAACTCGCTCTTAAATATCTTCAGCACAGCACCAGTAAAAAATAAAAAAGCAGAGGAAATGTAACCTGATGAGCAAAAGCCTCTTATGCCAGGTTTTATCACTGGTGCATAAGAATGACTGCATTGCTTCTATATGTTTTTTTAATATTATTATTGTACTTCTCAGTTTTATTTTTCAGTGCTTGGCTCCAAGGCTCTGAGTGAAAAGCTGGGGTTATAACATTAGCCTGCCTGAAAGGATGTGCATCCATTCTTTTTCCTTGTGCTGCTATCCTAGAAAGCAAATTCATAGAGGTTCAGGAGCAGAGCGAGGGATGATAAATAAGCCTTTGTCCGAGGCTTTGAGGGAAGCCTGACTGACTCTGAATAGCTTGGTTCCTTTTGTCCATCTAATTTGCTTTCTGAAAGATATGCACTGTAATTTGAAGTTGTTCCTTTCTTGCTACACATATATTCTCTCTCTTCCTCCATCTCTGAAGCTCAAGGGTGACAGAGGAATACCTGGACATACATGCGACTCACCTTCAAATAACCCAGCAGACTTCTTTCAAACATCCATGCCAGTCCACCTATATTTAACACATCTCTCACCCATCTCATTTATTTTTGCTTCCTCTGCCACATCTTCAGCTGAAAGGGAGGAGGAAAATTTGTGCTGTTTAAGATCCTCCGATAAGTCTTCTCTCCCGCTACTGGCCAATGTGCAAACATAGCCTGTGTTTGATTTCATAAGCATTTGGGAAAACTATGTGATCCCTCGCAGCTCTAGATGTCCTCTTGTCACCTTTACTAACGCAATATCTGTAGCATAGATTCGTGACTCAGTTAGCTCCACATTGAAAACAGTTTCACTGAAATAGTGAACCAGAGGAGGAGGCTCCAAAGGCAGGCACTTAGGGATGGAGTAGAGCCGTGTCATGCTTTTAGTAGTAGTAGTAGTAGTAGTAGTAATAGAAGGGGAAGAAATGGAGGCAGTGAGAGATTTTACTTTCTTGGGCTCCATGATCACTGCAGTTGGTGACAGCAGTCATGAAATTAAAAGACGCCTACTTCTTGGGAGAAAAGCAATGACAAACCCAGACAGCATCTTAAAAAGCAGAGACATCATCTTTCCCGAATAGTTAAAGCTATGGTTTTCCCAGTAGGGATGTATGGAAGTGAGAGCTGGACCATAAAGAAGGCTGATGGCCGAAGAATTGATGCTTTTGAATTCTGGTGCTGGAGGAGACTCTTGAGAGTCCCATGGACTGCAAGAAGATCAAACCTATCCATTCTGAAGGAAATCAGCCCTGAGTGCTCACTGGAAGGACAGATTATGAAGCTAAGACTCCAATACTTTGGCCACCTCATGAGAAGAGAAGACTCCCTGGAAAAGACCCTGATGTTGGGAAAGATGGAGGGCACAAGGAGAAGGGGATGACAGAGGAGGAAATGGTTGGACAGTGTTCTCAAAGCTACCAGCATGAGTTTGACCAAACTGTGGGAGGCAGTGGAAGACAGGAGTGCCTGGGGTGCTCTGGTCCATGGGCTCATGAAGAGTCGGACACGACTAAACGACTAAACAACAACAAAGTAGTAGTAATTTGTTTTTGGTACCCTGGCCATATGACTGGGTTGCCACTCTGGGAAGCTACCAACAGGCTGTAAGAAATAATCATTAGAAAGCTTCCCAACACAGGGCTGCCTTCAGATGTCTATGGAAGGTCATATGTCAAGGAGCTGTCAGACGACCCCAGGTCATCCACAGGGCAGGAAAGAATGTGAGGCAAGAAATAGCTTTTATTCACAGAAAGTAACAACACAGCAGAGCTCCTCTGGCTCATCTGAATTCATCTGGAGACGCTGCTGAAACTTACCACTCGCCCCGCCCTTCCCCTCCAGTCTCTTGATCTCTCTGAAGAAGATGAAACCTGCTTCGAGAAGGTGCTCAGCGAGACTCTCCTCGAGTGGGGTGTCAGAGGGGGAGAAGAGCCAGCAGGACTGGGACTGTTCTGCTGCTGGGTAGCAAGGAAAACCTCTGATTCCTCTTTGTCTGAGTTTGCGCGCACACTGTGACTCTCAGCCTGTAACCCTGTCTTAGAAGGCCCTCCTTCTTCTGATGCTCCTTGATTGTTCAACCCCCCTGCTTCTGGCACATCCCAGCTCATCCCTTTCCCAGACTGCTCCTTAGTGTCCCACCACCATGATCCTGGGTCTAAGTCGTCTTCTTCCATGTCGTCTCTAGGGGGCTTTTGGTCAGTCGGTGCCCACAACTCTTCCTCAATAAACTCCCAACAACAGTGGTCTAAACCACTGAGTCTCTTGGGCTTGCTGATCAGAAGGTCAGTGGTTCGAATCTGTATGAAGGGGGGGGGCTGCCATTGCTCTGTCCCAGCTCCTGCCAACCTAGCAGTTTGAAAGCACACCAGTGCAAGTAGATAAATAGGTACCGCTGAGGAGGGAAGGTAAACGGCGTTTCTGTGCACTCTGGTTTCCATCACGGTGTCCCGTTGCACCAGAAACGGTTCAGTCATACTGGCCACATGACCCAGAAAGCTGTCTGGGGGCAAACTCTGCCTCCTTCGGCCTGAAAAGTGAGATGAGCACCACAGCCCCATAGTCTCCTTTGCCTGCACTTAACTGCCCAGGGTTCCTTTACTTTTACTTACTTTTACTCTTCCTCATCCAGCGAGTCCCTGACATCGTATAATTCTTTATCTCTTTGACATTCGATGGCAGGGCGCTCCATAGGGCGGGCACAATTATGGAGAAGACCCTCTGCCTGGTTCCCTGTAGCTTCACTTCTCGCAATGAGGGAACCACCAGAAGGCACATTCAATGTACATTTAATAATAATTTATTTATACCCCACCCATCTGGCTAGGTTTCCCCACCCACTCCCAACAGAATATTAATAATAAAAAAAGAGATAAAATATCAAACATTAAAAACTTCCCTAAACAGGGCTGCCTTAAGATGTCTTCTAAAAGTCAGATAGTTGTTTATTTCCTTGACATTTGATGAGTGGGCGTTCCACAGGGTGGGTGCCACTTCCGAGAAGGCCCCCTGTCTGGTTCCCTGTAGCTTCACTTCTCATAGTGAGGGAACTGCACGTGGCTTTAAGGGTGCTGGGAATAGTAGCTCTGTGAGGGGTAAACTAGTGTTTCCATGAGTCTATGGGAGATACGGCTGCAATTGAGTGAAAGGGTGGGCGGAAGAGTCAAAGCAAGTGGGGAGGGAGGCATTGGCGTTGGTTGGCCTTGCTGGTGTGCTTAGACCCAGGCAGCTGCCCCGATACTTGATGTTTATGCCAGCTCTTATCAGGGGGCTGAAGGTCATGGAAGGGTTGGGTTCTCAATAGCCTCGGCAGGAGCATTTGTTATTCTTTCCTCTCATACCGGAACTAGCACAAATGGGACAAATTCATTTCCCGAGGTTTCCTACAACTGAAAAAATGTGTTCCAAATTTGTTAAATGGCCTCTTTTCTTTGATGCCTTCATGTATGCAGTTGGTGGAGCTCTGTGGCATACAGATTTCATTGAGACGTAGAATCTGTGTAACAGGTCTGTAATCCAAAATGACAGCCTACTGGAGACTTTCCTTGAAGAGAAATGCTGTGCAGTATCAGAATTCTCCAGAGCCAAGTGACTGACTCAAGCTGACAAGGCAGTTATTTTTAAAGCAGCTCTTGATGAGATTTCAAGCCTAGCCTTCGAAATACAAGAGATGCCCTTGGTCACAAAGAGTGGGTTTCTGTGGTGATTATTTTTCAAGGGTGTCCCCATCGAGCCACACATTGGACTTTCAATTTCCAGTTTCCAAAGTAAAAATGTGGATGTAGGAATATGGATTTTTCCCTCACAACCTTTTGACAGATACCTTGCAAACATGGGTGGTCAACCTGTGGCCCTCGAGATGTTTCTGGACTCCAGCTCCCACCACGCTAGAGCATTGGTCGGGTCTGATGGGAGCTGGAATCCAACAAAATCTGGATAGCCCTTCTGGTAGAGCAGAGTGGGATGGCATTGTTTACATGGCTTCCCAATGCAGAGATCACCTTGATGTTGGAAATCATGCCCAACCCCACTGCCCACTAATGGATGTGGAGAGCCATGGGTTCACCACCCCTGCTGTAAACATTACCTGCTTCTGCCTCTACTCTGCTAAAATCTCTTCCATGAGGTAGCTGTCTTAGTCAGAGCAAAAACAGCAGTGTTGTCACAGCCTTTTTCAGCTGGAGCTCACTGGAACTCGGTTCCGGCACCTCTCAGGTGGCAGCCATTACCATTAAAAGAGAACAAGGAAGGTGTTCATGGGGAATTCCGGCACCTCTTTTTCTAGAAAAATAGCACCAAGCGTTGTGGTACCTTAAAGTAGCCTGTGTTGGCTGGGGCTGATGGGAATTGTAGTCCAACGCTTTTGGAAGGCACCAAGCCTAACAGAAACACGGAGGCATAAGTTTCTGTAGACTGTACTATGAATGCTACTCGCTGTAGTGCCACAAGCTTTTTTCTTTTCCTGCTAAAGTATGCTTCACAGTTCCTGACCTGTTAGAGGTTTTCTTTAAAAAAGAAATGCATCTTTTCAGACAGTAGGTGTCAAAAAATTTATTTCCAGGGAGCCCTTTCTGAAATTACTTTTATGCTGAGGAACTCCTACATATCTGTCATAGAACCCTGTGCACCCTATAATATTCTGAGGCATGTTTTAGAACTACAGCTTTGAATTGCCTTAACCTTTAAACTGCCACACCACACTGCTGAGAAAACTACTAGCATACAATACTATGTAGCCAAATAGCATGTGTGGATCAAAACTTGGCTACCCACTAGATTCTGTGCTCCTCTGAATCCTGTGGTACATTTCTTAGCAGTATATAAATATAACAAAACACATATTTTAAGCACACACACATTTTAAAATGTGCTGATACCTATTTACGATAATGCACATTTTCAGAGGAACGTGTGTTCATATTGTGGATGAATGCAAAAGTGGAGTAGAATGATAGATTTCAAAAATGAGTGTCATGGACTGGAAGCAGACACAATTTACCCATCCTTAATGTCAGCTCCCCGAAACTTGTTCTTGTTTGTTACTATGGCAGACAGCAAATATTCTGCTGAACAGGTAGGGCGGGTGAATTCCTAAATGTCAGGCTGAGCTGAGGAATGCCAACCCATAGCCATATTTGTTCAGCAGAAAGGGCAAGAAGAGATCACTCTTCTTAGGTCCTGCCTGTTGTCACTCCTTTACTTTGTTTTCAGGGGACCTAGTCTCCTTCCCCCTGGCCCTTTCCCCTACCAGCAGACTTGGTGCCATTCTGCCTGACACTTTGTCAGTCTCCGTATGCCTCTGCGGCATCGCATTTCTCCAGCGAGGGAGATGCTTTGCGTGCGTGGAATTAATTAGCACATGCTAATGAGCAATTTGCATGCACCGCTGTGACAGGTAGGCCGCAGCTTTGGGGCTTTCTTGCAAGCAGCGCTGTTAAGAGGTCACACGAGCTCTGCGAAGGCCCGTCGCTGGGGTTGCATGAGCTTGAGCAGCTGCATAGTGATCGGGAAGATGAAAGCCCGGCTGCTTAGCAACGGCTGTGTCTAGGACACCCTGAAGCAAAATAGGCAGAGGAAGACGCAAAAGGGGTATTTTGGAGCAGCAGAAATCGCTCCCTAGGAACGCCTTAGCATCCCAGAGCTGTGCGATAAATTTAAAGGGCGGCGAACGTTTGCTCTTTCTTTGAACTCTCGGCACCTTGCACGTCCTGGGGGGTGGGGACTGAGGCTCCATTTGTAAGGGGGAGATGAGATAGGGGGTGCTCAGCCTTTTCCAAGCTCAAGCACAGATTATATCAGAGATGGGCTCCAGCTCAGGCAGCAGGGCTGTCTTTAGCAGATGTGGTGTTGGGGTGCAAATACCCATCCAGTGCCCCCAAATTACCACAGATAGTATTGGGGTGGCCATACCTGTGCACTGCCAGCCATGGGGGGGGGGCACAACTCTCTTGCACGCTGCTGCAGGAGAGTGATCCCCACAGAGACTTGGGAGTGAAGTTGCGCCCCTCCCAAGCCTCTGCGGGAGGAGAGCACAGCTTCCCTCCCAAGCCTCCTCAGGAGGAGAGCGATCCCTGTAGAGGTTTGGGACGGAAGCTGCGCGCCCGCCAGCCATATGGTTTGCGGGGCACAGCTTCCTTCCTAAGCCTCTGCAGGGATTGCTCTACTCCCAAGGAGGCTTGGGAGGGAAGCTGCATGCCCGCTAGCCTTATGGTTGGCGGGGCGCAGCTGGCGTGTGTGCAGAGAAAGGGGAGGCCGCCGGCAAATCCGCGCAGCTCCGCCACTTGCTGGGGCACCGCTGAGAGGCCGGTGCCCTGGCGCGATGCACCACTAAGCCCTATAGGAAAGATGGCTCTGTCAGGAAGGAAGGCCAAACACTGGGACCAAACATTGTCCCTAGGATGGTGGAATTTCAGTTAACATATGGAACAAGACCCTGCAAGATATTTGGAAGGGAAACGCCCCATTTTCCCTGCAGCCATTTGGGTAATGGCTATTTCTTTTCTCCAGTATTCTTGCTACAGGGGGACATAAGTGGGCAAGCCGGTGTGGTGCAGTGGTTAGAGTGTTGGACTAGGAGCCTGCAGAGCAGGGTTCAAATCCCCACTCAGCCATGAATCTCACTGGGTGTCCTTGGGCCACTCATTGCTTCTCAGCATGGCCTACTCGGCAGAGTTGTTCTGAGGAATAAAGAAGGAGGGACATAACCATCTTGATCTCCTTGGAGAAAAGGTGAAATATATAGTAGTAAGTAGTAGTATTAGTAATAGTAAATAAATACCATGGAGTTGGGTATGAGCTGCCCAAGGGACGAGGCCAGCAGTGGTGGCCATGGAAAGGCCATGGGACATTTTGGGATCAAATCAGAAACTAGGACAGCTTTTGTAAATCCAGGACTGTCTCTGGAAAATAGGGACACTTGGAGAGTCTGGTACCATGGAGAAACAGTTCTCACATCATGGGGAGAGTGTGTGTAAATGAGGCCAGAGCTCTATATTTTCTCTTTAATTCCTTGCTGCGGGAATACACAAGGGCCAAAATTGCCTCAGACATAGAAGCTGTACTATTAACTCACAGTCCCCACTTATTAAGATTAGCCATTGTTGATTTAAATGGGCTCCAAGGGGCTAATAAACTAAATCCCTAACTGATTGATCTTCTGATTCAAGCAGATTAAATCACATTTGTTTAGTTATTAGAAATAGGTGAATGGCATTTGTTTCCAGTGCTTGTCGAAAGTCCTTCAGAGAGGAAGATTTGTCAAGTTTGTATTAATTCAGTTACCAGCTAGCAGTTACTAAGCAAACTGGTGTGTGTAGTAATATGTTGTGAGGTAAAAGCTGGCTGAATTACTCCAAGCCAGTTCCGAATGTCTGTTTGAGATGCAGGAATTCAGATTGACATTGACGCCCAGCTAGACATGCTGAAGGTTCAGTGGGCAGCAGCTGTCAGAGGTTGCTGAATCAAGCCCTGAGCATCATGTTTGTTGTTTGTGATCAGAGTCTGTAAATGCGGCTATTACATTTTCTGCCCAACTCCACCAAGCCAAGGGTAATGTTTTCTCTTGACAGCATTTATTGGTTCCATACATGTAATGTATATTCTGGTTTTAGAAATTAGATAGGTTAACACCATTGACTTGAAAACAACAACAACCCATCAATTCACTCTGGACCTAAACAGATTCACACAGGGTGAATCTGACCATCTCTAGTCTATGTCACTTTCACATGATTTTTAGTATTATGCAGTTCTGCTTCTGCCTTGATCTGAAAAAAGCATCTCAAAATATATATGTATTTCAATACATATTTAAATATGCATTATGTCTCAACATACATATTCAAATGTATATATTCTATGAAAATGTTATTTAATTGCATTCCCCCCACATCATCAAAATTTGTATTTGAATGCATGCTTTGACATGTTTTGAGCTGCCAAGATTTGCACTGAGCAAAAAAACTGATTTCAAATAGCAGTTTTCCACCAGGAGTACAACGGGGAAGGATTAAAACCCACCCCTTCTGCTTGCTGTGATCTTAATAATGATCCCTTCCCCTTCCTCAGTCTGCTATTTGCGGGTTTTTATTTTATTTTAAGTGCACATTAAATGCAAATATTCCTTTAATGGTACTCCTAGAACGTAAGTAGAACCTGCTGGATGAGGGCAATGCCCCATGTAGACCAACATCTTGTCCTCAAAGTGGCCAAGCAGATAGTTTGGTCCATATTATAAGGCAGCTTCCTATTTCTGAAGGATAAGGTTGATTTTATGAATGGAAGGATAATCTTCGAACCACATTTTTCTAAGCCATTAACCAGAATGAAGAGCATTGTCTTGTTTTGGGGAAGCTTTCTCTGAAAGAACTAGATCACCATATATATCTGATTCCCGCCCTGTTGTAAGAATTAATGAGATGATGTTTGTGAAGTATTTAAGCACCCAAATTGTATTCTGTTTAGTGGTTTTGTGGTTGCAACTGCCATTGGATCTGAAAGTACCATGATTTAGGGGCTTCCTGATGTTTAAGAAGAAGAACTCTTCAGTATGTCCCAAGCACTATCATAATTCTACCCAGATCCAGCTGGGTTTTGTGTGCAAGGGTTGAGAACTGCATTTCCCCCAAATATTATAGCGTGTGCACTAGGAAATGCAATATCCCAAAATGGAAGCACAACTCTGCATAACAAAAATGGACAGCAAGTGTGCATTTATTCTTCCAGCAGCTAATCATCTGGGAAGGCCTTTAAGAGCAATCTGAATAAACAATAAAGAGGCTTGCTAACTAGCCCATCGTGAAGCTTTAAATTAATATTAGACTGAATGTTAATAGATGGGGAAAGTCCGTTTTCCGCTTGTATGTCTGAAATGCTGTAAGCCTTGGTTGGAAGCTTAGAAAAATAGAAGCAGATGCTACAGGGGTTCCTTGCCAAAGTCTGCAGTGGACAAAATATGGAGCTCTTTAGCTCATGATCACTTTGTTTGTTTGTTTGTTTATTGTTTGTTTGTTTGCTTGCTTGCTTGGACAGGCTTTGGAAGTCTTGGCAACCCTACTTGAAGAAATTCTTTAAGACCTTTAGGATTTTCCTTGAACTGTTTCCGCCTGCACAAAGCTAATCCACAGCTGGATTCCTTCAACAGCAGCAAGAAGTGATGTTTAATAGCAGAATCCCTGCCCATAGTTGATTTACAGAATGTGACATATTAGATCCCCGCCATATGTAGCTTGAGCCACCATGACTGTAGCTATATCTCTTATTGCTTCTAAGACAATCGGAGAGGGATGGGGGTGTCCCTGTAAAAGCTTTGGCCCATTTGCTTCTTCTGGCAGCATATTCTGCCCAAGCATCACCCAGATATGTAGTAAGATATACTAATTGCATGAGGCTCTTAATATAGTCTTAGGGGTCCCATGTGAGCTGAAACCTTTTTCTTTTTCCTCTTTGGCGATCACTCGTAGCCAAATAAGATCAGAGATTGCTGAATCAGAGATTGGATAAATTTGGAAGACACCGATCTGTTAGACTTAGAAGGCTTCAACAACAGGTTCGGTTGGCATGCCTATTTGTGGCTAAATAAAGAAAAGGTACATAAAGGTTTTTCAAACCACATTATTAGAGGGCCACTATACGAAGTTTGGGAGAAAAATAAAAAAAACTTCTGGAATGGAAAACACCCTGGTGGTTATCCCCAATTGATATTTTAACAACCAAAAAAGCAAATATGGAAGGAAAAAGACTGACATATGAAGACCTACTGATAAGATAAGATCAGAGAGTGGATGGAAATTGAGAACATATGAGGAGTTGAAAGACAAACTAACAGGCTGGCTGCAATTTCACCAAATAAACGCAGTATGGAAGGAAGACAAAAAAACAGGGATAAACGAGAAAAAATCTAAATTCCAGATAGAAATAATTGAAGGTAAATCCAAGTTATTATCTAAAATGTATAACATATTATTAGATTGGGATACTAAGGATGAAGAAATAAAGGAGGACATGACAAAATGGGCAATGGACTTGGGATACAATACAGAATATGGTTGAAATTATGGACTAGTGGAATGAAATTCACGGCATGTGTCTTACTCATAGAAAATTTGGAAAAAATGATGTATAGGTGGTACATCACACCAGCAAAACTAGGGGAAATGTACAAAACAGGAAATAAGGCTTGCTGGAAGTGTAAAATCAAAGAAGGTAACTTCTACCATATGTGGTGGACCTGCGAAATAATGAAGAAGTTCTGGGAACTTATTTATAATGAGTTTTTTAAAAAAATTAAATATACCTTCCCTATAAGACCAGAGGCCTTCTTACTAGGAATAATTGGGGATGAAATCAAAAAAGAAGATAAGACAGTATTCCAATATGCCACAGCTGCCGCTAGAATGTTAATTGCACAAAATTGGAAAAGCCCAAATACCCCAATGATCAGAGATTGGCAAACAAAATTATATGAATATGTTGATTTAGCAAAAATGACACAAAAAATCAGAAACAAAAAAAAATACAAAGTTTATTAGTGACTGGAATAAATTTATGGTATACATTGAAGGAAACTACAGAGACTTAAAAACTATAGCAGGTTTGATATAAGTCTTACGACGCGTAAACCATTAACAATTAATAGCTGCAGAAAAAAGAAAGAATTTTTTATTAAGAAGCCCGAAATCAGGAGGGAAAGAGGTCAATGGGTGTGTAGAGAAAAGGTTTAAATATCTAAAGATATAAAGATTCAAGGAAGAAGACAAAGAACTGTAATGGATGTTATCTTTGTGCTATGTATGGATATTTCTTTTGGATTTGTTGATTTGTTTTTTAAGAGAAACTCAATAAAAAGATTTTTTTTTTTAAAAAAAAAAAAAGATTGGCTTCCATGAACACGGTCTTAACATTGAGTCTGTAAGTGACTGTGGAGGCCAATTCTGGATCCACACATGCTTCCACAGTGGGGACATAGGTTTCTGGGCAGGAGTTGATCACGGTGAGGGTTTGCCAAGCATGCCTTCCTCTTAGCATGTTTCTTCCTTTTGTCCTGAGTTTGAGCGTCTTCAAAACCCATGACACCTTTGATAAAGGCTGTTCTCCAATTGCAGCGCTCGCAGGCCAGTGTTTTCCAGTTGTCGGTGTTTATGCTACTTTTTTTTAGATTTGCCTTGAGAGAGTCTTTAAACCTCTTTTGCTGACCACCAGCATTATGCTTTCCATTTTTAAGTTCGGAATAGAGTAGTTGCTTTGGAAGACGATAATCAGGCATCCGCACAACATGACCAGTGGGGAGCCGCAGGCCTAGGTGGAGGGCAAATGTCTTTCTCCAGGTCTCTATCTGGTCCTTAGAAGTCTCCCCAGGCCACACACCCTCTTCCCCAGCCCCACTTTGCATCCTCCTTGAGCATTTTTGCCTGATAGGGATAGATCCTTGAACTCTGGTAAAGCCATTTCCGAGCTTGGGAGGAGAGGGGGTTGCGGGTTACCCCCTCCCACACAGGCGGGGGCTGGCCTTTTGCCCCTGCGGGATGCAGGGAATCCCCGGGCGTGCCCGCTACCCGGCCCGCCAATCGGCGGGCTGGGGAGGCGTGGCCTAGCCTACTTAAGGCCAGGCACGCCCAGGGACCGCCCTCTTTCCCCTTGCCAGCTGAGCGGCTTTCCCATCCCACCCACCCTTAGGCTTAGCTAGCTATGACCTTGCTATGGACTCCAGTTGGTCGCCGCAAGGGGCCTGGTAGGAATTTTTCCAATTTGGTGCACTGTCAGCCTTGTGTTTTTTTTTGCCTACCTCATAGCAATCGTCACAACTTCTGCGGTATTGGCGGTTAGGCATTGGCAGGGGTTTATTGTTAGGCAAATGAATGGGGGGGAAGGAAGCGCCATCACCTTCCCCCAAGGAAAGGGTAGTCCGGTAGAGGACTCCAAGGGGTGTTGCCTTGTCTGAAACCTAGGGAGGTAAGGGCATCCGGCACGCCCCCGAGCTGTGACACCCGTGGGAACCTAGTTGGCGTACTTCAACAGGACTCCCACGGCTTGTGGATAACCCTTCCCGGTCTCCATGCCGGGTAGTCGATAGGAGCCGATGCCTAAGGCCAATACCTTTCAATTCTGTAATCAAGAAAGTTGTGGCCTTTTTATGCCCATTAACCTTAAATAACGTGTCCAGTGTCTTCATTTCACATGGGGGAGGGGACTTGCCACGCAATGCCTTGTGCTTGACTAGATGGAGAATAGAGAGGGGTTTGTGTGTGTGTGCAGAAGCTAGTATTCTTTACAAAGGTCTACAAAATCTACATTTAATGTTAGGCCCACTTCTGCTTCTGGTCCTGTTCAGCATTGGAATGTGCCCCCCATGGTGGCTGTGTAAGACAGCAAAAGCTTTCTGAGAAATGATTTATCATGAGCTGGGGAGAAAATGATGAAGTTAACTGTTGTGGGGAAAACCAGAAGCTTTTCTTTGTTTATGTATGCTACCATGGCTGCTTGAATGATTTATGCCCAAAGATGGAAGGAAGAAACAATTCAGACAAAGGAAGGTGGGCTATTGAAATTAATGGAACACTCAGAAATGGCAAAACTCGCTGGAAGAATATGAAATCAAGAGGAGAGACTTTTTAAAATACAAGGGGGGGATTTTTGACTATTTGGAGATACATTGCAAACAAATCCAAACATAAGTGGGACTGATATAAACACGAGCATTAAGAGATAATTAAAGGGAAGATAAGGGGAAATTAGTAAATATATTTGAATTGTATATGCAGTAATAAAAATATTTTAAATAAATATCCACAGAAAAGAGGGGAAGGAAGTCGAGAGGAAGGTTAATTTGATTTGCAAAGATTTTGTTTTTCTTGTTAAAATAAGGCTACCAGATTTTTTTCAATGAATCTGGGAACACTTTTCAACTTTAGTAGGAATGATAGGATTTTGTCAGGGAAATGATTTGTAAATCTGGGGACTGTCCCTGGGTAACGGGGATGTCTGATAACCTTTTGTTAAAATGTTTGCGAAAAGTGAAAATGATTTAAAAAGAAAAAAAGAAAAAAGAAAAAAAGGAATGTACCCCTCAAAGGTTTTCCCAGAAGGGACTGTGGTTCTTGGGTTGAAAAAGTCCCCACCCTGCTTTACATAGACCATGGCAAGCATGGGAACAGCCACAGATACAAGGACCATCATGCCCAGGGTACTTTTCTCGGTAGTGGCACCCTCCCTTTGGAATGCCCTCCCACCAGATGTCAAAGAGAACAACAACTACCAGACTTTTAGAAGACATCTGAAGGCAGCCCTGTTTAGGGAAGCTTTTAATGTTTGATGTATTACAGTATTTTAATATTTTTTTGGAAGCTGCCCAGAGTGGCTGGGGAAGCTCAGCCAGATGGGCGGGGTATAAATTATTATTATTATTATTATTATTATTATTATTATTATTATTATTATTATTATTATATCAAGGAGGCATTTTCAGTTCACACACAATGAACTCAGCCTACCGAGTCCTTGTGCCGGTCTAATGTGTTTACCAGTTCCATATCCTTTAAATTCATGACATTGTCATACAAATCTTCCATAACACTTTCTTTATGCCATAGTGTCTACGGCAATTTGTTGTTCTTATGATGGATTTAAAGCTCTGGTGCCACCTAAGAAGTAGAAATATTGCATTTTGGAGACGGAAAACCAAATTTATGCAACCATAAAGTGACAAGTCAATTTGCCCTTAAATTAATTTAGGGTGATTTTTTGGGGTACAAAACCTGATATGAAGTATTCTTGTCTTTTTAAAAGATGCCTTAATATTTATGTAGCCATTCATGTGGGATTAATATTGGCAAAGTTACTCTAAACAAAGTGAATATTATTTCATTTTCTCAGCGACTGAAATCAGTCATCGTTGGAATGTATAGCAGATATGCATTTTAAAATCCCTCTAAATTAATTGTAAATTATCTTTCAACAGTTAAGGGTTTATGAATCTACATATTGAAATCTATACTAAGAATGTCATAGCACATTAATCAGCTGTTTACATATTTTTCTTATTGTTGCAATGAAAATATCCTTCTCTCAACAAACCACTGTTAGCTGATATATATACAAACCAAAAGATGCACATTGATTAGATTGTGATGATTTATAACTCTCCTTTATTAACCTCAGCTCTCCAACAAGAATGGATGGACTTGTATTGATGAGGTACTTTGAATAATCAATACAATAAGTTCAAAGTTTGATTCCAGTATTCTCCACTGTGGGGTTTCCGAGGTCCTGGCAACATGCTTGGCAAATGTGCATAGAATTGAAGGCATATTACTCACTCTCCAACATTTCTCCAATGAAAGTAGGGACAGCCATTTCCCACCCTGGTTGGCTTCCAAAATATATAAACACATAATAAATCATTAAACATTAAAACATATAGGGTTGCCTTCAGATATCTTCTAAAGCTTGTATAGTTACTTATCTCCTTGTCTCAGGGGTCGCATAACTCCATACCCTCCAATATTTCTCCTATGAGAATAGGGACATCCCACCATAAGCCCCAACATTTCTCTGATGAAAATAGGGACATCCTAAGGAAAAAGGGACGCGGGTGGTGCTGTGGTCTAAACCACAGAGCCTAGGGCTTGCCGATCAGAAGGTCAGCGATTCGAATTCCCTCAACGGGGTGAGCTCCCGTTGCTCGGTCCCAGCTTCTGCCAACCTAGCAGTTCAAAAGCACATCAAAGTGCAAGTAGATAAATAGGTAATAGGGAAGGTAAATGGCATTTCCGTGTGCTGCTCTGGTTCACCAGAAGCGGCTTAGTCATGCTGGCCACATGACCCGGAAGCTGTACGCTAGCTCCCTCGGCCACTAAAGCGAGAGGAGCGCCACAACCCCAGAGTCGTCTGCGACTGGACATAATGGTCAGGGGTCCCTTTACCTTTACCTAAGGAAAAGTACGACATTCCAGGATCAAATCAGAAACCGATGGCTTCTGTAAATCTGGGACTGTCCCTGCAAAATAGGAACACTTGGAGGGCATGATTAGGTTATCACTAATCTCCATTTCCCGGGGACAGTCCCAGGATTTACAAATCAGTCCCCATACAAAAGCCATTGAAGTTGAAAAGTGTCCTCGGATTCATTGAAAACAATCTGGTAACCTTAGGGTATGATATTATTTGGCAATGTAAAAAGATAGCTGGGCCAACTACCAAATGGTTTTAAGTGTTCATTCTTGTAGGCATAAGCAAGGAGGCCTTAGGAAGAGGAAAAGGGAGGAGGAGGAGGAGGAGGAGGAAAGAGAGTGGGGGATTCTTCAGCATTTCATCTGGAAACTGGTAAATAATCAAACAATATAGTAATCCCTCCCTCTCTGTTCTCATTCAGGGAGCAATTTGTCATCTCAATTTTCTCTTGATGGATGTTTTCCCTTGACCTGAGGTGAAACTATCTTTGGCACGGACATGAAACACACATTTGTCTCTTATTAAAGGAAAACCCAGATGAGTGCTCCATTCTCAAAGAAGGGATTTGTATTGAATGGCTCTATAACAAGTTGGATCCTTAATCTGTGCTGCTCAGAACACTTCTTCCCATTCAAGAGATTAGTTCATTGAAAAACTCTGCATTAGACTGAGGATGGATCAGGCTTCTAGGGGGTGAAGTGGTCTTCAGTTTCTGATGCCACACTTGTTGGATGTAATCTCCCTTGAGGTTGCATGAGTTGTGGTGGTGTAAATGAGAAAATGCTGTAAGGGAATAGTGAGGACTATGGCTAAAATCATTTATTTTAGATTGGACCAGATTCTTTTTTATTTCATTTTTTAAAGCTTTCTTATTCAGTTAAAATAACAGCCCAGTAAGAAATATGAAATAAAATAAAATAACAAAAAGAGGGGGGGAAACTGTACCCCAAACCCCTGGGTTTACATCTGTTCTCAAGAGACTATGTAATAAATTAGAAATTATAACAAAAACTGACCTGATACAAAGAGAATGCAAAACAAATGTTATGAATTCCACGTAAAGTCATGTTTCATCAGGACTTGCTATGCCGTGATTGACTTGCCATATAAATAACAAATGGCTGCCAAAGGAGGCAAAATCCATAGGTTTAACTTCACTCTGAGAGACCCCTAATTTATGAGTCAGTTTTTCAGAAATAAAGATGAACATCACTTTTTTAAACCAAATGTTTGAAGAAAAACCTCTTCCAGTCGTGTGTATGGTCAAACAAGCAGCTACTAGCAGAAAAAAGCGGTTTACATAAATCAACCTACCAAAATTGATCAAAGACACAGTTTGGGGTTTGAAGGCACTGATGTGCCTTATGATTTCAGAAATTTCTTTCACCTTTTTCCAAAATTTGTATACATGTTTACATGTGCCAATAGATTCCTTTCTCGTTCTGTTCCCTTCAACGCACACAGTAACCAACCCTTTGGACTATAGTCAAAATCCATTGATGAAGTATTTTTATGGAGTTTTCTTAGATATTTGCAGAGATGGATCTAAAGAGGTGGATTCCCCCCCCCCCCACTGCACATTATCCAGTATAATTGGACCAGATTCTGATGTTCTTGGGGTCTGGCCCACCTGTATTCTGGGGAGGCAAACTGTAACTAGGAAGAGGCAATTTCTGGTCCAATATATTTTCATATGTTTTTACCAATATTTCCTTTATGTTTCTACTGGGTGTTGCCTTTTTGGCATTGACCTCATGACAGGGCCTAGTTAGTGGTGGCTCCTTGTTTGTGGCATGTCCTCTATGGTGAGGTGCATTAATCTCTGTCATTGTTGACTTTCAGCAGAAGTGTAAACACATTCCTCTTTACCCTGTTCCTAGCAACTCTGAAAACACTGACTGATATGATGTGATTATTTCTAGATGTTTTTAGAAAGTTTTTAACTCTTTTTAATGCTATTGATATGTTTGCCAACCTAGGCTCACTTGGGTGGCAGAATGTAAAGCGAATACAATAAATAAACCTGTGTGTGTGTGCATTGTATTTAAATATATATACCAACATGCATTTAATAGCATATTTTGTCATGTTCAAATGGTGTGACATTTGCATAAATTGGTGGATAGCAACTTTTTAACCTGCAGATTGGTCTAAGAGATACAGCTCAGGTCATTTCATGTAAGAATCTGTAAATGTCAAATTTAGTGTCCATTTCACCCCTTTCTTAGAGTTTGCTGCTCCTTAATGTGCTTAAACCTTAAATTCACCCACAAACACAGTGCCTATTTCTTGGGAGATAAAGGCGGAGTTTTTCCACTATGTTTTATTTATAATAACAGTGAAAGCTATTTTGCTTCCCAACTGAAACTATAGCAACAGATTTCCTCAGCTGATCAAGATTCTGGAAAAACAATCAGGTTATACAAGGCTGCGTACATTGCCAGGTTCAACAAAATAGAAAGGTTTGTTCAGAGGATAGCATAGCTACCTAATCTATTGGTGATGAGTTGCCTTAACTTCCTATCGAGAAATTACTGTATCTTTGGGGTGGTTTGCACAACAACCATGTTTATTTCCCTTGCCTGTAGCATCAAGTTGCAAACTTGCTTGTGTGAATCAGACATCATAAATTTATTGCTAGAGGTTAATGACATGGTCAGGATTCCGGTATGTAGCAGTAAAGTCTGGAACCAGGAAACATGTGTCAAGTGGATGCCATGGTAACTGCCTCCCCTGCTGCTGCCCAGACCACATTGTTGCTATATCAGAACATCATCAATTACTGCTGCAGCACAGAATCCTGAAAACTATACCATATATATCTACAGTGGTACCTCTGGTTGCGAACGGGATCCGTTCCGGAGGCCCGTTTGCAACATGAGCAGAACGCAACCCACATCTGTGCGTCTGCATGTGCGCGGGTCGTGATTCGCCAATTCTGTGCATGCGCGTGACATCATTTTGTACTTCTGCGCATGCGCGACCGGCGAAACACGGAAGTAACCCTTTCCGGTACTTCCGGGTCGCCACGGACCGCAACCTGAAAATGCACAACCTGAAGCAAACGTAACATGAAGTATGATTGTATATGACTTTGATTTTCTCAAACATTTACAACCAAACATTTTAGGTATGAAAAGGGGATACTGGGGGAAATCCAAATGTTCTCTGGGATCCTCCTAAATACCTTTTTTTAAAATAAAATGTATATATTGCTCAATATTGTTTTCAAAAAATAATCTCAATGGTTTACATAAAATATAACCAAGATTGGGTGGTGGTGGTGGTGGGGAAAGCAATACAAATTCATATAAAATTGCAAAACCAGAAACCCAAAAAAGCTTTTAAGAAGCTAAATAAAAGCAGAATAGATTTTGAAAGCTAAATGAAAACAGCATCTGTTCAGAGCAATTTTCCTTTTGTTCTGCTGGGCCTACATCCCCCCCCCCCAAGTTGATCCTTTCCCCTATCAATTAGTAACTGTTGCTCCAAATTAATTTTGTTTTCAGTTATCTATCTATTATTTTATTTATTAAACTTATATACCACCCAAGACCACAGGGTGCTTCACAACATAAAAATACAAAATGGTAACACAGAATACACAATAAAAGAAAAACAAACCAATAGCCCAGTGATTTCAAATTAGCTAAATACTGTGGACCCCTGTTTTTCAAAAGCCAAGCCATGGACCCCTTAACTTTTGAAAAATTTGATCGCTCTATGGTAGTTTTTAATTATGTTCATGGTGCCATGGAAACCCTGGGTGGATTAATGTGGCCTGCAGACCACCAGTTGGGAGCCATTGCAATAACCGTTCTCCCACAAACATGCTTAAAAGGTCATAGATTGTTTAATCAGCCAAAGGCCTGGTTATAGAGAAACACTTTCACCTGGTGCCTAATGATATTTTGTAGCTTAATCTGGATACATGATGTCACATCACTTGTTCCTAGTAAATAGACCAATTTATGGGGGACTGGTTGGGATGGTACCATAATAGCAGCTTCCAAATGGTGCTGAAAAGATGCTCACCTCGTGAGTGTTGTGACCCAAATTTCAAGGGGCGGAATGGAAATCTTGAATTCATGTGTTTGCACAGCCACATAATGACCACTTCCTCTACTTTGTTGAGTCCCCAAAAAGATGCAAGAAAGTAGTGTGTGAGTGGTTTAGCGAAGCACATCTTCTATGCTCAGTCTCAGTTTAAAGCATACTTGAAACAGAATACCTTTCTTTTTTTCTATAATTTTTATTAAATTTTCTGTTTTACATATTAGAATATTCATTTAAACAACCTTAAAATATCAACGACTTCCCTTCTTCTCTTTCCATAGTTCATTTTGCATAACATAAATCCCTGCATATTTTATATAAACTAAAACATTCAGTATTCCATTATAACATCATCAAAACTTATTTACATTGTTGAATTTATCTTAATGCTGCCCACGTTTTCAAATGTACACAATTTCCCCGCATATATTCAATAAACATTTTTCTTTAAACGTATGTTCGTCTTGTTCTTTTATTTTATATGATGCAGTAGGTCCGCCAGCTGTGAATATTCAATCAATTTAAGTTGCCATTCTTTTTTAGTTGGGACTTCGCTCGTTTTCCATTTTGAGGGGATAATTCAGAAACAGAATACTTTTCAATGGGGGAATAAGATATAGTTTAGGTGACTTACAGTGTTGCCCCGCAAGACAAATGCCTCGCAAGACGAAAAACCTGCTAGACGAAAGGGTTTTCCATTTTTCGATGCGCTTCGCAAGACGAATTTCCCTATGGGCTTGCTTCGCAAGACGAAAACATCTTGCAAGTCTTGCGATTTTTTTTGCTTCCCCCCCTTTTCTAAGCCGCTAAGCCACTAAGCCTTTAATAGCCGCTAAACCGCTAATAGCGCTAATCCCCTAAGCCGCTAATAGGGTTGCTTCACAAGACGAAAAAACTGCTAGATGAAGAGACTCGCGGAATGGATTATTTTCGTCTTGCGAGGCACCACTGTATATGCATTTTTGAATCCTCAGTTATTGTTTTTATTGAAACATGGTAGGGGCTCAGTACATTCAGCTAGACCAGGCCTCCCCAACCTTCGGCCCTCCAGATGTTTTGGACTACAGTTCCCATCATCCCTGACCACTAGTCCTGTTAGCATGGGATCATGGGAGTTGTAGGCCAAAACATCTGGAGGGCCACAGGTTGGGGATGCCTGAGCTTAGACCATTCATGGTCACTTTGAGGGGAATTTCAAAACATTCTTGTTCGGAGATGGCATAGAAATTCTCCTGTTTCTGTTACCTCCGCTGTGTGGCTCAATACCCTGTCTTACTTTTGGAGCTGTCAGGTTTTCAGAAATGTCAAATTATATGGGGAGCTGTCCAACAAGCTGTCACAAGGGAGAACTGAGAAACAGATGTTGTTCTGCAGTGTTTGGGCACCGACTGAGCAACTTCATACTAGGTGCTGCTGCCTCACTCCTTCCTGGCCTTCCATCAGTGTCATGATCTGGAACGCACATGTGGTAATGCTCAAGGAAAGTTGATCTGGAACCCCCTCTGTTCTAAGCCTGGCAAGGAAACAGAGGTCAGAACTGTTTCAGGCAGTAAGTAGGGATGGGTTGAGTTACATAGCTAATTCTGAATCACTACATTGGGACAGTTACAGATAGGTAGCCGTGTTGGTCTGCCATAGTCAAAATAAAAAAATTCCTTCCAGTAGCACCTTAAAGACCAACTAAGTTAGTTCTTGGTATGAGCTTTCGTGTGCATGCACACTTCTTCAGATACACTGAAACAGAAGTTGCCAGATCCTTCTATATAGTGAGAAGGTGGGGAGGGGTATTACTCAGAAGGGTGGTGGGAATGGGTGATTGGCAGATAGCTGAGATGAGCCTGTTGACGACTCTTAACGACTGCAATAGGTCTTACAGGAAAAGGCAAGGGGTGAGAAGGTGAGAAATGGCTTAGTCAAGTATAATGAGATAAGAATCCAATGTCTTTGTTCAAACCAGGTCTCTCCATGGTTTTAAGTTTGGTAATGAGTTGCAATACATTGGGACAGTGTCTCACTGGAGCTCAGTGTTGTGTGTAGGGGTGTGGGGTTTTTTTTAATGCACAAAAAGGCCACTTACAAATTTTATGCACCTTGTGGGTACTTTGTATGCAAAAGACACGTTTTTAAAACACAACATGCACTTTTCAAGGCCTTTTAAGGTATTCATCTATAAAGTGCACATTTTGTGTGCACATATTTTACATAGAATACGTATTTGTGTACAGTGGTACCTCGGGTTAAGAACTTAATTTGTTCTAGAGGTCCGTTCTTAACCTGAAACTGTTCTTAACCTGATGTACCACTTTAGCTAATGGGGCCTCCTGCTGCTGCTGCACAATTTCTGTTCTCATCCTGAAGCAAAGTTCTTAACCCAAGGTACTATTTCTGGGTTAGCGGAGTCTGGAACCTGAAGCGTCTGTAACCCAAGGTACCACTGTATACCCTTTTCCTGCGTCAATATTGTACCACAAAATTCAGAGACGTTTGCATCCAAGAAAGCTCAAGAAAATTGCATTGGGTTGATCAGCTGCAAAAAAAAGGGACCCAAAATAATTCCTCCCCTGTCCCTGTCAGAAAGGTGCAGGATCATGGCAGAAATGCAGAGTGTAGTGGGAATTTGTGAATTCCTTGGATATTTTTAGGGAAGTGATGGTTGTCATTTTTAAGATTCGTGGGTGTAAATTTTTGTCTCCATGGGAACGGTTGGTTTATTTTTACAAAATTGTTTGCATGTGGACTGTGCTATTGTGATGGTTCACCAGGGGAAACATTTCTGCTTGCCCAAGAGAACAATTTCCCCTCTTCTCCCCATATGTCCTTTTCTGGGGGGGGGGGGTGTCTCCTGACCCACAGTGGGTGCAGAGAAAGAGGAGGGGGAGATCCCTCTTGAGCTAGTGAGATTCCTTGTGCTGAATCTAGCCCTCCCTACAGTGCTATCTCCTACAACAGGACCCAATAGATCTGATTTGTTTTGTTCTGGTTTGCTTTTAATTAATTCAATACATTACAATGAAAAGCAAATTCCACTCACAATTTCATGTATTTTTAATGGCAAGTGTTCAAAGCGAAATTAATTCACTTTTTTTTCTTCCGTCTGTCTGTTTGCCCTTCTTGCTCAAATAAAGTACAGGAGATGAAAGGGAACAACGATTCTACCTTTTCTCTTTCTAGAAAGCTAATTGATGTGTCTCCCCGACATTTCCTTGCTAACAAATAGCAATTAAAATACTATGGCATTAGATTGATTTTGACTCTTAAGTTAGCGTTCTTTTCCAGCAAAGCTGCGAATTGCTGAATGAGACCTAGAGAAAACTCAGTTGTACTGTTAAGTTCAGCAGGAGCTATCCAGCTTCCAGGTAGCTTAGAATAAGTTCAGCAGGACAGTGGTACCTCTGGTTACGTACTTAATTTGTTCTGGAGGTCCGTTCTTAACCTGAAACTGTTCTTAACCTGAAGCACCACTTTAGCTAATGAGGCCTCCTGCTGCTGCTGCGGCATGATTTCTGTTCTCATCCTGAAGCAAAGTTCTTAATGTGAGGTACTATTTCTGGGTTAGCAGAGTCTGTAACCTGAAGCATCTGTAACCTGAAGCGCCTGTAACCTGAGGTACCACTGTACAGTGGTACCTCGGTTTAAGAACAGTCCAGTTTAAGAACAATTTGGTTTACAAACTCCGCAAAAACAGAAATAATGTCCCGGTTTGAGAACTTTACCTCGGTCTAAGAACGGAATCCAAATGGTGGAAGGGCACTGGTGGCGGGAGGCCTCATTAGGGAAAGCATGCCTCAGTTTAAGAACGGTTTCGGTTTAAGAACGGACTTCCAGAACGGATCAAGTTCGTAAACTGAGGTACCACTGTACAGGACCATCAACTGCTTCCAGGAAAAATGCCCAGGAGTGACTGAAGTTGCTTTTAAAAGAATCTGTGCTTAACTCACCGTGGTTTGTAAGTTAGCAAGAATTTGTTTGATCGGTCTTTTGATAATAAACCATGGACCTCTGGTGGACTCGAAGTCCTAGTTTAAGAGCCGCTCCACTCACATTTGTATCGAAAGATGAATATGAACATATGAAGCTGCCTTGTACAAGATATGAACATTGGTCTTTCTAACCTGTTCTTTGAATAGCAGTGGATCTCTAGATACAAAACAGTCCTGATATCCACTTCTGCATGCAAAGGATGTGCTCTACCAGTCGGTGTGACTAGTGATTGGTGTCCCTTGTTTGTTTGTTTTTAAATTGGATTGGTGTTATGTACTGAGTTGAATAGGATCCAAATACAGCAGTCTGATTGGTCCTAGAACAATAGGATTCAGAATGCAGCAATCTGATTGGTCCTAGAACAATGCAGCAGTATGATTGGTCCACAGGAGCCACCCAATCCAGCTCCAGGTGGAAGTGAATTCGTAACCTGATTAGCCTACAGGAGAATCCCAGAATTAGCCAATCACGTGGGGCCCATTGTGTAAATAATGTATATAAAGCAGATATTTTGGGGGAACTTTCATTCCTCACTACTATGAGCTGAATAAAGAGCATGAAATCTACACTCAACTCCGAGTATATTTCAATTGGCAAGCTAAGGAATTTTCACGAAAAATCAGATAATCGTCTGGTTTATTTCAAGCCCAAATCTAAGCCCAATCAGACCTTGTTGTACCCAATGGAGTGTGCAACATGACCCATTTCCTCCCCTCCTTGCTTGCCTCTGAGTTCATCCCCCTTCTTCCTACCCTCCCATCCTTCAGCAGGTCTTTTACCATGAATACTCGAAAAGCTGATGTTACCTGTGCTCCTGATGTCCATCTGGTTTTGTGTTTCCACACAATAGTCTTGGCTTAGAAGTCTCCATTTTATCTGGAAATATTAAGGCAAGGTGCAGCAAGTTAAGATAGGATGCAGTTTTGGCTGACAGCTTCTGTTGAGACAGAAAAAGGCTGTGTCCCACCCACTAAACCAGGGGTCAACAAACTTTTTCAGCAGGGGGCCAGTCCACTGTCCCTCAGACCTTGTGGGAGGCTGGACTATATTTTGCGGGTGGTGGTGGTGAATGAATTCCTATGCCCCACAAATAACCCAGAGATGCATTTTAAATAAAAGGACACATTCTACTCATGTAAAAACACCAGGCAGGCCCCACAAATAACCCAGAGATGCATTTTAAATGAAAGGACACATTCTACTCATGTAAAAACACGCTGATTCCTGGACCATCCGCGAGCCGGATTTAGAAGGCGATTGGGCCGGATCCGGCCCCTGGGCCTTAATTTGCCTACCCATGCACTAAACATTGCCTTGGTACCTCTTGGACTTGCTAATGCTTAATCTTCTCTGTTTCCTAATTCAGTAAAGGCAACTCTGTATCACCAATTATTTGGCTATTGAAAGACTTGGGACCAGGATTGATATCTGAAGTAGTACTGTAACACACCCAGCTATAACCCAGACTCTCTCCTTTTGTTATGACGGGTGAAAACTTTCATTTTGGGGTGGAAAAAGTTCTGATCTTGCCTGTCTCCTAAGTACCTTGAAAGAGCACTCAAATGCCTAGATTAATTCATGCATGTGTGCTTCTATTATTACTCATATTATTTATTGAATTTACATACCGCCCTATGCCCAGGGGTCTCAGGGCAGTTCACAAAATAAAATCAAGATATAAAATACCTAATAAAAACAAAAAACAAAAACAAAAACAACCCAATAGCCCCCCCCCCCCACAAAAAAACAAATTTTAAAAGGGCATAATGTCAATGAGATCAATCAAAGGCCTGGCTAAAAAGGAATGTTTTTGCCTGGCACCTAAAGGTGCATAATGAAGGTGCCCGGCAAAGGGGAGAGCATTCCACAGAACTGCCACTGCAGAGAAGGCCTATTCTCGTGTTGCCGCCCTCCAGACCTCTCAAGGAGGGGGCACACGGAGGGCCTCAGAAGATGATCCCAAGGTCCGGGTAGGTTCATATGGGAAGAGGCAGTCCTTGAGGTATTGCGGTCCTGAGCCATTTAAGGCTTTATAGGTCAAAACCAGCACTTCTATGCATTTTAGCTAATGCACTAGGTTTCCTTGGTGGTGGTGGTGGTGGGGGAGCTCTACCGGACAAAATAAAGCCAGTGACCCAGTGAAGAAAAGTTCCCCTTGTCATTTCAGCTAATCTTTTCCTTCCCCCATTGTTCATATTCTGGAATGGCTTATTCCCCAAACACAAGTAGATTTTGAATATACACTGAGAGAGGAAGTGTGATACTACTCAGTATTCCTGGCACCTGGCTTGCAGTTTTGAGTGTGACTGTTTTCAGAGCAGCAGTAAGGTAAATGAATTAGGGGAGAGTGGTTGAAAGACTGGATTCTGGAGGAAAGGGATTAGGGGCCAAGCAGGTAGATGTGTGGCGTTGAGTTTTTCAGGAGTTTGGAAAAGTATAAGAGGCACACACACACACACACACACACACACACACACACCACTCCAATGTATTTAAGGCTAGCCTTATGAGTCACTGAGGTTTGCATTTTGAAGCAAGGAATATGAAAATTCTATGTATGATCTCCCCCACTATGAAAGAAGTAAGAATTCTCATGACGGGAGAATGAAGCATCTGATTCCTCCAGTGATGAAATAAAGAGACTCTTTCTTCTTTGCTGGAAAACATAATTTTAGAAGGAAAATGTATCTGGAAAAATAAATGGATTGGTTGTCATGAAAGACCACGGTATCGTTTGCAAAGTGAAAAGTGTATCCACCTGAAAACGGATACAGAAAAATATTTGTCATTGCTTGCCGCTGTCATAAATAGTTTTGTCAGCACAGGAAAGGGAACTGGTGACAGTATTTGAGTGTGTTACATATTTTAAATAATACATGGGTTATATGCTGAGATAGGCAGCATTTTCATCTGCATTTATTTGAATCAAACATGCACAAGTTGTCATGCACAAGCTGATGGAGCTACTGTAGGTAACATGAAAATAAGAGACAAGCTATACCATGTAGAGGCAATGGCCGAAAGAAATAGGGTACCTCCAGTCTATCAGTATTTTGAGTCCCAAGGTACTGGGTCGTGTCAGTGCTGTAATTCAGATGCATAGCAAAGCTTTAGGTTTACGTTATTAAACTGGATCAAGGAATGCTATCACCCTCTTGCAACAGATCCCCCCTTTTTAAAAATTTTGCATGTTGGAAAATGATGGAGAAATTGCATTGAAACGAAGGCATGTGAATACCCTGTAAGCAAATCAGGATGGATGCTCTGTAAATAACCACCTTGCAAGCAAATCAGAATGAATGATAAATAAACAAACCAGTCACCTGGGGAAGTCCAATCTGATATCTCTTAAAATACAGTGTTGGTATGTTAGGTGGAATCTACACATATATAGATAAAAAAAAATTGTGAAAATGTTTTTTTAAAAAAAGGTTTTGGACAATATATTGAATCTGCCATAGCTCACCGTTGTCATCTAGTGTCACATTTATACTCACATTTGTTGTGTTGTCAGCGTACTCAAAGAAGCAAAGATCACCAGTGTCAAAGCTATGATACTTCAACATCAACTTCGTTGGACTGGTCATGTTGTGCAGATGCCTGATTATCGTCTTCCAAAGCAACTACTCTATTCCCAACTTAAGAATGGAAAGCAGAATGCTGGTGGATAACGAAAGAGGTTTAAAGACTCCCTCAAGGCAAATCTATAAAAATCGAGCTAAGAGGAAGGCATGCTTGGCAAACCCTCACTGTGATCAACTCCCACCCAGAAACATTTGTTTCCACTGTGAAAGGATGTGTGGATCCAGAATTGGCTTCCACAATCACCTACGGACACACTGTTAATACCATATTCATTGAAGAAAATCTTACTCGGCTACAAGTGATCTACAAAGAAGAAGAAAAGAAGTTAGAGGCATGGAGCAACTTGACCTAACTGAGCCAAGCATCTATAAAGCAACTGCAAACTTCGTAGCTGCGGCATTCCAAGTCTCTATTGCTGTTTTCCAGTGTGGAAATGTAATAGCAGGATGGCCCTCTTTGCTACACCATGTCCAAGAACAGTTTTGAAGGATTTAAAATACACAGTGTTGCTGGCAATATAGAGTAGGTACTGCTTCTTCAAAGTTTTAGCTGAGGAGGACTGTGGAAAACAATGCCTCACATAACACTTGCAGGCAGCTTGTGAACAAAAGCAATTTATGAACAATGAACTTGCTTATCTTTTATTAGTATCCTGTAACAGCACTGACTAAGCCAAAATAAAAAGGCTACGTGGGTTTGAAGCCTTATGATAAATTTGGCAATTATTCAGGCCCCTTGCTGTTAGCGTTGGATTTTGAAGATGAGTTTTTGTTCTTTCCTTTGCATGCATTAAGATACTTGAAATGAGAAGGCTTGAATTGGTATGCAAACCAAGCCCCCCCCCCCCCCCAGCTGGAAGCTCCTCTCTGAATGCTGGATTATGTAAGAGTTGTTCACCTAGATCCATCCTGTAAGAATCTTGCAATCACAGATAGTCATAGTGGATCTTTGTTGATAATTAATTAATTCCTAGGACTTCTGTGTACAAGCATTTCACAGAGTAAGTGAACTTTTCATCATGCAATTGATTGCTGCCTTGGCCGCTTGATTGATCAGTGGGTGGCCGGAAAAATGGAGACATCCATCTCGAATCATTCCTAGCAATCTTGCTAGAGTTATAGAAACAATAATATCCCGTGGGTCGTCACTTTATCCCTCAGTTATCCTGGGTAAGAGCATTAACTGTATCTTCCCAGAACGTATACAGCCTTGCCTTATTTTAACCCAGCAGCAGTTAAGCGATACTAATGCTTATTGACTGAAAGCCATGATACTGAGCAGAGGTACGCTTCCGAAAATGATTAATCCGGTGCTGTTTCCTGTGTTTTTCCTATCACATTTAGTGCCTAAAATGCACTTTTAGCATCACTCTGGGCTACTAGGATCCGGGTGGCTGTTGTTCCATACATTAAAAGTCTTTTCTGATCCTTTGGGATGTCGTTACCTGTAATTCCTAATAAAAACGCTTCTGGTTTTTAAACAAAAGTTATTTTAAACATTTCATTTCATTATACAGTGGTACCTCAGGTTACATATGCTTCAGGTTACAACGCTTCAGGTTACACACTCCGCTAACCCAGAAATAGTGCTTCAGGTTAAGAACTTTGCTTCAGGATAAGAACAGAAATTGGGGTCCAGCATCGCGGCGGCAGCAGGAGGCCCCATTAGCTAAAGTGGTGCTTCAGGTTAAGAACAGTTTCAGGTTAAGAACGGACCTCTGGAACGAATTAAGTACTTAACCCGAGGTACCACTGTATATCATCTCCCAGAAAGCTTTTACCACCTTACAAGTCCACCACATGTGGTAAAAGGTACCTGAAACTATATCTTCTCATCAAGATTAAGAAGCGAGGTAGGATTTTTTTAAAAAAAAGTACATAAAATTTCAACAAAATATTCAGATACTTCCATTCCTAGTGGTGGCAACCCTTCCTAATGAACTTGTGGCCAAGGTACAGTGGTACCCCGCAAGACGAATGCCTCGCAAGACAGAAAACCCGCAAGACGAAAGGGTTTTCTGTTTTGGAGGCGCTTCGCAAGACGAATTTCCCTATGGGCTTGCATCGCAAGACGAAAGCCCATAGGGAAATGCTGGCGGTCGGGAGCAAAGACTTTCGCCCACAGCCGGCCTTCAGAAGAGGACCTCTTCTGAAGGCCGGCGGGGGGCAAAAGTCTTTGCTCCCCCCCGCCTGCCTTCCCCCCCGCCTGCCCCGGGCGATCTTAAAATGCTGGCGGGCGGGAGCGAAGCGTTCGCTGTCGACCCCCAGCATTTTAAAATCTCCAAGGGACAGCAGAGAAGTCTCTGTCCCGGGGAGATTTTAAAATGCTGGGGGTCGGGAGCGAAGCGCTGCCGACCCCCAGCATTTTAAAATCTCCCCGTGTCCCGGGAAGGTTTTAAAATGCTGGGGGTCGGGAGCGAAGCGCTGCCAACCCCCAGCATTTTAAAATCTCCCCGTGTCCCGGGAAGGTTTTAAAATGCTGGGGGTCGGGAGCGAAGCGCTGCCGACCCCCAGCATTTTAAAACGCTGTTCCGAAGGGGGGGCGGGGACACCTGCCCCAGCCGCCCCACTTCGGAAAGCTGTTCCGAAGCGGGGAGGGGGGGCGGGGACACCTGCCCCAGCCGCCCCACTTCGGAAAGCTGTTCCGAAGCGGGGAGGGGGGGCGGGGACACCTGCCCCAGCCGCCCCACTTTGGAACGCTGTTCCGAAGCGGGGAGGGGGGCGGGGACACCTGCCCCAGCCGCCCCACTTTGGAACGCTGTTCCAAAGCGGGGCGGGGGCGGGAACACCTTCTGAAGGCGGGCAGGGGGCGAAAGTCTTTGTCCCCCCTGCCTGCCTTCCCAGGGGCTTTTAAATCGCCCCGGACAGCGGAGAAGTCCTCCGCTGTCCGGGGCGATTTTAAAATGCCTCCCGCCAGCATTTTAAGATCGCCCCGGACAGCGGAGAAGTCCTCCGCTGTCCCAGGGTTTTTTAAAATGCTGGGGATGGGAAGAAAAGCCCTTGTCCCCCCCCCCAGCCTTCAGAAGAGGTCCGGGGACAGACTGTCCCCGGACCTGGTCTGAAGGCGGTTTCCCTAGGAACGCATTAATTGATTTTCAATGCATTCCTATGGGAAACCGTGCATCGCAAGACGAAAAAACCGCAAGACGAAGAGACTTGCCGAACGAATTAATTTCGTCTTGCGAGGCACCACTGTACTTGAATCCCCCCCCCCCCGTGAAAATGCTATGAAATTAAAGCCAGAGAGTTCCATATTTTCCTTGTTTAAAAGAGGGCAGGGGAAGCTTTGAGTTCTACAGCAAAGGAAATGTAATGTTCTTATTATCACTATTCATAAATAAAATTCTATGTGAAATGAATACACCCCTTTTTTTTTGCTTCCTTATATAAAACCCCCTCTGTGCTTAACCCAGTTCTGTCTCACTATAAAGTATCTGAGTGCTTTATAAGAGCACAAGCAATTTTTTTAAAATATAACTTTTTTATAGCTTGTATGTTAGATGCTCTCTTTTGATCTCCTGTGCCTATACCACAGTGCCAATAATTTAAATATAACTTTAAACTTTTAAGAATGTATTCCCATATATCATTGCCAACTTATCCCAATGAATAAAATACTGTTTGTCAGCAGGGCCCTGCATACTCGAACTCAGAATGCAAGAAAGAAACGTGTTAAGAGGAAGGCACCCTTGGCAAATCCACACCGTGATCAACTCCTCCCCAGGAACCAATGTCCCCACTGTGGAAGGATGTGTGGGTCCAGAATTGGCCTCCACAGTCATTTACGGACTCACTGTTAACACTGTGTTTATGGAAGACAATCTTACTCGGCTACGAGTGATCGCCAAAGAAGAAAACAGAAGCATACTCAGGAGAGAACAATGGGATGTGCTAAACATTCTAACCCGATGCTTGTAAAAATATACAGGAGCAATAGGTTTTCTAAGCACCCAGCTTCCTCCAAAACTCAAATGCTAAAGAAATAAAGTTATTTGGAGTGGAACAGAATTGCACATGAAAAGAGCTCATACGGCTAGGGCTTGTGGACTTTTATTGCAGCTGAAATGACCACCTATGCCTAAAAAATAAGAAGACATAAATGTGTGCAATGATACTTTCAGAAGATTCGTATTATATATATATATAATATCCCAGACCATTTTCTTCAGGCTATGTTACCTTCTTCAATATGCATGTCTGCCACCATCCCCAAATCTGCTCTTGAGGGTTGGGGGGAACCCCAGAACAAATTTAGAGGGTGCACAGGGGGAGAGAAGAGGAAGAAAAGTCTCCCAGCACAAGTGGCAGTCATTTTGCACATGTATTCTGCACATGTGAATACAGCCCTGAGTGTCCATGGTTGGATCCAGAGGCTGTAAACTGAACAGATTGGTAACTCCTGAGGTTAGTAACTGCAGAGTTGTTTGGGGTTTTTTGCAGACATCTCAAAAAGCTGGATGCAACCTTCAACAGAGGCAGCACTGAGCCCTTGCTATTATTAGTAGTATTATTATTAACACTGAATTCTATGTAGCAAAATCTTATTTGCCACATGGTGAAACCAGATGGTGAAACCATGAATCCAATTTGAACCAAGGGAAATAGGGAGAGATTAATCAAGAGAAGAGGACAGCCAAGGCAAAAGCTGCTGCTTAAACAACAACAGGGATGAGACCTGACTATTGGAGATCTAAAATAATATAGTATAAACACCGACAACTGGGAAACACTGGCCTGCGAGCACTCCAATTGGAGAACAGCCTTTACCAAAGGTGTCATCGGCTTTGAAGACACTCAACCTCAGGACGCAAGGGAGAAATGTGCTAAGAGGAAGGCACACTTGGCAAATCCACATCATAATGAACTCCTGCCCAGAAACAAATGTCCCCACTGTGGAAGGACGTGTGGATCCAGAATTGGCTTCCACAGTCACTTACGGACTCAATGTTAAGACCGTGTTTATTCAGCTATGAGTGATCACCAAAGAAGAAGATTGGAGATAAGAAGCACCATCTCGAGCCCAAGATTGGGGGGAGGGGGCTTGGTGTGTGGCTCACTTGCATGATGTCATGTGCCCGGTGCACAGCCTGGGTATGTGACATCATGCACATGAAGCACAATGCGCATGCTTCGTCACATCATTGCGAGGAGGCTGCGTGTGGAGTCCACCACAGAGTGGCTTCCTCTCTTGTGCTCAGGAGGAGCCAGCCACTGAAGCATGCTTGGCAAATGGCCTTCTCCTTCCCCTCAACACTGAGGGGGCCCAGCCCTGTGCCAGTAGATTTTGAGGGGGCTCAATACACCTCTTCCCCTAGGAGTATGCACACCTGTTGGTGACAGTGGGTAAAACACTGCCAGATAGGTGCAATGAAAGGAGCAGTTAGGAAACCCTCTGCAACCTCACCTTTCATGCCACCCCCCAATTTTTGTGGGAATATATGGGGCGCGGTCCTAATAGCTGCCCATTGAATATTGGGCTGCAGCAACATTCGAAGCGGTGCTTCTGTCCAGAATTTCAAGGCACAAGGGGACTTCTCTTTTCGTCCCACAGTCGTTTCTAGTCACACAGGTTTTTGAAGCACCAGAGGTAATAGCAGGATGAGTTTGCACACCCAGCAGTAATGATTTTGCGGTTGTGTCCCCTTCAACACTTGGGGTGGGCGTCTGGGAAGCTAGCATCTTCCCCCAGCCTAATCACAGAAAACAGACACAGCGGGCAATAGATTTGTCTCTTTAGAATGTGCCTCTAACTCCTTTTCTCTGCTCTGTAAAGGCTTAATTTCAAATGCAGGCAAAAGAAAATGCAACTAATAGAAACAATTTATTTAGAACTTCCTTTTTTTATATAATTCGGCAAAGCTTAGACAACATGTGTAAAAATTCACCTAATGTGTGCATGTGGGAATAAGCAATGCACTGTGGTACTTTCCAGTTCCTATGGCAACCACAGACTGCCTGAGGCGGAGGAAATCATCTGATCTCTGATGAGGTAATCACCTTAGTCTCCAGCAAATTTCCCAACAATCTCATCCAAATTTCAGAAAAGACATTTTATTTCCCCTCTCCCTGTGTTTTAAAAAGGTCTTTGACCTAGATGCTAAACAGAAACTACGCTGGCGCTACAGGGCATGCCTGCACCTCAGCGCAGTCCTGAAACCGTATGTTAAGATAGCATTGTATAATTGTGTAGGAATTATACACACATACACTGACTTCCCTCAGGCAGATGTAGCCCATGTCAGTGAGACTGGTTATTGGAAAATGGAGGAGGAAAATGCTATGGAGTTACACTTGGGAACAGATAGGTACCCTGAGGGGAAGGGATGTAGCTCAGTGTAAAGCAAACACTAGGTCTGGGAAAGATGGAGAGTCATTGCCAGACCACTTATCTCTTGGGCTTGCCAATTGGAAGGTTGGTGGTTTGAATCCGCATGACAGGGTGAGCTCCTGTTGCTCTGTCCCAGCTCCTGCCAACCTAGCAGTTCAAAAGCACACCAGTGCAAGTAGATAAATAGGTACCACTGTGGTGGGAAGGTAAATGGTGTTTCGATGCGCTCTGGTTTCCGTCACGGTGTCCCATTGCGCCAGAAGCAGTTTAGTCATGCTGGCCACATGACCCAGAAAGCTGTCTGTGGACAAACGCTGGCTCCCTTGGCCTGAAAGCAAGATGAGCACCGCAACCCCATAGTCGCCTTTGACTGGACTTAACTGTCCAGGGGTCATTTACCTTTTCCTGAGTATAGACAAAACCAAGCAAGATGTACCAATGTCCTCACTTGGAATAAGTCAGCTTTCTATGTACCCAACTCTGTAATCAAAATTATGTGTATTGGGCAATAACACATCACACGCCAACATACGACAGTGTGAGATTTGATCCTCTGATATGATGCTTGTTTGAAAAGACTGAGTGAGAATGGACTGACACATCAGGATCTGGACCCAAAGTTCCTTTGGCCATACAGCCTCTGAAATGTGGATAGGGTATGCAAACTGTGGCTGATGGCACATGAAAAGAAATCTGAACACAGCTGAGGGTAGACCAAGACTCTTGTCAGGTGATGTGGAGCTGACAGGTAATGTCTAGATCCATGGTTTCCAATGTGGGGCACATGCCCCACAGGGGGGCAATTTGATTTTTAAGGGGAGCAATTTGAGAATGAGTTATTAACAATTAATTGCCTTTTGGGCTTGATCCACATGAATAGGAGTCCACTTTTTGAATAATAAGAATTTTATGTAGGGGGGAGGTATCAGGATTTTAGAGATGCATGGCCAAAAAAGGTTGGGAATCGCTGGTCACAGTGTCTGACCTGTCATGCCATTGCTGCAGTACTGCTTTCTCAATTTCTGACAGCGAACGATGTGTGGTGTGGCAAGGAAATTCGCAGTGCAATAGTGTTATGGAAGAAAGAAAGGAAGAGAGAAAGACGGACACAGGTGGGCAGCTAGGTCTACCTTAACATTTGCCCTTCTCCTGTGTAAACACTGGTTAGGGAAGCGGTGGCTCCTGAGGAAGGAGAGGATGCAGGTATTTGAATGCAGGTACGCTTGTTCCAGTGAAGATGAGCTAGCATGCCTTGTGCAAACTCGAGCCAAAATACTGGTTCACGGGGCAGAGGCGGGGACAGCCACCACTACCTTGCCATTGTATGGGCTTGACACACCAGTACAGCAAACTGTTTGAGGAAAACACAGTGGTTCACCATTAAAAGGAGACAGTCATTTCTTCATGTACGCACATACGCACTAGAAAATGCCCATCATAATGATGAGTGGATTGATGGAAGGCTCATTAATTAAGGCAACTCTGTGTTGCAACACAGTAGTGTGTCTGCTACACTACTGTTGTAGTGTTGGTGTGTTGTGCTAAAACTCCCCGTGCTCCTACCTGGACTGGAAAGGGGTTAGTTTAATCTCCAGTTTGCTAGTAAAACTGATCTACTGTGTCGCAAAATGATGCATGTCTAAAAAGTATATCACCAACACGACAAGTTTGGAAAGCTTTCTATTAAGGAGAGTGTGCTTCACGAGCAGAAGCTGGTCAAGTAGTGGACTTTGGGCTCTCAAATTTCAGCTGTGCCCTGTGCAGTGCTAGAATTCACTGCTCCTTGCCTCTTGCACTCCATTCTATAGCATTTGTGTGTGTGTGTGTCCTGCAGCACGGTGCCCAGTGCAACCACACAAGTTGCACTACCCTAAAACCACTTCTGGCTGGGCCTACTCCACTCTTCCTTCACATAGCAGTGAACTGGGCCCATTTAAGTTGCATGTCTATGGAGGCCATGCTGGGCCCTGGTGTGGTGATATTCACCTTCACTACAGGGCTTCTCCCTCACACCCTGCTTCTAGATCCAGCCACATTGTTCTTTTAGCCATGAGTTACTAGGATGATATGGAAGAACCTCTGAGGGAAGCATCTCCTATCGTCCTGTTCTAACATAAACCAGCACTATGAGGCCCTTCACACAGAGTGATTTCAACAGATATTGCTTCTATATGAAGGGGGGGCATTGTACAGTGGTACCTCGGGTTACAGACGCTTCAGGTTATAGACTCCACTAACCCAGAAATAGTACCTCAGGTTAAGAACTTTGCTTCAGGATGCGAACAGAAATTGTGCAGCAGCAGCGCAGTGGCAGTGGGAGGCCCCATTAGCTAAAGTGTTACCTCAGGTTAAGAACAGTTTCAGGTTAAGAATGGACCTCCAGAACGAATTAAGTTCTTAACCCGAGGTACCTTCAGTAAACACACACATGGCTATTTTGCGCACAATGTGCATGCAGTGTTTTTGCACTGAAGTCAGAAGAAAGATCATGGGTAAAGCAGCTTTTAAGTGTGAGATTCCACTCATGCCTGTTGGGAGAACAACAGATCTTTGAATTGGAAATATTTGCAAAACTCCTTTCCTGAAGAAATGTAACGTTTTCAAAGGCTCTCCCCTCTACACAATGCTTGCTGAGATTCCTTCCTTCATAGAGAAGTTACCAAGGAAACTATGGCATTAATTTTGTGTATTCTCACAGGTTTCAAAAAAAGAGAAAGTACTGGAACTCTAACTGGCTTTCTCATTATAGATGCTGAAATTGCCCGCCTTAGCTTTCTATTATGTGGAACTTTTCTCCATCTGCTGGCTACATGGAATGAGCTCAGCAGCAACCACAGAATGAATGTAAGCTATTACAAGCCCCTAGCAAAACTATGACACTAGGGAAAGAATAATGATTTGTTACAAAACCACTGTATTAGCATGGAGAGTATATTTCTAGTGTTCATTTCTGAACTCCAAATGTACATAGCAATACATCGTGCCACGACGGGAGAAAACCTGGCGCTGTGGGTTAAACCACAGAGCCTAGGGCTTGCCGATCAGAAGGTTGGAGGTTCGAATCCCCACGACGGGGTGAGCTCCTGTTGCTCAGTCCCTGCTCCTGCCAACCTAGCAGTTCGAAAGCACATCAAAGTGCAAGTAGATAAATAGGTACCACTCTGGTGGGAAGGTAAACGGCGTTTCCGTGTGCTGTTCTGGTTCACCAGAAGCGGCTTAGTCATGCTGGCCACATGACCTGGAAGCTGCACGCTGGCTCCCTCAGCCAATAAAGTGAGATGAGCACCGCAACCCCAGAGTCAGCCACGACTGGACCTAATGGTCAGGGGTCCATTTACCTTTACCTTATTTCTTCACATGTCACCGTTAAAGCTCAATTCATGACACCATGTTGTTGTGTGTGCCACTTTTACTCTGTCACATGTTAATGTTGGCATCTGTTGTCACGGGAGACAATGGAAGCATGTGCCTTTGGAGAATCCAGAAAATAATGTATTCAGTTCAGGTTTGATTCCCTACAGTGGCAGATTTTTTTGGTTTAGAAGAATGAATGCTTCTGAATTTGCAGCTGTGCTAGCTCCATTAACAGCACACCCCCAAAGCTGGTTGCTCCCCCTCAAAAAAGAAATCCTGATCCTAAAATTTTGTACCACAAGTGTGTATTGAAACATCAATTCACACTTTCCAGTTGATGCCCCCCAGTCAATACTGTCAGATGTATGCAGCTCGATATAAAATTACACCATGATTATTATTTTTATGTATGAGTGAGAAACCAGATGTATGTATGTCTATGGACTATATGTGTGTGCTGCATAAGAAAAAGCGAGAGTGTTGGGGCAACTTGTATACTCTTCCCAGTAAGGCAGAATGTCTGCTGCTGTTATGAGATAGTAATAGTATCACTTTGTTTTTGCTTTTTAAAAATTTTATTTACGCTTTTCAGATATATACATTTCATTGATTTTACACTCATTTTGACATTTTAAAACTTGACTTCCTTCCTCCTCTTTCTGTGGTTCTTTAAATTTATTTTGAATATCTTCTGCATGTCCAAATTAACTTAACTTACTCATTTTTTAATCTTATTTAAATATATACTCTTATGTAACTTCAGGTTATTACAATAATCCTGCCAGTGTTTTTATCTGTTTACAATTTGTAAATATTCAATAAACCATTTCCATTCTTTTATAGAAAGTTTTTTCTCTTGATTTCTTATTCTTCCAGTAAGTTTTGCCATTTCTGCATATTCCATAAGTTGTTTTTTTTTTATCCATTCTTCCTTTGCTGGGAATTCTTTCCATTTTGGGGCAAGTAACATTCTTGCCACTGTATAAATTTCTATACAATTTAGGTAGTTCTATCCTTATAATTCCCAAGAGAAAGGCTTCTGGGTTGTTTTTTTACAAATGTTATTTTCAACATCCTTTTCATTTCATTATATATCATTTCCCAGTAAGCCTTAACCTTACTACAAACCCACCTCATATTAGTAATAGCATCACTTTGTGTGTGTGTGAAATTAAAGAATTAGTTTTCTAAAAAAATGGGGGGGGGGTGTTTCGAAAGCACGCCAAAAAAGTGCAAGTAGATTAATAGGTACTGCTCCTGCGCAAAGGTAAACGGTGTTTCTGTGAGCTGCTCTGGTTTTGCCAGAAGCAGCTTAGTCATGCTGGCCACATGACCCAGAAAAACTGTGAACAAACGCTGGCTTCCTCAGCCTGTAAAGCGAGATGAGCGCCACAACCCCAGAGTTGTCTGCTACTGGACTTAACTGTCAGGGGTCCTTTACCTTTTTACTTATCTCAATGGGAGAGAGTGCCACAGAACAGTTACCTTATCAAATAACTGAACAAGTTATTTTCATTTTGCAAAGATATATGCAATATATTTCATTTCACTTTGATATATGCAATCTGAAAGTTTGCAAATACATTTATTTGACGTACTACTTCTCCAAGGTTTGAGTTGACTAACAGGAATAAAATACAATTTTGGGAAGAGGCAAGTTAATCTGCAACTTCAGATCTTATGGGAAAGGTCATTCCATAACCATGGAGCAATCAGAATAAAGGTGCTATGAATGACTCAACACCATCATACTATCCAAGCATGGCTGCTGGACCCTAACAGTGGCTGGACTATTCGGAAGCCAAACCAAAGACATGAAGGAGTTAAAAATAAGAGCCAGCACCATCATATATTTTTTAAAAAACCCAAACACTAAATGGGAGTTAAAGTAAAATAAACATGCTAATTAGATGACTCTCTAGGGCATCACAAAAAGTTCTATTGCAAACTGAGCTTAATTTGCACTGCAAAATTTCTCAATTCAAAAAATTCTGGAAAACAAACATCGCTGAAAAATGGCCTTTCCATTTATTTATTTTTAAATAGTAGCTTTGATATATAAAATGGCAATTTATCTCCTCTGATATCTCAAGAAATATACCAATATCAGGTGTTTGGAAATCAGTTTGTTCTAATTTAAAGGACTAATTACTTAAAGTTAAGAGGCAGATGACTAATCCACAGTTTTTAAAATCATCTTACAATCCTCATATAAAATTATTCAAGAGAATGGCTACAGAGCCAATCTAAGCACCTGCACTGGTAATTTAAAATAGGTCACTAGTGCACAGCATTATTCTTTGAATTTTCATTAAAATGCAGTTATCTGGCTTAGTTACAATGAGCTAATAAGCATGCAATGGATTTGTTTACTCAACTGTCTAGACAAAGGAGATAATTAAAATAGACGAAAGAAACTTTGAGTCTTGAAAGGAAGGAACACTTACTTTTTAAATATCTGTTAATGGATCTGGACTAAGGACAATGGTGAAAGCCAGTGAAGTTAAACACACAATAATGGGATGCTTTTCTTGTGAAAGGGGGAAAAAGAAGCATGGGACATTTAGTTCAAAACATGCATTTTTGCACATTTTGGGGCTAACTCAATTGCCAGTAAAGCCGCAAGGCCACCTGTTTGAATTTGATTTTGGCTATGCACTTGACCCTAGTCAATGGTATAACCTTTGGACACAAAAAAGTCCTTAAAATCTATTTTGGTGAGTAATGGAGAATTAAGTCTAAAACTCAAATAAAGGTGGTAGCTAAGCCCTAGATAGCTGGAAAGGATTCATGTTGGTGCCTCACCACATTGGATTGCCCCACACTCAGTACGTATTTCCTTTCTGTACAAAACTCTAGCCTAGCCTTTCTGGAATTCAGTATTGCAATAAATTAAAAGAACTGTGGTTTTGAAAGATGGCGATTTTGGCCATTGTAGACCCAGAGCTGGAGTGCATGGGGTGCTAGGGGAGGGGTAATACCTCTGGTGAGGGACGCGGGTAGAGTTGTGGTCTAAAGCACAGAGCCTAGGGCTTGCCGATCAGAAGGTCGGTGGTTCGAATCCCCGCAACTGGGTGAGCTCCCGTTGCTCAGTTCCCTGCTCCTGCCAACCTAGCAGTTCGAAAGCAGGTCAAAGTGCAAGTAGATAAATAGGTACTGCTCCGGTGGGAAGGTAAACAGCGTTTCCGTGTGCCGCTCTGGATCACCAGAAGTGGCTTAGTCATGCTGGCCACATGACCCAGAAGCTGTCTGCGGACAAACGCCTGCTCCCTCGGCCAGTAAAGTGAGATGAGCGCTGCAACCCCAGAGTCGTCTGTGACTGGACTTAACAATGAGGGGTCCCTTTAGCTTTAGTACCTCTGGTGGTGAACATGTTGTGCTTCTTCTTGAGTAGTTTGTTCATCTTTGACAGAGGCGTAGGAAAGTCAGGTGGTATCCGGTGTGAAAAATTTATTGTCACCCCCCACACACACACACATTGATTTTTATTTATTTTTTGCCTGCAAAAATTGTTTTACATTATTTCATGTTTTCTTACAAAGGAATGTGGATTCTGGGCCTCTGATAACAAGTAGGCAACTACGGACAGATACTTAAATCTACCGGATGGATTGTGTTTTGGCTTGTGTTATTTTATTTACAGCGGTACCTCAGGTTAAGTACTTAATTCGTTCTGGAGGTCCTTACTTAAAACTGTTCTTAACCTGAAGCACCACTTTAGCTAATGGGGCCTCCTGCTGCTGCCGCACCACCAGAGCACAATTTCTGTTCTCATCCTGAAGCAAAGTTCTTAACCCGAGGTAATATTTCTGGGTTAGTGGAGTCTGTAACCTGAAGCGTATGTAACCTGAAGTGTATGTAACCCAAGGTACCACTGTATATTTATTGTTTATTTATTTAATAAAATTTATTTTAAAAAAACCCTGCAAAGTGGTTTACCAAAACAAAAACAAAAAAACCACCACAGCAGTAAAATCAAGAAAAATTAACAACCCTACTTTAAAACATACAACAAATAAAATATTAAGATTAAAATTACTTCAACTTCCTAAGCATCTTTGGTCCCCACCCTGTGCTCAGCTCTCACCTGTGGCTCCTGGAAGCTGTCAGCATGTGAGAGCAGACACACTCAGGGAAATGGCTTCAATTGGCTGGCTAAACCAGGTGAGGGTAGTCAAAGGCTTTCAAACTGTCAGTGAGTTTGGCACTTCCCCTGCATGTGAAGGTAGGCTCCAGTGGATTGAGCAGACGAGACCAAGTGTAGGTCCAACGGTCATGAAGACGGATTCTGCACATGCTGTAGAGGGAAGTGAAGGGCAGATGGGACTCGTCCACCTGGAAAGGCAGCCCATTTAGGAGAAGGAATACTCTGTGACAGGATTTGAGCGGGGACTATGCGGGGACTGGAAATGGACTGGAAATGAAGCAGAGACCACCACTGTTGCAGTTGCAACTATTGAAAGCAGCAGTTGTGTATGACCACCCCAATAGCATCATGAACACATATAATCATTAATGCACAACAAAAAGGGATGCCTGGATGTTCATTTGGGCTTATTCCCTAGTAAGCATGTTTATAATTGTAGCCTAAATAATAATATTTTTTTTATTTATATCCCGCCCTCCCCGGCCAAAGCCAGGCTCAAAGCAGCTAACAAGTAAAAATAGCACAGTGTACATAAAATCACACAGTCAATTAATTAAAATACATTCTAAAATCAATTCAGAGTCAAATTAATGGCAACCGTGGGGCTAGAGTTCTATGAGGATTACAGAAGGAGAGAGGGGGTCAGACTGTGTCTTGGCCAAAGGCCTGGTGGAACAGCTCCGTCTTGCAGGCCCTGCGGAAAGATGTCAAGTCCCGCCGGGCCCTAGTCTCTTGTGACAGAGTGTTCCACCAGATCGGGGCCACAGCTGAGAAAGCCCTGTCTCTGGTGGAGGCCAGCCTAACCTCCCTGTGGCCCAGGATCTCCAAGATGTTTTTATTTGAAGACCGTAAGGTACTCCGTGGGACATACGAGGAGAGGCAGTCCCCTAGGTAAGAGGGTCCTAGGCTGTATAGGGCTTTAAAGGTTAAAACCAGCACCTTAAACCTGATCCTGTACTCCACCGGGAGCCAGTGCAGCTGGTATAGCACCGGGTGACTGTGATCCCGTGTCGAGGACCCACTGAAGTTTCTGAGTCGGTCTCAAGGGCAGCCCCACGTAGAGTGATTTACAATAATCAAGCCGGGAGGTGACCGTCACGTGGCTCACAGTGACTAGGTCAGGGCAAGAGAGGTAAGGAGGCAACTGCTTAGCTTGGCGGAGATGAAGAAATGCCACCTTTGTCATAGCTGCAACCTGTGCCTCCATAGAAAGGGAGGTGTCAAAGATTATACCCTTAATTCTTAACGGATGGCGCTGGCACTAATTGCACCCCAACAAAAGATGGGAGTTGGTCCCCCAATCCCATATCATCCCAACCCAGCCAAAAGACCTCTGGCTCAAAGCTAAGAAATTGGTGTCTTGCCTGTACTTTCCCACAAGTTCCTTTTCTCTTTCCTTCTTATAAGTGTGGACGCTCTTGTTAGCATTCCCCACCATAAGCCTGTTTGTTTGCTACTGCACTGTGCACCAACAATTTACGAGTGCACTTGACATGAGTGTATGTGGGTCTAATTCCCCAAGAAGTCATTGCACTTAATGTTGCCACATTTAGAATCGGAGCTGGACAAATATAAGATGCTCCCAAGTTCTCGAGTTATTTACAGCTTCTCTGCCAGCATTTCTCTTTCCACTATTTATGGACTATGAGAAGCAAGCTATGAGATATGAAATAAGTGCATAGATAGTGGAAGTGGGGGTTTATATTTGTCAATGTGCATCATTTGTTCATTTTCATTCATGAAAGACCACCTCTCTAACTGTATGCATAAAATCAAGAGTGAATGCTACGGATTCCTATTGCTAGGTGTGCTCCTGTAGTTGGCGCAGATTGTCTTTAACTGGGAACTGAACTGAATTTATCCTTCATCCCTACCCAGAAGCAAGTTCCATTGACTTTGGTAGAATTTACTTCCATGTAAGGGACGCGGGTGGTGCTGTGGGTTAAACCACAGAGCCTAGGACTTTCCAATCAGAAGGTTGGCGGTTCGAATCCCTGCAACGGGGTGATCTCCCATTGCTCGGTCCCTGCTCCTGCCAACCTAGCAGTTCGAAAGCATGTCAAAGTGCAAGTAGATAAATAGGTACCGCTCCGGCGGGAAGGTAAACGGCGTTTCCGTTCACTGCTCAGGTTCGCCAGAAGTGGCTTAGTCATGCTGGCCACATGACCCGGAAGCTGTACGCTGGCTCCCTCAGCCAATAAAGTGAGATGAGCACCCCAACCCCCGAGTCGGTCACGACTGGACCTAATGGTCAGGGGTCCCCTTTACCTTTCTTCCATGTAAGCATCCTTAAAGTTTCAACTACGCATCCTGTTCCTATTATATCTTTACTCGGTGAAGTTTCCTTTTCAGCGGAGGTTCATTCCAAGTAAATGAGCATGCATTCCACCGTTAATGGGAGTAAAAGTACCTGGGAAATGTCCTATCACACTCCTGACTGCTCTTCTGCTTCTCTTCTCCAGTGTTCCCCTCTTTTCCACTCCTTATTTTATTACAGCATAAAACATGTGCTGTGATGAACAGGGTTTTCTGTTTTATAATGAGCAAAAATGATAGCAACAAGAAACCCCCTACAACAAACTGAAGGGGTGATACTTCTTTATATTCCCTCAGCCCAAATTGGAACATTCAAGGTCAGCAAGAGGTAAAGCCATCGCTAGGCAGTGTTCTTCCTAAAGGGTCTAATTAGCCAATTAATCCAGTGCAAATTTGAAATGGTGGAGTTGCACAGTAACCAGATTAATTGGGGGGAAAGGACTGCAGCGGCGGATCTGAATGACTCACCTCTTCCACTCTTCTGTTTATCTCTTCAGTGGTTAGAACGAGGGCCAAGAAGAAAGGAAAGAAAGACAACATTGGGGGATTATTTCATGCTCTCAATTGGGGGAGAGATTCAGATATCTACTGAGTCCATTCACAGACTTTAACAGCTGAGGAACAGGCATTTGAATCTCGAATCAATGCCAGTTTAATTCTACATAAGAACATTGGAAGTTTTCTGGACCCAAGTTTTATTTGGCTGTTTCCTTGAGGAATGCAAACCTTCTGATTGTTTAGGGTTCCAGGGTGTGTGAATGTTGGTATTTGGGGGGGAAATTAAGAAAAAATGAACATATTATGCACCAACCCCTCATGGCCATCTAGTCTGAGCCAAACCTGAGAAAATATATTTTCCAGAGCTGACAGGCCAGAAACAACAACAACAACAACAACAATTTATTTATATCAAGCCACTCTGGGTGGCTCCCAACAGAATAAAAAAATTGATAAAATATCATACATTAAAAACTTCCCTAAACAGGGCTGCCTCTGGTAAAACTAGTTCACAAAGTTAAGGGATAACATGATTTGAATGCTATGTGTATCTGGTTACATGTCCCAGCAGAAGTCAGGGTCAGTTGGTTGTTGTTATTCTAAACTGCACTTTCGGCTCCTCCAGATGCTCTGTTTAAGGAGTATTTGTCTTGATTTGTTTGCACAAAGCTTATGCAGAGGTTCGGCTATGTCTGGTTTTTATCGAACATTCGCTCTGATTTGTTCGATGGGAGGTTATATGACACTGAGCTTTCATCTTTATTTGCTTATACGTTTTCCCCTTATTCATTCATCCCCTTCTTTGCAGTGCATTTTCCAATTGCTGTCCGGTGCACAAAAAGTATTGTCTTTTTTTAAAAAATTGGATTTGTTGCACCAGGGCTGCAGGGTGCCCGTATACAAGTCAAATGTGCAAACCTGGGATTTTCCAAGATGGCGAACGGCAATTAGTCAGCGTGAGTGTGAGCTCCCTGTTTTATCTTTTAACATTGTTTTAATGAGTATAGAAACCTTTTAACTTTTAACTTTAGTTTTTAGTTTCTAGTTTTAGTTTTAAATTAGTAAGTAGGAGGACGCCTTTTTCTATAACTGTAAAGTCTGCATCGTAAATCAGCTTTAATGAGCAGATAATTGCATTCTCCGGCAGCCCCGGAAGCAGCCTTCGACTTACTGGTTTTCCGCCAGCTCACGCCCAGTTGTATTTCTATTTTTACTACCTTTTATTATCTTTTAAGCACTGCTACTTTTAAAGACTCATAACGATGGGCCAAGGCAAACGCCTAAGGGATCGTGACGAGGCTCTGCCCTCCCCAAGAGCCAAACAATTAAAAATCGACCCCCCCATTTCTGACAAACGGAGTGACCCCATTGAACTCTGCTATAGGGTGAAAACTCAGAACCGTTTCTACCCTCTAATGTCTCCAGAAACAACGTCAACACCAGAGGATTTATTTTTACCTCAGACTAAAACTGTGGACGGCAAGCTTGGAGGAAGAGGGAGTGTCCCATTGAGGGTGGCGCAGGACGTTGGAACTGAGGACTGCGCAAGACAAGAACAACATGAACATCTCCATCTTGTGGTCAGAACCCTTAATTGCATATTCAAGAAGATTGATGTGCTAGCCTCCCAGTTATGTAACCTCGAACAGAAAATGGATAACTTCTGGTCAAAGTTTAAACCAACTGTAGATACGGGGGAATTGAAGTGCCAGAGGTCCTTGCCTTCTACCAAAAAAAGAAGTGTGATCCCTAAATATAAACCAAATCCTGCACTGATACATCAAGCATTATCCCTGCAACCTAAGAAAATCTGCCTAAACATCGGGGCAGGGTCACCAAGGTGGCGTACTCTGAGTGGGGTTAAAAAACACCTAAGCAAACTCCTAAACATAGAAATCTCACAATGCGATCTTATTGCAGTATTACCTTTGAACCAGCACCTCGGGCAACAGAAAGTGATACTTGCGTTTTACTCTCCAAGGATCCCTTCAGCTATCATCAGGCAGAAACCACTCTTGGCAAGGTACGGTATCATCCCAACAAGAGTTTTTATGGATAGCATGATCCACCCCCTTCTACTTGCCGGTCACGGTACGGAGCGGACTCTGTCGGAGAGGTCGGGAGTACCTCGGGACATCGAGCCTCCTCTCCTGGAGGATATCCATCCGCACCGAAACTGGACTCACCCTACGTCTCCACGAGCCCTAAAGGAACCCACTGGCGCAAGTAATTCTCTGACCCCGCCGGAGGAAAGAGAGCTTTTAGCCACCTTCGGCGACCTTCCACCGAGAGAACAACAAGAAATAATTGATAGACTAGAAGTACTTAATCATCAGCTCATACATGTCCAGAAGAACGGAAAAGTCCTGCCCACTTTTCAGGATAACTCTGCCAGCTTTTCGGAGTCGTGGTTCAAGGAAGCAGGAAGTCTTCCATACCTTAGTCCAGCTCCTAAACCCATGCCTCCCCCACTTGTGGGCAAAACCCACCGACGCTTGGCAGACCCAGGTTTTGCCTCTCAAGCTGGCCCCTCATCCCAACTCTTGATAAATTTTGACTCGCCCTCCAAGAGTCCCCCGCTGAGGAGTGTATCTCAGAGTCCCTTCCACCAAAACAACTCCTTACCATCTAATCCATCAATGCCGGAACTGGAGTCCTCATACTCCCCTGAGCGGCATAGACCCGCCATACAAACGGTACCAATACGCCGAACATCCCCTGTACCTTTGCCAGCATCAGGTCAGGGGAGTGTCCCAGCTACTTCAAAAAATGGCCCGGATTTGATTGAAGACCCGACCGGACATATAAACCAAATGGTTTCATCGGCGACCTTTAGACCTTGCGGTGGGGCAGTCTCAGCAAATCCTGTGGAGTTTCCCACTGAAGTGTCTGCCCTTGGGTTAGCCAGCGGGAGACCCGTTCTGTCGCCCCAGTCAGAATACCTCACTACCAACTTCAAGACCAGGTACCTTCAGCAGGTGCCGGCTATGCAAAGTAAAATAACTGACTTTTTCGCGGGGTCTGCCTTGCCTCCAAAGGACTTACATCCCTCCCTGAAATGACAGCGAATTGGTTACAACAGGAACTCCCCCCTATCAGTCCTCAGCTGGAACATTGCGGGCTGGAGGGGAAAAAAACTTGACCCAGAATTCTTGGAGTATATTAACCGGTTTCATATCATCTTGTTCCAAGAATCGTGGGAAGTAGAGAGAATTGATCTAAATGGCTTTGAGCTTCTAGAACTCCCTGCCTGCCCCTCCCTGAAAGGTGGCCGCCCTAAAGGGGGCCTAATAATAGGCATCTCTCTCAACTTACATTCTAAATTTACTCTAGTACAGGCCCTGCCTCCCTACGCCCTTACCGGGCTGATTGCGGGGGAAAAGATCTCACTTCTAGTCACAAATGTTTACTTGCCACCCGGGGGTCCTTCCTCTGAACTGGGCTCTAAATGGGGCTCGCTAGAAGAGCATTTGCTCTCATGCTATGTCAAGTTTCCTAACACCCCGGCCATAATAGGAGGCGATTTTAATGCCCGCACAGCAGCAAATTGGGACTCGCTGACCAAAGCCAAATGGTGGGTTACCCCAAACCTTGATAATTATGATCTGGAACATATCATGAGGAGAACTTCTAAAGACCAACGAGTTAATGAGGCTGGAGTATTCCTCTACCAAATGGCCATCCGTTTAAATCTGGTCCCCCTAAATGGCACATGCCTCCCTGATATTCCAGGGGATTTCACTCACCTGAGTGTTAAATCAAACAGCGTCCTCGATTACCTGCTGGTCTCCAGTGATCTACTTAAGTGTATTTCCTCCTTTAAGATCGAGAATGTACAATCTAGTGATCATCTTCCCCTTGTAGCCAAGCTTTCCCTGAATTGGCAGTCGGAGGCCTATAGACATGCGACCCAGATGGTAACCAACGTATCTCTCCAACTAAGAGGAATCAAATGGTCGGAGACCCAGGTTCAAAGGTATCAGGAATTCTTTCAAAAAGAAATCCTCGGGCCCCATTCCAACAGAGACTCTGCCTCAGACGAGTATAGCATAGTGTTGAAACGCTTCCACCATCATACGACTGATCTTACGTCCTTCTTCAGGTTACCACCCAAAATATTAAATCGAAACGAGTATACTCACGGTGCCCCCTGGTATAACTCTCAGTGCAAAGAAGCAAGACAGCGCCTTCGTGCTATATATAATGTATATAAGACCTCTGATGCATCTACTCTGCCAGCTAGTTATACACAAGCCAAGCAAGTCTACAAACGCACGCAGAAAATTGCCAAACGTGAGTGGCAACATAATCGCTGGCAGGCCTTGATTACTGCTTCAAAATCACATAGATCCAGGGAATTCTGGTCTCTGATTAACAGAAGGGTGAGGAAATACCCAAGGGCAGTCATCCCTGCACCGACATGGGAATTGTTCCTGAAGAAATGTTTCTCACAGGCAGATGCTCCCTCCGACCATCTGATGCATCTGTTTTCCCACCTACCTATTTGGCCTCCCACCGATCCTGACGAAATAGCCAAGCTAATAGCCCAGCTGAAATCGGGCAAAGCCCCTGGGCCCGATCTGATCCCTGCTGAAGCCATCAAACTACACCCAAAATGGTGGGCTGGCATCTTGGCCAAAACCTTCGATGCAATCAACGCTTCCGGTCTCATCCCCAAAATATGGAAGGAGGCCATTATAGTACCAATTCATAAAAAAGGTTCCCCAACGGAGCCGGAAAACTACCGTAACATCAGCCTCCTTTCGATCATAGGGAAAATTTATGCCAGCTTTCTGCTGACTAAATTATTGCGATGGGTAGATGAGACTAACCAGATTGGCCACGAACAAGCAGGGTTCAGAACTAAACGCTCTACAACAGATCATGCGATAATTCTTTATCATCTGGCACGGAAGTACTCCTCCCCTCCCCGGGGCTACCTCTGTGCTGCCTTCTTAGATCTAAAGGCAGCCTTTGACAGCGTTCCTAGAAATATTCTTTGGGAGAAACTTGCGAAACAGGGCATTGACAGAAGACTCTTATGGCTCATAAGTCAGCTCCACGAAGGTACCCTTGCCAGAGTGAGACTTACTCCTGCGGGCGACCTCACAAATTCGATACCAATAAACAAGGGAGTGCGCCAAGGATGTATATTGGCTCCCTGCCTATTCAACCTTTTCATCAGCGACATGCGAGCACCCCTAGTTAACTCATCTCCAAGTACACACGCGCCTAGACTAGCGGATTACCGCTGCCCACTCCTTTTATATGCGGACGACGCGGTAATTCTATCTTATACACGTGTTGGACTAACTAGAGCTCTGAAGATCTTTGCCACGTATTGCCAACTCAACCAACTAACCATCAACCACGCTAAGTCCAAGATTCTGATTTTCTCCAGAAGCCGGAGATTATACAAATGGAAGCTTGGTGGAGCAAAAATAGAGCAAGTCCTAAAATTTCAATATCTAGGAGTTATTTTTCAATACAACTTGGGATGGAAAGCTCAAATTCAACACCTACTTAACAAGGCCAAAACCCTGTCATATGCGCTCCTCCGATTTTTCTTTTCGGACGGAGCTTTGCATGTTCCCTCGGCCCTAAAGGTGTTCAAGGCAAAAGTGGTTGCAGTGCTTGCTTATGCTGCCCCGCTCTGGGCCGTGATGACAGACCTTGCTCCCCTTGAGACTCTGCAAAGCCAATTCCTACGTCGGCTCCTAATGCTCCCCCTGTGCGTAAGCAACGCAGCCATGCGACTAGAATTGAAGATCGCATCCTTAGAAACTTGCCTGTGGAAGCAAGTCTTCAATTACTGGTTATCATTGTGGCATAGACTACCAAACCATTACCTTGTCCAATGCTTATGGCGAGATGAATTCTCCAGCCTTTGGACTAGTAAAATTCATGCCAAACTCCTGAGCTATGGAATCTCTCCCTCAGATTCCCTAAAACTAGACCAAATCACTGCTCAAAGACTGATCCGTCAAAGACTGGATGACATCGACTTACAGCAAAATTATATGCTGGGGGGAGGTGTTTGTTCGCCCCAGAACATTGGTATCACTTTAACTTATTGTGTTCCATCATACCTCTCCTCCCTTTCGACTGTTGCCCATAGACTGGCCTTCACCAAAGCGAGGTTCAACGTTTTCCCCTCCAATGTCCTGAGACATAGATTCTCAAAGGGCCAAGACCCCGCCACGTGCGAATGTGATAAGGTGACGCCGGAGTCGCTCCAGCACATTATGTTCACCTGCCCCTTGTTCAATGTGCCACGGGCAAATTTGTTGGGATCAATCATACAGAAACTAGAGGGTACCCCACCAAAATTCCATCTTGCCCAAATCTTGCAGGATAAGGATTCCCACACGACCCTGAAAGTGGCTAGGTTCCTGGTCGCAGTCCTCTCCCAAAAGCGACGCCAAGGAGCGCTACAAGCTAATTAAGGCGTAACTTGCCTTTCCATCTTATAGTATTTTATTGTTATCGCGGTGTTTTAGCGTCTGTTTTTTCTTTTTTCTTTTTTCTTCTTTCCCCCCACGGCACAAGCTGTCACTTATGTGTTGTTTTTACCTGTATGGGCCTATGGCCGTAATAAATATTATCTAAAAAAATATCTTCAAGTCAAATGTGCAAACCTAAATTTTTGGCACGCTCTTGAATCTTTCCTGCAAAATAGAATGGAGGCGACCTCTGTTGTACATGAAGAGCATTGTTTGAAATGAAGGCAGTTGCTGGCCTCTTTAGACCTATATGAGGAATTTAACTGGTGCATTGTATCTCCCTTGGCAAACCAGAACGCATTGCTTCCAAATGACTGCTGAGTATCTTTCGCTTCCCTTAATGAATGTTCATATCCAGAATGAAACGTATGCTTAATTAATCAGAAAGCCACAAAACCCAGAGCAGAAACAGCTGGTGACAGGGCATGTTTCTTAACAGTCATCTTCCAGCTGTTCTGCATATGCGCTTATTTATCTAAAAGGAAAGTTTTGACATTCAATAAAAAAATGTGCTTGAAGAGCACTCACAGTTTACCATCATTATATAAACACTACCGTAGTTAGATGAAGGATGTTCCTCCATCACGTGTGTCGGAGATGGAACTGTGGAAGAAAAGAAAGAAAGAAAGAAAGAAAGAAAGAAAGAAAGAAAGAAAGAAAGAAAGAAGTCTGGGCATTGGCTTTCTCTCTCTCTCTCGTGTGTGTGTGTGTGTGTGTGTGTGTGTGTGTGTGTGTGATATATATATATATATATATATTTCACACCCACATCTAGGGATATCCCTAGATATTGACCATTATTGGTCTAGCTTTTCCCACTCAGTCATTTCACATGAGTCATTTTCTTTTTTAATATTTTCTTTATGATTTTCAGTTTTATACATTTCAATAACTTTACAATCATTTTAACATTTCAAAACTTGACCTCCTTCCCCCTCTTTCTGTGATTCCTTAAATTTATTTTCAACATTTTCTGCATATCCAAAATAACTTACTTTGCTCAATTATTCATCTGCTTTAAATATATACTCTTATAAAACTGCAGTTTATTACAATAATCCTGTCAATGTTCTTATCTGTTTACAGTTTTTTTTGTAAATATTCCATAAACCATTTCCATTCTTTTATAAAAACTTTGTTATCTTGATTTCTTATTTTTCCAGTATGTTTCGCCATTTCTGCATATTCCATAAGTTTTTGTATCTATTCCTCTTTGTCTGGGACTTCTTATTCTTTCCATTTTGGGGTAAGTAACATTCTTGCCGCTGTAGTTGCATACATGAATAAATTTCTATACAGTTTGAGTAGTTCTGTCCCTATAATTCCTAAAAGGAAAGCTTATGGTTGTTGCCCCCCCCCAACGTTATTTTAAACATTGTTTTCAATTCATAATATATCATTTCCCAGTAAGCTTTGTTTCACATGAGTCATTAGTGGTGTTTACAGCAGCCATTTGTTGTAGATGGAGTATTGAGGCGGAGGCAGGCTTTATATTTATATTGGGACACGGGTGGCACTGTAGTCTTAACCACTGAGCCTCTTGGGCTTGATGATCAGAAGGCTGGTAGTTCAAATCCCTGCGACGGGGTGAGATCCTGTTGCTCTGTTCCAGCTCCTGTCAACCTAGCAGTTCGAAAGCACACCAGTGCAAGTAGATAAATAGGTACCTCTGCAGTGGGAAGGTAAATGGCATTTCCATGTGCTCTGGTTTCTGTCACGGTGTTCCGTTGTACTGAAAGTGGTTTAGTCATGCTGGCCACGTGACCTGGAAAGCTGTTTGTGGAGAAACTCTGGCTCCCTCAGCCTGAAAGCGAGATAAGCACCACAACCCCATAGTCACCTTTGACTGCACTGAACCATCCAGGGGTCCTTTAGCTTTTCTTTTTTCTTTTACCTTGGCTCCAGTATGGTTTGGGGAAGGTTGACCTCACTGACTATTCTCTTAGCTCAGGCATCCCCAAGCTTTGTTTTGGAACTACAACTCCCATCATCCCTAGCTAACAGGACTGGTGGTCAGGGATGATGGGAATTGTAGTCATCATGAAACCTCCTTCATTCTCTTACACTGGCAATGGCGCTCACCTGAGAGATGCCAGAACTGGGTTCCAGTAAGTTCCGGCTGAAAGAAAGCCCTGGGCATCTTGTTGGCCACTCGTGAGAACTAGACAGGCCTTTAGTCTGACCCAGCAGAGCTCTTCTTACATAAGTTCATACAATGAGAAAGAAAGAGAGAGAGAGAGAGAGAGAGAGAGAGAGAGAGAGAGAGAGAAAGAAAGAAAGACTGACTGCTGGAAAAATCTGTTGTCAATTGCTTGACAGATTTAACATGCCTGAAAAACTGGCACTCCCCCCTCTACCCATTCTAAGATAAATTGAACTACAAGAGCAGTGACTTTATTTTCTAAGACATAAAATCTCAGTTTTGGGATTTACTTGTCCAGTTCTCTTTGCTTAGAACATGCTGCTTGAAAACAGAAAACGGCCCATCTCTCCCCAAGACAAGAAGACAAGCGAAACAATTAAGATTCTAAAGGTCTTATTTCACTTCGAATATGAACGCAGGAAGCCTTGTTACATGAATGCAAGCTGACTGTTGTGTTTCTTTGTGGTGACAATGTCATTTGGATTTGCAGCCTTCCCTCAGAGGAACCGAGTCGGCCTATTAATAATGCAGAAGCCACTACAATATGTAATGCCTCCAGTCAATTAAAAATTGCATCAGAACAGTTTTGCTGGAGTCCAGTTCAGGATAGCGGATTTGGTTTTTGAGCACTTTATGTGGATTCCTTTGTATACATGTGTTTGAAGCTTTCTAAGGTTCTGTGCTGCCACATTAATTTTTTAAAAGACATTCTAGGCTATAGCATAAATTGCATCAGATGCATGAACTGAAATTAGCCGTGCAGTTATAATGATGATGCTTGCAATCAATACACCAATATGCAGAAACAGCATTTGGTAGCGTCCAGGAAGGATGATTGCACTCCAGACGACAGGAAGAGGAAGGAATGTTGGGAAACTGCCAGGGAGATAGTGTCCATCATGAGCCCCCAAGCTGGAGTTCTGGACGTCCATCGGCCTCCCGTACTCACGCAGATCCAACAGTTAGGGGCACAAAGCCTTTGGAAATTCCTGGCATCATTCCTAGGCTGGTGCACCCTCTTTATCAGCAGAAACACAGCCGAAAGCTTGCATCACAGAAGAGCAGAAGAGCATAATTTACAGACTTTATTTAGCGTTTAACAGAACAAAAGAAAACACGTCCATTCTGTCAGCGTGTCTGAGCCGACTGAAAACGAAAGGAAACAACAAGCAGAACAAAAACATCCTGTGAATCAGGACATGCGCAGACTCTGTGTCTCCCAAAGCCTGCTCCCTTTTAAGGTGGAACGGAAATATCCTAACATCCTCCCCCTTTCCGTGTAACCTGTTGTACCTGTGGTTCACCCAATTGCAACTTTTGTACATAAACCTTAAGTTGTTCTCTGTTAACAACCTTCGACAACAGATCAGCAGGAATTTCATTTCCTGCCATGTAGGACACCCGAATCAGTCCTTTCTGAATACACTCTCTTGCACGATGTAGCTTAATCTGCAAGTACTTGGTTCTCTGCTTGCAACTCTCGGAGTTCAGCAAAGCCAAACACGATCTATTGTCTTGATACACTTGTATAGGACATTTCACAGAAACCCTGATGTCCTTAAACAGTTGCATCAACCATTCACAATCCATGAGTGAAAATGACAGAGCATTGAGTTCTGCTTCACAGGAACTTAGGCTCACTGTTGTCTGCTTCTTGCACAACCAGTCAAACAGGCAGTGGTTGTACATGTAGCATACTCCAGAAGTGCTTGTACCATCCGTGGTGTCACTTCCAAAACTTGCATCTGCAAAGATTTCAAGACCTCCAGTCTTCTGACTGGTGAACCTCAGCCTGTAGTGCATAGTCCCTTTCAAATAGCGGGCTATGCGCTTCAGAGCTTTCCAATCCTGAACCGTAGGATTGTTGGCATGTCTGCTAAGCAGATTACAGCTTACAGCTATATCAGGTCTTGAACATCTGGCAATGAAATTCAGCTTGCCTAGAATGCATCTGTATAGCGTTGTGTCAGAAAACGCTTCAGCAGTACTGTCTACCTGGTAACCTGTCACCATCGGTGTGTCTGCTGGGTTTGCATCAACCAAATTCAACCTGGTTAATACATCAGCAATTTTCTGTGTTTGGTGTACCAGAAAATTACCTGCTTGGTCCCTCTCCACCTGCAGAGAAAGATAGTTGGATACCTCACCAAGATCCTTCATGTCAAAGTGCTCCTTCAGCTGAGCTAGGGTGCTTTGATAAAAAGCCTGATTCTTCCAAAACATCAGAAGATCATCAACAAAACATAAACAATACAGTTTGTTTTGCCCCTCCTCCTTGACAAACACACATGGATCAGCTTTGCCCTGGTGAAAACCTAGAGAAAGCAATGTCTCAGTGAGTTTTGTGTTCCAACACCTGGCACTCTGCTTAAGACCATATAAGGATTTCCGCAGTTTACAGACCATACCCTTCTGTATCTCCATCCCATCAGGTGGAAGCATGAACAGCTGTTCATTCAAAATCCCGTACAAAAAAGCTGTATTAATGTCGTGGTGGGAAACATGCAGTTTCTCCTCCGCAGCGACCTTGAGCATCAGCCGAATGCTCTCATATTTGACTGTGGGTGAGTAGGTCTCGTGGTAATCCTGTCCTGGTACCTGTGAAAAACCTCTGGCAACCAATCTGGCTTTGTGTCTGACTACTTTGCCATTCTGGTCTGTCTTAGCCTTGAAGACCCATTTGCTGCCAACCAGTCTCATTCCTGGGACTACCGGTACCAGTTCCCAAGTTTGGTTCCTGTTCAAGGAATCAACTTCAGCCTTCATGGCATTAAGCCAAGGCTCAGCATCTTTAGAGGTCAACTCCTGAACCTCTTTGAAGCTTGAAGGTTCCCATACCTTCTCTGAGCTACTAAGAACAGCAGTTGCTGTCTTAGCAAACTCATCAGCATACCTCTTTGGAGGTCTGCCTTTGGTCGCCCTTTCAGATCTGCGTACTAGACGCAAGTCTTCTGGACTCATCTCCTCTTTCTTAGGAGAAAAATGACCAATGGTGAACAGTGGTTCTTCCAGTTCATTGTCAGACGCATCAGATGGTCTGACTGAGGCCTTTGCGCTTTGGTAGTCTGCTGTGTCATCACTTTCACTGACATCAGCAGCAGCGCCGCCCACTGAACTGGAATCCGAACTCTGATCATCATCATCCTCATCCTCATCATCATCCTCATCATCATCAGCAGCTTCCTCAGCTTTAGCTGCTTGCTTGACATCACCTTCATCCTCCTCTGGGTAACTCTGGAAAATTCCCACATTTTCCCCCCACTTAGGATTGTACTCAACACTCCTTGTGAACTTAATGGACTTAGAGTCAGTCATCCATACCCTGTATGCACCTTTTTCGTACCCCATGAACAAACCATGTGCCCCACGCTTCCCAAGCATGTTGGTTTGTTGTGTGCGTACCCACATGTCCGAACCAAAGATTTTCATGTGTTTGGTGTTGGGTTTCTTGCCAAACATCTTCTCATAGGGGGTACAACCAATGGGTGATGACAATCTGCGATTATAACTGTAAACCAAATTCCCCAAAGCTTCCCCCCAAAACTTATCAGGGAGATTGGCATCATGCAACAAGGTCTTGATTCCTTGCAGCAATGTTTGATTTGCTCTCTCCGCAAGCCCATTCATCCATGGCGATCTGGGCGTTGACATGTCATGCTGGATTCCCTTCTCAGTCAGGAAAGCTTCAAACTGCTGAGAAGTGAATTCCCCGCCCCGATCAGTAAAAAAACAAGAAATACGTTTACCGTGCACATTTTCCAACCAAGCACAGAATTCCTTAAACTTTGGAAACGCTTGCGATTTCTGTTCGAGCAAATACACATGAATGTACCTGGAAAAAGAATCAATCAGAATCATGAAGTACCTTGCTCCTCCTAAAGAGGGCGCTAGTGGCCCTACCAGGTCTGCATGCACTAGCTGGTAGGGTTTGGAAGCCTGCCTGCTAGACTCCTTGCCTTTTGGAGCAACCTTCACCTTGTTCTCTGCACAAGATACACATTTCATGTGAAATTTACAAGGTTTGATGTTCAAACCCTCAACCACTTCTGGCATCTTGGCCAGTGCCTTCCAAGAGAGGTGACAAAATCTTCGATGCGCATCATGAATGCAACCTGCATGAAGAACTTTGTTAGTTTGTGCAACACAACAAGAATCAGCATTATTCACAACAACAGTGTCATCATAAGTTATATGGAACAAACCATCCATAAACTTTGCATGCAAATAGTCCTCTTTGCCTTTACTGATGACACAGACGCTCCTCTTGAAGGAAATCTGAAAACCACGCCCAGTAAGCTGCGGGACGCTCAACAAGTTGCTCGCAGCGCCTGGAACAAAAAGTACTCCGCTGATGGTTGTGTGCAAACTTGCAAGTTTCACAGTCCCTTCTCCTGCAATCTGCAACGTCCTTCCATCAGCCAGGTGGATCTCACCTTCCTGTGGCTTGAAGGAGATAAAGAGATGCCTGTCCTTGGAAACATGGCGGCTGGCACCTGAGTCCACAATAAACCTGCCTTTGGCTGTTGGAGCAGTCCTTACAGCAAGCAAACCCTTGTTTTGCACTGGTGTGGGCTTTTGCAGCTTGCCCCCCTGCTGCTCCTGGCCAGCAGACGTGCCTTTAGCCTTTGGTGAAGCTGTGCCAGCAAGCAAAACCTTGCTTTCCACTGGCGTGGGCTTTTGCAGCTTGCCCCCCTGCTTCTGGTCAGCAGACGTGCCTTTAGCCTTTGGTGAAGCTGTGCCAGTAAACAACGCTTTGTTTTTCCCTGGCGCCGCGGGCTCTTCACCCTCCCTCTGCTCCTGGCCATCTGCAGGCGTCTGCGTCTGGCTCTGTTTACCTTTGCCTTTCCGGCCTCTGCAAAGGCGATGGCCTTGGTTCCCATGAGAAACAGAGCTCTCAGCTGCCGACTCCTTGGCTCCCCCTGGAGGCTGGAATGCTGCCTGGGATGACGTGACGGTCAGCTCCCCCTGCAGCTTGCAACCGGTGCCCTCAGCATCCCTGCAATCACCCGCATTCTGGGAAACAGCTAGGACCTCCGATGCAGTCAAACTCTGGGCTGGGATTATTGGTTTGTGAGCTTTCAACAAAGCAGTCCACATTGCACGTGCAGTGGTGTTGCCAGCCAGCGTCTTAATTTCCTCAAGAGATACGGATAGGACTATTATGTCCATCGCTTTCGAATCAGCTGATTTCCATCTCTCTGTCAGAGGAACTGGGGGGGCTCCAGAAACAACATGCCACACCCCAAACTGACGCAGTAAACTCTCACACCATTTTGCCCAGGGTTCATAATTCTGCCCATGTAACTTAAGGGACTGAGCATCTCCAGAAGCTTGGAAAAACTCCATGTCCAGCTTTTGGCTTTTAGCCGTGAGTCTATTTTAACTTGAAAGACTCCTTATCTTGGCAGCTCATTAATCACGAACTCTTTGGCTCGGCTCCCAGGCCAATTAAGCCTTGCCGGAGTTCAAAGGCTCTTTGCCGAGGTATAACAGAAAAAGCGTCCGTCCCTTTCGCTTTTCCCCCCTTCATACCTCTTACGCAGTCTGTTGCAGCTTTACTCTCCTGTAGGTGCCGTGAATCTGGGCCCGAAACCTTGTTGTTGGGAAACTGCCAGGGAGATAGTGTCCATCATGAGCCCCCAAGCTGGAGTTCTGGACGTCCATCGGCCTCCCGTACTCACGCAGATCCAACAGTTAGGGGCACAAAGCCTTTGGAAATTCCTGGCATCATTCCTAGGCTGGTGCACCCTCTTTATCAGCAGAAACACAGCCGAAAGCTTGCATCACAGAAGAGCAGAAGAGCATAATTTACAGACTTTATTTAGCGTTTAACAGAACAAAAGAAAACACGTCCATTCTGTCAGCGTGTCTGAGCCGACTGAAAACGAAAGGAAACAACAAGCAGAACAAAAACATCCTGTGAATCAGGACATGCGCAGACTCTGTGTCTCCCAAAGCCTGCTCCCTTTTAAGGTGGAACGGAAATATCCTAACATGTTTCGATGCTCATATATACAGTGGTACCTCTGGTTATGAACGCTTCTGGTTACAAACATTTCAGGTTATGCGCTCCGCTAACCTAGAAGTAGCTGCTCCTGGTTGCGAACTTTGCCCCAGGATGCAGCAGGAGGCCCCATTAGCGGAAGTGCGCCTCAGGATAAGAATGGTTTCAGCTTAAGAACGGACCTCTGGAACAAATTAAGTTCATAACCAGAGGTACCACTGTGTTTATCTATCTATAAACAAACCATCCCACTTCATATGGAAATCTACTACGACTGGTAAAAGTCTCCTAAGGCTTTCCAACTAGTCATCACACCCAAACCCTGGAAGGAATGGGCCATATGCTGTTTGTATTGGAAGTCTTCACTTAGTTTGAATATTCATGCAAATATCTTTTTCGTCAACTGCTTCTCTCATGTATATAAGAGGGGTATTAGGGCATACCTCATTTTGACATCTGTTGTCCCTTATTTGAACCAGGGTTTCCCAAAATTGGGTCTCCAGCTGTTTTTGGGTTATAACTCCCATCATTCCTAGCTAGCTGTACCAGTGGAAAGGGATGATGGGAACTGTAGTCCAAAAACACCAGGCGACCCAAGTTTGCTTCACCATCTGCTTCCTAGTATTATTTGAACGGAAGAGAGAAATATTTAGCTAGCTGCATGTTCAGTAACATGAGAAGAACACAAAATAATAAGAAATCCAAATCTGAGTGGGTCTTTTGGATAAGAGTTCTTAATAAAGGAAGTTTCAGCCTCTCTCTGGGCTCCTTATATCAATTACAGTATAAAGGAAGAAATCTTATTTCTCTAATTCCCCAGCAACAAAGATGTAAATTAAGCAGATGCCCTGTTTGGATTGTGATAGTTAATCTGCTTTCACAATGGGATATATAATATATTTTATTTTGGTTAGTAGCAGCATTATTAATAGTAAGTACCATATTTTTCCGTGTATAAGACTAGGGTTTTGTTTTGTTTTGACCAAAAAATAGGTTTAAATTGGGGCTCATCTTATACACAGGTAGTGCTGAGGGGTTTTTCTTAATTTGGAGGGGTGTTTTCTTCAAATTAAGAGTCCCCAAATTTGAAGAGTCATCAGATTTGGGAATCCCCCAAAATAGGGGGCATCTTACACAAGGGAGCATCTTATACATGGAAAAAATATGTTATTTAAATTGTACTATTTTTATGTCAAAGTGATCTATGTATATTTTCATATCAACTCTTACTGCTCACTTTATTAATAGACCAATTTTTTAATTATCCCCATATTACAGATTTGGGGCAGAGAATGGCCCACCAAAGTGAAAAAAGATTTCAACCAGGGAATATGATGCTATATGGGTTGGCAATTTTGTAAAACATCTCAAAGCATCTGCTTCCATAGCAGGGCAACCCATTGCAAAGTTTCTGAGAGTACAGAAGAATCACAAAAATAGTCTCACTGTATGTATTCACATGTTGGAAATACCAGTTTTACATATCTTCCTTGAAGTCTGTTTTTGAAGGCCATTTTTGAAGCTAGCATTTCACCGGTCCTCACAATTACAGATTTTAAAGTCCCTAATAAGTATGTTTATAGGGAGCGGGTGGCACTGTGGTCTAAACCACTGATCAGTGGTTGTCAATCAGAAAGTTGGCAGTTCGAATCCCCAAGATGGAGTGAGCTTCCATTGCTCTGTCCCAGCTCCTGGCAACCTAGCAGTCTGAAAGCACGCCAGTGCAAGTAGATAAATAGGTACCGCTGCGGCAGGAAGGTAAACGGCATTTCCGTGCACTCTGGAGTCTGTTACGGTGTCCCGTTGCACCAGAAGTGGTTTAGTCATGCTGGCCACATGACCCGGAAAGCTTTCTGTGGACAAACGCCGGCTCCCTCAGCCTGAAAGCGAGATGAGTGCCAAAACCCCATAGTCACCTTTGACTGGACTTAAACGTCCAGGGGTCCTTTACCTTTTACCTTTAAGTATGTTTAGGGTTTCTCCCTCAATGATCTTGACTTCCTACCAGGACACATTTCCTCCATTGTGTTCCACCATAACTTCCCCTTCTCCTAGAAGAGACAGGAGAGCCGAAAGACTCTCAATTATCCAGGAGAAAAAGATGTGAGTCCCCAGACACAGGTGTGATTCTTAGGCCAACACCTTGGAGCAATGTCACTCTATTACAGCTGAGGTACCTTCTCCATCCAGGCATGCTGTCAAACACATTAAAATAAGTGTTCAGATGCACTGTGTCCTTAAGCAAGATTACATTGCATGTCAAGTACTGGATACGACTGAGGCACCAAACAGGCTGTGCCATTTCTGACCAGGTTAGGTGAGTGCTAAAAGAGTTATGTACAACCAATGTGTCCCCAATTACTTTATGATTGCTTTGGAAATACAGAAAATGTCCTACAAACATTGGTGTGTATGCAGGATGTACCAGATGTGCCCGGGTACATCCTAGTGGCAAAAAAATTGGTATTTAGCAAAGTTTAGTTATTTTTTTAACAAAGTAAAGTTTTAGTTTGATGAATAAAAAGAATGTCCTTTATGATTAAGTAATGCACACCTCACAGAAATACACAAAATCCCTGGGTACACACCCAAATGAAATGTGCTGAAAACTTTGTGCCAGGTGGGTTGAACAAGACAGAGGTGCCCTCGACCCAGCCTCTGTCCACAGAGTGATGCCAGCAACGATGTGGCACCACAAAGATCTCTGTTCTGCTTGCAGAATTTGTGGGTCAAGGTCTTTCTTCTTTGGTGATCACTCATAGCCGAGTAAGGCTGTCTTCCATTAATAGTGAGTCCATAAGTGACTGTTCTGGTTCCACACGTTCTTCCACAGTGGAGATATAGGTTTCTGGGTGGAAGTTGATCATGATGAGGGTTTGCTAAGCATGCCTTCCTCTTAGCGTATTTCTCCCATTTGTCCCGAGTTTGAGTGTCTCCAAAGCCCACAACATCTTCGGTAAAGGGTGTTCTCTAACTGGAGCACTTGCAGGCCAATGTTTCCCAGTTGTCGGCATTTATACAGTGGTACCTCAGTTACATACACTTCAGGTCACATACACTTCAGGTTACAGACTCCGCTAACCCAGAAGTAGTGCTTCAGGTTAAGAATTTTGCTTCAGGATGAGAACAGAAATTGTGCTCCGGCGGCACGGCGGCAGCAGGAGGCCCCATTAGCTAATGTGGTGCTTCAGGTTAAGAACAGTTTCAGGTTAAGAACAGCCCTTCGGAACGAATTAAGTACTTAACCCGAGTACCACTGTACTACATTTTTAAAAGATTTGTCTTGAGAGAGTCTTTAAACCTCTTTTGTTGACCACCAGCATTACGCTTTCCATTTTTAAGTTCAGAATAGTTGCTTTAGAAGACGATAATCAGGCATCTGCACAACATGGCCTGTTCAACAAAGTTGATGTTGAAGAATCATTGCTTTGACACTAGTGATCTTTGTTTTTTCCAGTACATTGGCCTTAGTTTGCCTGTCTTCCCAAGTGATGTGTAAATTTTTTTGGAGACACCGTCTTTTTGGAATTTTTCAAGGAGTTGGAGATGGCATTTATAAGTGGTCTGTGTTTCACAAGTATACAGTAAGGTTGGTAGTACAATAGCTTTGTAAACACACATTTTAGTTTCCCTGCGAATGTCCTAGTCCTCAAACACTCTGCACGGGAGAAAGCTTCAATCGCAGAGTTCAGGCGATGCTGGATTTTGGCATCAGCGTCGGCCTTGTGGAAAGATAACTGCTGAGGTAGGAGAAGTGATCAACACTTTCCAATGGTGCATTATAGAGTTGGATTTGTGGCACTGCAGAGGGGTTGTTTTGTGATTATTGGTGCAGCACTTTGGTTTGTTGGGTGTCTAGCAATAGGCCAAGGTACCACTAGTGGGGTCCGTGTTGGTGATAGCCTACAGGAAGTCTCAAGACAGGGTGTTCCAGGGAAGGAGGGGGTAGACTGACAGCATTAGGCATGATCCTGTCTCTGCTGACCCCCCTTCCACTCTGGACATCATGAGTGATGGGGCTGCAGACACAGTGGTGGCTCTGTCACTCTAGTATGCCTTGCAGCTTCCCAGCTGAAATTTGGCTTGTCCTGCCCCTTTGGAACAATGGCTCCAAACTGTCCACAGCTACAGAGAGCATGCAGGGAAGTATGCCGTATGAATCAGAACTGGATAGCCTATGCTGCTGCTTGGTTTCTATATTTGGGATAGGACTTTCAACAGATGATACAATCAAGGGTGTGACAGGAAGAGAGTGTTTTATGAGCCGTTAGTTTGTACAATATGCCTCGTCGCAGAAATCTTGCACCCAAAGATGGTTGGGTAGCATTTCATGGAGGCCACTTGAAAGTTCCCAGAGGTTAATGTTACCCACGTGTGGTTCAAAACAAATGGGTGGGTGGCACTGTGGTCTAAACCACTGAGCCTCTTGGGCTTGCTGATCAAATCTCCACAACAGGGTGAGCGCCTGTTGCTTTGTCCCAGCTCCTGCCAACCTAGCAGTTCGAAACCACACCAGTGCAAGGAGATAAATAGGTACTGCTGCGGCGGAAAGGTAAATGCCATTTCCGTGCACTCTGGTTTCCATCACGGTACTCCGTTGTGTCAGAAGCAGTTTAGACCTGCTGGCCACATGACCCGGAAAGCTGTCCGTGGACAAACGCCAGCTCCCTCGGCCTGAAAGGGAGATGAGTGCCGCAACCCCATAGTTGCCTTTGACTGGACTTAAACGTCCAGGGGTCCTTTCCCTTTCCCTTTTTACCTTCAAAACACTTTTTTTTAAAAAAAAAAAAAAAAGAAAGCTGTGCATGTGAAGTTCAGCAGAGGGTGCTACACGCATAACCATACTCCCCCAATGTGGAAACATGCCTGAATTTTCAGTTAAGAGATATTCTCAATGTTGTATTCTATGAGGGTTTTTTTAGAAGTTTACTACAAATGATCAAAAACAATTTGGCTAAAACTTTTGGAAATAAATGTGACAGTTGAGCCAGAGTGATTCAGGCCTCATCCAGTGTAGAGGAATAACTGGATCCTTGGCATCCATATCATTGAACCGTCTGCATGCATCTTGTGATGTAGATGGGGATTTCCATTTGCATCCCAATTCAGAACTTCTGGTCACTGACTACAGCTGCAACAGGCTCATAATATGCCAGTTGGATGAATCACACAGACAGAACTAGATAATTACAGAGGGGTAGGATCCACGAAGCACATCAAAGTGCAAGTAGATAAATAGGTACTGCTCCGGCGGGAAGGTAAACGGTGTTTCCGTGCACTGCTCTGGTTTGCCAGAAGCGGCTTAGTCATGCTGGCCACATGACCCGGAAGCTGTATGCCGGCTCCCTCGGCCAATAAAGCGAGATGAGCTCCACAACCCCAGAGTGGGTCATGACTGGACCTAATGGTCAGGGATCCCTTTACCTTTACCTTTAGGATCCACTTGGAGAAAGAAGGCACCTGTCAGCAGAAGGAGCAGGTAGGCAATCTTCAGTCATCCCCACTCCTCACAATAAAATATGCTTCATAGATTTGGTGGAGCTGTGGAAGTATGAGGCTAGGAGTAATCAGTGGCATAGCATGGGTTGCCAGTGCCCGTGACTGCGCAGACAGGGTTGGTGGAAGGGAATGAAATGGACAGAGTATGCATGCACATTCAACTGCCTAACAGCATCCGCATCACCCAGGAGATTGCAGCTGCAGAGAAAAGAAAAGAAGAGTTGTTCCATTGTCTAGAGAGATCACTTCCTGGTTCGCCCGGAGGAGATATTTTCAATGGAGCCCAGTGACAGAAGCACACAGCTGTATTGAGGCAGCATGTGTGTGTGTGTGTGTGTGTGTGTGTGTGTGTGTGTGTGTGAAATTTTGCACCCTCTAACAATTTTGTGTCCAGGACAACTACCTCTGTGGCCTCCTCCATGCTACAGCACTGGCAGGAATTCCTTCCTTTTCTGCTTCACTGATGGATGTCTTCTCGGCTAGCATCCAAACAGAATTTGACCTGGATAGGCTGTGGTCTATTCTTCACCCAAAACCTTCTTCTTCCATATAACCGTTTTTGTGCTAACATGAGAAAAAATTGATATTTTTGTGCTACTTGTTATGCCATAATCGTACATCCGGCACTCCCAGATGACTATAGTTGCTTGGAGGAAAAAATATGAATTGAAATGTGAAGCCACAAGCACTTTGACACCAAAGCCTGTGCTTGGCTCTGAACTGAGATGTGCGTCAGCTTTTCAACATCTCTGTGCGCTTCCCACTCATTCCCTTTTGAACTGGGAAAGCTGCAGCTTTTAATGATCTCTGTTTGGTTCTGGGAACTAAATCTCAGGTTTATTTATGCCACCTAGAGGATTTTTGTTGAATTACTTTTACATCCCCATATAGTAAATGGAGCAGGAGAACATTCATAGTTACCTACACTCCAGGTATTTGTTTCTCAAGCAAACCCTCTCAAATTTCTGGAGAGACAAGACATTAGCTGGGTCCAAAGAGCTATTTTAGGTGCACCCAAGACCACAGAGTTCTGTATGCTACTTGGGACTTGGGACTTTTGTTCTCCCCATGCCAAGTGACTTCTGAAACTTTCCTCAATTGGAAAAGAGGTTTGGTCTGTGGCAGGAGGATTCAGAAACACGAGTTCAAAGCCCCCTTGGTGATTTCCCAAAGGGAGGGTGATTTGCAGCCAATAAAGATGCAATGATGTAATTATGATAAAAGATAGGCGTATTCTATTCTAATAACATTGCAGTTTTGCACTTAGGCAATCCAAATTCTAGACCATGAACACCTGAATTCTGCAACCTGCATAAAACATGCAAATTGAACAAAATAGCATAATGTTTCTTCTGTTGCAGCTTTTGCTTGTGTAAGTACTATAGATCAGTATTTTGCATGATTTATTCTGACCTTGCTAGTCATAGGGAATGGTACCAACCACTGAAAATCTCTCTCTCTCTCTCTCTCTCTCTCTCTCTAATTTTACATTTTAGAATATTCATTTAAACAACCTTAAAATATCAGTGACTTCCCTTCTTCTCATTCCGTGGTTCATTTTACATACCATAAATGAGGCATGGGCAAACTCTGGCCCTACAGATGTTTGAGACTACAATTCCCATCATCCCTGTCCACTGGTCCTGTTAGCTATGGATGATGGGTATTGTAGTCCCAAACACCTGGAGGGCCAGAGTTTGCCTATTAACAACATTTTGGAGGTCCCGAGCCGCAAGGTGGTTAGATTGGTTTCAACTAGGGCCAGGGCCTTTTCAGTACTGGCCCCAACTTGGTGGAACACTCTGTCACAAAAGACTAGGGCCCTGCGGGAATTGACATCTTTCTGTAGGGCCTGCAAGACAGAGCTGTTCCGCCTGGCCTTTGGTTTGGACTCAGTCTTCCCTTATGGTTTTGATTTATGGGCTACTACTAAAATGAGGCTGCATTATAAATTATATTTTAACCCATATTTTAATTAAATGTTTTTTTCTATTACGTTTTATTGTAATTTTATTGATGTTAGCCGCCCTGAGCCCGGTTTTGGCTGGGGAGGGCGGGGTATAAATATTATTATTATTATTATTATTATTATTATTATTATTATTATTATTTCACAGCAATAGCGTGGTGCTAGGTGGCTACTCAAGAGTCTCAACTGTTGTACATCCTATGATTCTCTAAAATTGGCTTAACAAATCGTCATGCTTCTTCTTCTTGTGCCTTTATAAAAAAAGAAACATTTGGAAAACAGTTGCTTTATTTGGACAGTTGTTTATAGCTGTGATTGTGCAATATTTAGACCCAAGCATGAAAATCATAGAAAAGCAATGACAAACCTAGACAGCATCTTAAAAAGCAGAGACATCACCTTGCCAACAAAGGTCTGTATAGTAAAAGCTATGGTTTTCCCAGTAGTGATGTGCGGAATTGAAAGTTGGACCATAAAGAAGGCTGATTGCCAAATAATTGATGCTTTTGCATTATGGTGCTGGAGGAGACTCTTGAGAGTCCCATGGACTGCAAGAAGATCAAACCTCTCCATTCTGAAGGAAATCAGCCCTGAGTGCTCACTGGAAGGACAGATCGTGAAGCTGAGGCTCCAATACTTTGGCCACCTCATGAGAAGAGAAGACTCCCTGGAAAAGACCCTGATGTTGGGAAAGATGGAGGGCACAAGGAGAAGGGGACGACAGAGGATGAGATGGTTGGACAGTGTTCTCGAAGCTACCAGCATGAGTTTGACCAAACTGCGGGAGGCAGTGGAACACAGGAATGCCTGGCGTGCTCTGGTCCATGGGGTCACAAAGAGTCGGACATGACTAAACGACTAAACAACAACAACATGAAAATCGTAACTATTATTTATAACTCCATGGGTAGAGTTCCTGAAGGAAACCATACTGGTTCTTTGCGACAGAGAGAAAGAGCCCAAGCCAAAAACCTAAATAAATAAATAACCTCAGATATTTCCTTTAAAATGTAAAAATCCTCCCAAATGGGCATGTTGCCCCCCACCCCAAAAGAGGACATGTCTGGGATTTCCCAGATGCACGACAACCCTAGCTGAACAACCGCATATTTTAATACCTCTGCCTATTCTCTCCACCATTTATAGTCCTAAGAAAATAAGTGCAAAATTGTGCCACATTAACCTACAGATCACTGGTTCTACAGCCTGAAAATGAAGCGTCTCTTTAATCTCAAAAGATCTGAGCGAGCGTAGCTGCAGGAATGCTATCGCTGACAGGGCTTCACTTTCAGAGTCCTGTAGCCATTTATCTCGATGCATTATTCTTTGCCCATTAGAATTTTGCCTTTAAAGTACCGTCCCCCACACCGCCCCGCCCCGCTTTAGTTATGGAAGACATTCCAGGCTGCTGAGATTTAATCATTTCAGCCCTGTGTTTGAAGTTCCGATTAAGAGGTGTTTAAAGCCTGCTATCAATTACTCAGATGGAAACCATATTGAACGCACAGAGAAAGATCTCCGAGCTGAATGGAAAAGGTTACTGTGGATGACTGCAGCAGAAGCTTCAAAGGTTGCAGAAGGCAAGGTATCTTATCTGGAGCTAAGCAAAACACACCTAATCAGCCACAATACGAGCAGCTGAGGTTCTTTTAAGCAAATGAATGGCCAAAGGAGAACAAGAAAGACCCTGTTCCAGCACAGCATTTGTCATCTGTGGGCACGATCTGTAGGTTCTTTGGGCAAGACTGCTTAACTCTGAAACAAGGCCAGTCCACGTATGAGGCAAGGTGAGATGACTGCCTCAGGCAGTAGGATCAACAAGGCCTAATACAGTCATACCTTCACGTTGCATCTTTTCGCGTTACATCCCACAGCATCCCAGAAGTACCGGAATGGGTTCCCCCACTTGCACATGTGCAGAAGTGCCAAATTGAGCTGTGCTTCGAGTTGTGTGCATTTCACCTTACGGACGGGTCTCCAGAACGGATCCTGCCCATAACATGAAGTAAGGTAAAGGTAAAGGGACCCTTGACTATTAGGTCCAGTCGTGACCGACTCTGGGGTTGCGGCGCTCATCTCGCTTTATTGGCCGAGAGAACCGGCGTACAGCTTCTGGGTCATGTGGCCACCATGACTAGCTGCTTCTGGCGAACCAGAGCAGCGCACGGAAACGCCATTTACCCTCCCGCCGGAGCGGTTCCTATTTATCTACTTGCACTTTGACGTGCTTGTGAACTGCTAGGTTGGCAGGAGCTGGGACTGAGCAATGGGAGCTCACCCCATCACAGGGATTCGAACCACCAACCTTCTGATCGGCAAGTCCTAGGCTTTGTGGTTTAACCCACAGCGCCACCTGTGTCCCTGATGCAACCACGTTTAGAATGCTGTAAAAGTTTGTTTGTGTCTGAAATAAAATACACTCTTCTTTATTAATTGAGAACTTGACTGAGACTGAAGTGATTTTACCAGGGAGGACCTGGTTGGTGGCAGCAGATTAGTGGTGTACGGGTCAACAGGCCATGAGATGACCGGGGGCTCCGTACTAACGCCACACCGGGTTCCGCCACTTGCTCATGCACAGAAGCGCCAAATCGTGCCGTGCACCTGCGCAGACGCAGTGCTTCGAGTTGTAGGCATTTCACCTTATGGATGGGCCTCCGGGACGGATCCTGTCCGTAACACAAGGTATCACTGTATAGATCATTATTCCCCTCCTGATGTCGATCTTCACTTGTCCCTTCTTCCCTGACGGCGAAGGGGGTTGCTATTTTGTGGTTGTAGGTACCCTAACACAAGTCACTCAAATACTATACCTGCGTTTTCTAAGTAAATAGTTAATGATATGATATAGTTAGACTCGGGTTGGTGGCATTCACTTCAGCAAGTATGGACTCAGCTACACAGCTGCAAATATAACGTTCTAAGTGCGCTTTAAGTGCATTCTATCAAGGTTACACTAGATGGCGATGGTGAGCTAATGGCAAATTCAATATAGATATTTAAATGTTGTTTTTTTAAAACATTTTCACAGCACATATGTGTATATATATATATATATATATGTATATTCAGCCTCTATTGCCTGCTGTAGAAATCTCAAGATTTATTATTATTATTATTATTATTATTATTATTATTATTATTATTATTAAGAAGCATAGAATCACAGCAGGATGGTTTTATTGCTTTCTCATGCCCAGCTCTGTTTTGTTTGTTTGTTTGTTTGTTTGTTTGTTTTGAAGTGAATGCCTGTATTAGATCCATCTGTTTGAAATGTGTGTGACAGAGATGGGAGAAAGTTCAATAATTCTGTTAAGACATTGAAGTGGGACCTGGGAGCTCTGTTTATAAACTGACTGCCTGAGAAAGCTTGTGATCATTCATAGCTCATTGCTCCAAACCCTCAGCCAGAAACCAGCTCTATCATTTATTTCGCAGTATGACAGTACAATATATGAACAACGGTCCACAACACTTAAGCATTTTTCCAGGCTTTCCAAAGATAAAGTCTTACCTTCTTTCCATCTTCTATTATGTTGCTAAAGAAGTTTGCCCCACCATTGGCTCTTGTTAATGTTTATTTTTTTATAGGTGGTCATGGAAGGAACCAGAAATGCCCTCACAGGCTGTCTATAAAAGCCATGATGATGATGATTTTACCTTCCATGATTTTCATCTAATACTATCACTACAATATTCTATACATTATTTTGCTGTCCTTTTATAAGTAATGTTTTAAACATTTCATTTCACTTCCCCTCCTTTTTCTTCTTTCTTAGTTTTTGAAGGTAGTTTTCAAAAAAATTTTAAAAAATGAAACCAGAACAACAGTATATAAAATGAAGCTGCAGAAGAAGGGTGACATAAGAACATTGAATTTTGTAGTAGTAGTAATAATAATAATAATAATTCTAAAAGCCTAACTCCCTGCCCCAACCAGCTGTGTTCATGTGTATGTATAAGACAATTTTTTGAGCACTGATGCTTTTTCAAAAAAACTTCCTCCATAGTGCCAGTCACAGTAGGATTGGTTTGCTGTACAAAATGCTAATGAAGCTATTTGGATGCATTAGGGAAAAAATGGAGTTAAAACCAAAGTCAGGGAAATAGTAATAATAATAATAATAATTTATTTATTATTTATACCCCGTGCATCTGGCTGAGTTTCCTCAGCCACTCTGGGCGGCTCCCAATCAAGTGTTAAAAACAATACAGCATTAAATATTAAAAACTTCCCTAAACAGAACTGCCTTCAGATGTCTTCTAGAAGTCAGATAGTTGTTTATTTCCTTGACATCTGATGGGAGGGTGTTTCACAGGGCGGGTGCTACTACCGAGAAGGCCCTCTGTCTGGTTCCCTGTAACCTCACTTCTCGCAATGAGGGAACCGCCAGAAGGTCCTTGGAGCTGGACCTCAGTGTCCAGACTGAATGATGGGGGTGGAGACGGTCCTTCAGGTATACTGGGCCAAGGCTGTTTAGGGCTTTAAAGGTCAGCACCAACACTTTGAATTGTGCTCGGAAATGTACTGGGAGCCAATGCAGATCCCTCAGGACCAGTGTTATGTGGTCCCGGCAGCCACTCCCAGTCACCAGTCTAGCTGCCACATTCTGGATTAATTGCAGTTTCCGGGTCACCTTCAAAGGTAGCCCCACATAGAGCGCATTGCAGTATTCCATGCACCACTCTGGCGAAACAGTCCGCAGGCAGGTAGGGTCTCAGCCTGTGTACCAGGTGGAGCTGGTAGACAGCCGCTCTGGACACAGAATTGACCTGCGCCCCCATGGACAGCTGTGAGTCCAAAATGAATTCCAGGCTGCGCACCTGGTGCTTCAGGGGCACAGTTACCCCATTTTCCAGTTTTGCTTGTTGCCTCTTTAAACACGGCCATTTAAGATGCCTTGGCTAATAGTTATTCGTAGTTCTCAGTAGACATCTTCTCCCTTTTAAAGACCCCTTTAAAGTCATCTAAGCAAATGATCATCGCTCTATCATGTGGCAAGGAATGCAGAGTGGCCAGGAGAGGCAAAAAGCAGAGCACCTAAGGATGGGCAAATCTGTCAATTTCAGTTTCTCTCTGTTTCTGATTTTTCTAATTTTTCTTCAGTTCTCCAAATTGCCCTATCAGTTTTCATTTCTTTACAAAAGGCCTCATCCAAACCCATCAGTATTTTAATGATAACTTCTCCTAATGTGCATATCTTTGTGAAGCGAATTTGCTTAACAGAATTGTCAGGGCTGCCGCCCAGTCCCAGCTCACATAGGACCAAGTCAGCCAGCGTTCAGTTTCAAAGAGTCTTTATTGGATTACAGGTTCCATTTCCAAACTGCAACGTGCAGCCCTACTTCTTCTAGGTCAGAACGACGAAGACCCGTCTGAGTCTCCGCCTCTAGAGCACCAGCTTAATACCCTAGCCTTGCTCCACCTCCTGCGCCTTTCCTTCCGTCTCTGGGTCCTCCTGCCCCCCTGGGTCTCTCCTTTCCTACTCTCTTCTGACGCGGACCCCCCTGACCCTTCCGCCTCCTTGCGGCGGGCTTTGGGACTCGGTTCACTCTCTGGGCTGCTGGCTGCGCCAGCTTCCGTTACATTTGAACTTGGCGCGCGCGCCCAACTCTCCACTTTCCTCTTGATCGTTTCCTCGCTCCCCGAGGTGGGCGTGACTACTCCTGACTCATGCCCTCCCTCCTTCTGAAAGTCTCCGGAGCCCGATATCTGGTCCCCTTTCTCCCCGCTGCTCCCGGCTGGGAACGTGGGTCCCGATCTCCAACTGCTGCTTTCTGATCCCTCTCTGGACCCTTCTTCCTGGGGTGTCCCCCTGCTCTCCCCCCTTGCTCTGGCTGCTGGCGCTCCCTTCTGGGAATCCTCGGACTCGCTAGACAGGCTCGGTGATCTCGGGTCGTCATCCCCACTCATCCTTCCTTCGTATTCCTCCCCCTCGCTCTCTGTCTCCTCCCTTCTCTGCGTCTCTGCTCCTGAACCCCTGACAAGAATGAATTTCTGTACGCTATCTTCACTGATTTATGCATTTTCCTTTGTAATTACGCGGCACTGCAAAATTTGAGGATGTGCAGATTTTGAAAAATGGTTGTTTCAGACAGTGGAGATTAGGTAAGTTAGACTGAATTGCAGTATAGGCACAAGAATGACTTACAGGAATCCGTTTTGTCAACTAGAAAAACTGGAGAATATTTAGTGCAGCACAAGATAGCTCAAGGTCATTGGTTCTAGCCCCACATTGGGCAAAGCATTTCTGCAATGCACAGGGTTTGACCAGATGACAGTCAACTCTATACGGTAATTCTTTTATTCTAACACTGAAGAGGGCCAGTCCAGGAGAGTGTTCTTTAATATGTAAGAGGAAGAGACTCAGGCAATGGGCCTTGGCAGAGCAGCAGTGGTGTTTGTTTCAAGAACATGAGCGTAACTATTTTTAACAATGAAAAGTAGAAGGGTATGTATTTCAATGAGTTTTCTGCCTTGATTCTTTCTTAGCTAGGCAGATGCCCAAACACTTTCCCCATTACCGTATTTTTCTCTCTATTACACGCAGATTTTTTCTTCTAAAAAGGAAGGGGAAATGTCTGTGCGTGTTATGGAGCGAATGTGGGGGGTCCCTGGAGCCGATTAGGGGAGCGCAGGAACAAAAATCAGCAAAAATCAATCGTGCGTTGTGTCCAGAGGGAAACCTGAAAAGAGGAAGTGGCAGTTTTCCTGCATTCTGCCTCAGGGTCTTACTGCCCACCCTCCTCTGTTTCGTTGCTGTGTTTGCTCAAACGGAACAAAGAGCAGGCAAATCCCCTCCCCTCCAGGCAAGCAGAGGGGAAAGCAGAGGTCTTTCCTTCTAGTAATTCCTCTCTGTGCTCCTCGCAGGCAGCCAGAAAGCATGCAGGAGGAGAGAGAAAGCTGGCTTCGGTTTGTGGAAACTTTTGCCTTTCTTTCCTCCCTCCCGTAAAATCCCTCTCCTGCTTTCTTAGCCAGCTGCTTCTCTGCACAACGCTCTCTTGTCCCTTCTGTGTTTTTCCTTCACTCCCCACTTAAAATGTAGTTACAAAGCATGGATCCACATGGATCCTCAGGATCTTTGCATTGGGCCACCCCAAATTCACCATCAGATCACATAGCAGCCTGCCCCCCCAAAATCACACACCCACTGTTGCCTGGGGCTGCAATGGTGCAAAAACGTGGTTAAAAAGCATGGATCCACATGGATCCTCAGGATCTTTGCATTGGGCCACCCCAAATTCACCATCAGATCACATAGCAGCCTGCCCCCCCAAAATCACACACCCACTGTTGCCTGGGGCTGCAATGGTGCAAAAATGTGGTTAAAAAGCATGGATCCACATGGATCCTCAGGATCTTTGCATTGAGCTACCCCAAATTCACCATCAGATCACATGTCTGTGGCCACAGCATGAAGCACAAAAATGATACATCCACTGTTTCATTCAGAATTTTTTCCCTTGTTTTCCTCCTCTAAAAACGATGTGCGTGTTATGGTCAGGTGCGTGTTATAGAGCGAAAAATACGATATGAAAAAGTGGAGCCACCTGGTGGCTAAAGTGTCTTGAAGCAAAATCTCTCTGTGTTTGAATAAGGGCTGGCCCATGTTACATTCACATATATGCTGATTCCATCCCATTTGTACACTTGTTAGAAAACTGAGTGATGATGATGATGATAATAAATAAATAAATAAATTAATAATAATAATAATAATAATAATAATAATAATAATAATAATAATAATAATTTATTTATACCCTGCCCATCTGGCTGGGTTTCCCCAGCCACCCTGGTGACTTCCAACAAAATATTAAAATACAGTGGTCTGTTAAACATTAAAAGCTTCCCTAAACAGGGCTGCCTTCAGATGTTTTCTAAAAGTCTGGTAGCACCAACACTTTGAATTGTGCTTGGAAATGTAAAGGTAGAGGTAAAGGGGCCCCTGACCATTAGGTCCAGTCATGGCCGACTCTGGGGTTGCGGCGCTCATCTCGCTTTATTGGCCAAGGGAGCTGGAGTACAGCTTCCGGGTCATGTGGCCAGCATGACAAAGCCATTTCTGGCAAACCAGAGCAGCGCATGGAAACGCCGTTTACCTTCCCGCCGTAGTGGTACCTATTTATCTACTTGCACTTTGACATGCTTTTGAACTGCTAGGTTGGTAGGAGCAGGGACTGAGCAATGGGAGCTCACCCTGTCATGGGGATTCAAACCGCTGGCAAGTCCTAGGCTCTGTGGTTTAACCCACAGCGCCACCCGCGTCCCTCTGTTTGGAAACGTACTGGGAACCAATGTAGATCTTTCAGGACCGGTGTTATGTGGTCTCAACGGCCGCTCCCAGTCACCAGTCTAGCTGCCGCATTCTGGATTAGTTGTAGTTTCCGGGTCACCTTCAGAGGTAGCCCCACTTAGAGCGCATTGCAGTAATACAAGTGAGAGATAACTAGAGCATGCACCACTCTGGTGAGACAGTCCATGGGCAGGACCATTTCAAAATCCACATTTCAAGACCTATTAGAAGAAAAAACATTTCCTGTCTCGAAATGCTCACTTTGAATATGTATAATCTATCAGAGCCCAGAAATGAGTTGCAGCATTTGGAAAGTGCGAAAGCAGGTAGATATGTTTTTTTTTTAAAAAAAATATAATATATTAATTACATTCCTAAACGGCCTTTTCTCCCAAAGGGGTGACAAACAACACCCCAAAAGCTATGGGATCAAGCAACAGACCCATAGTGCTACTTTCTGGTAATTACCCTGCAGATGGCATACAAACCACCTTTTTTAAAGCCCAAACCAGGATGGGATGTTCTCAAGGGCAAGTCACATGACCCACACCTCATTCTTTTCCCAAAACACATGTTTATGGGCCCCGTGCAAGATTGTGGCCCCAAGAAAAGTGCTTTTTGGGGGAGAGAGTGAAGCATGAGGATGCGGCACTCAAAATGGCTGATACTGTGCAAAAAAAAAGAAAAGAAGAATGGCAAATGAAACTAATGGACTATGCAGAATTAGATAAATTAACAAGAAGGATTCAAAACCTGCGGAGATTCTTAGAAGACTGGAGTAAATATTTGAACTATCTGAAAAGCAATTGTAGGACTGCAAGAAGTTCTGTAAGGAGGACTATACAAAATATTGGAAGGAAGACTATGAAGAGAATTATCAGTTAATGATAATTAAAAGTAACAGAGAAATTAATAAATGCAAAACAAGTGATAAAGAACGGAAAATCTTCAGAGGTTGTTGACAGAAGTCTAAAATATTGTATAAGATAAGAAGTTATGTTAAATGACTGTTGGAAATGATATGTTAAAAAAACTAATAAAAATGTGTGTATGTGTGTGTATAGCTAGATAGATAGATAGATAGATAATACACTTTTTAAAAAAATTGTGCAAAAAAAATGGATGTCCCATTTCCCCCTGGGGCACTTGGCAGTTCCAAGATAGAAGTAGAACCCCTGTAATGCCATGAACATCCAACCCCTTGAGTCATTCCAGAAGGACACCATCATCCATGGTGTCAAAAGCTGCTAGGAGATTAAGGAAAACCAACAGAGCATCTCTCCAGTAAAAGATCATCAAGCAAGGCAACCAAGACTGTGTCCATACTAAAAGCAGGTCTGAAACTAGATTGAAATTGGTCAAGATAATTTGCTTCCTCCACATGGAGCTTGATCACTTCAGGGGCGTGGCAAGGGGGTGCGGGGGGTGCGGTCTGCCTTGGTTGTCATGCTGGGGGTATGTGTAACAAAATCCCCCCCCCCGGGTGGATCGATGTGGCAGCGCTTGTACCCCCAGTGGGCAGATTTTTGTGATTGGCACAATTGCCGTTATGAAAATCCACCCGCTGATCACACAAACACACCCGATGATCAGCCTGGCACCCTCAGGCGGGCAGTGTTCACCCCCCCCGGTGGGTGGTGCTCGCACCCCCGGCAGGTGGTTTTATGTAATCGGCAGACAGATTTTTGTGATCGGCGGGCAGTGCTCGCACCCCTGGCTGGTGGCGCTGACAGCCCTGGTGGGCAGTGCTTGCACTGTTTTATGTAATCGTCGGTCGGATTTGCGTGATCTGCAGGCGTATCTGTTTCGCGGCCAACCCTCCCTATAAAAAAGCTCAATAATTCTGGGCAACGTTCGCAAAAATTGCAATGTGTGTGTGCGGGGGGGGGGGTGACAAGCAATTTTTTGCACCAGGTACCACCTGACCTTGGGTCACCTCTGGGTCACCTTGCCCAGAATGGAAATATTGGAGACTGTGAGGTAGTTTTCGAAAATTTCTGGATCCAGAGAGAACAGTCTCTTTCATGGTGGTGGGCATACCACTCCCTCATGTGGGGAGGCCTTAACCACTCCCTGTACCTATCCAGTAAGTTTACTATACAGTCATAGCTCAGTTTTCGAACGTAACCCGCTCTGGAAGACCGTTCGGCTTCCAAAACGTTCAAAAACTGAGGCGCAAAGGGAGAATTTCAGTGGAGAAAATTGAAAAACATGCAGCAGAAGCCATTTGACTCCCAAGGCACATTCGAAAACAGAAGCATTTACTTCCGGGTTTTCGGCATTCGGAAACCAAAAAGTTTTGCTTCCGATAGTAAATAGGTAGCCGTGTTGGTCTGCCATAGTCAAAATAAAAAAATTCCTTCCAATAGCACCTTAAGGACCAAGAACTAACTTAGTTGGTCTTTAAGGTGCTATTGGAAGGAATTTTTTTATTTTGCTTCCGAGACATTCAAAAACCAATGAATGGTGCAGCTATGTTGGGCAGAAATGGAGAGGGCCTGTAGTTGGTCTCACCAATGCAATTGTCCTGTCCACATCTGTAGCACCCTGCTTGTGGTTAACGCTTAGCTGGAATGAAATATTCAACGCAGCAATAGAGAAATTAAAATAATTATTTATTTGTCAGACAAATAAATGAGAGGCACAGTGGTATATGGTTACCAAGCTCTGGCCTGCCCTCCTGCCATTATGGCCAGCACTTATATTCCCTTAATCCAGCCCCCTTTGCTCCTCCTTGGGCTGCCTCTGTCCAATCAGCCTGGTTGGATTTCCTATTGGCTGATTGCTAGAACCAATCACAAAAAGATACACCCATATCCTCCTGTCCTTATATGGAGGACAAAGAGCTATATATAAATGACAAATAAGTAATAATATATCTTACATGGAATCTTAATTACCAGCTCACCTCTTGCCCTCCTTGCCCTATTGCCTTCTAAAACAAATGGTTAATCTTAAATTTTTATCTTAAACATATGTCAAGGATCTTGAGTTTCACATCAACATTGAAAGATCTCCTTCATTTGAAGGTTTCTAAACAAATGTCTGACAGCTAATATATCAGAACCGTTTGGATGGCGTCTTCCTGTCTGGCAAGAGGGCTGGGCTGGTGGCTGACTTAATTTCAAGATAAATACAACTCTTCTAGCATTTGTTAAATCCTTTGCATAATTACATTTAAGCCAATATATTTAAGCTAATATATTTCATACATTATCATAGGTAACCTTTTAAAAGAATAAAGCTTCTCAAAGTAGAAAGGAAGGAACTCAGTAAAAAAAACAGTTTTTAAAGAAGGCTCTTTAGTTTACACCTCCCCCTTTCACCCTCCTTTCCAGCCTCAAAATAAAATAGGAAGAAGCTTCTTTTTCCCCAGCCAAGCCAGTTGCCTTTTCTCTCAGTTTAAGAAAGAAACAGTTTTTAGAAGATTTCCTAAAAATGCTTTCTTTTTCTGTCAGCTAGATGCTTCTCCCCATTTGCCTCTGGCCTTAGAAAATACAGCTCAAGGTTTAAGAGAGGCCCATGGTATCATTTTACTATTTGCCCATTCCTAATTATATTTATCTCTGCCTTTGTTATCTTCTGTAACATGTAGGGTCAATGTCCTGCTCTTAGTCTGTATTTTCAGCTTTTACGACTTTGAGAATTGTTTTCTGCTATCAATCAAGGGGGGGGCCCTTGTCTTAGGAGAATGGCCAAGGTTTTCTCTGCCTGGCATGAAACATTTGAAAATCTAAGCCCTCTCTTTAATATACAAGCCCTGATCAAACATTAATAAAATGCAGGCTTATGCCTGATGCCTCATTCCCCCCTTTCAAGCTCAAGGACCTTCGTCCCAAGTGTCCTTGATAGCTTGACCTTCATCATATTCCTGAGGTAAAGCTCTGTATAGGGCCATGATATGAGGTAGAGTTTCATTTGAAACCATCTTGCTAATTGTACTTCTAAAACATGAAATGATACATGGCATCATACATAAAACCATTACCACTACTGTCAAGAAAAACAAGCAAGACAATAGTATCCCTTTGAGTCCTGTGACATTAGGTAACCAATTGGTGAGCCATCCCATATCCCATCCTTCCCATGTTTGTACTGGGACATGTGCTATATTCTCCATCTTTGTGGCCAACACACGGATTGCCTCACCATTATCTGAAATGTTAAAGCAACAGGCATTCCCTGTCAAGTTCAAGACTCCACATAGGCCTCCCTGCCTGGCAAGTACATAATCCATTCCCATTTTTAGCTGCAAAATGGCGGCTCTACTTTCATCCAACTGTTGTGCAATAAGTCTCAAACTCTGGGCCGTTGCATTGGTTACAAGTTCCACTACTGCTTGCAATCGAATTATTCTGTTTAGATTATAAATAGGATCCCGTGCCCCTTGTATGAGCTCACCAGGATTCCAGGAGGCAGGATCATAATAGGCTATAATGCGCTCTGGTGGCCAATCATCAGTACCGCTCCAACTTTGGGTACTTCCTCCTGCTATATGAGAAATATCAGCGTTTCTTCGTGTACGCTTGGCCAAATTAGTAGGCATAATCCACATTGGTGGTAATACCCATCCCAGGAAACAAGTCCCACTCCATTTGGAGGGGAGTTTCTTGTATGCCCATTCTCCACATATCCACCACAACCATCGGGTCTGAGGTTTTTGGTACGTGGAGTACAGAAGGCGAAATATCAGAAGAGGTAGAGAGTTCACAGTGCAGTATGTTAGATTGCCTTTTTCTGTCACAGTTATGTTCCATACCACTTTCCATGCATGAATAAAAGGAGGTGCACAGGGCAAGGCATTCCGAGTTCGATAGGTAGTATCGTGTGCCCAGGTATTCTTAATATTATCCCAAGTATAGTGACAATGAGAAGAGCCTATCATGGTAGAATCAGCTGCATCTGATGATTTATGTACACAGAATTCCCCTTGTACAGGTATAACTCGTAATGGTTTAGTTGAGTTCCATCCGGGGAAATTCTGTATTTCTGTTTGGTGTGGTATTTCGCTTACCATACCAATGGCATCTAATGGTATCGGTAATAAGGGCATACCTCCCTCTGAATCATCTGGCCCAAGAGAGCAAACAAGGCAATTGGTCCTATTTGCAACATTGGCTACCATTTCAGCTAAACCTACCCACATATTGTGGTCATGGCGGAATCCATATTTAGTCAATTTGGCCAGATTCAAGGACCCTTCCCCTTCCCAAGGGATCAGGATTAATAATAAAATCATGTTGATGTCTAGCATATGCATTCCTTCCACAAAAGATTACCTTATTGTGATAGCAAATAAATATTAGTCCCAATATAATTCCCCCAGTGACAGGAATGGGGAACCACCAAGACCAAAACATATATCCCGAGGATCCCCAATGAGTAATATCTCTGATAATTGTTCCACAAGGGGGGTGGGCAGTCAATTAATTGTATAAGAGAATCTTTCCTTTCACAATCGCTGGTTCAGATGCTCCTCAAGCTTCAGGCGTGCGCAGGTCAGCCAGCTTCCAGGTTGTGGCTGCAGCAGGCCGGTCGTCTAATGTTGCCCGTGACCTAGCCCGTTCCCGGTAGGGCTAGATACAGGGGTTTTTGGAGAGAGTCAGTTTAAGAGGATTAGAGGGGTCACCTTTGCACGTCCAACTGCCTTCAGACTTCTTCAAACGGGAGTGATGAATCCAGGGGGTCACCTCAGCTACCTTCACCGCTGTTGGAGTAGAGAGCAAGACGGTGTAAGGTCCACGCCACTTAGGTGCAAGTGGATCACGTTTCCACTCTTTCACCCATACGCTATCGCCAGCCTGGAACTGATGAATCGGCTCGGCAATGCTGCACGGCGTGCGCTCGAGGACCCACCTGTTAAGAGAAACAAAAACACGGGAGAGAGATTGCACTTGTCCCTGTGTCACATGGTCTCCTATTTGTTTAAGATCAGCTGGAATATTCTGAACAAAGGAGGGCGGTCTCCCATACAGGAGCTCAAAAGGTGACAACTTAAGTCTTTTTGTGGGTGCACACCGAACACAACAGTGTTATGGGTAACACATCACTGCTGTGGCTAGCATCACCATCTTTTCCTTCTGCCACTTCTTCTTCTCTTGTTTCTCAGCCTCATCCCTATTCCGATAAACTCGGCGTGCAATGGCCATAATTTGGCTCATCAGCATCCCTTCCCATCCTTCTGATTTCTGAATTTTCTTACGAATGTCAGAAGCGCACTGGGCCACAAATGTAGCAGTAATCATTCTGCTGTTTTCAGGGGCTTCAGGGTCAAAAGGAGTCCATATACGATAGGCTTCTTGCAGCCTCTCTAAAAAGTCTCCTGGACTCTCATTTGGTTTCTGTTCTACTTCTGAGACTTTAGACATATTAGTGGGCTTCTGGCATGCCCTGCGGATACCTTGCACAAGCGTCTGGCGATAGGTGGTAAGCCTGGCCAGGTGAATTGCATTGTTTGGATCCCAATTAGGATCTTCCAAGGGAAAGTTGTCTTGGAGATGACGGTCAATATTATAAATATTTCCCACTCTGGCCTGCTCACGCAAATATATCTGTGCCTTTTCAATTATGTCTCTCCTTTCCTCAGTGGTGAACAGAGTATTCAGGAGCTGGCGGCAATCTGTCCAAGTAGGACTATGAGTATTTATTATTGAAGTCACCAAGTCCATCATAGCCTGAGGTTTTTCTGCAAAAGATGGGGTGTGTGTTTTCCAATTCATCAGATCCGTAGTTGTGAATGGAATGTACTGGAGGGTCGACGTTCGAGGTGGCCTTGGTCCAGGTAGCCCGTTAACCAGCACAGGCTCCTCAAGTGCATCAAATACTCTTCTGAGAGGGGCTACTACGTGATCTTTCTCTTTGCTTTGCTCTAGGGGCCTCAAATCATAGGGGATGGTATTTGTCCCAAGGCGTTCTTTTAGCAGCCTTATACGCCTGGCTGTATTGCTTGCTGACCGATTAAGGTCTCCCTGTAACTTCTGTAATAATTCTCTAGGACTTGGATGTACAGGAGTTTGGGGTAGGCAATCAGTTGTTCCACTAAAAGAGACTGTAGATGGAGTTCTACTGGGACTCACAGATGGAATAACCACTTCTGCTTGGGCTTCATTATAGGCCTCCAATGCCTCCTGAAGATATTTTTCATAATCTATCAAGGAATCAAGTTCTGTGACTCCAGCCCCATTATTCATTCCACTTTCTTGCCTTGGGGTTACAACTGGTGGAGTGTTTGGATTAGGCTCCCTTCGATGTGGAGCATAGGGTGGAGGTGGAAGCAGCTCTTCCTCTGGTCCCTCAAAAATGGGTTTGAGTTTATTTGGCAAGATTCCTTTCCTAGCTTCGGCTTTTACAGCCAATAATTTGCATCGTTGGACTTTGCATTCCCTTATCCATGGAGGATTTTTATTTAATGTGCTCAGCCAGGAATCTATATATGAAAATTGTTCTGGGCACCCTCCAGTTTCTTTGGCGATGTTAGACCAAAGTTTGCTTACTAAATTTATATCAAAGGTTCCTTGAGATGGCCATTCAGTATTTTGCTTCGGCCACTCTAATTCACATAACGTTCTCAGGCGCTCTGGCGTCATTTTGACTCCATACGCCCCTGAGAAGGCTTTCTTAAAATTATTTAACATACATTCAAGAGGTGTATTTTCCCCTTTTGAACCCCCAACTCCCATTGTATGGCCCTGTGAAGTATCCACTCAGTCACTCACACACACGCTTCGTGGGTTTCCTTGCCCAGATGGAGTCGCCTCACTGGGAACCGAAGTACTACCCACTCCACACTCAGGTCAGCTACAGATTGCTCTGTACTTTCTCACACATACAATGCGCTGGATACTTCACCACACACTACCTCCCATTCCTAATTATATTTATCTCTGCCTTTGTTATCTTCTGTAACATGTAGGGTCAATGTCCTGCTCTTAGTCTGTATTTTCAGCTTTTACGACTTTGAGAATTGTTTTCTGCTATCAATCAAGGGGGGGCCCCTTGTCTTAGGAGAATGGCCAAGGTTTTCTCTGCCTGGCATGAAACATTTGAAAATCTAAGCCCTCTCTTTAATATACAAGCCCTGATCAAACATTAATAAAATGCAGGCTTATGCCTGATGCCTCACATCCTCAGGCCACAGCAACAGAAACTGAGGGTGACCTCTAATGGGCCTGCACAACTGTAACATCGCTTTTGGGGATATGAATCCTATCCATTCATATTGGAATTTATGAAGACTGACGTTTTGAGGCATGCCTCAAGCTGGATTCTCTGAAGTCAGGACAGTTATTTCTGTGTATTCTTGAAAGCTCAGCCAAACAATCTTTTGGATGAAGCTAAATTAACTGAATTTTTAGGCTTCTGAAATGTCAAAAGCATAGACATTAATTTGGGATCTTGTCTCACACTTTACACTGCATATTGTGGAAACTATTTCAAACAGTTGCAAAAACTTTTACTATTTCATCCTTGGCCAGTTCAGTTTGCATAGGAGAAGATTTTTGAAAACCGTAAATGACAATACACACACACACACACAGAGAGAGAGAGAGAGAGAGAGAGAGAGAGAGAGAGAGACCGATGCGATGTGTGGGAGATATTTCCTTCCAGAATAATTGAGATCACAATACATTTCATACTTTTTTTATGAGAATATACCATTTATATTGTGATCTTATTTCTGTTGGCAAAGTGTAGTTTATTAGTTGCCTGTAAAAATTCCATGTAAGGATTTTATTATTTTTTCCAGAACATGCCCCTGGAGGGCAGTATAAGCCCAAAAGTTTTGAATTCTGATTGTTCAATAAATCTTTAACGGTTGTCAGAGGACATAATGGTCTTTTGGGGAGATTTAAGTGTAAAAAAAAGTCAGGGACTACACTGTGGGTGCTTTTACGGTTGAGCTTAAAAATATTTTAGTGTTCTTGTTCTCATTAGGCATATATTTACTGCTTGCATATTTATTTTCTTAAGCAGTGTGTCCTAACACAGTGGTTAAGGATTACAGCAATTGCATATTAAATATATGGATTAATCCATATGTTGTAAACACCTTTAAGAGCAGTTACAAGAAACACTATGAATAAATTGTGAGTAAATTGTATAAGTGCGCCCACCCTCTTTAATGTAGGCTGCAATTTCATGCATGTTTACTTGAGAGTAAGGCCCATTGCATGCAGTGGAACTGACCTGTGAGTAAACATGCATAGGTTAGTTATATCTGGTTAGTTATTTGAGGAGGCTACTTGGTTGTTTGAGAGCGGGAGTGTGTCACAAGAAGGTGCTTGCCTTCTTTAATGCTTTAGCTAGTTTAAATTCTGTGTTATGTTTTGATAATTAAAAATAATGTGAGAGAAATGTGAGAGAGGAGTATAGGTGTCTGCTCTCATGAAAAATAAAAGGGTGACGACTGAATACAAAAAAAAAGTCTCAGTGGAAAAATGAAGGGAGGCATGCCAAAAGAAAATAGCCAATCACCAATCATGATACCAGCGCCAATCATGAACCCCTCTCCATTTTGAATATTAAGTATATCATAAGCAGGGCTTTTTTTCACCCAGCAAGAACTCACCAGAACTCACTTCTGGCACCTCTCAGGTGGGCGTCATTGCCATTACAGTGGTACCTCAGGTTAAGAACTTAATTCGTTCTGGATGTCTGTTCTTAACCTGAAACTGTTCTTTTTTAAAAATATATATATTGGTTTTTCACAATTTGTATAAACATAAACAATACACAATACAAACATACAAACACATAAACAAACATGTATAATTTCAAATCCTTTTTTCTTAAGCCTTACTTCAACGACTTCCCCGTACCTCCCCTTTCTGCATCCCAATTCCCAAATTTATTTCAGCAAATCCTCCCCCTTGATTTTATCTAATTTCCCTTGTTCTTTTCTTTTACTTAATCTTTTACAGCTGTAGTCCCCTTTTTTCTATAACCTCAACATTTTAGCACTCATTAATTTTACAATATTTCTTAAGATAAATTTTGAATTTCTTCCAATCTTCTTTCGCCGTCTCTTTCCCCTGGTCTCGGATTCTGCCAGTCATTTCAGCCAGTCCCATATAGTCTATCACCTTCATCTGCCATTCTTCCAGAGTGGGTAAATCCTGTGTCTTCCAATACTTTGCGATGAGAATTCTTGCTGCTGTAGTAGCATACATTAAAAAAGTCCTGTCTTTCTTTAACACCAATTGGCCGACCATACCCAAGAGAAAGGCTTCCTGTTTCTTGGGAAAAGTACATTTAAGTACCTTTTTCATTTCATTATATATCATTTCCCAGAAAGCCTTAATCTTCGGGCACGTCCACCAAAGGTGATAAAAAGTACCTTCAGTTTCTTTACATTTCCAACACTTATTGTCAGGCAAATGGTAGATTTTTGCTAGCTTGACTGGGGTCATGTACCACCTGTAAATCATTTTCATAATATTCTCTCTTAAGGCATTACATGCCGTAAATTTTATACCGGTGGTCTAACCTGAAACTGTTCTTAACCTGAAGCACCACTTTAGCTAATGGGGCCTCCCGCTGCTGCTGCTGCCGCTTCGCCGGAGCACGATTTCTGTTCTCATCCTGAAGCAAAGTTCTTAGCTCGAGGTAATATTTCTGGGTTAGCGGAGTCTGTAACCTGAAGCGTATGTAACCCGAGGTACCACTGTATAACAGAAATAAGGAGGCATCCGCTGTGAGTTCCAGCACCTCTTTCCCCAGCAAAATAGCCCTGAGATTCATAAGTATGTTATGGGCTTTCTAACACAAGCCAGCCACTTGTCACAGTCAGGTGTAAAAGCTGCTTTAGATCCTTCTCAAAAGGATGTAGAACACGTGGCCACGTGGACTTAGTAGCCACGTTGGCGCCACAGAACCACAGAGCAAGAAGGGCAATATCATTCTTGTGCCAACTGACGTGCAGAACTTGGGGTACTATTTTTCCAAGTTACATACAGCTCTTCTGCAGGCCTAAGTAAAGCTTAGTACTTGTTCCAACCAATGGAACAAAGAGGATTAAGCAACGGGGGCAGATCTTGGTAATATGCTGCCCTGTGTGAGTCCCACATCCGATGCCTCCCAGCCCTGCCTTCCCAAAGCTGGGTAAACAAGGCACTAGGATTTGGGAAGGAGGCTCTGGTGGTGTCCCAGAGCCCTCCTGCCTCCTTACCAAAGCCTGGGAAGTGCTTGCCCAGCTTTGTGAAGGAGGCAGGAGAACTCTAGACCCTGCCAGAGCTCCCCCCCCCCTTCTTCCTGACACCTGACAAGTGCTTATCGTTCAGCCCGGTCCACCTCCGAGGGCCTTCTGGCGGTTCCCTCACTGCGAGAAGTGAGATTACAGGGAACCAGGCAGAGGGCCTTCTCGGTAGTGGCACCCGCCCTGTGGAACACCCTCCCATAAGATGTCAAGGAAATAAACAACTCTCTGACTTTTCTGAAAGCAGCCCTGTTTAGGGAAGTTTTTAATGTTTAATATTTTACCATGTTTTTAATACAGTGCTACCTTGGTTCTCGAACGTAATCCGTTCCAGAAGTCCATTCAACTTCCGAAACATTCCAAAACCAAGGCACGGCTTCTGATTGGCTGCAGGAGCTTCCTACACTCAAGCAGAAGCCAATTTGGACCTTCGGCTTCTGAAAAATGTTCGAAAACTGGAACACTTACTTCTGGGTTTCCGGTGTTTGGGAACCGATTTGTTCATCAACCAAGCTGTTCAATAACCAAGGTTCCACTGTATTCTGTTGGGAGCCACCCAGAATGGGTGGGGAAACCCAGCCAGATGGGTGGGGTATAAATATATTATTATTATTATTATTATTACCAGGCTTTGAGATGGCGCTTTCCTCGGCTACATGTCCAATTTCCCTGCACCATTCATGCTTTCCTAAATCCAGCTCTGTAGACAGCATGTATGGGCTGGTTTTTTTACTTCCATACATAACAGCTGGTTATTCAACTTTTGATGACTCACAACTGAATGTGTGAACTAATGTGCCTGAGAAGCAATTAACACCAACCAGACAGATTCCCTCCATCGGTGAATGGCATTTAATTTTTGAATTTGCTGCTTTTATGAGTTGGATTTGCTGCAGCTGTTTTTATTTTTGAGATTGTGGGTATTTTGACTATCGTCCACATCACTGTTTTGAATTCAGGTTATGGGCTGCCTTGGGACAAATATTAAATCAGCTATATGCTAAGCTCTTGGTGGCCTAACCAGGATCTCCTATGGAATGTGACAGAGATATGGATTGCCGCAAATAATTTCCTGTAGCCATAACCGGTGAGAGTACAGAAAATAATCCCATTAACAGGGAAATCAATGATATTTAACCTCGGAGCATGAATTCTTTTACAGCACGTCTGGAGTTTAGTTAGGAGGTTTGAACAAGTGATATCTTCTTATCACACCTTCATACTTGTTACTTTTCTGGGAAAACACTCAAATTTAGAAGCTAGATATGGATGCAGAAGTCATCTGGTCGTCTAGACTAAAAAAATAAAGAGCTGTTGTGTCACCCTCTCCCTCTCCTCTCCTCTCCTTTTCCTGCTCCTGTCTTATTTTTTCACACCGGCACCTACACATTTGTAACTCTGCTTTGTTTTGCTGCCTGCCAGCTACGTGGAACAGTTGGCAGGCAACTACTTGAGGGGCTTTTTAAAAAAAGTTTGTGTGGAGATGGGGGAAGAGGTGTGGAAATTGCCTGTCACACCTTTTGCTGCCTGCCGGCTGTGTGGAACAATTAGCAGGTTCCTTGGGCCTGGGATGATACTGTTGCAGCATTCTAGGTGCCTTGACAGCAAGCAGTAGGTGTGGGAGACTTCGCTGCTTCTGCCTCTGTCCAGCTGGCAGGTAACTTTGGAAGAAGGAAAGAGGGGGATTGACTGCAAGGGATTGGTTGGGGACGTTTATCTGAAACTCTGCCATATTCTCAATATGGGAGAGAGAAATAAGCTTGCGGGGCAGGGGGTGTTAGGGAAATTGTCAGAGGGGAAAGACTTATGAAACCCTTTCTATTGGTCTTATGCAATAGTTTTTAGCTTCTGTGGCTGCATTTATAAAAGAAGGGGGGCACAGAAGCCTGAGAAAAACATGTCACTGAACATGATGTGCATGCCTCCAGTGCTTTAAATGCTAACACCTTAACATGGATTCAGTAAAGGGTGGAATATGTTTCCCAAACATCTTGCTGTGTTTTCTCACCTCCTGAACTCATCATCTCCCATTTCTGATGCAGAGAACACAAGATTATTTGCACCGCTACAGTGGTACCTCAGGTTACATATGCTTCAGGTTACATATGCTTCAGGTTACACACTCCACTAACCCAGAAATAGTGCTTCAGGTTAAGAACTTTGCTTCAGGATAAGAACAGAAATCGGGCTGTGGTGGTGCAGCGGCAGCAGGAGGCCCCATTAGCTAAAGTGGTGCTTCAGGTTAAGAACAGTTTCAGGTAAAGAACAGACCTCCGGAACGAATTAAGTACTTAACCCGAGGTACCACTGTATATGGAAATAGTAATCGGATCAGTAATTCTTCATGTAATTATTTCTCTGCCATCCCACTACCTAATAAAGTGGATCTTTAAACATATGGAAGTGGCCGTCCTAAGTGATGTGATGTAGTAACAGAAATGGAGAGGGGTCTCAAAATAGAAGAAACCACATTTATAAAATGCCTGCTCTAATGGCTACAAAATGTGTTCCCGACTTTTGCCTGTGTAATCAGGAAAAAAACCTGAGAAGGTTCCTGTTTTAAAGATTCATGGGCTGGTTTTCTTTGAAAATATCTACTCCCCACCTCCAAAAGGAGTGCTGATATTAGATATTGCTCTTAAAAGTGCAAACATTCTTTACAGCTTTCAGGCATTGTGTTGCCCTGCTGAATAAAAATGAGATTTATTGAAATGTGGGGTTGGAATTATATCAAGTTTCTGCAGATGGCCACAACACCTCTGAGAGAATTATAATCATATTAGCAATTGTAAATGGAAGCATTTCACATATAACAATGTGCTGCTACACTGTGAAAGTCATGGGTCTTGTTGATAAGCTTCCTGCATGTTTCTGTTGGTGTTGCTTTTTTCTCGATCATTTAGATACAGTGGTACCTTGGGTTAAGAACTTAATTCGTTCTGGAGGTCCGTTCCTAAATAATTGAAGAATTACATGATCCGGTTAACTTATTAACCTGAGGTACCACTTTAGCTAATGGGGCCTCCTGCTGCCACCGCGCCGCCACTATGCGATTTCTGTTCTCATCCTGAAGCAAAGTTCTTAACCCGAGGTACTATTTCTGGGTTAGCGGAGTGTGTAACCTGAAGCATCTGTAACCTGAAGCGTCTGTAACCCATGGTACCACTGTACAGAAATGCAAGATCATTATAGTAACTGAATAGCCTGAAATGAGGCCGGTTGGGTTGTGATCTCAGCTTGGTCACTGTATAGACTTGGAGATGCTTCTTTTCTTCCTATATGGTAGGAATTATGCCATCGCCACAAGGAATGGCAGGTGGGGCTTGTGTAGGTGAATCTCAGAAGAGTCATCTCCCATGTTAAAACCATGTGTGAGGGAGCAGGGGCGGACTTGGGTCTTTCAAATTTTAGCAGTGTCCTGTGCAAGGACAAAATTTGGCGCCCATCAGACTGGGTTTCCCCAGCCATTCTGGGTGGCTCCCAACAGAATGTCAATAATATAAAAAATAAAGCAATAAAACATCAAACATTAAAAAGTTCCCTAAACAGGGCTGCCTTCAGATGTCTTCTAAAAATCAGATAGTTGCATATTTCCTTGACATCTGATGGGAGGGAGTTCCACAGGGCGGGTGACCCTACCAAGAAGGCCCTCTGCCTGCTTCCCTGTAACTTCGCTTCTCACAGTGAAGGAACCACCGGAAGGCCCTCAGAGCTGGATCTCAGTGTCCAGGCTGAATGATAGGGGTGGAGATGCTCCTTCACGTATACTGGGCCAAGGCCATTTAGGGCTTTAAAGGTCAGCAGCAACACTTTGAGTTGTGCTCAGAAACGTACGGGGAGCCAATGTAGGCCTTTCAGGACCAGTGTTATATTGTATCGGCGACCACTCTCAGTCACCAGTCTAGCTGCTGCATTCTCGATTAGTTGTAGTTTCCGGGCCTCCTTCAGAGGTAGACCCACATAGAGCGCATTACAGTAGTCCATAGTTGTGATGTCCTGCAGTGCCCCTTAGTTCAGTGTCCAGTGCGGCAGAACCAACCACATTGTCCTAAATCCGCTTCTGGAAAGAACCTTCCCAGTTTTAAAGGCAATTTTGTAACATAAATAATACCCTTAAGACCTTTCAGATGTTGTGAGATTCCAACTTCATCATTCCCAATCAGTCTCGTAAAGGTAAACCCCAGTTTGTTATGTCCAGTCAAAGGTGACTATGGGGTTGCGGCACTCATCTTGTTTTCAGGCTGAGGGAGCCAGCATTTGTCCACAGACAGCTTTCTGGGTCATGTGGCCAGTATGACTAAACTGCTTCTGGTGCAACGGGACAAGTGCCAGAGTGCACAGAAACGTCATTTGCCTTCCCAGCACAGTGGTACCTATTTATCTCCTTGCACTGGTGTGCTTTCGAACTGCTAGGTTGGCAGGAGCTGGGACAGAGCAATGGAAGCTCACCCAGTTGTGGGGATTCGAACTGCCGACCTTCTGATTGCCAAGCCCAAGAGGCTCAGTGGTTTAGACCACAGCGCCACCCACGTCCCACAGTAACATCTAGAGGGCCACAATTTCTTCACCCCATTGTGGATAAATAGTGATACAGTATATCTGTTACAGGACCACCACTACCCCCCCTTTCATAGAATACTGTCCTGGGACACTATATATCTAGCAGATTTATTGGGCAGAAGCTTTATGTTGCCCAGACCTCACATCAAGAGGCAATGGTCTTTTTTTTAGTCCAACAGTTTGTATCCAGAGATGCTTCTGCCTCACAGGCATAATAAATGCTGATGAATCCACAATTTCATTTCACTTCACTTTCTATATTACTATACACAAGGCACTTTACAAGCTGAAGAAACAACAAAATAGACAGCAAAGATCACACATGCAATAATAATAATCTGATTCAATACAAAGAAGTCACAATAACTTTAAAATAAACAATATATTAAACAATATTCAGGAATCCATTAGGGTATAATAGTAAACGGCAAATCAAATATTAGCAAATAATAATTAAGCAGTTTAACGTTATCAGCTACAATAAAGAATCGCTAAATTATAATCAATAAAAATAATGGTAAGTCAAAATGCATAAAACACCACAAAACATACAAAACCATGTAAAAGGATCAAACTGAGAAACAAAAATAGATGATAGATGATAGATGATAGATGATAGATAGATGATAGATAGATAGATAGATAGATAGATAGACACACCCACACCCACCCACCCATTATTTTTATTGATTATAATTTAGTAATTCTTTATTGTAATTGATAATGCTAAACTGCTTAATTATTATTTGCTGGGATTTAATTTTACTGTTTACTATTGCACCCTAATGGATATATATATATATATATATATATATATATATATATATCCCAGAACTCTTCTTCTTTCTTCCCAGGTGCTTCTGCAGTTGTCAAAATCAAGGTCTGGGGTAGGCTCCTAGGTCTGGAGGGTGGGGCAAAGTAGGTGGGAAAAGCCGTTGCCTGATGGCCAACAGAAAGATTCTCTCCTCTCGCAGTTCTTCTTCTGGAACAGCTCCCTTAACAATCCCTTCCATGTCTGCTTTCACCTTGTCAGACAAGGCCCCTCTTCCTTTCTAAAGGGTGTAAGCTAGAGGAATCATGTGCACTGGGCGGTAGGGAAAAGTTGGTGGTAAAAAGCTATAAGGAAATTGGTGTGCTTCACAGCTTTGCTGCAATTGCAAAGCTGTTTGCTGGTTACGTACGTACTGCAGCTAAAGAAACAAATTGGTTTCCTTTCCCCCTTATCCTTATGCAATCCATCAATTCATTAATCCTATGCTCTCCCTTCCACCGCAAGCAGAACAAATTTGGTTTGTTTTTTTTAGACCTGCTTTCTTTCCTAGAATATACTGCATTTTCATGCTGTAGATGTCACTCTAGGGCTGCAATGTGAGCAGTCTCTCTCTCGGGGTATTCTTCAGAAAAAGCTTAAGCCATAATAGTCAAATAAAGGCTGCAGCTTAGCCTGGAAATAGAACCTCATGAAAACCTCAAGAAAATGCCATTTCTTGTTTTGATGTCTGTGGTTAGAATATTTATTGAGTGTTTAATTCCCGGAGAAATGCCCCACTTCCCAATATCTATATTATTCGTAAATCAGTCAGTTATGTCTTTTCTTATGATGGAGCAACAGACACAGCACAAGTGATTAATAACTTGACCAAATGTAGTTACTTTAGTAGGGTTTAAGCTTTCAAATTGCTTTGGAAACTGGGTTTGCTGGAGAAGTTTATACTATAAATATGTTTACTCTGCTTTATTCCATATGTAGAGCCAGGGCTAGCCTGCCCCTGAGGGGGGTTGAAGCAGCCACCCTGGGTGGCAGAATCCCATGGGGCAGCACTCCCAAAGGTGCCCCACCTACCCCCCGTGCTACCAGCACCGGGGGTGCGCCACTGCATGGCCCCAGTAAGCGAGGCATTGGTGGGGTGGGCAGCGCGAGGACAGCTTTCCATTTTGCCTCTAGTGGCGAAATGGTATGGGCCGCCTCTTTGTGGAGCTTTGAACACTTTGATTTTATTCAGTAGAAAATGGTTTGTTGTACTTGGAAGCACGCACACACACATACACACACACACAATTTTTATTGAATTTTCTGTTTTACAATTTAGAATACTCATTTTTACATCCTTAAGATATCAGTGTCTTCCCTTCTTCTCTTTCCATGGTTCATTTTACATATCATAAATCCCTGCATATTTTACAGAAACTATACCATTCGGTATTCCGTTACTGCATCCATCAAAACCTGTTTACACTGTTGAATTTAATGCTGCCAGCGTTTTCAGTGGTACACAATTATTTCCCATATATTCAATAAATATTTTCCAATCTTCTCTAAACGTATGTTCTTCTGGTTTTCTTATGTCACTGAGGCTTTCACAAGCTTGTCTTTTGTTTCCCACTCTAATAACAAATTATGCATTTTGGACAAATGTTTATATTTGTTTTGTAAAAGTTCTTTTTTGAATTGTGAGCTTTGGTCCAGAAAACCATTTTTTTCCTATCTACGTAATTTAAACATTTCATGTAACTGATAGTATTGTAACCAATCTGTAACATAGTTCCTTGCAGGAAGCATCTTTCTTTATAAACAGTCGTTTCACGTGTTTTCCTGTGCCCTCGTGTTTCCCCATGGCTGTTTGCTTTTACAAGCTAAGCGTAGTCTGGTTTTATGGAGCTTGGAATGGTTTCTCTTCCTTTCCATAGAGAGGAAGGAAGGAAGGACCATTTTCAAAGGGTGTCTTTCTTATGTTCTGCCACAAGCTGCTCTACTGCTGCTAATGCAAACGGAGCTACAGTGACACCTAGGGATGAATTTCAAGCATTACAACACAGCTTTAAACCATACAGACCAAGAGAAAGGGCAGTTGGAAAAGCACCCATATGTTCAATATTTAAATACATCTTTAAATATGTAATGCATATTTCTGTAATGCATAAATGTAATGCATGTAAAGTGAGATTTCTTTGAGTAGAACAGGCATAGGCAAACTCGGCCCTCCAGATGTTTTGAGACTACAATTCCCATCATCCCTGACCACTGGTCCTGTTAGCTAGGGATGATGGGAGTTGTAGTGTCAAAACAACTGGAGGGCCGAGTTTGCCTATGCCTTGAATAGAGAATAATAGAAGCAGAAGGATCTCGGGTGATGTTCTTCAACGAAAGCCATGACTGTATAATTCAATTTTGACTGGAACACACTTCTACAGCACAGCTTCCCCTTGCCATTCTCCTGGGGGTTAATCTTTGCTATGAATGAAACCCCACATGGTGAGGCTGATATTCAACTCTGTTTGAAGCCTCTCTCAAGAAGAAAGCTGCTTTGAATAGATGCTCTTTCTCTAGTCAATATTTGTTGGATTTCCCTTTTTTCATTTCTTGATGGGGTTCAGAAAAAGGTCCCCCACCCCCACAAAGAACCAACAGGAAGAGGTGTTTCAAGTCAGAAAGCAAGACTGGTGAACATCTGGCAAAGAAAGATAAAAACAGGACTTGGTGGTTCTCCACGTGGGAATCCACATGCTATTCCAACTACAAGAGAATAATGAAATAAAACCCTGTAATCCCTCACAAAGATCAGAATAAGAAACACACTGCCACCAGTATTTTCCTGCTCTGAGATTTTAAATGGCTTTTCTGAAAATTGTGAATAAGGGCAGATAACATAGCTAAATAAGTTCCAAGGCACACAGGAATATAAGAATTTGCACACCAACATGATGGGAAAGTAGACTTTGAGCTCTCTTGAAATCTATACATCTGCCGCTTGAAAATGAGAAAGGTCTGAGCTTGAAAGGTCAAATATAATGAAAGAATGAATGTTTCCACTTTCTGGATCCCAAAAGAACAGAGAAAAATATATAAGCAATATAGCACTGTTTCTCTTATCATTCTTGGCTGCTTCCTACCCCATCTTCCTAATGGATCACCTGACACCACAATATGTCTGCTGTAAAATTAATGGATTCTCCCTCCCTCCCTATGGCCCAGCATGATGGAGCTTCCTGAAGACTGACAGACAGGGTTGAAAAATATAAATAAAAGTCTTGCATGGTCTTAGCATCGTCAGGTCATCTGAAGTACAGATTCTGAAACTCTGGGCAGAGCCTGGTAGCCAAATGGAAATGGTAGTGCCTGGCAGATCAGTGGATGTTGCCTAGAACAGTAGGAGCTGGCTCTAGAGCAGAGTTCACCCACCTTTTTGGCCCATAAGTGCATTTGGAATTTTGCCTTGGGCACCACTGTCTCTGGTTGTTTTTATCCCATCTTGCATGAGTCAATCTCCCCCTTCCCTGACAGAAAAAAAGAGAGAAAGCATGCCTGATCCAGTAGAATTAAAACCAATCCTCTTGAATTTGCATGGTGCTAGATGAGCTCCCCACAACCACTTTCTGAACCACCACCAAACTAAAGATTACATTAGTAAAATTGCACAGTAAAAAGCACAGATCCAGTGCTCGCCAAAGCTACAAACACATTGCTCTAAGACGTGAATCCTCATGGATCTTCATGATTCTTACGTAGGGTGCAACAAAAGCAATAAGAAACCACCTAATTCACAGGGAAATTGGGATTTTTGGTGGGTAATGTTTTGGAACAACAAGTTCAGTGATGATGTTCAACCTTATGTCACTTTCAATCTGCTGTAACAGTAGTTATGCTCTTTATCTTTGGTTTATTTTGTTATTTTGTAAAGAAAAGAAAAGAAAAGAAAAGAAAAGAAAAGAAAAGAAAAGATCACATAATTTTGGCCTATGAATTTGGTGATGGTATCGAAATGATTCCTTGTAACCATTAGGACAATCCACAAGGATCCTTGGTTTCATGTTTTCACATCATGGCAGAGCTAGAAAGCACTGGTATTTCTGTGTTTCAGTCGGATGGATGTGATCAGCAATTTGGTGGTGAGGAAGAGAGGAGAACCCATTAAAAATATGGAACTTCAAGTGGGTCTTTGACCTTGTTTTTGCATGGACCTTCTTTCTTCCTCCCACCTCTTTCTTTTCTCTCTCTGTTGCAGCCCACTTTCTCCCCCCTGCCCACTCTGCTTTTCTCCAGTCTCATACACAACTTCCACCTCCTTGCCCTTTTATCTTCATACCTTCTTGGTCACTCCACTTTCTGTTCAGCTGCTCATTTGTAGATCTGAACCTTGAGAAGCACAAAAATGAGATGGGACAGAATGCCAATCTTTCAACTTCCTCCTTCACAGTTTTAATAGTGAGTCCATAAGTGACTGTGGAGGCCAATTCTGGATCCACATGTCCTTCTACAGTGGGGACATAGGTTTCCAGCAGGAGTTGATCACAGTAAGTACTTGCCAAGTGTGCCTTCCTCTTAGTACATTTCTCCCTTTTGTCCTGAATTTAATGCACTTTTCAAGGGGAGGGGCAAACACTATTGCTGCCTCATGACAAAAGGGGTAGCAAGTAGGTGAGGAGGGTGTCACTGAAAGGGCAGACCATGGAACGTCCTCAAGGGCCCCACTACACCTATGGGATCCATATTGGCACCCTGAGGCCTGGATTTATTTGGTGAGGGCAGAGGGTGGGGCCCTGGCTGTGCCTGGTGCAAGATGGCATCATACTCTGAACGGTGCGTCCAATCTGTCATTTCCACACATGCTTATTAATGCTGAGGGGGGAATTAAATTCTATTACATTCTGTTATTGCTAGCAGTTGGGTTTGATAGCCGTGCTATATTTCCAAGACCGCTGGCAACAAAACATGTTTTCCACAACTGTAAATAAGATTGCCTTCCAAAATAAAACAATTTCCCTTCATCATTCCAGGCACTGAGATATTTGAAGGAGAGTATTGCAGAATGCAGCATGACTCATGAGTGACATTCCATATTTTTTTGCTTTCATTAGGTCACCACTCAATATGGTTTTCTTAAATTATGGCTTTCGGCTGGGCTTTGTGCTCTACTTCATGAAAGCTGCATTGTGAAATGAAAGGATGCTTTTCAACAACATGTACTTGCATCCCAAATTACCTCACAATTCTATTTCTGCTCCATACAGGTCCATTTGGCATCTACCTGCCTCTCCTCTGTATGTTTGATATTAGGGTCCTCCTGCCTCTTCTGTGCCTTAGTAAAGGTAAAGGTAAAGGTACCCCTGCCCATACGGACCAGTCTTGACAGACTCCAGAGTTGTGCGCTCATCTCACTCTATAGGCCGGGAGCCAGAGCAGTCCGCAGACACTTCCAGGTCACGTGGCCAGCATGACAAGCTGCATCTGGTGAGCCAGCGCAGCACACGGAATGCCGTTTACCTTCCCACTGGTAAGCGGTCCCTATTTATCTACTTGCACCCAGGGGTGCTTTCGAACTGCTAGGTTGGCAGGCGCTGGGACCGAACGACGGAAGCGCACCCCGCCGCGGGGATTCGAACCGCCGACCATGTGATTGGCAAGTCCTAGGCGCTGAGGTTTTACCCACAGCGCCACCCGCGTCCCCTCCCTTCTGTGCCTTACCTTTAGCAAAAGACTTGCTAGTCCATCTTAAATACTACCTGTGCAATCATTCTTTTAGTCCTGCAACAAAAGGCATACTCATCCATCTTTACAGCAAAAGGTAAAGATTGTAAATTCTTTGATTCTCAGCTGTCTGGTTAGTAATTTCCTGCAATATAAATCTAATTTGCCCTGTAGTGTGGTGTGACTTCTGATCCACTCAGAAGAGGGGACATGGGCAGGAAATCCTTGCATATGTGGAATAACACATACCGAAGGGTATCTGAAAGACTGACTGGATGAGCTATATAATAGTCAAAGAAAGAGTATGAAAGGTTTTGCACATTCCCACTTCAGTTCCGTTAAGGCAGGGCTGATGAAACCAGTTTCCTGAGTGATAAGTAGGTCTTAGTGACACCACACCAGTGGGAGAAGAGGAGTCTTTGCAAAGTAAGTGGATGACTTCCCATACCATCTCAGTGCCGAGAGGAGATCTGCTGATTGGTAGTGTGTGGTTGTCTATTTGTATGTGTGTGTGTGCCTGTATGTGTGTGTCTGTTTGCCTGAATGTATATCTTCTTCTTCTTTGGCAATCACTCATAGCGGAGTAAGATTGTCTTCCATAAACACAATTTTAATAGTGAGTCCGTAAGTGACTGTGGAGGCCAATTCTGGATCCACACATCCTTCCACAGTGGGGACACAGGTTTTCAGGCAGGAGTTGATCACGATGAGGGTTTGCCAAGTGTGCCTTCATCTTAGTACATTTCTCCTTTTTGTCCTGAATTTAAGCATCTTGAAAGCCCATGACACCTCTGGTAAAGGCTGTTCTCCAAATGGGGTGCTCGTAGGCCAGTGTTTCCCAGTTGTCAGTGTTTATACTACTTTTTTAAAGATTTGCCTTGAGGGAGTCTTTAAACCTCTTTTGTTGACCAGCATTACGCTTTCCATTTTTAAGTTCAGAATAGAGTAGTTGCTTTGGAAGATGATAATCAGGCATCAGCACAACATGACCAGTCCAACGAAGTTGATGTTGAAGAACCATCGCTTTGACACTGGTGATCTTTGCTTCTTCTAGTACACTGGCATTAGTTTCCTGTCTTCGCAAGTGATGTGTAAAATTTTTCGGAGACACCGTTGATAGAATCTTTCAAGGAGTTGGAGATGGCGTTCATAAGTGGTCCATGTTTCACAAGCATACAGTAAATGTATACAGTGAATATACAGTGAATGTATATATGTGTGATGAGTATGTGTTTGTTCATGTACATACTGGTCAATATATGTTGTCCACACCCACTGCTGGCATCCAGTCCTTGGAGCATTTGCCATCCATCAGTGTGACTCTCAGGTCTAGAAAGGGTTGGTCACACTAACTGAAAGGGACGTCCAATTCACCAAATAGTACTGGCAACACTTAAGCAAATGTGATATCTATAGATTATTGCAGCCATTTTAACTATAATTTCCAATCTTAGTATTTATACTGGAAAACATCCAAATGCTGAAATAGACTTCTTCCTTGTGCACCGTAATCATATTACACCCCTCACGCTATGTACTTATCAGCCAGTACAGCAAGTCTTGGGTTCAGTCAATGTGCTTTTTCCTTTGAGTTACATGAATGAGCTTGTTTTATGCATCCTTGAAACAAGCTCTGGCGAAGAACATCACAATGGTGCATCATGTCGATATCTGCAGTGAAGCAATTCTGATGTAAATTTATTGCATAAAATTGATTAGAATGAGCAAGATTCCTTTTGACATGATGGCTTATATGAATATGTATTTATGAACAAACCTGCAAAATACTCTAAAGTGATCTTCAGAGTTATCACACTAGTCCACGGATATTAGTAGTAACCCCGGAATCTGAAAACATTTTCTAATCAGCAGTGCATAGGAGAATCCATATTTTTAAAAGAAAATAATAAATCATAATCTTGTTTAACTTCCACACATAGTATGGTTCAGCTCAGTGTGCTTGTAAATATTATAATTGTAAGAAGATTGGAACAGACACTTCCTTGGATTTAGAAGAGATCACTAAGTTCAGTAAACATAGGATTCAATCCTGAACTATTGGAATCAGTTAAAATCTTGCACCTTCCACTGGGAGTGGACCACACCCAGTATCACTTCATAACAAAATCAGTAGACTGAAGCAAGGGTAGGGAACGAGTTCTGGTCAACAATTTGGATCCTTTCTTCCCCACTCTCCGCAGGCCAACTGTGAGAATCTACAGGCTTTACCACTGGGAACATAAAATGGCCTAATCTCCCTCAAGTTTGGCAAGGGCTCTTTAATGTCCTGTTAAAAACATCACCTCTAATTTACCCACTAGTACTTTGGTCCTAAACACATTTCGCAGAAGTATGTTTTTGGAGGGATGAGAGATGATACAAAACTTTGATTTATGCTTTTATGTCTGTGGCGGTCCATTTGAAAAGGGAAGTTGTCACTGGATGCTACAGTCATCAAACTATCAGCATGTATATGTGAGAAAAGGCTCACGCCTGGAGAAATAAAGTGATTTCCATGCATCTGTGACCTAGACCATAGCCATGCCAGTTTCCTTCTTCAAAATCTATTGTTTTCCAACTTCACTAACCCTCACTGCATTTGATATGCTTAATCCATTGAAAATAGTATTGGTTTTTAAATGAGTTTCTGATTATCAGCTTAGATGCACTCAGGGCCATACAGATAAATACATTTGTTTCTGAGAAATCTGCAGTAGATTCACACCATCTACTGTATGTGTGTATACAGTATATATCTCAAAAGAAGGTCAAGATAATTTATCTGCCTTTGCAAGACTAATGCCTATGCTTTATAAATGACATAATTCTTTTTTGGGATGACTACACTTAGATCTGATCCAGAACACAGAAGGCCTGTTTACATGAATATATTAAGATTCTGCACATCTGTTTTGTCATAATCTTTCCCTTTGTTGTTCTAGCCTTCTCAGTTCTCATAGAAACATGTGCATATTAAAGAGTATTTAGAAAGTACAGGAGAATGCCTGTTATAAACGACAGAATACAATGTTTCCTGTGATCCATAACATAGTGGAATGCATAGCCGAATTTGTGGAAAGCAGTTCTGATGTTAGAAGTGCACAGTTCTGTTTATTCATCATAGTCCATGGAAATAAATAAATGAACACAATCTAACAAAGCTGTGGTTTGGATATTCAATCAATTTCCTACACTGAAATTCAGATGTCTTTGGACATTGGCACTTGATTCCCAAAATGCCCCACACCAAAACCAGTGTTTGAGTTATGGGGGGGGGGGAATCATTAGAAATATGTTTGCAAGAGCTGTACACAGTGGGCTTTAGTTGTTGATTTGCTAGATGTTTGCTAGTTTTGGGTTAGTAGGAGCACACTAAGGAATGAAAACTACCGCTGTTAGAACAGCTGCCAAGCTTGTTATTCATTATCTAACTAGCATCTCCTGCTAGCGTACTGTTTGTCCCCAGCATGCGCCAGTTTCTTAGCTCTTTATACCTGTGCAATGCAGTCCATACCATCCCTATACAATTTAGATATGGATAAGATTTCCCATCTCTCCCAGTGTAGATGAGAATGCTACACCAGTTTCCAAGTGCTCCTTCAACACACCATGCAAATCATAAAAAGGTAAAGGTAAAGGGACCCTTGACCATTAGTTTCAGTCGCGGACGACTCTGGGGTTGCGGCGCTTATCTCGCTTTATTGGCCGAGGGAGCCGGCGTACAGCTTCCGGGTCATGTGGCCAGCATGAATAAACCACTTCTGGTGAAAGCAGAGCAGCGCACGGAAACACCGTTTACCTTCCCACCAGAGCTGTACCTATTTATCTACTTGCACTTTGACGTGCTTTCGAACTGCTAGGTTGGCAGGAGCAGGGATTGAGCAATGGGAGCTCATCCCTTCGCAGGGATTCGAACCGCCGACCTTCTAATCGGCAAGCCCTAGGCTCAGTGGTTTAGACCACAGCACCACCCACATCCCCATGCTAATCATAGCTTGTTGCAAAGGCTAAGGTACATGAGTTTTCCCCCATTTTCCCCTAAAGTTTTTAAAATAAGTTTTCCAAAATTTCACACATGCATTTCAATACATATTAAAAACACCCCTTTTTAAAACTTCCCACCCCTTTCCCATGGTTTTTCTGTTTCTCTCCCTCTGCTGCACCCTATCTTCTGTGTCTCTTAAACCTTAACAAAACTGCTATAATCCTTAATCCCTTCTGTTGCTCACAGTTCAAATCCTGCTTGTGTGTTCGTCATATAATAATATTTCTTTAAATAAGCCAAAAAGGGTTTCCATTCTCCCACAAAAGCTTCCTCATTAGGTTCTCTTATTTTAGCTATTAACTTTGCCACTTCTGCATAATCCATCACCTTGCTTATTCATTTTTCCTTAGCGGCATTTCTGCTTCTTTTCATTTTTGTGCAGAGAGAATCCAAGCTGCAGCTGTAACATACATACACAACTTAATCATCTTTTTTTTGGGGGGGGGGCACTTCTGTCTCTATGATCCCCAAAAGAAAAAAAAGCTTCAGGGTTGTTTTTGTATAGTCATTTTAAACATCTTTTGTATCTCATCATATATCATCTCCCCAAATCCCCTCACTTTCTTACAAGTCCACCACTTATGAAAAGAAAAGGGTTGCCATTTTTGAAAAAGTGAAAATATGGACAGAAAAGTTGTGGAGTTTTTTCCTGCAAAATCTCAAGGGGGGGGTGTCAAGTTTTTGAGCTATTTCTAAGGAAATTCGCCAAAACCTACAATATAACACGGGTTGCCATACGTCTGGATTTTCATGGACGTTTATGCGATTTCCACCCAGATACAGTTTCCGACAGCCGAATTCCAGGAACGCCTGGGAAATTCTGGGTGTATGGCAACCCTAGAAAAAAGGCTACAGTGGTGCCTCGCAAGACGAAAAGAATCCGTTCCGCGAGTCTCTTCGTCTTGCGGTTTTTTCGTCTTGCGAAGCAAGCCCATTAGCGGCTTAGCACTATTAGCAGCTTAGCGGCCTTAGCGGATCAGCTGATAAGCGGTTTAGCAGCTTAGTGGATCAGCTGATAAGCGGCTTAGCGGCTTAGCGGATCAGCTGTTAAGCGGCTTAGCGGATCAGCTGTTAAGCGGCTTAGCGGATCAGCTGTTAAGCGGCTTAGCGGATCAGCTGTTAAGCGGCTTAGCGGCTTAGGATCAGCTGATAAGCGGCTTAGCGGCTTGGGAAAAAGGGGGGGGGAGGAAAAAAACCCGCAGGAACTCGCAAGACATTTTCGTCTTGCGAAGCAAGCCCATAGGAAATTTGTTTTGCGAAGCACCTCCAAAACGGAAAACCCTTTCGTCTAGCGGGTTTTCCGTCTTGCGAGGCATTCGTCTTGCGGGGCACCACTGTATCTATCTGCATGTTTTCTCCCCCCTAATGCCATGCGAGCGATGCCTTTGCCAAGAGAATGGTCATTTAAACACAGTGTGTTGTACCCCCATTCTCTCTTCCCTCCAAGCCCCTCCGGCCACTCACCAAATCTGCTCCAGGGGGTTGAGGGAGCGTCCACAGCAGCTTTGAGAGTGAGGTGCAGGGCTGGAGAGGAAAGGGAAGTTCCATTGCAAGAGAAGTACAGTCATGCAATGTTCAATGCAACCCAGCAACTGTGTGTGTGCGAGGGGACGGACCATGCAGGCAAAAGTGTTTCCACTTATTCAGCATGGCAGTAACCGCAGAGGCAGCAGCACTGTGCTAGACAAGTACGGCAACCATTAAACATAAATGAGCTGTAACTTGGATGCGCTTATATTCCAAATGACCAATTCTCACAAGAAGCAGATAACTGAACAGTGTTAAGAGGCTGTTTTGGCCTCTCCAGTCAGCATTTTTGGAATGTTGTACAAGAAAACAGCCGTAACGATTCTTCCTCAAACCTGCTCTGAGGTTCCTTGTGTTTTGCTGAGCTTAGCCCTTCCCTTATGAAGTTACAAGAAAGGCACTCGGGTGGGGGAACAGTATTGCATTTGGAGCAATAATGTGATGATACTTCAGGCATCCATTTTGAAATAAGATTTAGCCAGGGCAATAGTGAGTTGATGGGAAATGCAGCCTATAAAGAAATCTATTACAGAGAATAAATGAAATAATGACCAATATACTTGCACAAGTCAATAATTTAGTAGGCTTGGTGTCAAGAGCACAGGGGATGGAATTAACCTGCAACTCCCTTGTAATAGTAAACAAGACATGGCGATCGATAACAAAATTAATCAACTTGAATTTGGCTGAGTAAATGAATAGACATTCCCTGAAGGCATAAATCAGCACCCAAAGCAATAACTCGAACTCAATTCTTTGTTGTGCTGAAAGGGAAAGAATCTATATAAGCTTTTTTAAAAAATAAAATAAAATCCAGGTTTGGAAACATTTCATTGGCTATAGTAAATCAGTTGAGTGCCTTTCTGGAGTAATACATGTGTTTCAGCCAAAAGTGTTGTTGCCATTGGTTTCGACAGCCTGCATAAGGTTATAAGCAGGTATGTCACCTGAAATTTTCAAAAATGACTTTCAAAAATGATCAATTAAATGTCACATGAAAAAATTATATTAGTTTTAGAGGTCTAGTGAAAACAAGAATCTATTTCTTTAATGATATTCTGTAACATTTACATATAGTATGGTTTGGATGTTCAAAACACTTCACTAACAGGGTGCTTATGGCCACTGTGTGAGCCTTACTGTAAAAGATAAAGGTAAAGGACCCCTGGATGGTTAAGTCCAGTTAAAGGTGACTATGGGGTTTCAGTGCTCATCTTGCTTTCAGGCTGAGGGAGCCGACGTTTGTCCACAGACAGCTTTCCGGGTCATGTGGCCAGCATAACTAAACCGCTTCTGGTGCAATGGAACACCGTGACGGAAACCAGAGTGCACAGAAACACCGTTTACCTTCCCACAGCAGCACTACCTAGTTATCTTCTTGCACTGGTGTGCTTTTGAATTGCTAGGTTGGCAGGAGCTGGGACAGAGCAACGGCAGCTCACTCCATCGCGGGGATTCGAACCACCAACCTTCTGATCAGCAAGCACAAGAGGCTCAGTGGTTTAGACCAGTGTTCCCCAACCTTGGGTCTCCAGCTGTTTTTGGACTGCAATTCCCATCATCCCTGACCACTGGTCTTGTTAGCAAGGGATGATGGGAGTTGTAGTCCAAAAACAGCTGGAGACCCAAGGTTGGGGAACACTGGTTTAGACCACAGCGCCCCCCACGTCTTCTAGCCTTACTGTAAGGTACCCTGTAAAGTAGATTAATTTTGCAATCTCCATTTTGCAGATTGGGGTACTGAGGTGGTCAGAATTGCAGCTTGCCCATGGCTGCCTACGGTGTTTATTGCTGAGGGAAGATCTGGACAAGGGGCTCACATTTAGCCAATGTGTTAGCTGAATTTCAATAAAATAGATATGCACAAGTTCCATCCATTGTGTGGCATGAGGGCTGCAGAATAGGAGAAACACCAGGACAGATAAGAGAATGTGGTTGGTATCAAAATTCAGACCAAAGTAGGTGAGGCAATAAGTTCTACTACAGGCTTCCTCAACCTCGGCGCTCCAGATGTTTTGAGACTACAGTTCCCATCACCCCTGACCACTGGTCCTGCTAGTTAGGGACCGTGGGAGTTGTAGGCCAAAAACATCTGGAGGACCCAGGTTGAGGAAGCTTGTTCTACTATATGCTATTGTCATTTTTGGCACCTTCCCTATCATATTTAATTCAATCCATAGCAAAGACTTACATTAATAGTCCTTTCTTTTGTTGCTTTCATGTGTGCTATAAATGAATAGGGCAAAGTTTATGCCTGCTGGAACCATGTTGTCATGGGTACCAGCTCCTTGGGGCCCTGGGTGCCCAAACACCCATAAAAATCCCCATGAAGAGGCTTGGCACCCACGAATGTTGGTGCCAGGGCCATGCACACTGCATGACACTCAAGGCCTCAGGCACCCATGGTTGTGGGGCCAAGTTGGTACTCCTTCATGGTGTCTTACCCTGCTGGTAAAAGTAAAGGGACCCCTGACCATTAGGTCCAGTCGTGACCGATTTTGGGGTTGCGGTGCTCATCTCGCTTTATTGGCCGAGGGAGCTGGCTTACAGCTTCCGGGTCATGTGGCCAGCGTGACTAAGCCGCTTCTGGTGAACCAGAGCAGCGCACGGAAACGCCATTTACCTTCCCGCCGGAGCAGTACCTATTTATCTACTTGCACTTTGACGTGCTTTCGAACTGCTAGGTTGGCAGGAGCAGGGACCGAGCAATGGGAGTCACCCAGTTGTGGGGATTCGAACCGCCAACCTTCTGATTGGCAAGTCCTAGGCTCTATGGTTTAACCCACAGTGCCACCTGCGTCCCTATTACCCTGCTGGACCTATCCCCAAATACATTAGCTGGAAAGTCTGAAAGAGGGTGCATACAGGATACATCTGTTCACCCATAGGACCAGATTTCTTTCAGATTACTAATCTGCAGAGTCTTGGGGTGAGACCAGCAGCAGGACTCAGTGAGCATGGTGCTATTAACCTCTCCATACATTTAATCTGAGCATGGAGGCAGCAAATGAAAAGGACTTCAATATACTGTTGAAGTGCTTTTTTTGAATGCAGTACGAATGCAAACTCAAGCGGTCATTCTCCTCCTTAGACTACAGGAAAAAAACCTGACACTGGCTGATGCTTAATGTAGTATATTAACTTGTCTTGACATTTCATTGGACCAATAAAAATCTAAATGTTGTTGACAGATTTATAATGTATGTGGATTGATCAAGCCCTGATATTTACATAGGGATAAACAGATACTGTCACCTGATAAGAATTGTAATCTGATATGGCAAGGAACCTATTACTTGCCATTTATTAGCAGCACAGAACTTTGAGGGCCCATGTGCACATTTCTGCAGCAAATACATCAGGGCACTTAGCAATAATGCCATGGGCTATACTGGGTGGAAATTATTGTTATCATACTTTTGGCTTCTCTCCAGTGAATTATCTCTAGCTGCTGCTTAGAGAGACTTTTGGAACTAGGCAGAGATGTTACCTCAGTACAGCAATGGAGTCAAATGTAGGTACACATATCCATTTAAAGTATTTTACATTAAAAATAATAAGTATGATATAGAATGAACTGTGTGTTAGAATGCTATTACTCTAGCAGTGTAAGAGTTGCACTTAAAACAAAATCCACTTTAAACAAGATCCTAGTGCAATAAATCCACTTAAAAGACCTGCTGCAACAGACTTACAGTTTGGAAATTTGATGTGGAAATGCACTGAGATGTCTGGGATGAACAAATGATTAACAGTAAGACATGTTAACATCCTGCCAAGAAATCAGGGCAAAGGCGCATTGTCGTATGACCATCCTGGAAACAAACCGGAATGAATGCTTGGTAAAGACTAGACACAGTCTAACCAACAAGTAAGCTTTCTGCAAGCAAATCAGGATGGATGGTGAAGAAGCAGGTCATCTGCAGAAGCCGCTGCTGTAAGAGAGAATTTTACGGAAATGTGGAATGTGTGAAACTACAGTAGTCATGGGAGACATCTTTAATTTTGGGTCTAAACCAGGCTTCCTCAAATTCGGCCCTCCAGATGTTTTTGGCCTACAACTCCCATGATCCCTAGCTAGCAGGGCCAGTGGTCAGGGATGATGGGAATTGCAGTCTCAAAACATCTGGAGGGTTGAGTTTGAGGAAGCCTGGTCTAGTCCTTCTTTGGCTAACTTGGCCTTCTCACCGATCTCTCACCGATCTTGTTAATTTCAGACTGGGGAAGATTTGGGAGCTTCACTGGATGGTTAAGTCCAGTCAAAGGTGACTATGGAGGATATCGAAGGAGCCGGCGTTTGTCCACAGACAGCTTTCCGGGTTATGTCGCCAGCAGGACTCAACTGCTTCTGACACAATGGGACACCGTGATGGAAGGCAGAGTGCACGGAAACGCTGTTTACCTTCCCGCCACAGCGGTACTTATTTATCTACTTGCACTGACATGCTTTCGAACTGCTAGGTTGGCAGGAGCTGTGACAGAGCAACAGGAACTCACCCTATCGCAGGGATTTGAACCGCCGGCCGTCTGATCATCAAGCCCAAGAGGCTCAGTGGTTTAGACCACAGCACCACCCATGTCCCGTAACAATGCAGAAGGTATACAGATCTGGGTTTCTTAGTCTTTTCCCCTTGACCTCCAGGACTTCTTTATTTCTTCTTCTTCTTAGATGGTGCCAGAGAAGCATAGATGTTCTTTTTTTCTATTTCCTCCATTACGACGGTAATTTCACTGCCATGATATGGAGTATCCGTTGTTGGAGGCATTGGACGAACTGGTCCTACCTCAGCAGAGAAGAGCCCCGTGCATACTGAGGAGGCACAGCCAGACTGCTTCACTCATGCCCTACAAGGAAACCTGTCCGCAAAACTGGGCACCTCCATAGCTGTTCTGAGCCACGCTAGGAGCAACCAGAACACAGCTTTGTGCACCACCACCATACTGTAAATTCTGCTCCTGAACTGTGTCTATGGGTCACCGGGTCTGCAAACGTTTGAGCAAGTAGGCAGGTTGATTTCAGTAGACCATCCCCATCCCCTACTGTAAGGTAAATCCATTTGACCTGAAATTTCAGCAGCCTAGCTAATTCGAAAATGGCTTATATCATTTTGGGGTTACAGCTCCATGTACTCTGTTGTGAAGAAGAATCACATCAATGTCACAACTTGGACTACTCTATTCCTTCAAATACCACCTCTTCCACAAAGCCTTTGGTTCAATCCCATCATTCTGTTGTTTTAAGTACGTTAATGGCACTATATAATTATTAGCAGGCAACATGGCTTTCTGTTTTTTTAATTTAAGAGGATTTAAAAAAAAAAAAATCAGGCTTGCAGAGTTATTGACATTAGGATCTCTGTAGGAACTAAGCCTTCAGGTACGGTTACAGAGACACCAGTTCAAAATAATTAGCTGCAAAAATATTTTAATAGGAAAGCTGATTAACACAATCACCTTGGGGCAATTTAGGTCTGGAAATTTTTTGATGAAGTTTATCTCAATGGGTTCAGAGGCAAAATTGGAAGTTTCTGAACCAAACAAAAAAAAAATAGAGGCAATATGTTAAATTGGGAAGAACAGACTGGTGACATGCAAAACATTAGCTCTCTCATTCCCTAGAAAACTCTGAAGTAAGCAATAGCGGCTGTCTTACACTGTTAATAGAATAAATTCATAACTCTTCACCCTACAGAAAGAACACATGTTGTCTACATGTGTTTAGGATTGCAAGTCAAATATTTTTAAAAAGCTTTTGGGAATCCAGTTTCAAACAGTTTCATACATTTTCTTTTCAACACCTAAAAGAGTCACACATCCTGTTAGTAGTAGCTTAGAATTATGGTTTATTAAAGATTTAAATTGAGCTGTTAGAATGTTCCTCCTGCAATTTTAATTGGGGATAATAGAATGTAATTGCATGTTTGTGCAGCTGATTAGAATGTTGTTTTCATCATGCTGTAAAGGAGGAAAATGAACTCCTATACTGTACCAGAAGAAAACAACTTTCCTACCATACATAAAACACATTTTCCTAATACACATTATAGGAAAGCGAAGAGAGGGAGAACAGTAATGCCACCATTCAAATGATTTTTCCGTCAACACAAATTGATCAAGAACCTTAACAGAAGTTCCTGGGTGAGTGTAACAGAAAACATGTAGACGTAAGATAATTGAGGGAAACATAAAAAAGCTAGTAACAGAAGAACGGGAAGTAGATATCCACTCTTAGTACAGAATTGAGGAGGGACATTCAGAAGCCAGCAAAATAGTCGTCAATAGGCCCAAGGTAGTTTTGTCAGCACCAAAGGACAGGAGCCACAGTGATGTGAAAATGCTGTAGAAATGGTAGTTTTAATCATGGTGGTCCTGGCTATTGCAGAAGATATAGTGGTCCTGAATGAGGAAGCACTGAGCACATGCTTTGCATATAGAAGGTTCTGGGTTCAAGGCCCAGCACTTCCAGGGAGATGAGTCGGAGCTGCTGTGCTAGCGTTCTGGCAGGTGGGGTGCTGTCGCTTGCTGGAAGGAAGAGGGATAGGTAATGGGGAGACTGGCATGGTGCAAATACAGTGGCAGAGCCAATCTGGCATTCCTGCCAGTGTGTTTGCACCATGCCTATCTCCCCACCACCTAGCTCTTCCCTCCAACCCACCTGATGAGTAACAGGAAGAAGAAGAAGAAGAAGAAGAAGAAGAGGAGGAGGAGGAGGAGGAGGAGGAGGAGGAGGAGGAGGAGGAGGAGGAGGAAGTTATTACTTATACCTCGCCCATCTGGCCGGGTCTCCCCAGCCACTCTGAGCTGCTCCCAACAGAATATTAAAAACACAATAAAACATTAAACATTAAAAACTTCACTAAACAGGGCTGCCTTCAGAAGTCTTCTAAAAGTCTGATAGTTGTTTATTTCCTTGACATCTGGTGGGAGGGCGTTCCACAGGGCGGGCGCCACTACCGAGAAGGCCCTCTGCCTGGTTCCCTGTAACTACGCTTCTCACAGTGAGGGAACCACCAGAAGGCCCTTGGAGCTGGACCCCAGCATCTGGACTGAATGATGGGGGTGGAGACACTCCTTCAGGAATACTGGGCCGGGACCGTTTAGGGCTTTAAAGGTCAGCACCACCACTTTGAATTGTTCTTGGAAATGTACTGGGAGCCAATGTAGGTCTTTCAGGCCCAGTGTTTTATGCCCTCGGCAGCAACTCCTGTCAAGAGGCTACCACAGTGATTGCATCCCACCCAGTATGTTAAATCTGCAAGCAGAAATGCAACACAAGACTGAAATCAGCCGCAACCTAGCCCATCCTATCATGAGGGCTTAGGCCAATTCAGGTTTGATTTCATGCCAGGTCTATATTACCTGAAGAAGTGTGCATGCACATGAAAGCTTTTACCAAGAACATATTTAGTTGGTCCCTAAGGTGCTACTGGACAAATTTTTTTACACACACACACACAGACAGACACACAGACACACACACACACACACACACACATATAGACTGCATCAGACCAACACAGATACCTACCTGAATCTAGGTCTATATTATGGAACTATATTATGGAACTCTATTATGGAACTCTGTTGCTTACTTCCCACAAAAGGAAGGGCACCTAGGACTAAAGCCCCAATTTTGTAAAATGTACTTTTTGCATTAAAAATTGCCTTTTTACAAAAAAAATGAACCTCTGAGTATATTTATAGCCGCCATAATTTAAAAATTTGACAATGACAAGAATTACTAAAGATGTAATTGAAAAACATAATTGTGTATTACTGGAAATAAATTACACTTGTATAATTTAAAAGTATGTCATTTAATGCCCACCCTGCCATTTATGATTGCAATTTTAAAAGATACCAAAAACTAAAATAAACCTGGGGAGATTGTTCAATACCTTTCTTTCTTGAATGGGATTTTCCTTGGAAAAATATTCTGGTGTCCAAAAAGAAGAAGAAGAAAAAGTGCTGCTCAGGGCTTGTTGCAAACCATAGCAGAGCAGTCCCATTTGAAGCTTCTCCTGGCTCCTGCTGAGATAGCTGTCTCCTCTGGACAGCTCTCCTCTCCTACCTGAATCTTCTCGCAACTATTTTGAGTCCTCAGCTTGACTTATCTCAGTCTCTGTGTGCATTACTGGCACTCAAAGTAATATTTGTTGGTTCCTCCCTTCTAACTCTTGTGCGTAACATCACCCTGTCTAACTCTTGTGCGTAGCATCACTGACACTTGGTTTGATCAAACTTATCCTCGTTGATATCTAACCCTTGAGCGTAACATCGCCAACACTCTGTTTGATCCAACTTACCTTTGTCGATATCTACAGGAGCCTGGCTAAAGAAACATGATTTGGGCTCCACTTTTGAATATGGAGGTCTGGTTGGAAGAAACATAGACCCTATTGGGACAGAGCTTCTCCGAGACTCGATGTCCAACATAAAGGACTACCAACAAAACCGGCAGAGAGGGACTGAGAGAGATTTGAGGGCCTCGGACGTGAGGGATCCAGGCTGAGAACTGATAGATTGATGGACATTCTTTGGGGATCGAAACCGGGAAAGGGGGGGTGAGAGTTTTTGAATCCAAAGGGTGTATAATTATATGTTGTTTTTTGTTATTTTGTTTTGTAATTAATATAAAAAATGGGAAATTTGTGGAAGGGAACTTGGGTCGACCTTAGAAAAGGGCGTAAATGATGAGTACTGTGGTTTAATCAAGGTCTATAAGTTAAATTTGGTTAATTAAGACGAATTAAGTAAAATACTAAGGTAAAAGTTGGGGATAAGAACTTGCTGAGTTAACTATTGGAATTGGGATGCAAGAAGGGGAGGTGTGGGGAAGTCAGGGAAAGTGGTTAAGAAATTAAGGATTTAAAATTTATATTTGTTATTTGTGTTGTATTTGTCTGTGGTTGTTTATGTTTTTGTGTTTGTCTTAAATATATGTGAAAACCTTAATAAAATTTTTATTAATAATAATAATAATAAAGGAACCTTTAAAGACTGAATCTTCTTTTTGGACACAATTTGAATGAGTTTTCTGTTTTTGGCTTCTGTAGTAGATCTTGTATATAGCTCTCTCAATTTTTGGATTATTAATATAGGATTTAGAACGTAGAATGGTTTTTTTAGTGTTTTGTGTGCCGCTTATGTGCTGCTTACTTTATACTAGTTTCCTCTGGTCTGGCTACCTGAGTCTTCTCGCAAATCTCTTGAGTCCTCATCTTGACTTATCTCAATCTCTGTGTGGATTACTGGCACTCAAAGTAATATTTGTGGGTTCCTCCCTTCTGCATGATATCCAATGCATGATAACTCCCTCCCGCTTTATCATCTTTTGACTTTGCTCTATTCAGAATCCTAGAGTTGGAAGGGACCCTGAGGATCATATAGTCCATATGGGGATCAAACCTGCAACCTTGGTGTTATCAGCACCACACTCTAACCAATTGAGCTACCCGGCAACCCTCACATTGCCTCTCTGCTCATCTGCACCTGGAGTGGAGGAGGTTCATGACCAAGCTGTTGTTCTGCTTGCCCCTCTTGCCTACTCTGCTCAGTTGGCACCAGCTGTGTAGTTGTAGCATGGCTCAGGGTATGGCTTTAGTGTGTGTGGGGGGGGGTTTGAGGGGCTAATTAGTAAAACTGGAACTGTATTGGTATTTTTATTATTATTATTTTTAAAGTCTCTGTAAACTGCCCGGATAGCTAAGTTATGTGAGTGGTACACAGATAGAATGAATGAATAATCCCACTTGAGTGTAAAAATCTCAGTGGGTGGGACAAGACAGTGCAATTGAATCAGGGACGCGGACTTATAAAAAATATTGGGGGGGCCCGGGAAAGCTCATGAATAATAAATAAGCTCATGAATATGCAAATAAAGTGGCGCCGCCTCCTCGTGAGCGAATAGGGGAGAGCGTGCTGCGCCTATTAATCAGCTCCAAGGACCTTCTGCTAGGGAGGGAGGGAGGGAGGGAGGGGAGCCCTGGATCGCCCTCTGTTTCTGTCTTGCAAGAAACAAGGAAACAGGAGGAAACATTGTATCCGCTGTTGCTACATTTTGTAGCGCGCTTCTTCCCCGCTTTCTGCTCTCGGTTTCTTGCGCTCTCCTGGCGGATCGCGCGCTCCAGACACGGGGCTGCTGCTTCCTGACTTCGGATTGGCTGCCTCTCACCTTGGACGATGCCCATTGGTCAGCGATGGTTCTTTGAGAAATCCTGATGTTTCATTGAGGGGTTTCGGGACTCTATTGAAGGGTTTACAAGCCTTCAATAATCTCCGGCGCTCTGCTGGAGGGGCGCCGGAGATTATTGGGGGGGCGGAGCCCCCCCAAACAAATTTTTGAGGGGGCTCTGGCCCCCTCAAGCCCCATGGAGTCGGCGCCTATGAATTGAATGGGTGGGGCAGGCTGTTAAGAGGAACCCTGCAGCTCATTTCTCTTCTCCGACTTAGCTGCTCTAGGTTTCTAGAGCAGCTTTGGCCTGTTTCGCTCAGGTGGCATGGGCCCTCTTGCTACTCTTTGGGGGTCAGCAACATGGAGAAAGGGAGGTCCCCTCCCTCACCTGAAATGCACGTGTACTCCATATTTCATTTGAGTAATCTGCAGAAAAACTATCATTCCCCGGTCCCCAACTCAGAGTTGTTAATGTGGGCCAGAAGTCCCAGCTGAATTAAAAATGCATCGAAAGCAGTGATTTCCAACAAACTTAGATGGTTGCAGTCAGGCTTGACAGTCTTCTTGGGTCCTGAGATCAGAGTGTGTAAAGTATAATTGGTTTAATTGACAGTGAAATGAATGAAGGTTTAACATGGAGAATGGCTCGATGTGTATTGCTAACATTGGGGTTTTTCCACAGTGCTTTTCTAAGGGGCTCTAAACTCCTCAATGGGTTAAGGATCACCTGTTGATTGTTTTCTCTAAACCGAATGTAAGCTTTGATCATGTGATGAGGCTATTGAGTTGCAAATTCGCCATCTTGAAAGGGTGGTAACTGTTAGTCTTTTTCTGAACGCCACAGAGGGGAAAAAGGATGCGATAATGGCTCTCCAAGAAACTGCACAGTCTTAGGCCGGCTAAGGCAGGCTGGAATTGGGGAGTGACACCATTTTGATTTCTGGAATTATCTTTTATTTCTAAAATGCTGAGCCTGTGCTGGACAGCACAAGGCATTGTATGGATGTTTACGATGTATCATTTGATGTTTCTGTTTGTTTTGAAGCAAAATTTGAATAATATTTTATAGGTCTGTACAATGCTTTATTTCTAAAAGGAGTTAGTTAGTATGCTTCCAGTCATTTCATGCTGCACAATATTAATATCGGCAGTAGTAAATAGGGCGGCTCTGTGTATTGCTTTCCAGAAGACAATTTTTCTTTTCTTTGAATGCTTTTGTCAGACAATGCTTCACTGAAGGCTTTCTCCATTTGAAGGGTTGTTCAGTCCAAGGCTGGTTTAAAAATAAGCAACCACAAGAAGGGAAAACAGGGGCCTTGAAGTTGCTCATCACCACTTAGTACCTGGGCAGGCACACAGGTCACCCCTGAGTAGTCACATAGGACTCAGCTACATTAGTCAAAAACCAGTGTTTCAAATGCGTTATAAACATGCAACACCAGATGGCACTGGGGAGCAAAAATAAATAAAATAAAAATAAAATAAAAATTCTTAGTGATTTTCAATAGTGTTTCCCCCCTTTTGTTATAACAATTTAATTTCTGACTTATTTATAGCGGTTTTTTTCCTGTGTGTAGATCAATCCATAGTTCCCACCCCTGTTGGGAGGTGTATTGTATTTCTAGTTAAATCATAGCAATTATTTTTAAACTTTGCAGCTATACATATACGTTAGCACGTGATGTTTTAATGCAACTCAGTATCCTGTTCTTTTTTTCTCTTTTCTGAGGATGTGCAAATAGCCACCCTAAAGATAGGTCTGATCTGCTCATGTGTGTCTGTGAGTGTGTGCATCCTTATGGCTGCCATTCTCTTAAATTATTGGCAAATCACAAGGCATATGTTTTTGCATGCCTTTTGGATTAATCAGTAACATTGAGGGAATCTGCATATATTGTAAAATAATTCGGTATTTCCCAATATGGTCCTATTGGCTTATTTATTCTGTTTTGTGAATGTAGACTAAATTTATGACATCTTGGCAGGAGGGGAAAAACAACAGCCCAGGCATTACGATTGACACAAAACCTAATTTTATTGGTTGGCAGATTTACTGTGCATAAGAAATCCTGGGTTTGCAACTGAATCATGAATCTTTCAGATTTTGTATAATTTTTTAATCAGCGTCTAAATTGCATGATAGATGGTAGAATGCAATATTCATTTGAATATTATGTTACGTAAACTATCTGTCTTTTCTAAGTCAGATATAAAGGTGATAGTTTTTGAGTGTGAGTCTCTTAAAATGTGTAAATCTTTTAATTAAATGAGCATTAAATCATCTTACTGGACAGCTGCAGACAAAGTATTGGCTGGTTAGAAAGTGTATAAAATGGCTCATTTTTTTTTACCTCTTCACACCTTCCTTGTCCTTTGCTTGGGTTCCTTTTTCCAGCCCATTTTCTACTGGGGCCTTTGTCCACTATGGGGTTTCTTGCTATAGGTAATTTCACATATAAATGAGGTACCCAGGAATGTAACCATTGCATCTTCTCTAATGACACTTGCTCTCTTAAGTTGCACGTTCTCCTTGGGAGTTTCTATGTTCCAGGCTACTTCTTTTGTTCCCAGTCTTTTCACAAAAGGTATGAAGGCCTAAAGCTACCTGATGAGTCCTCAGCAAAGGTGAGATCTGAAATGGGAACAGATCGCAGCTCAGCTACTACACTTCTGTAGCTTCTTAAAAGATGCAACAAATGTGGCTGGTGCGGTCAATTCTATTAAGAGATGAAATAAGAATAAGAAGAAGTGCGTTTAAAAATAATTTTCAGGCAAATGAAAAAGAACCTGAAGGCTGGTCTCCCCCCTCACAGTCCTCTGTTTTTCTCTCTATTTCCATTTGACTGAGGATTCTCATAATTTGTTTAATCCAGCTGCAGGTTTGAATTAGAGTGACTGGATAAGAGGAAGGGACGCAAGGCAGCTTCAACTGAAATTTTAAATGCTCAGTGACAGTCATGGCCCTTTAAGAGAACATACTCTGAAGAGGAGGATGACATGTTGAGGAAAATTTTCTTTTAAAGAATTGTCAGGTGCAGTAGCTTTTACTTTCTATGTAAAATATATAGGGAATATTATTGTTCTAGACCCATGGGCAGCTCAAATGCTTATTTCACCAGAGTACAATCTCCAAAGAGGACAGATTCCCTTTGGAATGTAATTGCAAAAGAACAGAAGTACAACCCATGGGTGGCCATGAAAGGCTTATTGGAAGTCAGCTGAATTTATCACTGTCCCATCTCATTATTGTCAGACATGTGGCCTCTAAGTGGATTAGTATTCTTGTTTAGCTTTTCAGCTAGAATACTGATTACTTTTCTAGCAAAAGATCTTGCTAGTTACAGCCATTGTGGTGTGCTCACTTTTTGAATGTGGTGGTGCTTCCTCCTTTGTTGCCTTGTGCACTTGATTTCATTTCAGTTTGGTGTTTTGAGTGAGTGTGTGCTGCAGGCAAATGACAACAGGTTCTTTCCTGCCCAGTTTTCAGGTTTCAGAAGAGGAACAGCCTGAGCTCTCGGACTTGCGAGATGGCCTTTGGTTCAGTGGTAGATCACTTGCCTCATTTGCAAAAGGTCTGGGGTTCAGTCCCTGGCATCTCAGGGAAGACTAGAGAAGACTCCTATTTGAAACCCTGAAAAGTGCTATCAGTTGGTCTGGACCAGGAGTGGTGAACCTGTATCCTTCCAGATGTTGCTGACCTATAATCTTCATCATCCCTGCTCACTTGCCATGCTGTGAGTCTGATATCCAGAAGGCCACGAGTTTACCATCCCTGGTGTAGACGGTCCTTAACTAGATGTACCAATGGGCCAACTCTGGATAAGGTAGCTTTCCTATGTTTCTAGAATCATAGAATCATAGAATCATAGAGTTGGAAGAGACCACAAGGGCCATCGAGTCCAACCCCCTGCCAAGCAGGAAACACCATCAGAGCACTCCTGACATATGGTTGTCAAGCCATATGGTTCTAGACTGCTCTGTCAGTGCAGAAAGAAATGACTGGTACTTTCAATTTAAATAGGACATATAGAAATCCAGGAAGAAAGAGAATGTGTGCAGGCTTTGGCATTAAGTACCTATGATCCCATGAACCTGAGATTCAAAGCTCTTACTCTGGAACGCTTAAAGCATGAACTAGTGCTCATACCCCGAGTCTACATTCTTGCATTTAAAACCTTTCCAGAAGAGATGAATCACCACTATAAGCTGCTGAGTATCTGATAGCTTGAATGTTGGAGGCTACAAATTTCCCCATTTAAAAGTAAGTACTGGAACAGTGGTATTCAGTAGAAAATTGCCAAAGGCCAACGTGGATGTAAGGAAACTTGAGTTGAGCCTCGGGTGTAGAAAAATGTATTACCGTTAAAAAGAAACAGCCAAGTTATCTCGCTGTAATTGCCATCACTGCATGAAAATTGGGGCTTTGCAAATCCTTGACAGTGAAATGCATCATCCGGTCCATAAATGGCATCTTAGTAGAAATGTGATGGAACCTGTCAGATGTGTTTCATATTTACAAATGTGCTGCATTTCCTGCCACAGCAGTTGGGAACCTCCGGTGAGCATGAAAGCCAATCAAGCTGTGCGGGAAGGTTGTGATTTGCTGCTGGTAAAATTATTTCCTTCCTTCCTCGGGGTGACAAAGGAATTGCAATAATTTTGCTGATTTTTTTTTTTTAAATGGATGATCCATTGCAATTAATACTTTTGCAAGCTGCCCCAGTCTCTGAGCCATGCACAATTCCAGGGGTTCCAGGCACTTATTTGGGGTTCAGTTTCCTTGGAATGAAGGACAGTAGAGACTGTGGTGTCTTTATGATATATGGTTTACTTAAAGATATGATACAACCTGAGCCTATGATGGAAGAGATTATGACATCAACACTGTGGAAGGTCTTGCTTCTCCCATAGTCACAGCCTTGGATTCAAGCAGAATCAAGCATGGCTCTCGCTCTCTGTCTTCCGTCTGCAGCCTGCTATTAGCTCAGCTCAAACACATAACTCTGGCTATTGTTGTTCTCCCTACCAGAGATTGTAGAATCTCTGCTTGTCAAGAGAACCAGTGCATGTCTTTATAGGATTCTAGGTTGGTGATGCCATGGTGTGTGTTTTGTAGCTCTTGAGAAAGGGAACCAGGAACCACACATTTCACCCTTACTTCCCAGAGTAGTTTCTCTTACTGGCACTTTCTCGTGCTGCTGCCTGGATCATCTGCTTGCTGTTGCTTCAAGTTTTGTATGAGGGAGAGGGCAGAGAAGAAGAGAGAACCTCCTGGGATAACTATTTCCTATTGGATGAGTGTTTCCAGAGTGGGTGAAAGGAGAAAATCGACATACCTAAGCATATTGGCCAAATAGTAATGCTGCATATTAATGGCTCTCAAGCTAGGATATTGACTAGACAAGTCAAATATCTACTCTATACAAAGCTGTGTCGATAATTGAACTGTGGTTGATGTTCAGAATGAAATGGACAGGAAAAACATGTTCATTTGTGTGTGTGGTAATTAAAAGCTGCCTAATCAGAAGAAATGTCTAAAAGCTTTTATCCAATTTGAGCAGTGACAAGTAAGTCCACTCAATGCTAGCATGTAATGGAGCTGTCCCCTTTTCTCTTAAGAACTGACTGATGTATTTGGATATACGCTAGCAATCAACATACTGTTTCCACCCCCGCTTACAGCAGGAAATATCAATGGGAGTTTGCTTTCATTGGAAGAGGAGATAAACTGGCACGGCAGTATATGTAGGAGGAAGTCAAATGGAAAGAGGTTCAAATGAGGGAAATGAAGATGGCCAGTGGTTTGAAAGCAAGTTCTGCAAGAAAGAACTGTAAGAACTGGGAATGTTTAGGCTACAGAAGAACTGACAGAGGTGGGGCGTAGTAGACATCTCCATATTCTGAAAGGGATATCACACAGAAGATGGGAAAGCCATTTCTGTTGTCCCAGAGGGCTGGAATAGGTTTACTGCAGCAATAACCAATGTGGATCTCACAGCCCCAGCCCAAAGGCCAATGGTTAGAGATTAGGGGAGTTGTAGTCCAGCAACATCTCAGTGGTATCATGTTGGCTACTCCTGATCTAATGGGTTTAAGATTCAGGAGGGCAGACATCAGTTGAACGTCAGGAGAACCTTAAAGACAAGAGCAACTTTACACTGGAGCCTAGAAGGGTAGTGGGATCACCTTTGGTGATGGTCTTCAAGAAGGGTGGTGGGATCGCCTTTGGTGGTGGTCTTCAAGCAGAGGTGTTGCAGCTATCTCTTGCAGATCTTTTGCAGCTCTGGGTGTCTTGCATTGAGTAGAGAGTTAGACTAGGTGGCCTATAAGAGTTGGTGTCCAAGTAACTTGCTTTCCATTATCCTTTCCTTTTAGCAAATGTTATAAACAATAGTTTCAAACCACGCACACTGGTTCTTTAGTGATTTATTTTTTATTTATTTTTAGTATTGGTCTGATTTGAGAAATGAAGCTGCTGCCATAAAGCTCAAAGCAGTCCTTTCTCCAGCGTGCATACTTTGTGCCTGTCTTTCTTCTCATCATGAAAAGAAACTGCTGCTGTGCAAATATGTCAACAGCCGGTGGGCCTCCTGGGCTGGACATTCTTCAGGCAGCTCTCTAGAAGATGAGGCTTAAAGAGCTCTTCTTCTATTTCAGCAGGGAGGAAAGGTGGCTGGGGAGGAGATTGGATGACAATCGGGAGAAAGTATTACTGGAGGCCAAAGTGTCAGGAAAGCAATCAGCAGATGAGCTGATAAAATGTTGAACGAGCAGAATCCTCTATCGGATGAGCCTCTGAATTAATGATCAAATGAAGTTACGGAAAGATGGAATGGATTTGGAGGATGCTCCGCATTGTGTAATCATTGACTCCCTGTTTGAAAGATGATGGTACCTGCACTAAATCTACAGCAGTAAGAATAATTTTTAAAATCTTACTACATTACAGAGGAAACGGTTATTTGTGTCTAATCTTCAGAAATGCATCATCTTCTGTTTCGCTACATTTGTCAGGATCACCCTCATTAAGAGAATGCAGCACGTTATTTATTAGAACTGTTTGTTAAACAGTGCAAAATAGATAACGGGAACTGCAGAATTCCGGTTTTATTTTTAATAATAAAAAACCTGAGGACTGGAACTAGAACAAATAGCTACATGTTTTTGAATAAATGGATTTTTATTCAGGAGTGGCAGAAGGTGAAAACAGATGAATTGTTACTATATTCTGTACAAAATACAGAATACTATGTTCTGTACTATTTTTCTGTATTATGAGTCAAGAAGCCAAACTAGGTGATTCAAATTCTGATTAACGAGGGGTGCTGATGTATTTGCATGCCGTTGGCTCATGTCATCACTTACTGATCTGCAGCTGGGAGCCTTCTCAAGGAAGACACTTCCCAACTGAATCTGTGTACACACTAAAACTTTAAAGTACAACCAGAGCACATTTCCCCCCTCAAATAATTATGGACACCATAGCTTGTTAAGGGTTGTTGGGAACTAACTCAGTGAAGGGTAAACTACAGGGTCCATAATTCTCTGAGGAAAATAATGTGTTTCAAATGTGGCCATTGCCTCTTTCTGGTTAGAAAGGCATATGTGCTCTGTGTGGGGCTACCTTTGAAGGTGACCCGGAAACTACAACTAATCCAGAATGCGGCAGCTAGACTGGTGACTGGGAGCGGCTGCTGAGACCACATAACACCAGTCTTGAAAGACCTACATTGGCTCCCAGTACATTTCCAAGCACAATTCAAAGTGTTGGTGCTGACCTTTAAAGCCCTAAACGGCCTCGGTCCAGTATACCTGAAGGAGCATCTCCACCCCCATCGTTCTACCCGGACACTGAGGTCCATCTGGCAGTTCCTTCACTGCGAAAAGCTAAGTTGCAGGGAACCAGGCAGAGGGCCTTCTCAGTAGTGGCACCTGCCCTGTGGAATGTCCTCCTGCCAGATGTCAAGGAAATAAACAACTACTAGACTTTTAGAAGACATCTGAAGGCAGCCCTGTTTAGGGAAGCTTTTAATGTTTGATGGATTGCTGTATTTTAATATTTTGTTGGAAGCCGCCCAGAGTGGTTAGGGAAGCCCAGCCAGATGGGCGGAGTATGTATAAATAAATAAATAAACAAACAAACAAATTATTATTATTATTATTATTATTATTATTATTATTATTATTATTATATAAAGGGCTTCCTCTTCTAGCTGAGCTCCTCTTCACATGTCTGTTCTGGTCTTAAACCTTTGCTTCCTTGCAGGGTATCTTCAGGAGAAGAAAAGGCTAAAGAGGAAGTACAGTACCACATGAATCCAGTCCCTAAGCTGGTGGGATGGCGCCTTGTATGTCTCCTTCCAGCAACTCCTGCAGCCAAGCTGGTGTCAAATGCATTGTTCTGCTTTCCTTTGGACCACATCATCGAGGCCAAAAAAAAGGCAGTGTCTTGTCATCTGGGCTGCCCAGGACCTCCATACACCCAGCCCAAGCTTGCACCCCAGGAAGGTCACTTCAGTGCTGCTAACAGGGCTTTGACTTCACCATTGGAGGCACACTCCATTGACAGTCAACAGTGGAGATAGACCATGGCCATTGTGGCTAGTGACCAGTGATGGCCTTATCCTTCATGCGTTTGTCTAACCTAAGATTATCAGCTTTTTCCCAATGAATCTGGGGACACTTTTCAACTTCCTACTAAATAGATGGATTTTGTCAGGGGACTGATTTGTAAATTCGGGGACTGTCCCTGGGAAACGGAGACATCTGGTAACCTTAGTCTAACCCTCTTTTGTAGCCACCCAAGCTGGTAACCGTCACTACCTCTTGCAGATCCCATCGCTTAACTATGTGCTGTGTCCAAAAGGAAGTTTCATCTGTCTGTACTGACTCTCCCAAAATCCAGCTTTGATGAATGGCTTTGAGTTCTACTATTGCGAGAGACGGAGAAAATCTTCATCTTCTTTCTTCATGCCACACATAATTTTGTACCCCTCTATTGTATCTCCTCTGACTTGCCTTTTCTCTGAACTGAAAAGTCCAAAACGCAACAACCCTTTCTTCATAGGTTTGTTGCTCCACCTCTTTGGTCATTTTGTTTGCACTTCTTTTTTTTACCCTTCCCCCACACCACAATATCCTTTTTGAGGTGAGGAGGCAAGAAATATACACCGTATTCCAAATGCAGTCACACCATAATGTCACTATGCACCTGTCAGGTGCCGGCGTGGTTGCTTGAGAGCGAACAGGCAAGACTCCCACCGGTCTTTTCCAGGCTTTATTATCTGTACAAAACATTTACATAACAGGGAGAAATGTAAAATATTTCACTTGGGCAAAAAAAAAATGAGAGGCACAAATACAAGATGGGTGACACCTGGCTTGAGAGCAGTAAAGGATCTAGGAGTCTTGGTTGACCACAAACTTGACATGAGCCAACAGTGTGACACGGCAGCTAAAAAGGCCAATGCAATTCTGGGCTGCATCAATAGGAGTATAGCATCTAGATCAAGGGAAGTAATAGTGCCACTGTATTCTGCTCTGGTCAGACCTCACCTGGAGTACTGTGTCCAGTTCTGGGCACCACAATTCAAGAAGGACACTGACAAACTGGAACGTGTCCAGAGGAGGGCAACCAAAATGGTCAAAGGCCTGGAAACGATGCCTTATGAGGAACGGCTAAGGGAGCTGGGTATGGTTTAGCCCGGAGAAGAGGAGGTTAACGGGTGATATGATAGCCATGTTCAAATATATAAAAGGATGTCATATAGAGGAGGGAGAAAGGTTGTTTTCTGCTGCTCCAGAGAAGCGGACACTGAGCAATGGATCCAAACTACAAGAAAGAAGATTCCACATAAACATTAGGAAGAACTTCCTGACAGTAAGAGCTGTTCAACAGTGGGATTTGCTGCCAAGGAGTGTGGTGGAGTCTCCTTCTTTGGAGGTCTTTAGGCAGAGGCTTGACAACCATATGTCAGGAGTGCTCTGATGGTGTTTCCTGCTTGGCAGGGGGTTGGACTCGATGGCCCTTGTGGTCTCTTCCAACTCTATGATTCTATGATTTACAGTGCAGAGTGTCTCAAGTCCATGTCTGCTCAATCGCTAGCAGAATCTGGGAGTGGGCAGTCCTTAAACTTTCCCCAGCATAGCAGTCTTTTGTCCCCCATCCTACACCTTCCCTCTCTGCGCGTAAACTAACAGCGCAGAGAGGGCATGGGCAAAGGGGGAACTGCCTCCCCCTCGCTTTGCTCAGGCTCAGTGTTGCAGCTCTCTCTAGCATCTTCAGAGCCCTGCATCCCTTCCCCACTGGAGACGGGGCCTCCCTCCTCTCCAGAGGAAGAGCTGCTTCGCACGATCTTCAATCTTCGGAGGCTCCCTGTAACCCAATTGCCCTCTTGCCTCTCGCCTCTGAGCTGATGGCAGTTCCCTGACAGCACCATAGATTTGTATAGTTGCATTATGCTAGCAGCAGTTTTTATTATTATTTTCAATTCCTTTCCTATGTATTCAACTGGGTTGACTTCTTCATCAACCTATGCACCACAACCCTCCCCTCATTAAAAAAAATTATTATCTGCCCTGTCCTTTCTCCCAAAGCAGGTTAATACATGACAAACACACACACACACACACACACAGCATCAATCTGTATTCATATTTTCTTTGGATAGGAATGCATGATTGTTGAAAATCTCAGAAAAGCTGCTGTCCTATGAAAACTCTTATTGGTTTCCTGGCAAATTCTTACATGTTTTGGCTTGCAATTTCGTTGTAAGCAAAGTATGATACCAAGTCAATCTAAAAACCAGGATGATCAAAGTAGGCAGAGTATCATTGTAATAAGTTGTGACATGAATTTTCAAAACATCAGCTTTTAAAAGCAAGGAAATAACTGGCACAGGATATTGTAATTCATGTATTACCCACATTGTAAAAGTATTGAATGTGTCTACAAAGAATGAATATTTCACTATGGTGCAGGAACTGTAACTATATAATCTATAAATTATTTCTAAAGTGTTTTAACCTTGGTGGTTTCCCTTGGTACTTATTTTGAAAAAGAAATGTGCAGTCAGAAAGGCCAGCCACGAATGCTGTTTCTGGCGTAAACAAGAAGTGTATGCGTTATTTGCTAGTAAGTTTTGAAATTCTCCAGCTGTGTTTATTTATTGGACTTTAAATTTAAACCTGCAGTAAAAATGGTTACACCAGTAAAGTGGATCCAAAATATGTCGAATAAGACAGATGGTCCGGGGAATTAAGCATGAGCATATTGCCAATTAACTGAAATATTAAAATGGATTACTTCCATGCTTCTGTTCTGTTGATTTTACGTTTTGTTTTGCAATGATTTATCAATGGGAAACCAATAACAAATAAAGGAAATGAATCCAGCCCCTTGTCTCCTGCTTTCCTTCCAAGCTTCTCTACACCTGGGAGTCCTCAGCTTTCATTGAAAAGCAACACATGCCTAATTACTTTTGAGTAGAGGTGTATTGAATTAAGTCCATCACTTGCTTTCTTTTCAAAAGGATGGTTCCTATATACCACAGCTTGCTTATTCAAAATCAGGGCAAGTGGTGTATAAGTTATATTAGAATTACAGCTGAAGGCTGTTGTTGTTGTTGTTTAGTAGGTTAGTCATGTCCGACTCTTCATGACCCCATGGACCAGAGCACGCCAGGCACTCCTGTCTTCCATGGCCTCCCGCAGTTTAGTCAAACTCACGCTGGTAGCTTCGAGAACACTGTTGAACCATCTTGTCCTCTGTTGTCCCCTTCTCCTTGTGCCCTCAATCTTTCCCAACATCAGGGTCTTTTCCAGGGAGTCTTCTCTTCTCATGAGGTGGCCAAAGTATTGGAGCCTCAGCTTCATGATCTGTCCTTCCAATGAGCACTCAGGGCTGATTTCCTTCAGAATGGATAGGTCTGATCTTCTTGCAGTCCATGGGACTTTCAAGACTCTCCTCCAGCACCATAATTCAAAAGCATCAATTCTTCAGTGATCAGCTTTCTTTATGGTCCAGCTCTCACTTCCGTACATCACTACTGGGAAAACCATGGCATTTATACGGACCTTTGTTGGCAAGGTGATGTCTCTGCTTTTTAAGATGCTGTCTAGGTTTGTCATTGCTTTTCTCCCAAGATCAGCTAAAGGCAGAGATACCCAATTTGCTTTTAATAACATTTGTCTCAAGCTGGTTAACTAGATACTGTCTTGAACCCACTGTGTGCTTACTCTCTTGAGTAGGGCAGCCATTTATACACCACACTTCTCAAATAATCATAAACTGAGACCTGCTGGTATAGGGCAGTATATAAATTTAATAATAATAATAATAATAATAATAATAATAATAATAATGCATCACCAAAAAAAATAGTTCAAAAGTGCATAGATCTGGAAGAAACCCACATGTGCTGATTTCAATTTATAGGTGCAAATTCTAGAAATAATTACTGCAATTTAAATAGAAATACAATACATCGCACCATAATGGAGAAAATTGTGGTGTTGCTGGGTGAATAAGCAGCTTCAAGGACCCTGCTCTTCCTCCTCATGTTTTTTTCCTCTTTAAATTGGACCTGAACTGGACCTATCCCCTGACTGTCCTCCAAATAAAAAAATGCCTTCAAACACAGGCCTGTCTTCTGTAAGGTAGGACAAATAACCTGACTCCTGAATGGTGCAATGATGTGTCTGTGCTTCTGAAAAATAACTAGCTTGGTTTGGAAGTTGTTCTTCTGTACATGCAAATTCTATCTCACACCATTCCCAGTGGTCCCACAAGTCCCAGGAAAAGATTTTTAGGAGGCAGAGGAAAGGGGAGGATGGGAACACCCATTTCCCTGAAGGTGGATTCTGTCCAATTCACAGAAGGGAAGATACAATTCAAGCCATCTAATGGTATCATACACATTTCAGATTGTGGTTCTTTGGGACTACGAAGCTTTAGCTACAGTCCCTAAAGCATTTCACATCAGTGTCCATGCGCCGTTCCACCGAAATGCATTTCACAAAGATACAACTAGTTTTAGAATGTAAATTATGCGAGTGGCAACATTTGGCGTCTTCAAGACAAAAAGAATGCACAGACTGCTCAAGGGGCTGTGGAAATGAAGATTGGCATGAAGTAAAGCAATATTACGAAAATATTTCATGCAAAGCTCGTCATAATTGTATGACAAACAATGAAGGGTGCATTTGGGTGATTGCTGAGTGCATAATTGAGAGTGACTTGCAACGTTCCTTTCTGCAGTTCTGCTTGGATGTCAGTACCAATCGTTTAAAACATGAAATTCAATATCACAATCAAATGTAAGTATTTCTGTTTTCCTCTGAGCATAGATCACAATGGCAGACTATTGGAACTGGCAGATTGGTCTGAAACATATTTTGGGTGCCTTTATTCAGTCAGATTGTGCCTCTAGCTGGGGTACAGCTTGCACAGATTTCTTAATGACTTGGATCTATAGGGAATATGCTGCTCTAAGAGCCCAGTTTGAGTCACTCAACATGCTAGAGGCTGAGTGGGAGAAGCTGGAAACAGCTTTTGTACGTAAACATTAGGTTGTCTGAAAATCCCCCCCTCCCAACCTGCCACAACAGGAACAGATGAGCTGTGTGCTGTTGGAACACATTTCATAGCTGATTTGAATCATCAACAAGGTAAATATTTCAACATTGTGATGGTGTTGTATATGAATCCCATGTTTTGGTCTTGGCATTGGATTAAGCAGCAAATAAATATATTAAAACAGTGACAGAGGCCTACTCAAGTGGTCAACCTGTGTCTGAGTTGTACCACTTCATGTTAAGGAAAGTGAAAAAAGGGTCAATTCTCCATGAGCCAGCAGAAATTGCTGCAGGCATCTTGTGATTATCTTATCTCTCTTACTGGGCAGAATTATCACATAATGCTGGGTAGGAAAGGAGCTCAGGTTACAACATTCACAGTGGGGAAAATGTGGAGCTCAGGTTACAACATTCACAGTGGGGAAAATGTGGAGCAGTATGGAGCAAGAATTGGAACTGTGGAGAAGATTGAAGATTTTGGGAACAGTTGCAGAACTTTGCAAGCAACTGGACTTTGACCCTCTCTGGGCTCAGAGAGTGAAGACTTCTTGTAGCAACAGTTAATAGTGTGTGTATATAGTGTGCATTTTTCTTTGCCAAGTAAAAGCTATCTCTGCTACACAGTTGTTTCCTTTGGTGATCGTAACCACTTGACTACATTTCTGTGGAGCATGCAGAACACCCACCAGAGGTGAGTGCATGTATGCAAAGCAATTCCTTCACATCGAGAACCAGCAAATCAGCACCACCTTCCACACCTTGCTTGGGACAGGGTATGTGTAGATCTGAAGCAAGGAGCCAAAGTTAATCAGGTATAAAGAAGGTAAGTAAAATGTTTGTGGAATTATCAGCTTCCAGATTCCTAAGCTCCTGTTTAAACCATTGAATCACGTGACAACCATGATGTCATTATGTGAGTTTTTAGGAACAGACACTTTTATCTATATGACCCATGCCAAAAAAAATGTATGAACATCCAACAATTTCCTCCTCTCTATGCTAACTTGTGTTGCCTCTTGATGATGTAAAGAGCTCCAATTCCACAGATTTATGTCCCACTCTGCATCCTCCATCTATCAGTCCACCTATCCCCTTTCAGCACCAAACCATGTCATTCTGCCTGACCCAAATGAAAGTACAGAGAAAAGCAGAGGTGGCCATTGTCTTGCTATTTATTGCATTTCAGTTTTTGGTCTAAGGTTTCGGATTACAGTGTTGTGGGGGAAGCTAATAGAAAATAAGAATCAGATGGAATGTGGTGGGGGAAGAGATAGATAAGGAGTTAGACGGAATGCCGTTAGTTGAAAATTGTCACGTCGGTGGAATGAAGTAAGGAAGGTTTCACAATGAAGGGTCACATAAAGGTGCTATGTAAACTAACCATGTTGTATAAACTCCCCATTGCCCATGATTATGCAAAGCTCACCTAAGAGGCGAAGTAAAGCATCACCTTTGACACATCATGACCTAGCTCTATAGGTAAACAATGGATTTCCATCCTATATTTGTTATATAAATGTTGAAGTGTGTCTAAATCACTGAGCCTCTTGGGCTTGCCGATCGGAAGCTTGGAGGTTTGAATCCCCGCGATGGAGTGAGCCCCCATTGCTCTGTCCCAGCTCCTGCCAACCTACTCAGTTTGAAAGCACACTAGTACAAGTAGATAAATAGGTACCACTGCGGCGGGAAGGTAAACAGTGTTTTCATGTGCTCTGGCTTCCATCATGGTGTTCTGTTGAGCCAGAAGTGGTTTAGTCATGCTGGCCACATGACCCGGAAAGCTGTCTGTGGACAAACACCAGTTCCCTTGGCCTGAAATTGAGATGAGCGCCACAACCATGTAGTCACCTTTGACAGGGCTTAACTGTCCAGGGGTCCTTTACCTTTACCTTACGATTGCTTGCAAGAACCCTGCATTGCAGTTGGGATAATTTTGCTTTGTGGGGGGAAGAACCCCATAATCTCTACATTCAGTGAAGGGTTAGAATTTGAGCAAACTCAAAAATCCATGAATTTAGCAAGGGTTGTAAATAGAACTGGCTAACAAGAGGGAAGTATAAATATGTGGTCTGTGTGTATTTGTGGCTTGTGAGAGAGAGGAGGAGATACACTTGGGTCAAGAGGAGAGAAGTATTTGTGGTGTTTGTGTGTTTGTGTGTGTGTGTGAGAGAGAGAGAGAGAGAGAGAGAGAGAGAGAATGGGGTCACACCCGGTTTTGCCTCTGGGGCTGTGAAGGATGTATGTGTGCCAGTGATCTGTACATATGTGGTATAAGTACAGTGGTACATCATGTTAAGAACTTAATTTGTTCCGGAGGTCTGTTCTTAACCTGAAACTGTTCTTAACCTGAGGTACCACTTTAGCTAATGGGGCCTCCTGCCGCTGCGTGATTTCTGTTCTCATCCTGAAGCAAAGTTCTTAACCCGAGGTACTATTTCTGGGTTAGGGGAGTCTGCAACCTGAATTGTCTGTAACCTGAAGCGCCTGTAACCCGAGGTACCACTGTACCTAGGATGAAAGCTAGATGAGTGATGGGAAGTTTTTTCAGTTTTTTGGTGGCTCTGGAAAAGTGACAAAGGTTGGTTTTTTTGTTTTTTGTTTTAATAAGGAAAATCAAAAAGAGAGACCAGACTTGCCTTCCCTCTACAGACTCTTGCATTTTTATTTCCTATAGTGGGACTGTTTATCCTTTCATGAAGATCCTAGGACAGAAGTGGATTGTTTAAAATGAAAAGTGTGGGCAAAAAACACTACTTTTGGTAGTTTGGCTTCTGTGCACGAGAGAACACTGAACTGAACATAGGCCATGTTTGTTTGTTTGTTTGTTAGAAAATGTTTGTTAGCTCATGACTTACATACAGTTAGTGTTAATGAAGCCGAAGTGGGGAAACGCTGATTGCTGTGTTAAAAGAAAATATTTTGAGAGGCTTCAGCAAAATGGCTGGTATAAATAGATTTCTGCTAAGAACACTGCAAATAGCATTGAAGCACTGAGCTCATTTTCTATGTATACGCAGGTATAATCTTGCATTCTCAACAAAGGTATTAATCCTTTACTGAACACTAGTTATTGTGCCACCCACCCACCCCCAAAAAAATGTGAGCAAACCACAGACAAATGGATGATTCACAGAAAAGTATAAAGACCTTGTTTCTAAAAAGGGGTGGTGATAGAATTCTTGAGCAGGGCAGCGGGGTAGAGAAAACGAAAAGAAGTGGATATGCATTTGGGAGATGAGAGTGGGGAAGGCAAGGCAAGGCAAGAGCCCAGGATTAGATTTACTGCAGATCTAGGTTGGCAAGTTGCAATTGTACTATTAGGAATTGGAGGGGGGCAGATCCTGCCGAAATCTCTACATTCAGCGCAGAGGCGGAGCTTACTACTCTGGCACCCAGAGCGGCACACATGCTGTGCACCCGGGGGCAGGGTGAGTGTCCCAGAGGGGTGGGGAGGTGATGTCACCCCCCCTCAGGGATGACACCCGGGGCGAACCACACCTACCACACCCCTTCCTCCGCCAGTGATTCAGTGAAGGGTCAGAGTTTGAGCAAGCACATGGATTCCTGAACTTAGCAACAGCTGGGAAAAGCACGAGCTCATTTCCTTATGAGGTCAGATCCTCCAAGTATCCCTATTTTCCAGGGACAATCCTGGATTTACAGAAGCCATCCATGTTTCAGATGTGATCATGGAATGTCCTGCTTTTCCTTAGGATGTCCCTATTTTCATTGGAGAAATGTTGGATGGTATGGAGTTATGCAACCTCTGAGCCAAGGAGATAAGTAACAATACAATCTTTAGAAGACATCTGAAAGCAGCCCTGTATAGGGAAGTTTTTTAGTGATTAATGTTTTATCATATTTTTATATATGCTGGAAGCCACCAAGAGTGCTTGGGGCAACCCAGTCAGTTGGGGGAGTAGAATAATAATAATAATAATAATAATAATAATAATAATAATAATAATTATGATGATGATGATGATGTCCCTATTTTGATTGGAGAAATATTGAAGGGTATGTTACAGAAAGCATTTTAAGGTTGTTTTCGAGTTCCTCTTGTTCTCATGAAACATTTTATGCACATTGCTTAGAAATCCTAATGATTTAGTGGTATATAAATAGTATACCTTAAAAATGCCTTATTTAAACGCAAGACAAAAATTGGGTGACAACCAGTTTATATATCTGTAGCTACCTTTCTGTAGCTCTGTGTGTCACCTTTTCAATTGACACAAATCTCATTCCCTGGTTGGGCCCTTTCCCTGTACATTTACACCGTACCAAATTGCACACAGTGTGCAACTTGCCAATGCAGTCCGCTACGTCCCTAGCGAGGGCTAAAAAATAAGGCAGGCTACTTAGCTTGGTCAGCAGCACAAAATGAGCTCTCTGTGAAAAATACAGATCATGAACAGGGGCTTGAGAAGTAAAAAGAACTGGATGATAATAGGTCAGATTACAATAGCGGCTGCAAAAGGAGAGGCAGCGTGGAGAAATACAAAATTAAGTAACGGAACAAAGGAAGATGGAGGATATTGGAAGATTGTGAATGTGTTGGTGGGAAGGAGAATATTACATTTCTAGTCGGTGGAAATATTACAGGTGTTAGAGATAAGAAGAACAAAGAAATGAACAAGGATACTAGCTTTCATTAGTCAATTCCTAGACTGCCTAAAGATGAAATTTATTCATGGTTAAGAATATATATATATATGCCACATTTTAATGCTGAACTTTTGAAGCATTCCTATCAATCAGAGTTACAAATGGAGAAGGCTACACCAGACTAGAAGACTCAGATTCTCTGTGTCCTCAATTAGCCGGTTCTGTATTGAAAGACGTGATTGATGCTCACAATTTGTGAAGAACAGCTTTTGAATTTGACACCAACAGTTCTGAGGGTTTGTGCAGAACATCAAGGGGCTCCAATAAATTACCAAGTTCAGCAGCTGTCAGTTTGGATTCTGGGGTTGCTCTATGCCACCCTTCCATGGTCAGTGACCAGCTGGCTTGCAAATCCCTAATGAGTACTAATATCTGTACGTACATTATGAGTCCAACCAAGCAGCTGCTGGCTGGCAATTCTGTTGACTAGGTGGTGAGGCAAGCATGTCGCCCTTATGCTTTTACCACACAGTGTGTAGCATGGGGTCTCCATGTGAAGATATGTGCACACCTAAATCATGTATGCCCAGTTCCATTTTTAAGGGGGAAGAATTCTGCAGATCAAGGTTCCGTAACTACAAGACTTTGTAAAGTGTCCCGTCAATGGTGGGGTGGAGATCCTGTGGCCCATGGGCTGGATGTGGTTACAGGCTTCATTCCATCTGGTATGTTCTCAGCTCCCTCATACCTTTCAACATTTCTCAAATGAAAATAAAGGTAAAGGGACCCTTGACCATTAGGTCCAGTCATGACTGACTCTGGGGTTGCGGCGCTCATCTCGCTTTATTGGTCAAAGGAGCCGGTGTACAGCTTCCGGGTCATGTGGCCAGCATGACTAAGCCGCTTCTGGAGAACCAGAGCAGCACATGGAGGCACCGTTTACCTTCCCACCCGAGCGGTACCTATTTATCTACTTGCACTTTGACGTGCTTTCGAACTGCTAGGTTGGCAAGAGCAGGGACTGAGCAACGGGAGCTTACCCCGCCACGGGGATTCGAACCGCCGACCTTCTGATCGGCAAGCCCTAGGCTCTGTGGTTTAACCCACAGCACCACCCACGTCCCTCAAATGAAAATAGGGGTGTCGTCGTCGTCCTCCTCCTCCTCCTCCTCCTTCTTCTTCTTCACCACCCATCTGACTGGGTTACTCCAGCCACTCTGGGCTGCTTCCAACATACAGTGATACCTCGAGTTGCAAACGCCTCAGGTTACAAACACTTCAAGTTACAAACTCTGCTAACCTGGAAGCATTACCTTGAGTTGAGAACTTTGCCCCAGGATGAGAACAGAAATCGTGTGCTGGCGGCACAGCAGCAACAGCAGCAAGAGGCCCCATTAGCCAAAGCACGCCTCTAGTTAAGAACAGTTTCAGGTTAAGAACAGACCTCCAGAATGAAGTTCGTAACTAGAGGTACCACTGTATATAAAAGCATAACAAAACATTGGACTTCCGGTCGGTGCCAGCGCTTAATGGCGGTCCTAGCCCCGAGCTCCGGGGAAGGACTGCTTCGCAAGTTCGGGTCTTACCTGCTACGGCAAGCGGGGGACCCCTAAAATCCCAGGCGCTGAAGCCTGAGAACAAGGAGACTCGGTGGGCACCTTTGCGCCCCCCGGTACCGTGAAAGCGACACCGGGAGCGAGCGCGGTGCTGAGAGTCGCTACCCAGCCTGCGAAGTGAAGCCGCGTCGCCATTAGCGGAGAGCGCCGATTCCTTCCTGAAAAGAAAATTCGGACTGAATTCCCGTGAGTAAGACTTGAAAAATAACTGGGACCCTCTAAACTTTAAAATTTGAACTAAAAACGGGGGAGATCTAAACAAAGGAAGTCTGCCTCCCCCCGACTGCATGAAAGTGAAAGCAACGGAGCTCTAAACTTGCATCCGTTTAAACCAGCTCTTTAATCAGCTAAACCGGACATTTGGACCTTTGATCTCCCCTCCAGCTAGCAGGGCAGAGGGGAGGTGAATTGGACTAATAATTGCATGATCTATTGGAAGTTAAAAATCTCTGCCGTCTCACCCATCTGAAAGCATGAAACGGTCTGCCTTTTTTTTTTTAGCACACTGAACTGACTTTTCCCTGTAAAGTGATATCTTGATACAAAGTTCCCACAGTGTCTGGCTACTCTGTAGTATAAGAAGAAATAATACAAACTGGATAACTGTGGCAGCTTAAAGCTACAAGCTTTCTAGCAATATTGATTTGGACTGTGTTAAGCTCTTGTTTTGTATTCTGGACAATCTCCCCTGTTTTTTGTACTTGGAACATTGTTCTATGGCCATTTTGATTTGCTCCCTCTAGAGGATAAAGTAAAGTTTGCCACAGCTTGACGGTGGAACTTTCCAAGGGAGAAAATTCCCGTGGGAAGTGACCTTGACATGAGTGGCCCACAAGAAGAGATAGTCACAAGAGCTAAGACCAAGCACCATCAGCAACAACAACAGCTGCAGCAACAACAGGCAAAGAAAAGAGGATCAATTTCAGGCCCAACAACTGGAGCAGCAGGAACAACAGGACAAGATAAAGGGACAGCCGTCTCTATGGAAGCTGTGACAGATGCGCTGCTTAAGATCAACCAAACTTTGGAGTCTTTAACAAAACAGACCTCAGAGAACACACTAAAATTAACAGAAATTTCAGTAAGATTAAACCAGAATACAGAATCTATAAATAAACTGGTGGAGGAAAATGCCACTACGCGTCAAATTGCGGAAGATGCCAAGGCTACAGCGGGAGAGACACAGGAGAAATTAGAGCCGATTGCCAAGAAGGTCTATGAGCATGACTCAACTTTGGCCTTGTGGGACTTACAGAGGAAAGAGAGAAACTTAAAATTAAGACTGATCCCGGAGAACGAAAGAGACAACCTTGTGGAATATCTGACACGGGAGTTTGTGGACTGCTGGGACCTTGAGGAAGACGAATTCAAAATTACGACTGCTTTTAGACTGGGAAAAAAGCAAGACAGAAAGACCCCGAGAGACTGTTTGATTACATTCAGATCCAAGGAGGAAAGAGACAAAATATTAAGACTACACTTTGAAAAGGCCTTGCAAATTGGAAATTCAACTGCACAGTTCTTCAAAGACATCCCAAAATATATTTTGGATTTAAGAAACTTCTACAAGGACTTAGCTCTTCTGCTAAAGAAAAATTCCATCCGTTTCAGGTGGGAGTTCCCACAAGGACTGTCATTTGACTACAAGTTAAAGAAGGTAAAAATAAAGACAATTCAAGATAAAGAAAAATTTTTGGCAAGATATCAGGAGGAGCTACAGAAGGGGATTGTGGACGTACTTGGAGAACAGAGGAGAGCACTGGAGATCCTGAATCTCTCGACTGGACAAAAACCACCACCATCAGAAGAAGAGCAACAACTTGGAGCTGTTGGAGGAGCCTTAGGAAAATAACAAGATGGCTCTGCAATTCCTTAGTTGGAATTGTAATGGACTCAATGTGCCTTTGAGGAGAAGACAAGTATTTCACATACTGAATAGAGAACAATTGGACTTGATATGTCTACAAGAAACTCACATAACCAGAGCCCACAGGAGACTACTTATAAATAAAAGGCTAGGACAAGAATTTATCTCATCAGACAAAGTCAAGAAGAGAGGAGTTGTAATATATGTTAAGGAAAAATGGGCTCCAAAAATGATATTTAAGGATGAACAAGGGAGATATCTGGCAGTGGAAATACAAATTCAAGGAGAAAAATTTTTAGTGGTTGGAATTTATGCGCCAAATGAAGGCAAATCTGACTTCTTTAAGAGACTTCATGAAACTCTTTCTGACTATTTGGATTACAATATGATAATCATGGGAGACATGAATGGTGTGGTCTCCACCAACATGGACAAGGCACAAAGACTAACAGTTAGTAAAGAAGGGAGACTCCCTAAGACTTTTTTTGAAATGACAGAAAATATGGACTTGATAGACATATGGAGAACAAGGAACCCTCTGGAGAGAGAGGGAACCTTCTTCTCCCAAGCAATGATGACCTGGACCAGAATTGATCAAATTTGGGTTACTAGTGGAATGGCTCCAAAGATTAAGAAAGTGGAAATCTGCCCAAAAACTTGCTCCGACCATAACGCCGTGAAGATGGAGATGAAACTTACAACAACTGGTCAATTCAGATGGAGAATGAATGACACCCTCTTTCGGGACAAGGAGATTCTTATGAAGGCCCAAAAGACTTTAAAAGATTATTTCGAAATAAATATGAGGACCGACGTGGAGAAAAGAGTGATCTGGGATGCAAGTAAAGCGGTCATGAGAGGATTCTTGATTCAACAAAATTCAATAAAGAGGAAAAAACAAAACGAGAAAAAAGAGAAGCTATCGGAAATGATAAAGGAAGGAGAGAGAAAATTAAGAACAAAACCAAAATCTCAGGACATCTTAAGAGAGATCAAGTTATATCAAACACAATATATGGAATTGATGAACCAAGAGATTGAATGGAAGATAAAGCAAATGAAGCAAAAGACTTTTGAATCAGCAAATAAATGTGGTAAACTTTTGGCATGGCAATTGAAGAAAAGGCAGAAACTAAATACAGTTACAAGCCTGGAGGTGGATGGAAAGAATATATCTAAACCTAATGAAATTAGAAACTGCTTCGTAAGTTATTTCAAAAAGCTTTACACTCAAGGCCCCCAAAATGAAGAAGATATAGACAAATTCCTTGGAAAATATGGATTACAAAACATCTCTCATCAAAGTAAGATGGACTTGAACCAGAGAATCTCAGAACAAGAGATAGAGGCTGCTATTCAGAACATGCAATTGGGCAAATCTCCGGGACCAGATGGATTGACTTCCAGATACTACAAATCGTTGAAGGAATGGCTAACTCAACCACTAAGAGAAGTGTGCAACGAGATCCTTGAGGGAAAAAGGGCCCCTGAATCGTGGCAAGAGGCATATATTTCACTCATACCAAAGTCAGAGACTGAAAAGACCCAACTTAAGAACTACCGCCCAATATCACTCCTCAATGTGGATTACAAAATTTTTGCAGACATTTTGGCAAAAAGATTTAAAAGAGTATTGATGGAGAAGATTCATAAGGACCAAGCAGGTTTTCTCCCCAAAAGACACCTGGCAGACAATGTAAGGAATGTAATAGACATTCTGGAAAAGCTAGAGGTGAATATAAACACTAAAGCAGTACTGATTTTTGTGGACGCGGAGAAGGCCTTTGACAACATTTCTTGGAGTTTTATGAGAAAGAATCTTCATGGGATGGGGGTAGGCCAGGGTTTTGAGAATGGTATGGCTGCAATATATTCTGAACAAAAAGCTAAACTGATTGTAAATAATGTTATGACGGAGGAACTTAAGATAGAAAAAGGAACACGACAGGGGTGCCCGATTTCCCCATTACTTTTTATTTCAGTTCTGGAGGTGTTGCTGAACATGATAAGAAATGACCAGCAGGTTAAAGGTGTGCAGGTCGGAGCTAAACATTACAAGTTAAGAGCGTTCGCAGATGACCTGGTATTGACTTTGCAAGAGCCAAACACTAGTACAAAAAAGGTTTTAGAAATAATACAACAGTTTGGCCAGGTAGCTGGATTTAAGTTGAACAAGCAAAAAACTAAAGTTTTAGGGAAAAACTTAACAGATATGGAAAAGGAGAAATTTCAAGAGGAAACAGGTTTGACTGTGGTAAAGAAGGTGAAATACCTAGGGGTTTATTTAACATCTAAAAATCTGAATTTGTACAAGGACAATTATGAAAAATGTTGGTCAGAAATTAAAAAAGATCTAGAAATATGGTCAAATTTGAAACTGTCAATGCTAGGCCGAATCGCTGTGATTAAAATGAATGTATTGCCTAGAATGCTTTTTCTGTTTCAGACCTTGCAGATTCTCGACAAGATGGAATGTTTCAAGAGGTGGCAGAAAGATATTTCGAAATTTGTCTGGCAGGGCAAAAAGCCCAGAATTAAATTCAAAATATTAACAGATGCCAAAGAAAGAGGGGGTTTTGCCCTGCCGGACTTAAAATTGTACTACGAGGCAGCAGCTTTCTGCTGGCTGAAAGAATGGATGCTCCTCGAGAACACTGATATCTTGGATCTGGAAGGTTTTAACAATGCTTTTGGTTGGCATGCATATCTTTGGTATGATAAAGTAAACAGCGCTTTTAAAAATCACATTGTTAGGAAAGCATTGATTAATGTTTGGATAAGATACAAAGATCTATTGGAAAATAAAACCCCTAGATGGGTGTCACCAGTGGAGGCCAAAGCAGTGAAGAGACTCAATACGGAGGCCGGATGGCCGAAGTATTGGGAAATCTTAGAACAGGATGGAGACAAGTTCAGACTACAAAGTCAGGAGAAATTGAAGCATAAAGTTGGAAACTGGTTTCAATATCGTCAAATAATGGAATTTTTTAAACAGGACAGGAAAATTGGTTTCCAGGTGGAAAAATCAAAATTAGAAACTGAACTGTTAGAACCCAATACTAAGATTTTATCTAGAATGTATAACTTGCTGTTGAAATGGAACACACAGGATGAAACAGTAAAATCTGCTATGATTAAGTGGGCTCAGGATGTTGGACATAACATCATGTCAGCTGACTGGGAATGGTTATGGAACACCGGTATTAAATTTACGGCATGTAATGCCTTAAAGGAAAACATTATGAAAATGGTATACAGGTGGTACATGACCCCAGTCAAGCTGGCAAAAATCTATCATTTGCCTGATAATAAATGTTGGAAGTGTAAAGAGACTGAAGGTACCTTTTATCACCTTTGGTGGACTTGCCCGAAGATTAAGGCCTTCTGGGAAATGATCTATAATGAAATGAAAAAGGTACTTAAATGTACCTTTCCCAAAAAGCCAGAGGCCTTTCTTCTGGGCATTGTCGGCCAATTGGTGACAAAGAAGGATAGAACTTTTTTTATGTATGCTACAACAGCGGCAAGAATACTCATCGCAAAGTATTGGAAGACACAAGATTTACCCACTCTGGAAGAATGGCAGATGAAAGTGATGGACTATATGACATTGGCCGAGATGACAGGCAGAATCCGTGACCAACGAAAAGAGACGGTGGAAGAAGACTGGAGAAAATTTAAAAGTTATCTGAAGGACTATTATAAACTTAATGAATGTTAAAAATGTCGTGGTTTTCAGAAACAAGGGGGTACAGGGATATATGGTTAGAAGATAGAAAAGGACTAAGTTGACAGAGATTTGAAAGCAATAATTGGGAGTTGCTAGTTGAAGTATGGACATTGGGATGCAGAGAGGGGGGGTATGGGGAAGTCCAAGAAAAGAGGTTTATAAGAAAATATGTATGAAACTATGCGTGTTTGTTTGTCATTTTCATTGTTTGTTTGTCTTTTTAAAACGTTGTAAAACCAATAAAAATTTTATAAAAAAAAAAATAAAAGCATAACAAAACATTAAACTTTTTTAAAAAAAACTTCCCTGGATTGGGCTGTCTTCAGATGGCTTAGGGGTTGGATAACTCCATACCTTCCAACATTTCTCCTATGAAAATAGGGACTTCTTATTTCATACCCTCCAACATTTCTCCTATGAAAATAGGGATGTCCTAAGGAAATGTGGGACATTCCAGGATCAAAGCATAGTTGCATCTTTCAGGAGACATTGAAAGGGGAGCAAGGTACCCAAAGGTGGGTAGGAGAAGGAAGAGGAGGAGAGAGAAGGAGACGGGGAGATGAGAGTTGCAAAGAGAGACAGGGAGACAGAGACAGGCAGACAGGCAAACAGAGAGACAGAGAGAGAGATTGTTACACAAGTATCAAAAGTTGCAAGTCGCAGGCAGAACAGTGAACTGAATTTGAACAGGTGACATTTGTCAATGGAAGAGTAAAGGTTGTCCACATAAGTGGTTTAATTTGTTATAGCATGTATATTTTTTGTTTTTATATTGTAAACCATCCTGTAATCCTCAGATGAAGGGCATTATAGAAAACAATAACAATAACAACAATAATAATAATTGCCCACTTCCATTTTGTCGGCTGCAAACTGCAAGGCTGCACCCAGTTGCTGCACAAGTGTGAATGCAAAGGAGTTAGTTGTAGAGAGGTCACTTAGTGCCCAGTTTAAGATGCCGTGTGTATATCGCTCACAGATTTCCACAGCTGACAGCCCCTAATTTTAGTTAATTACTCAATCTATTTCCCTATTCACATAAGCTCACTTCTGTCTTTTTTGTTCAGACACTAATGAGCTTACTGGGGCATGTCTGCCTCCTAGGCTTTTAATCTATGAAGCAAGCCATCATTTATCTTTTCTTCAACCTTTTGATAGATGCTATTCATTCTGTGTATTTCAGACTGCCACTTCATCATCTGTACATTCCTAAGCAAATGTCTGGGCACATTCTCTTAATTTGGTTTCACCAAAGAACTGAATGGTTTGGCTGCTTGATTTTAAGCTGCCAGCAGAGAGGCATTCCACTTGGTGCCAATTTTCTAGCAATGTTCTTGTTCCTTAGCAGTGTAACAGCAGAACTCAGCAGGTGAAGGGTTTTTTTTGGCATGAAGTCAGAAGAGAATGATTCATTTGTTGGGTTTCTTCCTGTTATGCTGCTAAAGAATAGGAACTTGGGCAGAAACAGAAATGGCAGCTGTAGGTACGGCTGGCATTTTCTGGCACATTAAGTTACTCTATATGTAATATCTGAGAGGTCAAAGATGCTCATTCCCCATCAGCTAGGAACATACAAAACTGATATGAAATCAACACATTGACCCATCTGGATCAGTATTGTGTACACTGTCTAGCCAAGGGAGCGGGTGGCACTGTGGTCTAAACCACTGAGCCTCTTGGGCTTGCTGATCAGAAGGTTGGCGGCTCGAATCCCTGTGACGGGGTGAGCTCCCTTTGCTCTGTCCCAGCTCCTGCCAACCTAGCAGTTTGAAAGCATGCCAGTGCAAGTAGATAAATAGGTACCACTGTGGCAGGAAGGTAAATGGCGTTTCCATCCACTCTGGTTTCCGTCACGGTGTTCCATTGTGCCAGAAGCGGTTTAGTCATGCTGGCCACATGACCCAGAAAGCTGTCTGTGAACAAACGCTGGCTCCCTTGGCCTGAAAGCGAGATGAATGCCGCAACCCCATAGTCGCCTTTGACTGGACTTAACTGTCCAGGGGTCCTTTACCTTTAGGAGAATGGAGGGTAAGGTTCCATTGTGGAAGTAGACCACTGCACTAGTAGAACATCGGTGTTGGATATGATTATACACAGCACTCTTTCTGCTGACTGACGTACAAAGGGACTTTGTAAATTTGATGTAATCAAAATTATCTATGTAAAAATAAATGAGGCCAGTCCACTTTCTCTCAGGATTGTCAGGCACCTATAATTCTCCTTGGTCACAATTTGGCATCCCATTAGAGAACATATCTGCTGCTTCCTTGCTTGTCCATTTATTTTCTGTGCGCATCTCATACACAAACACACAGACACAGACACAGACACACATCCATCCATCCATGCCTACTCTGATTTTTCGATTGTGAATCATTTCTGATTCATAATAGACACTTGAAAGATGCCTGGTAATTGAGCTTCTCATTTACAGGATTTGTGGTTCAATGAGATGTTGCATCAATCAGCATTGAAGCAATTATTTAATTTGCAAGTATAAATGAGATCACATAATATTTATGTAATTAGCACATATAAACAAGGGGAGATAATTCCAGGATGGGGGGGGGGGGGAGACTGTGGTGCCATTACTGACAAGGAACGTCAACATCACATTTTGTTGCTGAAAAACACCTACTTTGCATAATTAAAACACTTACAGTGATAGGGTTGCCTAAGCCTTAACTTTTTTTCAAAAAATAATAATTATATTGTTGATGCAATCAGTGGTTTAACTGAATCAAGTTACATAGCACTGTGCTTAAGAATGACCTTTCATAAAATCCCGTGGTACCAATAATAATTTTTTTTATCTGATTATTTTTTCTTTCCCAAATTATCAAGACTGATTAGCAGTTTTGAAAATGCATTAAGAGCCTGATATACATATTGCTGTTTCATTTCTTTTTAAGTTGTTGGACTAGAAGACCCCCCCCCGCCAAAAAATGTCCATCTTACTATCATTCATACACTTTTTCAAGTGGGGGCAGAGAATAGCACATTTCCATTTCTCTTCAGGCTTTAAAATGGGACAGGTTGCCCCTGCTTTTGATTACCGGTAATATATACTCTTCTGTATTTATTAAATATAAATAAAATGTTGAGAATGTTTTAAACACATATGAAACTTCTCATCATTATACTAATTGAAAGGGAGATAAAAGTGATGGGGGGGGGATATGATAAATAAATTTCCAGATTCCATCCAGGATATTTTCTTTCTTTCTTTTTTATAATTTTTTTTATTAGTGTACATTGATTAATAACTACCCTTGCATAAAATGTGTCTCAAAGGAATTGGTGATTTTAAAAAGGCTATGTTTTCCTAGCAATTAGGTATACATATTAAAATAAATGAATTATTGATACAGTTGAGGAAGTACAACTCCATCTTTCCTTCCTTGGCTGCAAATGTAGGGAAACCAAAGTAATGTACACTAATGGAAGACAAGTTTTATTTATATGACTCACTTGTCTACATTTAAACGTTGCTATTCATTTGGGGGAGGGGGTGGAATTTGCTCAGGACTGATGTTTAAAGAACACTAGATGTGGGCCTTCTCTCCTCTGTGATCCCAGCCACTTAACATTTTGTATAGGTTGTGCGTCCTGTTGGGTGAAGGAAATCCCAAACTGTAATACCAAGTTACTAAATCTCAGTAAGGAAAGATCTCTCCCTCTCTTTCTCTCTCTTCCCACCGCCCTCAGGTCTATTCCATCATAGAGCAAAGTCTGCTGTTTGCTTTTTCTGCATCAGGAAAAATGTTAGTTGGTTGGTTGCTCTCTCTGTAAAAGGACTGGGGGGAAAAATGAAAATGGAAGGTCCTAGAGATTGGGATACTATCATAAGCACAACAGAAAATGGAATTTACTGCAATTTGAACAGGAAATGAAACTGGGCATGAATCAAAGGACAACCATATGTCAGGAGTGCTCTGATGGTATTTCCTGCTTGCCAGGGGGTTGGACTCGATGGCCCTTGTGGTCTCTTCCAACTCTATGATTCTATGATTCTATGATTCAAAGGATACACACACATACACACACACACACATATACTATTGTATTTTAATATTTTGTTGGAAGCCGCCCAGAGTGGCTGGGGAAACCCAGCCAGATGGGTGGGGTATAAATAATAAATTATTATTATTATTATTATTATTATTATTATTATTATTATTATTATTATTATACTAAGAGGAAAGAAATGGAATATTATTCCTATATGTGACCACAGTGGAAACATTTTAACATGGGTGTGGATGGAAGAATTTAATACCCAACATGGAGGACTGGTGATTGGAATTAAAGGAAGAAAAATTAATTACCAATAATAATAATTTGGGAATCTCTCTTGGACTTTTTGCGGGGAAAAGAAATGCCCTGAAACTTTTCCAGGTGCAAACAGTATTGAATACACAGTATAGCCACTGTGATGGAATCATGAGCACACACAATTTCCCATTGCTAGGTTGTTGAAATCCTAGCTGCAGCTAGCATCCTGGTCAAACATCCTTCGGAGCAACAAGCTTTCATGTCATCAGTCCACATTTTCAGTAATGATAGTTGTGGCGAATCATGGGTGTAATGGGTATGAGTTACTCGTGCGTAAACTGGTGCCTTTCTCGGTTAATTTGCCTTGTTAACCCTTTCTGACTGCACAGCCCCTCAGTGGGCGTTTCTTGAACCACTTCCAGCATAAAAGTTGTTTGACACCCAGTCTCCTCCTCCTCTCACTGCGCGTGAGTCTTCTGCGCAGGGAAGGCGTGGGTAGCGGAGGACCTGGGCTCTCCTCACTGATGTCCAGTGAAGAGTCCTGGAGCCCTCTCTCCAATTCCTCCGTCTGCCCCCCTTTATCCCTGGTGTTGCGCTGATTGGCTTCCCCCTCTACTGAGCTGTTTCTCCCCCTGCTGCTGGGTCCTTCGCCAGCATCATCTGGGAGCCTCCCCTTCGCCTCTCGCTCCGATGTCAGTTCCCTGACAATGGGCAAGTGATTTAATCTTTTTAGAAATTTCTTGACAAACTTGGGACCTGAATAACGCCGAAGGGCATTCCCACCAAAGTTAAAAAATGTCCAGCAGAACCTGTAGCCTCACCACCAATCCTGTGTTGATTGTGATCTTTGTAGAACTCTGAGGAAGCATTCACTCATATATGATGAAATTGATGTGTAAGGCTTAGCTGAGACAACAGAGTTTCATTTAACACCAAGTCCACCAAAAATCAGAAAAAGAGTTTTAAACTGTTGGAGGATTTCAACCCCCCCCTTCTCCTTTGAAGGATATTTGTTAAATGCCCTCTGCAATTTTGCCACCCACAAATAGCACTGAGAAGTTTAGGTGATAATTTATTTATTTTTTGCTCTGCACTAGTCTGAGCTCCTTGGCCAAAGGGTGAGATACAAATATAAATCCTAGCTGTGTCACAATGGGTGTAAAGTCTATGGTAGCAGTTTCAATTTGGTACAATTCATTTTAATTACAGGACTGATCACATTCCTTTTGGGTGAGTTGCAGGAGAATCTGCTGCAAATATGGGGGGGGGGGGGTTAGGGCCTCCCCCAGTGGGAGAGGAGGAGCAAAATTCTAGATACTGAACTAATTGTATTGATTAGAAGAATTCATAACTGCTAAAATTCCATTCGAGTTCAAATGGAATATTAATGTCACTGCCCAAACAATGCCAATTTAGTTTAATCTTATCACATTAACTAGTCTTTGCTCTACATGCCACCAGAGGAAAGCATAATCCTCTTTTGATTAACTTTTCTCATGGGAAATATCTAACTTGTTTATCCAAATAAGGAAAAGGCTGTTCCATTTATTTAAACAAGCTGGGTAAGATTATAGGCGGCACAATCATGATTTAAAAGTCTAGCCTCATTGATTTAAAATGGAGAGCTATTTTAGAAAGGATGTTATTTTGACTCGAGCTGACGTAGCTGGTTAAGCCAGCTCGACTCTGATCATGCTTTGAATGTGGGCGAGTAACATGTTTAAAATACATGGTATACATACAGTCAGACACAGCAAATAATCAGAAATACCTTGGGCTGAATTCAGCTAAGCAGTCTCCTTCAGAGGAGCTAGGACAAGTCCAATACTGTAATGAGGCTTGCCCCCTGCCCTCTTCTCTCTGCCCACCAAATTGACCCGGTGAAGTTGAGAAAAAACCCGAAAAGGGGAGAAGGGAGGGGAGGTGATTTCATCAAATCTCTTAAGTTGTGGGTGAACATATCAGACGACACAGCGATTCTTCAAACAGCTCTTGTTTATTCACAGAACAGAACTGAACTGAACTGAAGGGTTCAGCCAGCCTGCTTATATAGAGGTCCACTACAACGCAACAGTAACCACTTTATGTTACTATCCAATCACTGAACGTCACTTTTAATCCCTTATTTGCAAATGTGGACCTGAGTGAAAACTATCCACAGTATTCCTCTGCTGGCCCAGGGTGAGAACTTCAGTACATAACAAAATCATCAGAAAAACTTGCACTGATGGAACAATCTCTGTAGTGCTATTTTGAATTCCATCCTTAGGATTTCATCGAAGTGTTTCTCAGGGTAGACCCACTGAAATTAATGGACCAACATTAGATATGTCCATTAATTTCAATGTGTCTACTCTAAGCAGGACTAGGATTGAATATAGCCCTTAGTGTTTATTATCTTCAAAAGCACAATCTTGAAACTGAAATTGCTTAAAGACCATGGGAGCAGTGAGACTGCCAGCCCAGCACAAGTTAGAATTCTTTATTATGCACAAACTGGAAAATTACATCAGTCTTAACTATTTCACTTTGAAGGCATGGCTAGGGACACTGGTTATTCAATTTGGTGGGGGCAAAGTCCCATCTCCCCATTTTAGCTGTTAACTTTGGGGCAGCATATTGCTTAATTTGCTCCATTGTTAGCTTTCCCCCTCATTTTATACATGACATACCAGAAGGAGATGCAGTCTGGAAAGAAATTACATTGTTGATTTCTCTTGTAAATGGCCTTGAGCTGAAACGAACACCCTTAATGAAAAAAGACAGGGAAACTCGCATATCTTTGTCATTTGAGAATTCAGCTAAAATTTCAATGTAATTACTTATTCTTCCCGGTTATCTTCTGCTATCTGTCTCTCCTCTCTGCCCACCAAAGCAATTGAAAGTTTGCTGCCACAGGTAATAAAAATATCTAATTATTTCGCAATGGGTCAAATGATAATGCACTTCGGCTTGATCTACCACTATGGAGAAGACAAATGAGGAAATGAAATTGGCATGGAGTGCCCATTTTATTTCTACATATCAAAATAATGAGTGTTGCATGCTGGTTTAAACATAGGTGGTGACGTTTAACTCTTAGATGAACTGATAGGGCATATGCTAATGCAGGGGTCCGCAAACTCTTTCAGGAGGGGGCCGGTCCACTGTCCCTCAGACCTTGGGGGGGGCTATATTTTTTGGGGGGGAATGAGCAAATTCCTAGGCCCCACAAATAACCCAGAGATGCATTTTAAATAAAAAGGCACATTTCTCCCTATCGTCCTGAGTTTGAGCATCTTCATAGCCCATGGCACCTTTGGTAAAGGCTGTTCTCCAACTGGAGCGCTCGCAGGCCAGTGTTTCCCAGTTGTCGATGTTTATACTAAAAAAAATTAGATTTGGCTTGAGAGTGTCTTTAAACCTCTTCTGTTGATCACCAGCATTACGCTTTCCATTTTTAAAGTTTGGAATAGAATAGTTGTTTTGGAATATGATAATCTGGCATCTGCACAACATGACCAGTCCAACAAAGTTGATGTTGAAGAATCATTGCTTCGAGACTCGTGATCTTTGCTTCTTCCAGTACACTGGCAATAGTTCGCCTGTCTTCCCAAGCGATGTGTAAAATTTTTCGGAGACACCGTTGATGGAATCTTTTGAGATGTTGGAGATGGCATTTATAAGTGGTCCATGTTTCACAAGCATACAGTAAGGTTGGTAGTACAATAGCTTTGTAAACAAGAGTCTAGAACCTTGCTTGTCCATATAAGTAGGGTGTGTGTAGAAAAAGAATCCTTCTGTACAAAAGGTAACATTTGCTTTCATTGCTCCATCTACTCTTACTTCTGGCCCCTGGAAGAGAATGAAGCCCTCAGTCTGAAAAGCATTTCCTGTTTTATGCCACGGATAAGGGTCTAGATCAGCCTTTTCTGCTTTCAGGAAAGTTTGCTATGCGGTTCTGATGGTTCTGCAAACCTGCCCCAAGAGGGACAGCAAACCCTGTCATTCTTACAAGTAACCACTGCAGTGCTAGACTAAAAACAAGAACAAAACAAACAGCTTTGCTCCCATACTAAAACCTTGGCCTACCACTCTGTGCCTCAAGACCTGTCAGCATAAAATTGTGATGATTTAGCCATTTTTTATTTTAAAAGTCATGAAATCATGTTAATAGTGTTTGGCCTTTGGAGTGAAATATTCTATTTCAAAATAAAAACAGTGCATTGAAATAAAACACCCTCCATCCCAGTAAAGAACTCTCTGTGTTTCTGACTAGGCTTTGGCAGCTACTTTCCCACTGACTATATTTCACTTCCGCATCTCTGTGCCATCTCTGCTAAAATCTCTATCCAATTTTAATCTTTCTCATGTAAAAACTGTATTTCCTCTTTATCTTTTACCACTGGCAGGTTAAGACCTCTCCGAGAATGAATGTTTTCTTCTGCAAAGGTTTCAGCTTTGGGGATGGAAAAACAATCAACTGGACCGTTTGGGTGATGCTGTTGGGGATAATAAGAAAAAGAACATTCCGAAGATGAATTTTAACCAAAATGTTGCGATATTTATAAAATTGTTTCTCTCTATTCCCCAACCTTGAAGAGAGTTTAAAAATATGGCCAGGAGAAATCTAATACATTGTTTAGATAGCTGCTCTCGAAATGCGATAAATGCCTCTGGTGAAAGGTGAACATTATCAAGTTTGGACTAATGGCTTACTATATCTATCTGATTATTTTTTGTATCAGAAAAATCATATAATATCAATATGTTTATTGACTGATCCTAAGCAAGTTTACTCAGAAATGTAGGGAGATACAAGGTTGAAACTGTTGAACTTTTTCCCCCCTTTTTTTGGAAAGTTGTGGGGGGGTTTTGGGGGGGAGCAAAGTGGCAAACTTGTTCAGCTTATTTTGCAAAATCGCTCCCCCTGCAATTAAGTTTTTAACATATTTTTAAAGAAAAGTGCCAGAAAATCAACAATTCCAATATGCCGATATAGCATTTTAGCCACTTTTCAAAAATTCCACCCAGGTGCCATTTTCGGCGGGAAATGTCCAAGAAATTCCAAACGTATGGCATCCCTATCTTCATGCACTTGGTTTGTGTGTTAAATAAACACATGAGGGGGCAGTGGGGTTGAGTCCACTACTTTCTCCCTGCCCCAGTTGTCTTGTTTCTTTCACTGTTTGGGTGGAAAGCAATGCCATCTCTGAAGGGCAAGAGAAAGCACTGTTAAAACTACCCTCTAAATTCTGGGTTTTTCCTTGTATCTCTTAAATGGGAATAATGACCTCCCTCACTCTGTGAAGGGGAATGCAAGACAAACTACAAGTGTTTTGTAAGTTAAAACGGCTATTAAAATGGCAAATTTACATCATCTGAACTGAATTCTTCACATAATCATAGAACCTTAAGAGTTGGAAGGGACTCAAGGAACATCTAGTCCAACCCCCTGCAATGTAAAGCATCCATGACAGATGACCATCCAACCTTTGCTTCAAAACCTCCAAGGAAGGAGAGTCCACCACCTCTCGTGGAAGACTGTTCCACAGCCGAACAGCTCTTACTGTCAGAAAGTTTTTTTCCAAATGATTAGTCAGAATCTCCTTTCTTGCAACTTGAAGTCATTGGTTCGGTTCCTATCCTCCAGAACAGGAGAAAACAAGCTTGCTCCATCCTCCATGTGACAGCCCTTAAGATATTTTAAAATGGCTATCATATCTCCTCTGTCTCCCCTTTATCGGGCTAAACATACGCAGCTCCTTCAACCATTCCTCATAAGGCTTGGTTTCCAGACCCTTGATCATCTTGGTTGCCCTCCTCTGCACACATTCCAGCTTGTCAACATCCTTCTTAAATTGTGGTGCCCAGAATTGGACACAGTATTCCAAGTGTGGTCTGGCTAAGGAAATCTAGAGTAGTACTATTACTTCCCTTGATCTGGACACAGTTGATGCAGCCTAGAACACTATTAGCTTTTTTTTCTGCTTCAAATGCCAAAAAAAAGTTACTGAGTAGACGGTGGATGTTAAATGAAGAACATCTTGGTAGAATTAGCCTTGTGGAGTAATTACAAGATTTGTGCTAAGTTTAGTAACACTCTGATCTTTATTCTCCCTGCACTTCCTTTCTTACCTATCTTATATCATCTAATGCATTTTAAATGAAATAGACCGAGAAAAAGGGAAGAGGTTGAGGAGGAGAGTGCAAGAAATCCATAAAACAGTTTTCCTTTCTCTTTCTTGCCTCTCTCTCTCTCTTTGCTTTTTATGCCCTTAAAATGAAATAAAAAGATTCTAGCCATTTCATGCAAACTGTAGCAAGGCTGTTAGAAACCGCAAAACTGTCCTGATTAATTGCATCTGATATTAAACAATTAACAGAAACCAACCATTTGCATTTTAATAACATTGTAACCATCTGGTAAATGAATCCATTAATCTTGATTAGCTGGGTATCAGGCATTGGCGTGTGGAGTTCACTGATGTGTGTGCTAGTCGAGGAGATTTCGGAATCATGTCTGGCATAATTTTCTTCAGCTAAAGGAACTGCACATAAAAGGCAGCCTGAGCAAAGAGGAATGCAAATGTGGCAATTGGGTTGTGTTCGAGGCCCACTGAAATTAGTGGACATCACTAACGTAAGTAGAACTTGGTCAGATGCAACCCAGAGTTATTTAATTTGCATTAATCACCTGATTGATTAAGGGGTGTAATTGCCCCTTCAAGGCAGTGTACAAAATGTAATAATAAGAGTAATTTAATAAAATAAAATAAAATCAACAACCCACTTAAAACCACATTTCACCATCTTAAAATTGGAAAAATAGCAGTTAAAGCCACACCAGCAATTAGCAGTTTTCCTACATTAAAGACATGCAAAACTATACACACAGTCTTTTTCACTTGGGGTGCACCTACGCTAAACGGCTTTAAAATAAGCATATTGCCATGAGTGAGTGGGTAAGCTTTATGCCTGGACCATCTTCCAATTCCTGGATCAATTGCTGGATTCAATTGCTGGAATAGCCAGGCCTGCCTAGTAATGGCCCACTAAATATAGGCCATTAAGAAAAAAATTACACATCACTTGGGAAGACAGATGAAACTAATGCCAGTGTATTGGAAGAAGCAAAGGTCACCAGTGTCAAAGCAGTGATTCTCCAACATCAACTTTGTGGGACTGGTCATGTTGTTTGGATGCCTGATTATCGTCTTCCAAAGCAACTACTCTATTCCAAACTTAAAAATTGAAAGTGTAATGCTGGTGGTCAACAAAAGAGGTTTAAGGACTCTATCAAGGCAAATAAAAAATGTGGTATAAATACCGACAACTGGGAAACACTGGCCTGCGAGCGCTCCAACTGGAGAAGAACCTTTCCCAAAAGTGTCATGGGCTTTGAAGACACTCGAACCCAGGATGAAAGGAAGAAACGTGCCAAGAGGAAGGTACACTTGGCAAACCCTCACCATGATCAACTCCCACCCGGAAACCTATGTCCCCACTGTGGAAGGATGTGTGGATCCAGAATTGGCCTCCACAGTCAATTACGGACTCACTGTTAAAACTGTGTTCATGGAAGATAATCTTATTCGGCTATGAGTGATCGCCAAAGAAGGTCATTAAGGTAACAAAAGGAGTATCTCTATGCCAGAAACCAAGGGGGTGGGTTGAGGGTCTCCCTCCCTCAACTGGCTGCTAGGTAGAAAGACAAAAGGCCAGAGTTGAGAGTTGCATGTGTGACCTAGAAGCTAGAAGTTGACTACAGGCTAGGCAGCTGAGTGACAGAGCCATGCCTGATTATGGCTGGAATCCAGGACTTCCGGGTTAGCGCGATCGGCAAATGGCGGATTCCCTCCAAGCTCCGGAGGGAATCGGCTTCGTGGAAGACGGGTCCTGCCACGGCGGCGACGCGGGGACCCTCAGAAACCACAGGCGCGGAAGCCTGTGGACCTGGTAACTCGGCGAGCACCATTTGCGCCCTCCCCGACCAGCGAAGAAGCCTTTTTAAAGGCTTCAGAGCGGGTGACGGAGAGTGGCGTGGTGCTGTGAGTGGATCGCTTCTTCTACGGAGTGAAGCCGCGAGCCATGGCCGGAGAGCGCTGACTTCTTCCTTGAACATTTGGGCTGTAAAAGTAACAACCCGTGAGTAATACGGAAATTGGACTTAAAATTTTTCTCTTAAATTCGGCACGACCGGGGGATGCGTTAAAAGGAAGTCCGCCCCCCGTTTTGTAGACAATTTAAAGCAAGAATTGGATAACTAAGGTCGAGAGACCATTTCTCTCTTTGTGAGATAAAAGTTATTAATTCCACGATTTGGCACTATAAGTATTTTGCTGGAGGATAAGAACTGATTTTAAGGAGCTGAGGCGCAACCCCCCGGGATCCGGGAGTGATCCGCGAGAGAGCCTGATGAGGAGGTATAAAGAGTTTGACAGCTGTCAAACGAGCTGTCAAAGTTACAAGAATTTGCCTTCTGTTATTTCTGCTGGTTATTTTTGATACATTTAACTTGAAACTGTTGAAAATAAAGAAAAAATAAGAACAAAGTAATCAGACTGTTGGAGAAAGAATATTAAGTAACCAGAACCCCTCTAGAGGGGGTTCTGAGACATTACAATGGCTGCACATGGAAAATTACAGGCTGAGCTAGAAAGAATGTTCTTTCTCGTGGGAAAATTACAAGACCAGAGTGCAGCTATGGCTACAGATGTTTTGACTTTGAAATTGAAAGTAAATAATCTTGTTGATGGTCCCAAGGACTTGACTCAAGAAAATTCTGCAGTCGAACAAAAAGAGATATGTGCAGACACAGAGGAGTGGGAAGGAGGAGCTGAAATGTTGCAGGTGAAAAAGGACAACCAGTGGCCTGTAAAAATGGATTACAAAGAAAACAAGATCTGGATAACGAAAATTTGGTTTGAATTTGAGAATGAAGATTGGAGGAATCTCCCCACGGGGAGATTGGAAGATCTATGGATTATAAATTTGATTAAGGTGAAAATTGGAGCCTTTGGGACATTTGGGACATTTGGATTTAAAAGGAACAAGAAACATGATTTGGGCTCCACTTTTGAATACGAAGGTCTGGTTGGAAGAAATATAGATCCCATTGGGACAGAGCTTCTCCGAGATTCGATGTCTACTATAAAAGACTACCAACAAAACCGGCAGAGAAGGACTGAAAGAGACTTAAGGGCCTCGGACGTGATGGATCCGGGCTGAGAGTTGACAGATTGATGGATACTTGTTGAGGATCGAGACCGGGAAAGGGGGGGGCGAGAGTTTGGGAATCCAAAGGGTGTATAATTATTTGCTGTTTTCTGTTACTTTGTTTTGTAAATAATACAAAAATTGGGAAATCTGTGGAAGGGAAATGGGGTCGTCCTTAGAAAAGTATGTAAAGGATGGGTATTTTGGTTTAAACTGAGGTTTATAAGTTAAATTTGGTTAACTAAGAAGAATTAAGTAAAATATTAATAAGGTAAAGGAGGGAGATAAGAACTTGCTGAGTAAACTATCGAAGTTGGAATGCAGGAGGGGGAGGTGTGTGGAAGTCCAGGAAAGTGGTTAAGAAATTAGGGATTTGAAATTATATGTGTTTGTATTTGTGTTTGTTTGTGTTGTGTATTGTTTGTGTGTGTGTAAATCTTGAAAATTCAATTAAAATTTTATTAAAAAAAAAAAAAAGATTATGGCTGGAATCCAAGGCTATGTATATGGGAAAAACAAGCATGACCCTACTGGGGTATTAATGCTGTGAGCCTCTCCATCATAGGCTCAGGTTGTATATGTGCAAATAAATTATGTATCCTATACACACCAGTTTCCACTGTCCCTCATTCTGAGGCAACTAAACCTTGGTAAACACATGACATCCCTAGAATCTCACATCCCTCATAGATTGGGATGGCGTGCAACAATATGTTACAGTAGAATTGTGCCTATTTCATGCCAGTTTAATTGCGATGGATACCCTCAAAGAATCCCAAGCACAATTAGTTGGTCAGGGTGCTGATAATTTTCCTCTAGCTGATAGTTCATGCCATGTTGTTCAGTCATGTCTAACTCTTCATGGACCAGAGCACGCCAGGCACTCCTGTCTTCCACTGCCTCCTGCAGTTTGGTCAAACTCATGCTGGTAGCTTCGAGAAGACTGTCCAACCATCTCGTCCTCTGTCGTCCCCTTCTCCTTGTACCCTCCATCTTTCCCAACATCAGGGTCTTTTCCAGGGAGTCTTCTCTTCTCACGAGGTGGCCAAAGTATTGGAGCCTCAGCTTCAGGATCTGTCCTGAGCTCATGCCACAGTTCATGCTATTTATGTATTTCTGTCGTGAACTACATTCCTCTCCACAGAGGAGATTCAAAACTGGCATCTGTGTTCAACAAGTTTATAGATGTGCTCGGCAAGTATGCGTATGCTGGGCAGAGTGAGTCTTTTAAGACTCTGCCTCCAGACTACCTCCTCCATTCTCCACACCACTGAATACAACTCCAGAGCCTTCAAGGGTCAACTCTCTGACCAATGGCGAGGTACAGGAGGCATCTGGTTCTTCAAGGTTCAGGAGAGGTTACAGTGAGGGCCCCAGCTCTGAGCCCAGTTGGGAGGTTGTTGTCCATCCACCCCAGTTACAATGGTCTCCTTATGCCGTTAGCTCTGAGCCCTGATCCTAACATCGCTCCCCATCTGGTGCCTCTATGGCCTCTGTGTCCAAGTCATTGCTCACATCAGGGTTCATGACACGAGGAAACATGCAAGCTGAAGGCTTCCCGCTTCTTCAGCACGTAATGGTAAAGTATCGTTTCATTAGAGCAACATGCAAAGCGGGCCTTTTAACTTTGACACTCAGAAAGTGTCATAATTTTGTCGCAGCCTCTCCAAATCATGTCACAGTTTGCTGCTGAATTACGTGAACTCCTGAATGACAGCCGATATTAAACCTCCCTAATCCAGCGGTGGCACTCGTATTTTTCAAAATAAACAGAGAGCTGAGGAAGCTTCTGGAAAATAACTTCGGAAGTTTGAAGCTTCAGGAGAAAAAGAAAACGAACACAGATGTCATTCTGATCCCCGATTTTGTGAGAGGTTTGGGTGATGTACTTCACTGAGAAAGTATTGTTCCAAGTTGTAAACAACATTTAATGAGCTGCTGTGAAGGTTTTTAAGCTCTGGGGGGGAAGGAAGGTTCTGAATTTCCGTAGACTTGCAGCTGGTATCATGATATCACCTATTCTGCACAACCCCTAAGGGCTACTACTCAGTATGTGCATTGCATACATGAAGCCATATAGTCATCAACTGTGAGGCCTTACCAAGTGTATTTAAAGGGAACTGGCCTGAGCTTCAGCTTAATTGAGTCACGGAGCTTGCCCAAACTATCCAACTAGCTCAGAGATTACACAGCTACCTCCTGTTTTCAGCTGAACAGCCCTTGGAATGTTAAGGCACTTCAGCACATGTGTACCCACATTATGATCCTGGGGAAAAACGTCAGAGAAACAGTGACACACCTGTTAAAGGGATCCAGGGGCTGGGGGGTGGATTCAGTTTGAAGCCTGGGCATGGGTTAGGGCTATGCTGGGTTAAACGACAGAGCCTAGGGGTTGCTGATCAGAAGGTTGGCGCTTCGAATCCCCACGATGGGGTGAGCTCCCGTTGCTCGGTCCCTGCTCCTGCCAACCTAGCAGTTCGAAAGCACGAAGTGCAAGTAGATAAATAGGTACCGCTCCAGCAGGAAGGTAAACGGCATTTCCATGCACTGCTCTGGTTTACCAGAAGCAGTTTAGTGATGCTGGCCACATGTACGTCGGCTCCCTTGGCCAATAAAGTGAGATGAGTGCTGCAAACCCAGAGTCGTCCGCGACTGGACCCAATGGTTAGGGGCCCCTTTACCTGTACTATCCCAATGGGGACCCCTTGAGGTGTCCCTATTTGATGTAAGTCATAGGGCTCCCCCTTCTGGTGGTTTACTCTTAGTTCAACTCCCGCAAATGAGTGGGAGTCAAGATATAGCTTAGTTTCACCCAATTCCTAAGCCAAACCGCTCACACCTGTGGTCTGTCTTAGCCCACAATCCAAAATGCTCATGTTGGTGTGATTATTAATCAATGGGAACTACGGGGCATGGGACCTTGGCCTGCAACATTATGATCCAGGGAAAAACCTCAGAGAAACAGTGACACACAACCCAACTGCAGAGAAAGAGAGAGAGAGAGAGAGAGAGAGAGAGAGAGAGAATATTTCCAAGTACAAGAAATTTCCGAATGGCTTGGTGTTTATGAGCTGAGTTTTCTGTATCCCAGGAGTGTTGGGATATAGAAAGTCAATTTCCTTTCTCTCCAAGCAAACTCCAGGACTGGGCAACAAAGACAGTATTGGGACACAATGCTATGGGAGATGTGTGAATGATGTGTGTCTCTCTGTGTGTGTACAGTGGTACCTCAGGTTAAGTACTTAATTCATTCCGGAGGTCCGTTCTTACCTGAAACTGTTCTTAACCTGAAGCACCACTTTAGTTAATGGTGCCTCCTGCTGCCACCGCGCCGCCGGAGCACAATTTCTGTTCTCATCCTGAAGCAAAGTTCTTAACCTGAAGCACTATTTCTGGGTTAGCAGAGTCTGTAACCTGAAGCGTATGTAACCTGAAGCATATGTAACCCGAGGTACCACTGTATAGGTATTTAGAGACAAAGCCTTGGTTACAGGTCCTTAGTTCAGATATAAATGCCTCTGCTAAACAGTATTTTAATGTCCTGGGATCTGTGAGCTGTAATGTGTATGGGTTGCTCGTGCGTAAGTTGCCGCCTCCCCAGGCTTTGTTGCCTTGCTAAACCTTTCAGTCTGGGCAGCCGTTCACTTCGTGGCTGCCTCAGTCGCTAGCAGAATCCGTCAGTGGGCGTTTCTTAAATCTTTTCGAACATAAAAGTTGTTTGACATCCAGTCTCCTCCTACTCTCTCTGCGCGGAAGTCTTCTGCGCAGGGTGGGCGTGGGTAGCGGAGGACCCGTGCTCTCCCCGCTGGTGTCCGGTGAAGAGTCCTGGAGCCCTCTCGCCGATTCCCCCATCAGCCCCTCTATATCCCTGGTGTTGCGCTGATTTGCTTCCCCATCTGCGGAGCTGCCTCTCTCCCTGCTGGGCCCTTCTCCAGCATCATTTGAGAGCCTTCCCTCCGCCTCTAGCTCCGATGTCAGTTCCCTGACATGAGCATTTCAATTTAGTTGAATATGTGCCCCTCTGTCTTTTATCTAGAAAACCCACAGCTTCACTCTAGACATGCTTGACACTGATGAAGCTATGCAGTTCTGTGTTATTTCCTATGACCTGCTGGTGTTGCATGCCGTTATGTGCTGCTTCACAGCATACAAGTCCATTTGAGGGAATGCAATGGGGACATAATGCAAATAAATGAGCGGTCCTTAGTGTATGTGTGCCTGAGGGGAAGCTAAACAGCATATCATCTGCCACTTCCAAAGTCCTGCCAGATCGACCCAGGTGGGAGGTGCAAGAACAGTTTTTTCTTTTCTTCTGTAAATCCCTACCATCGAAACCTACTGAAGGAAATTAACAGTACAGTGGTACCTCAGGTTAAGTACTTAATTCGTTCCGGAGGTCTGTTCTTAACCTGAAGACCACTTTAGCTAATGGGGCCTCCCGTTGCTGCCGCAACTCCCATCTCTTTTTCCTTACTTCTTTCGTAAAGAAGAGATAAGGCATAAGTGTGGTGTCTGACATAAGCATAATAAAAGTTAATTTGGGGGCTAAATTAAATTTGGGGGTGCTGGGCAGAACTTTGCACCCCGGCGGCGCATATGCTAAAGACTGTGCTGTCGGGTGAATGCCTACTCTCCACCAAGCATGGTGGGCTGCCTTGAGATATTGGCTCAAGATCTCAGCATTCGGCTTTGGGAAGAGATTATTAATACATTTAACCAATGAGAAGTTTGTTAGCCCATGGCTGAAAACTATGGCCAGAAAAGCCACCTCGATTGGACTGCCATCATCCCTCTTATATCATCTGAGTTACGACACTGACCTTGAATCCCTGAGGCAAAGGCGTTGGGACATCTCACATAGTGACTTGCAATCCCAATCTTATGTAATTTGTAGCCTGGTCGCAGCTGGAATCCAATACGGGTACAACTTTCAGATACAGTGGTACCTCTGGTTAGGTACTCAATTCGTTCCGGAGGTCCGTTCTTAACCTGAAACTGTTCTTAACCTGAAGCACCACTTTAGCTAATGGGGCCTCCTGCTGTTGCCGTGCTGCCGCCACGCGATTTCTGTTCTCATCCTGAAGCAAAGTTCTTAACCCGAGGTACTATTTCTGGGTTAGCGGAGTCTGTAACCTAAAGCATATGTAACCTGAAGCGTATGTAACCCAAGGTACCACTCTATCCTCATACCTTAGGAATTTGTACCTACCTATCGGTGTTTATTTACCAAAGACTAAATGTTTTCCCTTGGAAGTTCTAAATGGCAGACTGAGAGGCATCCCCTATCAGAATAGGTGTTGTTTATGTTCCCAGATTGGGCAGAAACATCTTATTGATGGGCATACTGGTGGTCTCCGTGGTAGAAGCGACTGTTTGGTTGGTAAAGGTGTGCCCTACTGGCAGAGCCAGACCTCTACCTCACCCTAAGCTCCCCTTTAGCTTGCTGCTCTTGGGCAAGAGTTAGGATCACCCTATAATAGAATGCTAGCTGCAACAGCAAATTAAGCCCATGAAAAGTGCAAATCTAAGGCAAGATTTTAATATAACACTCACAGCTTACACCCACTGTTGCATAATCTTTAATTGAGCTGCCTGCCGCGGAAATTTTGTTTTTGTTATTAAACTTCTCATGCTAATTTAATCTGAGAGGGAAAGAATCCCACTGCAATATCGCTGGCTGGCTTCTGCGCCAAATGTAGCTGCTTCAATCTCCATTAAAGCAATCAGTTTTGAGATGGTGATAAGCCTCACAAAGTTTCCTTGCTTCACTTACAGGCTATACTGATCAGTTTGTTAATTAGGGTAATCTTTGCAGGAAATCATAATGCACGTGAAGTATTATTACCCTTAAATGTTCTCCTGGCTATTTCCTTCTTAGTGCCAAGTCAAAGATTACTAAAGCTTACACGCTCTGCAAAAGGCTGATTTTATTCTCATGATGCTTTGGATCAAGGATAGCCGTTCAGGATGTTCATTCTCAAGGGTCGCTTGCTTTTTTATACAGTAGTCTGGGAGCCTTGCAAGTGAATACCATCCTCATTTCCCCAAAGAAATATATTAATAAAACAACTCAAATTAGGGCTGTCTTTTATGTTGGAGTGTTCATCTCTAGAGAACTAGATAAAATTGCTTCTAGGTTAGAGTTGGCCTCCAGTTTCCCATACCCAACCATACACCGTGAAGGAAGAGTTTATAAACACAATCTCTGGTATTGCTAGAAATCTTTCTTTGTTCAAGCCTGATCTGGATCAACCGATGCAAGACCATTGTTGACTTTCTCCTCTGATGTAGTTGCTTGAGGCCATGGAGAATGTTTATGCACGTATACCCACATATGGAAGGTACAAAGATTCCTCAGTCTAGGTTGAACTTTTTATCCATCTGGCCTAGAACTGTCTATTCTGACTGTCATAACTACTTTGGTTGCTCTCTAAGGTCTCAGGCTGAAGTCTTCCTTAACACATGTGACCTGGTCGTTTCTGCAGGCAAAGCATGGCTCTGCTACGGACCCACACTTCTGACTTCCTTCCCTCATCTATATCTTATCAACGGCTTTTTTTGCTCTTTTCCTTTGTGTTACAAAGAGTTGGGCATCATGGAATTGTTTTGTCCCTCAAAGGACCATTTCTTCCAGGGGACAGAGGCTTAGACAGCTCAGACAAGATCACCCACTGTCTCACCAGAGTTGTACATGCCCTGGTTATCTCCCGCTTGGACTACTGCAACATGCTCTACGTGGGGCTACCTTTGAAGGTGACTCAAACTACAATTGATCCAGAATGCAGCAGCTAGACCGGTGACTGGGAGTGGCTGCTGGGACCATATAACACTGGTCCTGAAAGACCTACATTGGTTCCCAGTTCATTGCCAAACACAATTCAAAGTGTTGGTGCTGACCTTTAAAGCCCCAAACGGTCTTGGCCCAGTATACCTGAAGGAGCGTTTCCACCCCCCATCATTCAGCCCGGACACTGTGGTCCAGCTCCAAGGGTCTTCTGGTGGTTCCCTCACTGTGAGAAGTGAGGTTACAGGGAACCGGGCAGAGGGCCTTCTCGATAGTGGTGCCCACCCTGTGGAACGCCCTCCCATCAGATGTCAAGGAATAAGCAACTATACAACCTTTAGAAGACATCTGAAGGCAGCTCTGTATAGGGAAGGTTTTTGTGTTTTATTGTGCTTTTGTACAAGCCACCCACTACTACTACTAAGTCTCTTCCTCTTTGGTGATCACTCATAGCTGAGTAAGATTGTCTTCCATAAACACGGTTTTAACAATGAGTCCATAAGTGACTGTGGAGGCCAATTCTGAATCCACATGTCCTTCTAATTGTTGGAAAACTAGCCCCCTCGGGAGAGGCTGGCCCCTCTCCCAGGCTCCCGGGGCTTGTTTGCCAGTGATCTACTCTGGCTGGCATCCTCGCAGTCCAGGAATATCTTGATAGGCAACATCTCCCTGTGTGGAAGATGCACACCCCCTTCCCCCCAGCATATCAGCAGGAGAAAGAAAGTCAGAAAGTCTACATCTCTAGTTTATTTCTGTCTGTACAACTGTACAAAAACATGTCCGTTCACTCAGACTTCTCACCGAGCATCCAGACAGAGACTTCCTTCACAAAAGCAACAGGAAGGTCTCAAATTACACAAAGAACAAATCCCTGTGAATCGCCCTGTAAACTCCCTGGAACATCCTGTCCCACGGTCAGGGCCATCATGTGATGTAATAATAATAATAATAAATTTTATTTATATCCCGCCCTCCCCAGCCGAAGCCAGGCTCAGGGCGGCTAACAACAATAAAACAGTATAAAAGTATAGCATAAACAACACTCTAAAATCATTCATAAACACCGGTATTAAATTCACGGCATGTAATGCCTTGAAGGAAAATATGAAAATGATCTACAGGTGGTACATGACCCCAGTCAAGCTAGCAAAAATTTATCATTTGCCTGATAATAAGTGTTGGAAATGTAAAGAAACTGAAGGTACTTTCTATCACCTTTGGTGGACATGCCCGAAGATTAAGGCTTTCTGGGAAATGATATATAATGAAATGAAAAAGGTACTTAAATGTACTTTCCCTAAGAAACCAGAGGCCTTTCTCTTGGGCATTGTCGGCCAGTTGGTGTCAAAGAAAGATAGAACTTTCTTTATGTATGCTACAACAGCAGCAAGAATACTTATCGCAAAGTACTGGAAGACACAAGATCTACCCACCCTGGAAGAATGGCAGATGAAAGTGATGGACTACATGACATTGGCTGAGATGACCGGCAGAATCCGTGATCAGGGAAAGGAGACGGCGGAAGAAGAATGGAAGAAATTTAAAATCTATCTTAAGGACTATTATAAACTCGATGAATGTTAGAATGTCGAGGTTTTGAGAAAGAAAGGGTTACAGTGATATAAGATTAGATTGAAGGAAAGATTAAGAGGACAGAGGCTTGACAGAAATATTTAGAAGTTGCTAAAAAAATTTGGACATTGGGATGCAGAAAGGGGAGGTATGGGGGAGTCTGAGAAACAAGGTTTATGAAAAAAAAGGTTATGAAACTATACGTGTTTGTATGTCTTTTATATGTTTGTATTGTTTTAAAAAAAAGTTTGTAAAACCAATAAAAATTTCATAAAAAAATAAATAAAATCATTCATTATAAAATTAATTAATTCAGGCCACTGGCAACCATTGGGCCAGAGCTCCGCGAAGATTGCCGAGGGAAGGAGTCAGGCTGTGCCCTGGCCAAAGGCTTGGTGGAACAGCTCTGTCTTGTAAACACCGAGCTGCTAGTTTGCAGCTGTGTAGTACTCATATCCCAACACTAATAAGCTTTATCATCATCCAACTGCATAGAGCTTATGAGGGATGGGAAAGCAAATTAACTCTGCCCACCTCCAGCGTCATCTGGTCTGTATGTGCTTGACATAGTGCTGGAGTGTTTACGCATAGAAAAAATGCATGTAGGCCTAATGTGTGGGATTGTTAACCCTCAAAATTCAGAGTTCAGCAGTCAGTCCTATACACTTTGGTCCAGTGCTGTTAAAAGTTAAGTCAAACACAAGGATGTCAGGCACAGGACTGGATTTTAGAGCCTGATGGGGCTGCTGTATCTTTAAGAATTGCATAGAAGACAAATTGTGCTCATTGTGGCTTCTGGAGTTGCTGCATCATTGTGCTCTGACAAACCTAAGAGAGCAATAAGAGCCAAGAAGCATTGGAGAATGGGAGACAGATACATTTCACACCTTGGTTTGAGTTAGCTAGCCAACACTTCGGCTGTAGGCTTCTAGATCGAAAGGTAATGGGCTCCTATTGTATGAAAACACTAAGGTGTTGCATTGAGAGTACTGGAACACCTTCTCCCATTTAAATTCTGTGACTGATCGAATGCTAGTCAAGGGGGTGCATATATTTTGCCCCCCTTTAATTGCCATAATAAAAAATGCCATGAAATTTCATTGCAATGCTATATGCCTTTTTTTTTTTTTGCATCAGAAATAAAATGGAGTCATTAACTATATACAAAATACAACAACAATATGAAGGTTTTAATAGGCCATTGTTCTGCCGCTGTCAGTTCATGTCAATGTGCAAAACTCCGTTATAAGGCAACGTTAAGACAAATGAACATCTATTTTACCAGGAGTTTGTCCTACAGTTTGCTCTGTGGGATTTTAGCATAAATTACTGTCATTTTGTAAAATACTCCAGTTATTAGCTCATAGCTAATGAGCCTAAGAGTGGAGCCACATATTGAAAGGCAAATCAGTGTTTTCTCCAAGCCCAGCAGGAAGCAGGAATGTGGGATAGGGCAGCCTTGGATGATTGACAGGAAATAATTGATGGGGGTGGGGCGTGGTACAGCTTACAAATTTCATAAATGTCTCCTGAGACTGTATAATTAGTAAATGCATGAGCATCAAACACATGGAAATTAGCAACAATGGAATCTTAATTGGAGTTACCATTGTTGATGATTTTTGTTTGTTAAAAAAATACTAATGAGCATAACAATCAACACAGATTTGTGCAAAGGCTCCAACCCTCTTTGAAATGAATGGTGGACCTTCCATAGTACATGTAGAAGAAATCATTTTGATGGACTGTGTCCATTGGCTGCTTTTCAATGTCTTAAATGGGTTTATTGTCAAATTTTTGCTTCTTGCATTTGATGGCATATGGTAATAAGGCCTTAAGACTTAAGGTCTAAAGTTGGCTTTTATAAGATGTTGTTCAGATACACCACACTATTGTAAAACCATTCAGCTGAGAGATAGAGGAGAAATGGAATCAAGGACAATGCGTTTTTTCTGCAACCTGAACATAAGACAGCTGGGGATAATACCATTAGTCTTAATAACTCCATGGCTGTGGGTCTAATAAATGAGCAATGAAGACCGCATAGTGATGTCTTCTGAAAGAGAACCAACTAAGTAGGATTACCAGCATGGTTCTTCCTACAATCTTACTCAACTTTGTATACTTTGTGTCCTTTGCTCCGCAGTCAAAATGGAGCTGTCACTGCTGAACTGCCACTGCTGCCAGTCCTATTTAAAATAGCATAGTAGGGTGTATCAATGGTGGCTGCTGAGCACATTGTCTACCACCAGGAACGTGTCCTTTATCTGAATGTGCCTAGCACATTGCCAACTTTCATTGCAGATTTAGCACATTGTCAGTAACACCAGTGCATAGTACAGTATATTTGTCTGAATTTGCATTTTAAAAAAATTCTGGAAGCTGATGCTCAGCTAAGAGAAAATACAGTGTTTGGCTTAGAAATTTGCACCTCCAGTAGGTTCAAACTTATAAGGGTCTTAAACTTTGGAGTACTAAACCAGCCTTATATGCCCGTGCATGAGTCTGAAACACACAAACATATGGCCATACATTATTCAGAATCAGTCTGTTGATCCATCTAGTCAGGTACTGTCTCCTCTGATGGATGACTGCTTTCTAGGACTTATGAAGCAGACCTTTCCAACACCTGCCACTCAAAGTCCTTTTTAAATTGAAGCTGATTGAACTTTGAACCTTCTGCCTGCGACACAGATCATTGAGCTAGGGTCCAGCTCATAGAGTCACTTTGATACAGACTTACTGTGGAGGCAGTTCCTATTTCAATATTCTTTTATCATCTCCCTAAAATGCAAACCTTGATGCCAGGTAATTGACAGAGTTTGCCTGGCGAGTTCCTGCCCCCCCCCCCAGGTGAAAATAAAGACACATGACACAATTATTAAGGTTAATGGGCTAGAAAAGGCCACAACTTTATTGGTTACAGGTGATGAGCGGTATTGGCTTAGGCATTGGTTCTAACCGACTATATCCAACTTCAGCCCATCTGCTTGAAGTCTGGGAAGGGTTAACCACCAGTAGAGGGAGTCCTGCTGATGCACATCAACTAGGAACTCCCCCGGGGTCACAGATAGGGGGCGTGCCTTGGGGGAGTGGCAAAGAGGGAGAGCCTGCTTTTATAGGGCAGGCCATGCTCCCTGAGCTGGCTGATTGGCCGGCCAGGGGGTGATGTGGCCTGGAATCCCCCCAATCGTGCGGGGGCTAGCCTCCACCCCCTGCATGCGTGGAGAGGGTGTGAAGCCCGCAACCCCATCTCCTCCAAAGAGCCAAAGTGGCTATGTGGTAATGCCGTGCAAAACATTTGACTGTACTGAATTAGACGTTGGTAAACTTTTTTTGCCATAGATGACCATTATCCTTTCAAACGTGCATTTAAAATAAGTTGGTTTCAATATGTCATCTGTTTTCAGAAATGGCAGTGTATAGACAATCCATGCTATCAGCTTGCTGCAGGTGTAATGTAAGCCAACATATGGAAATGTGTGATTCTTTCAAGCCCTGCTTTTTACAGGCTAGCCTGCTTTGGGACTTGTTGGCACGGCAAATGGGAAGAAGAAAGACAATTCTCACATCCCACTTCAACAGAAAAGTAAAGCAATTTCAGGGACCTCTCCCCCCCCCCCTCCCAATTCCTACTGGCAGCTTAGACATGTTGAATTATAAGGCTGGCTGCGCAAATGGAAAATGTTTCATATCTACTTCTATACAGATGTAGTTCCGTCAAAACAAAAAGTTTTCCATCTGGAGCAAAACAACTGATGTGTAATCCTGCAGTATGGATGCATTTCTGTCAATATAAACTCTGCTTTATAGGGAGAGCTGGTAAAAGATACTAGCCATAGAGCCATAGAAGGGAGCTCCTAGGAAGAAGTTGCAGTTCAGAGAACCTGATCACAAAATGGGTTCAGGCATCGTATACATAGGTAAAGGTAAAGGACCCCTGACAGTTAAGTCCAGTCGCGAACGACTCTGTGGTTGTGGAGCTCATCTTGCTTTACTGGCCTAGGAAGCTGGTGTTTGTCCACAGACAGTTTTTCAGGTCATGTGGCCAGCATGACTAAGCTGCTTCTAGCGAAACCAGAGCAGCACATGGAAACACCGTTAACTTCCTGCCGGAGCGGTACCTATGTATATACTTGCATTTTGACGTGCTTTCGAACTGCTAGGTTGATGAGAGCTGGGACCGAGCAATGGGAGCTCACACCGTCACAGGGATTTGAACCACCGACCTTCCGATCGGCAAGCCATAGGCTCAGCGGTTTAGACATAGCATGCTCTATTTTCCATAGGCTTTGGGCTCACAAATGTTTCTGAAGTTTCTTGAAACTAAAGTTAGCGCTAAACGTTACAGAATGTGCATGAATGTCATTGAAAGGTTTGCAATTTGAATTAGCTCTGGAAATTGTTGTGAAGATTGCTGAGAGCGGTTGGGCGGGGGTAACACCAAAAGTGGACTCCACAAGTTCATGTAGTTCTAAGGAGACAAAGGTCATCTAGCCAAACCCCCTGGAATTTGCAGGAATCTAAACTAAAGCATCCATGACAGATGCCCATCCAACCTCTGCTTAAAAACCTCCAAGGAAGGAGAGTTCACAACCTCCCTAGGGAGACCGCTCCACTGTCAAATGGTTCTTACTCTAAGAAAGTTCTTGCTGATGTTTAGTTGGAATCTCCTTTCTTGCAACTTGAAGCCATTGGTTTGAGTCCTGAGTATCCAATCTGCTCCTGCCTCTGAAACACCCCCTCAGTTCAGTCAGTTTCATCTCAGCCGGCTAAACCAGGACGAACCAGTGCATCTGTGTCCAGGGCAGCTGTTTATCAGCTCCATCTGGTATGCAGGCTGAGACCCTACCTGCCTGCAGCCTGTCTCGCCAGAGTGGTGCATGCTCTGGTTATCTCTCGCTTGGACTACTACAATGCGCTCTATGTGGGGCTACCTTTGAAGGTGACCCGGAAACTACAACTAATCCAGAATGCAGCAGCTAGACTGGTGACTGGGAGTGGCTGCTGAGACCACATAACACCGGTCCTGAGAGACCTACATTGTTTCCCAGTACACTGCCAAGCATGATCCAAAGTGTTGGTGCTGATCTTTAAAGCCCTAAACAGCCTTGGTCCAGTATACCTGAAGGAGCGCCACCACCCCCATTGTTCTGCCCAGACACTGAGGTCCAGTGCCGAGGGCCTTCTGGTGGTTCCCTCGCTGCAAGAAGCCAAGTTACAGGGAACCAGGCAGAGGGCCTTCTTGGTAGTGGCACCCGCCCTGTGGAATGCCCTCCCACCAGATGTCAAAGAGAAAAACTACCAGACTTTTAGAAGACATCTGAAGGCAGCCCTGTTTAGGGAAGCTTTTAATGCTTAATATACTATTGTATTTTAATATTCTATTGGAAGCCGCCCAGAGTGGCTGGGGACACCCAGCTAGATGGGCGGGGTGTAAATAATAAAATATGATGATGATGATGATGATGATGATGATGATGATGCTCATCCTGGTGGATCTTGTCATAGGATTTCCCCCTGATTTAGTAAGGAAAACCTAAGATAGCAACACCACGACACTGTGGTTTTAGAAGACCAACTATTGTTTTAATCTTTTTATTGAGCCAGCTCCTTTTACCTTTCCAGAAATAATGGGTATCTTTTAGTTTACATACTGATTAAATATCTTTTGTGACTTTCTAAATTATTCCTAATTACAACGGCTGTTTCCATAGTTACAATTTATATCTCCATTTCATACAGGATTTCTTTCCGTTTGCGTCGCTCCCTCCATTTATCCACCTTATTTGTTACCGCAGCAGCCCATAAACGACATGGCACCTTATCTTTTTTACAGTTCTTCGGGGTGGGGGAACAAAGTCAAGTCTTGAAAGGGGGTAGATTAAAGTGTTTAGTATGCAGTCAGTTCAATTACCAGGAAATATCATTTAGAAGTCTTGTCTTTTTATGAAACTTGCCGCTCTTTGAAAAAGGCTGCATAGGAAAATAAGCACAGAATCAATTAGGCCTCCCTAGAAAACTCAGTCCAGAACACAAAGCCCCATTTAATACGTGTAATCATTTTTAACTAACAGCTATAAATTTCACCACATAAATGAGAGATGAATAAGTAATAAAAGACTTTTTTATATATAACTGGCAAATGAATTCTAAGGCTAAAAGATCATTACCATTTTAATTACATTTTCAAAATATTTGTCTTATCTTTCTCCTGCTTTTGCAGAAGGGATTTTTTAAAGTCAAAGATCGGTTTCATGAAGGTTGCAAGATTTCCTGTACAGCTTTGTATCTATTTTGTGTACCAGTTGTATCAATAAGGGATCGATCCTATAACAAGATCCACAATGGCTTAGGATCCTGTGGGTCTCCTGCTGAGTCGGGAGATCCCTGGCAAAGCAAGGCTATCCTCGGCTCAGCTAGAGATATGCTAGCTTCATCTTAGGTCAGCTGGTTGACATGTTTCAAAAAGTAAAAACCAGGACACCCCTGAGCCACACAACACAATTTCCCAATTGGATTCTAAGCCTGTTCAGTTTGGCCACATGGGAACCCCAGTGTAAGTTTAAATCCAACTGAGCAGCAGACTGGGGCTTAGATCTAGCACACATAACCCTGACTTAATTTTACACCACTTTATTGTGCATAGGATTGCCCTGCATGTCACTTACACAGGTAAAAGTTAAAGGTACCTATTTATCTTCTTGCACTGGTGTGCTTTTGAACTGCTAGGTTGGCAGGAGCTGGGACAGAGCAACGGGAGCTCATTCCACCGCGGGGGATTTGAACCGCCAATCTTCAAATCAGCAAGCCCAAGAGGCTCAGTGGTTTAGACCACAGCGCCACCCGAGTCCCCCTGTCACACAATCAGGGGCCTGTCCACACTTACCATTTATGGTGGTGTAGTTGCTGTTCAGTCCAATATTTTTATTTTTTAAATTTTATTTATACTTTTCAGATATATACATTTCACTGATTTTACATTCATTTTGACATTTTAGGACTTGACTTCTTCCCACTCTTTCTACAGTTCCTTAAATTTATTTTTAATTTCTTCTGCAAATCCAAATTAACTTAACTTGCTCATTTTTTTATCTACTTTATATATACACACTCTTATATAGCTGCAGGTTATTACAGAAATCCTGTCAGTGTTTTAATCTGTTTACAATTAATCCGTAAATATTCAAGAAACCATTTCCATTCTTTTGTAAAATGTTTGTTATCTTGATTTCTTATTCTTCCTGTAAGTTTCGCCATTTCTGCATATTCCATATGTTTTTGTAACCATTCTTCATTTACTGAGACTTCTTTTTTCCATCTTTGGACAAGTCACGTTCTTGGCTAGTACAACATTTTTAAAAGTAAAAAAATAAAATAAATGTCCCGTAGCACATTAAAGACCGACTAAGTTTGTTCTGGTATAAGCTTTTGTGTGCATACACACTTCTGCAGTTAAGACTTCAAACAAACTTAGTTGGTGTATAAGGTGCTACTGGACAATTTTTTAAAAATTTATTTATTTATTTCAATTGTGTCAGACCAACATGGCTACCTACCTAAATTTATCAGAGTGAATTTGCAGCTAATTGTCAACACCTTTGGTCATGTATTTCCGTTATTAGACAGCGAGTGGAAGGTTTCCCTTTGTACACTAATGATGGTTTATGCCTGAATAGAAAAAAGGCTTTGTGGTTGTAGTCTTTAGGTATCTGTGCATACCTTCAGCTTGTAAATGTTGGAGTTATGAGTATGTACACAGGGATAGCTCTTGTCTGACCTTTCTTTTTTTTTTTCATTTAAGGTCTAGTATTCTGGATTCTAGCATTCCTAGAATTCTAATCTTGTGGGAGTATAGGAGAATAGAAGAGGAACTATGTGTCTGCCTGACCTACAGTGAACCTAGTTACAGTGATGTTACCTTGTCCGTAGCTAATGCTTTGCTGTCATGCGTGGTACTTTGTCTCGGTACCATCATCTCTTATCTGCAATCTCTCTCCTCTGAACTGAGCTTGCAGACTGACAGCTTGCACCAGTCAGAGGGAAGTGGTGCAAAACAGATATGTCCCAAACCACACCAAACATTCTGGATCTTTCACAAAACAGATCTTTTCTTTCGCAGTAGAAGAATAAGTGTTTATTCGAGTACACTGTTTGGGATTACTAGCTGAGTAATGAAGATGCCACGTAGTAGCTTGCAAAAAAATTAATCTTTTTTTTTTTAATCCCACACACTTCTTTTCTTCTGTGCTGCTGTTTACTCATTTGCACACCTGTCTGTTCTCTGACTAGGGACACGGGTGGCGCTGTGGGTTAAACCACAGAGCCTAGGACTTGCCGATCAGAAGTCGGCAGTTCGAATCCCCGTGACGGGGTGAGCTCCTATTGCTCGGTCCCTGCTCCTGCCAACCTAGCAGTTCGAAAGCATGTCCAAGTGCAAGTAGATAAATAGGCGGGAAGCTCAATGGCGTTTCCATGCGCTGCTCTGGTTTGCCAGAAGCTGCTTAGTCATGCTGGCCACATGACCCGGAAGCTGTACGCCGGCTCCCTCGGCCAATAAAGTGAGATGAGCACCACAACCCCAGAGTCGGTCACGACTGTACCTAATGGTCAGGTGTCCCTTTACCTTTACCTTACTGTTCTCCGATTAAGCAAGGACCTCTCCAGACTGGTATATATTTTCTTTTTAAAAATTGCAGGATTTGATTGATATTTATTACGGCCATTGGCCCGTCACACGACAGTTTCACCAACATATATATACTTAAACCTCCAAATTTAAAACAGCCAAAAACTTACAAAAACAGACAAGAACCAAAGCAAAATAAGCAAAAGACCAACATATACATTACAATAAATTTGCAACATAGACATCGCCCTCTGCTCATAAATTAATAAAAGACATCAGTGGTGATATCACCTAGTTACATCCTAAAACATAGATCATGGTTTAAAAGGGTTATCCGAGCCACACAAGAGTCCGTTTTTCTTCTTTAGGGATAGGACGCTAATCAAAAATCTGGCAACCGTGAGTGATCTTAGGGGGTCTTCATCATTTAGTAGATATCTCAGTTTGGCTTCATTCGAATCATCGGCGATTCCCTTTAGATATGGATCAAGAAACATGCTCCTGGCCGATGAGTGAAAAGCACAATCAAAGATTATGTGATGCAACGATTCCAGTGCCCCACAATTACAATCACATAAGAGCGATATCTGTCCATTGGAAAATCTATTTCTCAGCACGTTCGATGGGAAGGTGTTGAATCTTGCCTTTATAAAGGCATATCTATGAGCCGAAGAAGTTAAGGAATTCAAATAATTTGGGATCCTTAAGAGGGGTAATAAACCAAGGTTTTGAGGTGAGCAGGTACCATTGCCCAACACCATTTTCTGCTGCAAGTCCATCTCCTCTAGTTTACAGGTTACTGTTCTTTTAGCTGGAACTATGTCCTGCTCTAGTAATTTAGATGGAGAGATTCCCATTGCCGTAATTTTCAGTTGTAAATTTTTTACCCATGGGCTCTGGAAATCATCTCTCCACATACATTGTATCAAATACAAGTTTGGGAGATTGTGCCATAGAGATAACCAGTGACAGAGTATGTACTTCCACAGGGCGTTTTCCAGGGATACAATATTAAGTTCCATGCGTAACGCTGTATTACTTACACAGTTGGGCAGTTTCAATATCCCTCTTAAAAACTGATTTTGAATAACCTCTAGGTGAGCTAGGTTGACAAAAGTCCCCCAAGTTGAGATGGCATAAGCAATTGTCAGGATCACCTTGGCCTTGAACACTTTCAACGCCGATGGGATGTGGAGGGCTCCATCGGTGAAGAAGAATCGCAAGATCGCCAAGGAGATAGCTTTGGCTCTGTTTGTAACATAAGCTACATGGGCCTTCCATCTAAGGTTATGTTGTAACCAAACTCCCAAGTATTGGAATCTATAAACTTGTTCAATGACTCTCCCATCAATTCTCCAATTGAAAAATTGCAGGAGTATTCTACAACATATCAGTGATTGAATAATGGTATGTTGGTGGTAGATTTATAAAACACTGTCCAAACTTCGCTCTATTCATTGTTCTGCAATGCATCCTCAGTGTCACAATTTCATTGCATTCTGGAGGTGCACTTTTGCATTATAACGCAACATATGAGGTACCCCCCCCCCCTGAAAATCCCCATTTGTGACATGAAAGGTTACAGGATTTTAGCTGAAAACTACAGTCGTACCTTGGTTTTCGAACAGCTCAGCTCTCGAACATTTTGGCTCCCAAATGCCACAAACCCAGAAGTGACTGTTCTGGTTTGCGAAGTATTTTTGGAAGCTGAACATCTGACGGAGCTTCTGTGGCTTCCAATTGGCTGCAGGAGCTTCCTGCAGCCAATCAGAAGCCGCATTTTGGTTTCCAAACGCTTTGGAATTTGAATGGATTTCCGGAACATATTCTGTTTGACTTCCAAGGTACAACTGTATGGGACATGCATTGATTGTAAATGAAGCAGTAAGTCTCCCCCAGATTGAATTTGTAACTGTTCCAGTACCGTCACGAGCACATATTATCCTGAATGCACAAAAAAGGACATTCAGAGTGGTCCAACGACTGCAGCAAGGACAGGTTTCCACTGAATTGTGCATTGTTCCCCATGTAAAAGCTGGGAGCTGAGCAGTAGAATCCTAATTTACATGACTATTCTTTAATTGGGTTAATTGCACAACAGCTTGAGCATCCAGTCATTGTTCCCCGCACCCCAGGTGGCTCTTATGGTTATGTTTGAAAATCTGTTGCTTGCTTAGAACACTTCTTTTTGGTAGCAGGAAACATTAAAGACATTTGCAGTATCCTATCGGGAGCCAGGGCTGTCTTTACCCGGGGGTGCAAGGAGTATGGGACACCTGGGTGCCCAATTCTGGGGGCGCCCACCGCCCACTGCTGAAGCCGCTTAAGCTCTTAACTATCTACCTGTTATGAAATAATAAATAATTTCAATCTAGCTAGAAAAACAAAATACATATATACCTAGGTATTACTGAAATGTGTACCTACTGTTTCACTAAAGGACTTTTGACTTTGTGCGCTCATTTACCAAAGACACGCCATGCCAGCAGTGGCGCTTTTCATTCACAACAGCGGCACTTGACGCAACAACAGCGCTTGTCATTCTCAATGGCACAGTGCACACAAACTTAACTCTTACATCAAAATATTATGTATTGAGTTGCTATGCGGCAGTGGGGTCAGCAGCACATTTGACACGAATGATGTTTCTCCTAAGTAGGCGCCTAAACAATGCATAAGTTTAAGTGTGGTGGTGTTGTATACTTAAGTATAAGTGTATTGTAAATAAATGAGCAAATAAAAAAGTTTGTTTCTTTTTCCTCCTTTCTTTCATAAACAAGAGATAAGGCGTAAGTGTGGTGTCTGACATAAGCATAATAGAAGTTAATTTGGGGGCTAAACTAAATTTGGGGGCACTGGGTGGATTTTTGCACCCCGGCGGCGCATATGCTAAAGACTGTGCTGTCAGGTGAATGCCCGCTCTCCACCAAGCATGGTGGGCTGCCTTATGATACTGGCTCAAGATCTCAGTATTCGGCTTCAGGAAGGGATTAGTACATTTAACCAATGAGAAGTTTGTCAGCCCATGGCTGAAAACTATGGCCAGAAAGGCCACCTTGATTGGACTGCCACCATCCCTCTTATATCATCTGAGTTACGACACTGACCTTTAATCCCTGAGGCAAAGGCGTTGGGACATCTCACATAGTGGCTTGCTACCCCAATCTTATGTAATTTGTAGCCTGGTAGCAGCTGGAATCCAATACGGGTACAACTTTCAGATACAGTGGTACCTCTGGTTAGGTACTCAATTCGTTCCGGAGGTCTGTTCTTAACCTGAAACTGTTCTTAACCTGAAGCACCACTTTAGCTAATGGTCTCCTGCTGCTGCCACGCCGCCACCGCGCGATTTCTGTTCTCATCTTGAAGCAAAGTTCTTAACCCAAGGTACTATTTCTGGGTTAGCGGAGTCTGTAACCTGAAGTGTATGTAACCTGAAGCATATGTAACCCGAGGTACCACTGTATCCTCATACCTTAGGAATTTGTACCTACCTATCAGTGTTTATTTACCAAAGCCAGACTAAATGTTTCCCCTTGAAAGTTCTAAATGGCAGACTGAGAGGCATCCCCTATCAGAATAGGCATTGTTTATGTTCCCAGAACGTTGATTGTATGAAGCATATCCTACTGCATTGTGGGCAATATGAGCAAGCAAGGGATCAACTGATCAAACCCTTACTAGCAAATTAGCCAGGAAAATCCGAAGCCTCCCATATTAAATATCTTTTGGAAGACAGGTCAAATGATATTACACTGGCTTTGGCAAAGTTTCTTTCGGATGTTATAAGAAACAAAGATCATTATGCTCTAGATAAAACAAAATAACTGCCTTGGTTTCTTCCATCTGTCTGTCTGGTTGTTTTAACTGTACCTAGTTTTGAAATTGTTTTGTAGGTCTTTGCACCGCAATAAAGTATTGATTGTTTGATTGTAAAATTTAATTTGGGGGCCAAACTAAATTAGGGGGAGCTGAGCAGATCTTTGCACCCCAGCGGCGCATATGCTAAAGACTGCGCACTTTCACAATGTGAACAGCTTCTTAGATGGAGGTGGCAAACTAGTGGCTTTGGAAGACATGGAAGAACCTTGATGTCAGGCATTTGCCAGATTGGGAGAGAGAAGTCACACCTCAGAAATGTCATCTTGCCACAAAGCTCAATCGAAGCAATCACACGCTAACCCACTTGGCACAGTTTGAGGAAGATGCTTTCATTCCCACAGAAACAACAGGTCACTGCAGGATCACAGTGAGAGAGTTCAAAGTTGCCTCCCGAGGGATGAACATCCCCACACTGTCATCTTTTCATAAGAATAACATCTGCAGGTTTCGTTGCATTTTAACTTCAGGTCTTTCAAATCCAACGGACAAAACTGTCGTTGGATCAAAGGCAAGAAGAGTGCATATTACATCTATTGTGAAACGAGAGTTGGCTTTCCCTTTCCCTCTCTCTTTCTTGGACTTGTACATAAGACATATTTCATGCTAAACCACCTAATAAATTACTTTGCCCAGTTAATCTTTTTACTATAATATTTTAAAGGAAGTGACATTTAGCGAGTCATATCTCATGTGCCAACAAAGATGAATGGGCTCTGGATGCTCGTTCTGCAGTTCATTTATAAAAGGCCATCTGCATTGCTGGAGCAAGCCAACTATGGCCCTACTAGGCTATGTTTCTTGGTACAAGCCTGTGATGATGAACTGCTTTGTGCTCTGTTCACAGAACGCTTCAGGTAGCATTTAACCCTAGTGTGGTGTCTCCAGACAGAAGACATGGCGTAGAACGGTACTCGCACTGATTGCATTTGGATGCAAAAATAAGAGGTCTAGCATTCAAAGTCTCACATCTAGGTGTGTAAGATTGTTTAGGAGCAGAGGAAGCTGACTTATAGCAAGTCAGACTGTTTCTTCACCTACCCTGGCATTGTTTATTCTGACTGGCAGTGGCCCCTGCAGAGTGCCAGGCATCTGGGCACCCTTAAGATACCAAAACCCAGATTTTGCATGCTGGTTTCTAAGATTCAGTAGCTGGTTTGTTTCTGTTTAGATACAGTTTGATGCCGTTTCCAAGCAAGATGGCAAAATGAACATTTCAAAAGTGCAGTTCCCAAGCAGCCCAGGGTGTAAGTCTCCTAGTAACTTAATATATAAAACGCACATGCACATACACTGGTGAAAAGAGCAAATGGATTTCAGCATCTCCAGGAAAACAACAACCCGCCTTTCTTGATATATACATTTATACATGCATGCTCACTCCCACCTTCCCCACACAAAAACAGAGAAGACTTGGAAACCGCTGCCCCTTCCTCATAAATTGCTAGGACAGATAATTACATACTGAGCTATACCATATGATTACTTTCACTGTGAGAGAGCTGGCCAGTCCTTTCATAACAAATAGTAGCTTTCTTTTTGCATTACTATTGTGCTTTCCATGCAGAAAAATGTTCATTGCTTACGGTTACCAAATATAATTCATTATCGACTGACAGCGAGGCCTATCTATCCCAGACCAGCGTCATTTATTTTATTCATGGTTGTATGTTGTTGCCGAAGTGCTTAATGATAAAATCAAGTTCTTTGCTGGGTGCCATTGATCATGTGATAGAGAGTGATGCTTGCGAGGACTCTATATTAATTCCACTGACAAGCCGACAGTGCTACACATTCTCCGGGCTGTGAGTTTGCCAGATAAGAGGCTGCTTCCCCCATATCTGTGAATCTGCAAAAAGCAGCATATGGATATTCAGAATAATAAGGCTAACATGCAGCTGTTTTTAAAAGAAAATCCTGAAACATGCTTATGTGTACTGAAATCTTGTGTGCAAAATGACAGGTTCGTTGGCCTTTAATCAAATGCAAAAAAGCATCACCATTTGCCAGACTGCAGCATGGTTTGCTGAGAACGATAACCCCAAACCTTTTGCTACATTCCACAGGTGTCCATTTCCAACCAATCCCTTTTCCAACAGATTTGCAGTAGGAGGAGGGAGTGCTCTTTTGTATTCTGTACACTGAAGGAGCATCTCCACCCCCCATTGTTCTACCCAGACACTGAGATCCAGCACCGGAGGCCTTCTGGCAGTTCCCTCACTGCAAGAAGCCAAGTTACGGGAACCAGGCAGAGGGAACCAGGCAGAGGGCCTTCTCGGTAGTGGCACCCGCCCAGTGGAACGCCCTCCCACCAGATGTCAAAGAGAACAACAACTACCAGACTTTTAGAAGACATCTGAAGGCAGCCCTGTTTAGGGAAGCTTTTAATGTATAATAGGCTATTGTATTTTAATATTTTGTTGGAAGCCGCCCAGAGTGTCTGGGGAAGCCCAGCTAGATGGGTGGGGTATAAATAATAATAATAATAATAATAATATATTATTATTATTATTATTATTATTATTATTATTATTATTAGGTCTGCTGCTGGCTTCTGAGAGGGGGAGGCGCAGTGGAGCAATTGAAGCCAGCCCAATGTTCCTGCCACCCCACTTGCACCGCACTGAGCTCCCTGTGCCTTTCCCCTTCCCCTCTTGGCAAGCAGCAGCAGTGATGTTCGGTAGTGGGAGGTAAGGTGTGCAACCCCCTCTTTCTGCCCTGCCCTACTGACAGCTTTCTTTTGGAATTTAGCATTCTGTATCATCTTAAGCTTTATTTGTATCAGTCAAGTTTTGGTCATGTGAGTCTGACGGTCTCCCCTGTCCCTCAATAAATATGCAATTTGCTGTATGTGCACACACATGAGGGATGGATGAGTCAGTCTATTTCTGGTCTGCTTCACTTCCTCCTAAACCCGATCCACCCCGTTTCTTCAAAAATTTGCATGCTGACCAATTTGCATCCGATTCAGATTTAATGTGTATACAAATGCCTACTTGTAAATGCATTTTGCTTCACTGCATATTTTATTAATGTAGTTAGATCCTTTATCTAAAGCCAAGAACGGTGTTGGAACATTCTGGAAATATGAAAGCTAGTGTAGTTCTGATCTGCATCTTAGTTCAAATGTGGTCAATTTCTGTTTTGTTTTGTTTTTAAATCCACAAGGAGTAAATTCTTTAAGTCCTTCTAGCTTTTGTCCAAACCTGTTTCACAGCATATACTGACCACTATTTCTATGTTTAGGCATAAAATGGGTCAGTAAAGTCTGTTTTCTGGAGCTTTGTGCATGCCTGCCAGAATCTGCCAAATGGTCAGTGAGTCAATAATAATAATAATAATAATAATAATAATAATAATAATAATAATAATAATAATTATTATTATTATTATTATTATTATTATTATTATTTATTTTTACCCTGCCCATCTGGCTAGGTTTTCCTAGTCACTCAGGGTGGCTCCCAACAGAATAATAATAATAAAGCAATAAAACATTAAACATTAAAAACTTCACTAAACAGGGCTGCCTTCAGATGTCTTCTAAAAGTCAGGTAGTTGTTTATTTCCTTGACAACTGACGGGAGGGTGTTCAACAGGTCGGGTGCCACTACTAAGAAGGCCCTCTGCCTTGTTCCCTGTAGCTTCACTTTTCACAGCGAGGGAACTGCCAGAAGGCCCTCAGAGCTGGACCTCAGTGTCTGGGCAGAACGATGGGGCTGGAGACGTTCCTTCAGGTATACTGGGCCGAGGCTGATTAGAAGAAAAGAAGAAGAGTTTGGATTTGATATCCCGCTTTATCACTACCTGAAGGAGTCTCAAAGCAGCTAACATTCTCCTTTCCCTTCCTCCCCCACAACAAACACTCTGTGAGGTGAGTGGGGCTGAGAGACTTCAGAGAAGTGTGGCTAGCCCAAGGTCACCCAGCAGCTGCATGTGGAGGAGCGGAGACGCAAACCCGGTTCTCCAGATTACAAGACTACCGCTCTTAACCACTACACCACGCTGGCTCTGTACATGCACATTCAGCAGTCAAAAAACAATACAGAAAGTGCTGGTAAATCATTAAACTCTATCAGAGAGCATTCAAAGGATCTCAACATCAATCTATAATACAAAAAAGGGGTGAGGAGAAAGATTTGGATAGCATGAAACTAAAATACTTATTATGATCACATTGCAACTCAAAAAATGATGGGAGTCATTGTTACAGGGACAGGAGTTAGAGTGCAAATTTAATTCAATTTACAGTTCATTTATAATGGGGGAGGGAACATTTTGCTCAAATAGGTTCTTTCAATGTACATTATCTTGCCCTGAATTTCTGTTTGGGCAGAATGCAGCAGAAAGTTGGGTATTATCCTGTCTCACTTGCACATTCCTGACCAGTCAGATTTTTACATTTTACTTAGCATAAGCTAGTTTTTCAATTGTCTGTCACTGAAGCTTCAATTACATATAATAATAATAATGAAAATAAAAAGGATGATCTTTCATTGACAATTAGTGTTTGTGTTAACAGCTCCCCCATCTCCCATTTAGAATCCACATTAGAGACATTTTCAAATAAAGCTTAGTAAAATTGTGGTATAAGCACAATGGCATTGCTGATGTTTGTTAGCAATTCTCTGGATTGTTTTAATTAGGAGAATGCAGATGGTACATTTGGCATTCAAATACAATTTTCTAATTAACAGTAGGACTTTTGCATTACACATTTACTCTTTTAGATAACAATGAAGATGTGATAACAGTAAGTCAAAGTGGAAATGCCACCAAGCGCTGTGTCTTCATGTTCCCTCCTCTTCTCTAACACAGAGAGCTGAATTGTGCTTTGAAATAATACCATGATGTGCATTTTCTTGTCCGTATCAGTAGCCAATGCTGTGGAAAGGGAAGGGTGCATCATATACATGGATCAGAACACAACACAGTTAACAAATCATAGTAGGATATACTTTAGGATAAATCGGGTCCTCCCTTAAAGAGTATTGTGGTGAGACCTGGAAAACTGACACCCTGTGTTCTGGGTGGGTACTATTGGTCAGCCACAACATCTGATTGGTAGGTCCCTCAAAGCTGGGTACAATCTGGCCAATGGGGCACAGTCCAAATGGTTCAAGGGACCTATTTATGCCCATGCACGTGACCCAGAGCTTCCTCTTTCAGCTCGTGCATTCAGAACACCTGCCCACCTCTCCCTACTTTTAGGGCTTTGCTCTTGACCTTGCTAAGCCGTCGTGTGTTTTGGGTCATTGGGACAGGGGCATGGCAGGAATTTTCCCCACTTGGCTGATTGGCTGTTGCTATTGGGGTTTCACCTGCCACGTAGCAATTCATCACAATTTGTAAGGTTGCAGATAGGCTCTGATTCAGGTGATAGGGATGGGAGAACGCTCTCACCATCCCTATGTGAAGGGTATTCCATTAAAGGAATCCAGGGACTCTATGGCTTGGTCAACCCCTGAGAGGGGGTTATGCCCGTGCCTGAGTCCAGGGGGACATTTGGGTGGTGGGGATAGCCTGTTCCCAGCTTTCCACTTATCCAGGTGTTTACCCTTGGCTGACCTATGTGGTAGTCGAACCAGAGCCTATAATCAATAAAGTTGTGGCCTAAATTCTGCCAAAAACCAAAACCAAAATTTGAGTCAAGTGTAAATTTATTGAGGGGGGAGGTTTCTGGGTCTGAACACGCAAAACTGTCTAGATGTTGTGAGGTGTGAAAATGGCTCTTAGGACCTATGGTGGGGCTTTGGACAAATTTCTGTCAGGAACGTCCCTTCCCAGAGCAACAGTGAGGACTCCAAAGAGGAGGGGTGGCAGGCTGGGGAAAACAGAGGCTTCCTTTCTTCCCATACTGAGGGTGATGCAAGCCCCTCCTGTCCTGGAATGCTGGCTGTAAATTCCCACGATAGCGTAGGTAAGACAGAGGCAGGTTCAGAGGAACTGCAGCCTTTAGACATCACTCTGAGGGGGGTGGAGATGACTGCAGAGGGGGATGGACAAACTGCTCCCAAGTCCCCACAGACACGACAAAGGAGTGAGATCCAGGCTTGGCATCAGTCCAACAGGAGGAGAGGCGGCTGAGGGAGGAGATCCTGTTAAAGGAGGACCCACCCTTTAGTGAGATCAACTTCGTCGTTGGCAGACGATTATGTTGTGAGCTCAGACTGAAACTACTGTATAAATACTAATAAATTTAAGCGCAATTAAACCGCCAGCTTGTCGCGTTCTTGGTGTGAGGGGGACATCTGAAATCCTGACAATTTCTGAAAAATAGCTGAAAGACTTCTTTTGGGCAGAGATTTTGCAAAAAAAAAAAAAAGTGTCTGGATTTTCACTTCTTGAAATATGGCAACCCAAACCAATGATGGTGAAATTTCATGGTGTCACTCAAAAATCTTGCCGCATTCTCCATGACGTCATTCCTACAATTATTCAACAGATAAGACACCCTGGAAGAGTCAGTGTAATAAATCCCCTCCTTCAGTAAGGGGGCCAAATACTTAGAATTATCTAATCATTATAAGAGTTATTAAAGAGTTATTAAAACCGGAATATGGATTTTCACTCAATGCTTTGCTGTTGAAAAAAGCAACAAGGAATGTGTTTTTAACTGTTTGCAAGTACAGTGGACCCTCTGGATGCAAATTTAATTCGTTCTGGGGGTCCATGCGCTCCCTGAAAAATCCATATCTAGAGGCACCACTTCTGCGCACACGCACAGTGCGATAGAGCACTTCTGCGCATGCCGATTTCGGAACCTGAAGTTTACATTACTCAAGAGTAACGTAACCCAAGTTTCTACTGTATAAAAATTCAGAAATACTAAAGCCATTTCTGAGGGGAGTTATATGTTAGCATTTGAGGTTCCGCAAGTCACTTTGCTTTTATTTAACAATAAATGGAACTGAGACTGCAGTTCTAACTCTCTAGAGAGAAATCCATCTGGGTTGTTTGGTTTTGATATGCACAGTTTCTGCTTATATCTCAGTTACATCTATGGTATATATTTTTACAAATTGTTACGAAAAGCAACCAGCAGAGTTCAAATGTTTCCACTGTTTTCTTTGAGAATAGGTGTGGGTTGTCATGATAGATAAGGTTTGTATTTAATTTAGAGGGTGTGGAGTCTAAGGCAGGAAGGAGTGATATTAGAAGAGGAGCAGTTCAGAAATCGTGGACCCATTGACACTTTTTCATGTTTGTCCTTAAAAAACCTGGAACAATTGTTGTCTCCCATAACCGTCAATACCAATTTATGCAAATAATGATTGAGGAGGGCTTTCGTGACAGCCTGAGCCCCTCCTTTGGTAATCCTCACAGAACTCTAGCCCAATGGTTGCCATTAGTTTGATTTGAACTGATTTTATAATGAATTGATTTTAGAATGCTGTGTTATTTTATTGTTGCTCTGAGCCGAGCTGCGGCTGGGGAGGGCGGGATATAAAGATTATTTATTTATTTATTTATTTATTTATTTAAATTAAAAGAGCTGACAATTTATTTTAAAAAGTAAAATCTCAAAATAGTATGCAAAAGTTTTGGCACTGTACTATTTCTATTGCAATTTTCAATACTGCTTACATTAATTCAGCTATAATCCATACAATGATGACTTCTGTAGATGAATTTTAACCCGATGTCCCCGCTTTTGTATTTGCATGTGGGTTGTTAGCACAATCCCATTTTGTTAACTAGCTTGAAACCTAAGAAGTACCAGAAAATGTTTAGCTGCAACTCTGTTGAAATTGGTGAAGTTATATTTGACCTTGTGTGTCTACCCACAACTTAATATCAGCAATACCTCATCTAAAATTGCATTAGATTTCTCACACAAGATTTACTCTTTATGAAACCCTCTTCATATTTCTTCAGATATTTTATTATCTCATCCTTCAGTAACATGCCAGGGATCTTGCATAGCAAAGGTTAGGATCATAATTTCCTGCTTCTTCTCACAACTCCTCTTTCTGTTGCAAGATTGGGGTTATCAGTGGTCTCTTGGTGATTCTATTCATATATATATATATATATATATTCTCTTATCTTTCTGGAGTATCCAGGGTGTGATCTGCTTATTCTTAAGCACCAGGCACTATAAATTTATCCCATTTTGTGCTTCAACAAAATTTTCCTCCTGGGAGTTTTTAGTAACCTATGTTTTTTTATTTGACTTCTTTTTTCCTTTCATGACAACTTTGGACTGAATAACATATCACCCCTCAGTCAGGTAAGCTAGTGTAAACTTATGCCAGATCTAAACTTTGTCCAGCAGTGCGGCTTCTTGGAAACGAAAAAGAGCCAAAATACTGTTTGGGTTACCCCACCCTTGGCTTGATCCTAGGGTTGTCAGAGGAATCTGCAGGAAATGGGTTACTTACACGTATTCTACTTGCACACAACTGCATATAAGCATCGTGTGTATCCACCCTTAACGGCCCTGCTGAATGAACCATGAGTCTATGGCAAGTGTCCTCCGACAAAGAGGGCATTGATTGCCTGGGGTCAGTCCGGCAATACGGCAAATTTGGCAGTAGTTGTTTTCGTTCTGTGTCTTTAAAAACTCGCCTCAACTCAATATTATAGTCCTGTAAGAGGGCCCTGTATTTCAGGAGCTTTTTAGGAGTAGCTGAGTCGGAAAATGTCAGCATGAGTCTGGTGTGCTGGAAGTCCGTGCAAAGCAGGTTTATCGCAATCAGATCGTTGCACTGGATATTTGGTTCTCAGGCAGAGTGGAAGGAGAAAGAACTTGCCCATGTGAAGGCCACCTGGCGGAAACCCTTACACATATGGTTCTTAATTGTAAACGATATGCTGATCTCTGTCAGCAATTTCTACCTGTAGATCAACTCTGTATCCCCAAATGGAAACCCGAGTCAGAGGTCAAACATTTTCTATTACTGGGGAATCATCAGGAGCTCATCAAGTTAGTGGTTAAATATCTCTATTTGGTTTTTTGTCGTTGAAATACACTGCAGACATCTGATCTCCCTAGAGACCTAGAAATGTGACAATAGACTGCTCTGCCATCTTTCTTTTAGCAAATGTTTTGTGCCACTGGGGAAATGGCAATGCTGTATTGATTTGTTTTGGATGTTTGCATGTGATGCCAATAAAAGGTTTGATGCTGCTGCTGCTGCTGCTGCTGATGATGATGATATAAACATGGCACCATGAAACAATTAAATAGAATAATAGAACTGTAGAGTTGGAAGGGACCCTGGGGCTAATCTAGTCCAACCACCTGCAGTGCAGGGATCTCAGCTAAGGCATCCATGACAGATGTCCACCCAACCTCTGCTTCAAAACCTCCTGAGAAGGAGAGTCCACAACCTCCCAAGGTTGAAACAGCTCTTACTGTCAGAAAGGTCTTCCTGGAAATGGTGGGAGAGAGCTGGAGAGTCCTTGTGGGTTGCGAGGAAACCCTCCCTGGAGTCTGAAGAGGATGTCAGTGAGGGTAGAGGAAGCCCCAAAGAGACTGGAGGTGCAGTGAAGCTTTGTTTAAGCTGCTCAGACTTCCCACCTAACAGCTGATGTGTGGGGTAGTGCAGCCGCCATTTTTCCACACAGCCTCCAGCCTCCTGCCAGCCACAGAGCTTCAATTCTAGTTGTGGAAATTTTTGGACCTTCCTACACACAAATAGCTTACAAAACACTACAGTTCTGCTTAAAACTCTTTTGACTGTACAGTGGTACCTCGGTTTAAGAACAGCCCTGTTTACAAACTCCACAAAACCGGAAGTAGTGTCTCGGTTCGTGAACTTTACGTCGATCTAAGAACGGAAGCCGAACGGTGGAAGGGCACCGGCGAAGGGAGGCCTCATTTGGGAAAGCGCACCTCAGTTTAAGAATGGTTTCGGTTTAAGGACGGACTTCCAGAACAGATTAAGTACGTAAACCAAGGTACCACTGTATCTATTTTTAAACCCAGGGAACTTTTAATTCTTCCGAAAAAGTCCTCAAGAACTGTCAGAGAGCAGCAATAGATCAATGCCACAAGAATAGCAGAAATAGCAGCAGCAAAACCTGTTTACATTCAAAATGTTTACTGCTATAGCTGGGCCTTCTACTGGAAGCAACTCCTTGCAAACACATTTAAATTTCAAATTGTTTTCTGTACAGCAGAATTTATGGTTAAATATTTAGAGATCCTTTAATCTGTTGCGGATTGCCCAATTGGCATATAAATCAACGTTGTACCTTGGAAATCAAGGTACGCGCTGCTTACTTAAAAAAAAAATTGCTAATTTAATCAGAGGCTAGAAATAATAATTGCCACATTAGATGACCAGGGGAAACAATGTTCCGGGATACTTGAAACCCACGGTGTGTACTTAGTACAGCAGTGTTCAACAAATGTCTGAATTAGTCTTGTGATATGTTTGTCTATGTGATAGTCAGGACTAACACACGTGCTCTTACCACATTCCCAAATATACATATTTGCAGAGATCACAGTCACTATGGCAGGTCTCTCTCCTGTTGGAAGGAGATGGCAAAAGTTACAATAGCTAAGAATGACCACTCCCCACATCAAATGGGAGAGCCTTTTGCATGGTCGCGCGCAGCCCCCCCCCCCCAGATCTCAGTGCGGCTCCTGGTAGTTCGGGCTGGCTTCATCCTCCCCAGGCTGGATACCTGGAGGTCTCCGCCTACCTCAGCCAATCGTCCAATCCTGCCTGGGGAGGCGTTGCTAGTGGATTGGCCAGGTAAGGGGAGGGACCGTCCTGCCTACACAACAGAAGGTGAATCTTACCTGCAAAGCAGCAGTCGGCTCCAGAGCTTCTCCCACCCTCTCCTCCATCAATTAAATCTTCTTTTGCAGGTTAACCTCTTCTCCACAGGTACGCAGGCACTGCTACGTCAGGATCACTGTTGAAGGGCTGGAAAGGAATTTTCCTGCATTGGCAGGTTTTGCCTTCCCCGTAGCAAAACATCACAACTTCGGCGGTTTCAGGCCTTGGGTGGAATCCTTTAGTCTATCTTCCTAAATGGGGGGTGTGTGAAGTGATGACCCTTGCGGAGGTGATGCCAGAGTTCCCCGTTAAAGGGCCACAGCTGTCAACTTTTTCCCTTTTCTTGCGAGGAATCCTTTTTGGAATAAGGGAATTTCCCTTAAAAAAAGGAAAACGTTGGCAGCTATGTAAAGGGGTCTTGAGGTGAGGCATTGGCCATAAGCCGAGAGGCTGTCATTGCTCTCCCCTCCAGTAGCGGCGAAACAGGGGCGGGCTCTCTGCTTGAACATATGTTCTCCAGAGCCAGCCCATTCCCCACACATTCTGGATAACCCTGAAGTCTCCCAGATCCCTGGCTGGGGACTGGGAAGGATAAATGCCCAATGCCTGAGCCAAGGTTTCCCTACATCTGAAACTTAATAATAATAATAATAATAATAATAATAATAATAATAATAATAATTTATTATTTATACCCCGCCCATCTGACTGGGCTTCCCCAGCCACTCTGGGCGGCTTCCAAAAGAATATTAAAATACTAAAATACATCAAACATTAAAAGCTTCCCGAAACAGGGCTGCCTTCAGATGTCTTCTAAAAGCCTGGTAGTTGTTGTTCTCTTTGACATCTGGTGGGAGGGTGTTCCACAGGGAAGGCGCCACTACCGAGAAGGCCCACTGCCTGGTTCCCTGTAGCTTAGCTTCTCGCAGTGAGGGAACTGCCAGAAGGCCCTCGGCGCTGGACCTCAGTGTCCGGGTAGAACGATGGGGGTGGAGACGCTCCTTCAGTTGTGGCCAATTTTAATCCCATAGCACGTTGTCTTGAGTCATTATTCCGCTCGGGGGTCTCCTGGGGTTGGGGGGACTCCGCCTGTCCATGCAATGATTCCTCTGTGCCATAACACCCACAAGCATCACTTTGGCCATGTTGTGTTCTTACAGGTTCGTATAGGGGGAAGGTGTTCTTTCTGGGAATCTTGTCCCGAGCTGTTCAGGGCTTTATATGTTAACAAGGAAACATTGAATATGGCCCAGTAGCTGATAGAAGCCAGTGAAGTCCCCTCAGTGCAGGTATAATATGTGCATATTCAGATACTGTGCTAAAAAACCTGGCTACACCAGCTTCAGCATCCAGGCTGGAGAAACCCCACACAGAGCATGTTACCATAATTCTAACAGCTAATCCCTCCAACTGGGGAGTAGGTTGTCAACATCTGAATTCCACATCCTTCATCTTCCAATGCCGATAGCTGCATCGCTAATTGTGGATGCCATTCAGGGAACATGGTGATGCATGCTATGACAAATAATTCACTAGATACAGGTCTCGAGATACAGCCTTCACATCATGTTTGCTGAAAATTCATGGCAGCCTTCAGTTGGGTCTCTGATTAATTGGATAGGATGGCACAGTATTACAGAAATCTGTTATAAGCAGATGTGGGCTGCGTAGACTAACCATTGAAGGGGACAAAGTAACGATATCCTCTTATTAAAGTGAGGGCGTCACATTTTAATAAAGACACCAATAAAAGAAGAACTTAGCACAATTTATCATCTATCATGTCGTATAATTTGTATACAGACTGGCAGGCGATTCTTGTAGAAAATATTTGATTACATAAAAGCAATATGATATGCTCTCTGCAAAAATCATTTAATAGTCTGTTTTGCCTCATATCACCCATTGCTACCAGAATGAAGTTAACAAATTGTGTCTCGGCATACTTGATCTAATAACATCATTTAGCTGAATTCATTTTGACTTTTGATAGCCTAAATCAGTTGCAAAGCATGCCTTTATTTTTCTTGTGTGGCTCATTCTGAGGAACCAGGAAGTCCTTCTGACTGACTTACTGCCATTAAGTCTTTATAGCTGTGTCCTTGAGAGTCATTTTTCAATGGGTTATGAAATGTAGAACATAAGTTAAATGTGTTTAACAAACATGTTCATTTAAATTAATTGATCTAATTTGTGATTGCAGTGTACCTTAATGTCCATGAAATAAAATCTTTGGTGGGGGGAAAAAACATGTTTCAATTTCCGTGTAAGGATATGATATTAATTTCTTTGCCATTCATGGGTGACAATGATGTCGACTGTGTCAGGGAAAGCGTAGTCACTAAAATTAAATCATTTTTAAAGTGTTACAGGCAAAACTCACCAAGTGCAATTCATATGCAGTCCTAAGTGAAATAAGTAGTGGCTGAATAGGAATGAATAGTCCCCTTCAATCTAACTGCACCTTCTGTCACTAATTTATCACGTTTATATCTGAACCTCCACTGAAGGAGGTTATGAAGGAGGTCATCCCATTTTATCGACACAACCCTATAAGTGAGGTTATTTTGCAAACGAGCAATTTGCTTAAGCCAATAGAGATTTGCCTCTCGAGTTACCTATTGCTTTGGTGGTTCTTGTAAGTTGCTCTTACACCCCTTGTCTCCTTCCTTGTTCCCTGGTTTTGAAGCTGGAGACCCAAGATCTTAGGAGCCAACTGTGTTAAATCCACATGCACACAATGTGGATAGTCCCACTTGAATTTTTTGTGACTTTTTTCTTGTGCTTTTTTTTTAACGGATCTCAGGCAATAAACACAAAGCACTTCACAGCTCTCTAGGACTGTTAGCATACATGCTGGAAACCATCAAAACAGGAACTGAAGGAGCCATATTGAATCATTGACATTAAATATTTAAGGAACGGAGAACTTTGCTGGTGTGATAGGATGCCTGCTGTATATTGAAAATGCAGCATATTGGCTCCATTTCTTGACATACAGGATGTGGTAATAGCCTCGATCTTCATTTGTGGCCTGGCAGCTGCAATGCTACAAATATATCGGGGAAATGGAGTCTATTACAGGATTTCTATCGGGTAAGATGACAAGTTCATGTTTAAAGTAATCTCTTTGGCTTCTTGGCATCCAAGCCCCCACCCTCCAAAGTCAATCACAGTCTAAAATGGTTTTGTAATCTTAGGTAGCTGATTGTTGCCTATGAAATCACTTCTTTGGTGGAGGCAAGAGATACCTTTCCCTTCCTTTTTTTTTTAACAGCTTCCCCATACAAAATGATGTGGGGTATTTTACTTGTCAGCTGTATTACACAGAAACTCTTTTTCATGTGACTTCCCCAGCTGTGAGGAGAAAATGTAGCTGCTATTTTATATTGAAGTGTACAGCTGAAAATGAACAATAAAATATGCAAGACCCCCGAAAGATAGAAATCTAATCTCAGAAGTATGTAGAAGAAACTGCAACTTGAAGTGATATTCTAATGAGAATTAAGAGGACCTTTTCTTTCAGGAAGATGGCTGTTTTTCTACTTTAGGAGACTGAGAATATTCTCACACTTTTTACAATTGTGCCAAATGTTATGAAATACTCACTGCTTCTCTGAAACAGCTGATACTGACCACTGAGAGATTATGCTAAGGAGGATAGACCTCTGATCAATCCAGATAAGGACTCTATTCAAGGTTTGATTTCTTCACAATTGTACCCCACATCTACTCAAATTTGCCTGCTTGCTTCATTCGCCTTCTCTTGAACTGCTCTGGTGGAATAGATTGAAGAGGTGCCAAACGCAAGCTAACATGGAGGGTAAGATAACAGATGGTATTTGGGGAATCTTCAGCCTCAAGAGATGGATCATGAACCAACTGGCATCTCGTGTTAGTTCAACCTAAGTTGTTGCTGATTTCCACCACCCTCTCAACTGTGAAGCGTTTTTAAGATGCTTCCTGTATGGTCAGGATATCTTACCAATGTCCCAACTGCTGCGCACAATACGTTGGCATTCCAGTATACACCTCATTGTGAAAACAGTGGAAGCTGTTGGTTGACCTTCCATTACTTTGCACTTCTGCTTCTAGGAAGACCTGTACCTGCCATCAGCACTCTCTGAAAAAATTTACTACGGCCTTTGAAAATACATCAAATGACAATTTATGGTATGCTATTAAGCGAAGATAGCTTTCCGATCCTTAGAAGGGTTTCAGATGGGAACAGCAGCAGCATCAAAAATCCCAGTAGAAGCTTATTAGTACGTAGAAGCCTGCAAAAGTTCACTCTCTTGCCGAAATAACTTGTTCAGTGCCTTCATAGATGGTGGAGTCCGACAATCTACAGGGTGATAGGAAGAATTATGTTCTCGCCGCAATGTCAGACCTTTATCACAAAGCCACATTTTCCTCCATCCCACTGAAGTGTTAAACAGAATTTATAGATCAGTTGGTAGGTGCAGAAGAATGAACATTTGCATCTATCACTGTCAGAGACCACAGTGTTAAGAGGAAATAAGGCCGAGGCGAAGCTTCCTAGCTGTCACTGAGCAATAGTTCCAAAGAAGGCTTTTATTTTCTCGGAATGTCTTGCCTAATGGCACTTTGGCACTGCTTTGTGTTGAGTTCCTAAAGTTAAACTTCAAAGCCACGTTGCCTGTTCTTCATGGCAATAAAAAACTTAATAAACCCTATGATGAAGTCGCAATGCAAGAGTGGCAGTTCTAATCACATAGAGAACCAGCTATATTTCATATTTTCTCAATAATTATTTTTGGTACAGTTTACCTGTATATTTACTCATTTAACTAACTGTGTGTGTGTGTGTGTGTGTGTGTGTGTGTGTGTGAGAGAGAGAGAGAGAGAGAGAGAGAGTTGTATAGATATTATTATTCTTTTGTGCCCCCTCAGCTTGGCACCCTGTACAGGAGAGCTGCCCACACTGCCCTAAATCTTCAACTGTACAGAGAATTGTTGTCCTGTTGATTTCATGTTGAAAAGTGAGTGCTTTTGTTGGAAATCTCTGTATTGATGCAAGTGTAAGAAGCTGACCTTCATAATTTTTCTACCCAACAGTATTTGCTTCAAGGAAAATTACCCTCTTGTATATTTAATGTCATAGTTGGGGGAGGAGGCATTCAAAGAAATGTCATTGCAGGCAAATCTAAGCACAACATGAAAATAACACTTAGCAGTTCTTTGTTTACACTGCAGTTAATATTTGTCTCGATTCCTTGACACCCTGTCCTTGGATGACCTCATTCAATGCTGCGCTTTCAGCAGCCATATATAGGTGCTGATTGCTTGGAGTTTAATCTCTCAGCATTCAATCTTTCTGGCGTGCTGCAGTCTTGTTTCTCTGACTAGTCTCCTTGGTTTTCATCTTGATTCATTTGCCCCAAGTGAAATTAAATGCTGTTAAATTCAAACACTGCTTGAAAAGTTTTAACATTGCGTGGACAGGCGGAGTCCCCAGATCCTGCACGGTCCCCCCGTCATGTGAATAACGACTCAAGACAACCTGCTATGGGATTAAATTGGCCACAACTTTATTAAATTTCAAATGTGGGTAGACCTTGGCTCAGGCATTGGGCGTTCTCCCTCCCCGGTCCCCAGCCGGGGACCTAGGGAGCATCAGGGTTATCCAGTGTGTGTGGGGGGGGGGATGGGCCGGCTCTGGAGAACATATGTTCAAGCAGAGATGGCCGCCCCCGTAACGCCGCCGCCGCAGGAGGGAGCAATGACGACCTTTCGGTGTACAGCCAAAGCCTCCCTTCAGAAAACCCCTTTAACGGGGAACCCTGGTATCGCCGCCGCAAGAGGAAGATGGACAAAAGGGTTCCGCCCAAGGCCTGATACCGCCAAAGTTGTGACGTTTTGCTACGGGAAAGGCGAAACCTGCCAATGCAGGGAAATTCCTTTCCGGCCCTTTAACAGCGACCTTAACGTAGCAGCGCCCGCATACCTGTGAAGAAAAGTTAACCTGCAAAACCTGTGAAGAAAAGTTAACCTGCAAAATAAGACCTTAACTGAGGGTGGGTAGGGTGGGAGAAGCTCTGGAGCCAAGTGAGGATTCCTAGGTAAGATCCTCCCTCTATTGTGTGGGCAGGTAATCCCTCCCCTACCTGGCCTGGTCTCCTTGGCAACGCTTCCCCCAGGTGGGATTGGACAACTGATTGAGGTAGGTGGAGACCTCCAGGTATCCCACCTGAGGGAAGGCAAAGCCAAGCCTATGCTGTTGGAGCCGCTCCAGACCTAGGGGCTGCACGCGTCCACGCAAAGGGCGCCCCCCGCTTTAAGCGTTTTAAGCGGGGAGCAGTCATTTCCAGCCGACTTCATCAAATCCAGTTGCTCAAAAAGCTCTGTATGGAATCAAATCCCACCATCTTTAAAGAGGTTCCATATTATCTTCATTCATTTGGGATTTGGGATTTGACAGATAAAAGCAACTACAAATTGGAAAGGCTACCTGCTTCTTCCATAGTTACGCACTGCATACCTGTACTGGAGACCACTTTCAAGTATTCTGCAAAACCCGAAATTGCTGAGATTTCTTCCAGACCCTAATAACTAACTCAACCCTGGGGATCTCCATACATAATGTTTGCTATATAACATACAGGTCATTATTTGTACTGTTGTCATGTGGCTCACAATGATCTATTGCTATAAGAATATTTCACACCACACTTGGGTTTGCCAAGTCTCCACACTCTGGGGGAACCAAATGTTACAGAAGCCAGGTGACTCCTTCTGAAAACTGTATCTCCATGTCTATTTCTCTTCCCCTGAAACACCTCATGGATGTTTACCATGTGACATGAGGACATCACATGATGGGTTTCCTGCCCTTGCCAGTTGTGTGGGCTTGAGAAATCCAGAACAATGATGGATTTGTTGCACTCACACTTTGAAACTTTTAGTTTTACACTTAAACCATTGCCAATTTAAAGCACCTAGCTTCCCCCAAAAGATCCTAGGATGTCAGGGATGTGGCTGAATCAAACGCCTGTGAAGAACCAGACTCTGGAGATGAAGGAATGCCGATACAGAGGGAGACAGCATCTGACTCTGGAGACGAGCAGGAGTGGGTTAGCCCGGCCCCTCTTCATCAAGAGTTCCCAGACTCAGAAAGCTCACAGACAGAGGGAGGGGAGGAGATAGATGACATTGAGGGGGTTTCTATGCAACCAGGAGAAAGGAAGTGTTTCAAGGCTTCTTCTTTTGATAACTGGGGGGGGGGGGAGTTAACTGACCTTCTCCCCAAACTAGAAGAGCTGAAAGGGTTAAAATGCAGTGGAAGTACAAGAGAGGAAGGACTGGACTTTGGCGCCCTTCGTGCTGCGAAAGGGGTGGAGACTCAGAGTGACCAACTCATAGCAATGGTGGCAAGCTCGGAGCCGCTCTCTGGATGCAAATTATAAATAAACGTACATAAAACTGCCAGAAGGGAAGTGGGTGGCACTGTGGGTTAAACCACTATGCCACTTGGGCTTGCCGATTGGAAGGTCGGCGGTTCGAATCCCCATGATGAGGTGAGCTCCCGTTGTTCGGTCCCAGCTCCTGCCAACCTAGCAGTTCAAAAGCACATAGTGCCAGTAGATAAATAGGTACCTCTCTGGCAGGAAGGTAAACGGTGTTTCCATGTGCTGCTCTGGTTTTGCCAGAAGTGCCTTAGCTATGCTGGCCACATGACCTGGAAAAACTGTCTGCAGAGCGGACAAATGCCAGCTCCCTCGGCCTGTAAAGCGAGATGAGCGCCGCAACCCCAGAGTCATTCGCGACTGGACTTAATTGTCAGGGGTCCCTTTACTTTTACCTTTTTAAAACTGCCAGAGACTCATTAATTCTTATCAGAGCTTGCTTGCCTGCCTGGGATCATTACATAGGAGCTGTAGAGTTTCCAGAACTCTACAAAATATGGTATCCAGGATTCTTGGGGCTAAGGCATGTGCTTTAAATCACCTTTAAATGTATGGTGTGGAAGCGACTCTAGTGCCACCTGAACACTCCAGTCTCTGGAAGTGGGTCTTGTTGGAAAACACAATAAGTGGAGCATCTGTTTCTCCCTCATCATCCTCTAACCTGCCACTTTCACAGAGATCTTGGCTTCTTTTAAACCAGAGTTCCCCACTGAGGAAGAGCCATAGCTCATGGCAGAGCATCTTCCTTTGCATTAAGAAGATCTCAGGTTCAATCTCTGGCATCTCCAAGAAAGGACCAGGTGTATCCCCTCTCTGAAATCCCAGAGAATAGCTGCCAATCAGTGAAGACAATACCGAAATCGGTGAACCAATGATCTGACTTGGTATAAGGCAGCTTCCTATGTTCCTATTATGCCAGAAACAGAGGGTTCTCCTTTATCATTATTATTTTTTGTCCTTTTAAAATTACCTTTTTATTCAAAATTAAAACAAAACATATTATCCAGAAACATATAATCCTTATTTCCCCCCATTTTTCCTCCCTCCCCCTCCCACACAAAACCCACCCGCCCCCACCCCCCGACTTTCCTCAGTTCCAGTCTTTGATTTCTCTAAAAATGCTGTTTTCTGCATGTTACACAGTTGTATAGATCCTCAAACTATTTAGCTGATAATTATCAATAAAAAGTTTGTGGATGTTTATTCAAAACCAGCCAAGGAGTCCAGTTCGCTTTGTTGCATCTTCAAATACTTTGTAAGGGGTTCCCATTCATCTTTAAAGTCACAGTTATCCTTGTCCCATAGCTTGTATGTCAGTTTTGCCTGTTCTTCATAGTCCATCAATTTTTCTTGCCATGATTCTTTAGTTGGGGTTTCTTCAGTCTTCCATCCTTGTGCTATTAAAACTCTTGCGGCCGTTGTCGCATACATGAAGATGTTTTTCAGCTTTTTTGGCAGATCTTTCCCTACAATCCCTAATAAAAATGCTTCAGGTTTTTTAACAAATGTTAAATGGAACATTTTCTTCAATTCGTTATATATCATTTCCCAAATTTTTTAATTACCTTACAATCCCACCACATATGTTAAAATGTCCCCTCCTTTTATTTACACTTCCAACATATATTTGAACTAGTTTTGTACATTTTCCCTAACTGCACTGGTGTTATGTACCATCTGTACATCGCCTTCATGTAATTCTCCTTCAATAGGGAACACTTTGTAAATTTTAAATCAGTTTTCCATAATTTCCCCCAATCTTCCATCATAATGTTATGACCTACATCTTGTGCCCACAGGGGGTTCTCCTTTAATGCTAGTTAATGTAACCATGTTCTGGACTAATAGTTTGTGTGCTATGTGCTATGAAATAGTTTCAGCCTTCTAAATTTATATCTACCTTGAAACACTTTGAAACCCATAAATTTTGGAGATTCAACAATTTAGTATATGTTTCGACCTTCTGTATTAGACATGACTAAACTCCATAACCTTCCTTTAAAAAAAAATTCACATGAGTGAATGCAGCATCCCAAAATGCTATAACATCTCCTTAATAAACCTTCCTTCTATATAGGGGTGGGAGGAATGGGCAAATAAATAAACAGAAGGAAAGATTTCTCAGAACTCAGAAGGTTCTGAGTCAGAAGGTTGAGTAGAGCCTGATGGTCTTAGAAATCATGTTATTTTCTAATTACCAGAAGGTCTCCCAGCATCTTTTATTTACCTGATGATAAAGCCATTTAGAAGTTTCCTTACAACCTTTTGAGGGTAAAATGACTGCTGCTTCCCAACCTGAATAAACTCAAATAAACACAAATTCATTAAGACGGCATTCCGTTTATTATGTTTGTTTTATGAGTTAAAATGCCAGGGCTTCTTTCGTGATTTCTAACATTCCTGTTGCATTATGGAATGGTGGCTTTTTGACTAATCTACCATCATGTCACACTAAATTTTAAATTGCGGGAAAGAACTGTATGCCAGGTTACTGCCCCAAATCTCCTCAAATGAAATGACAACACAAAATTCAAGTGAATTGCCAAATTAATGGGGTCACAATCAGATTATTATTATTTTTCTGGAAATGATCAACGCAGAAGTGAGCTCTAAACTTCCACTAGATTCCATTAGATTTCTAAGTTTGTCAAGAAAATGGAATAAAGCGCTGTCTGAATGCAACATTACTTCTGAATAGACAGGTATAGAATTATTCTATTTCCATTCTATAAGATTTTCACATTCATTTCCCCATTAATCTTTTTTAAAAAAATTCAACTGAAAACAAACATTTAAAGAAGCAGCTAAACACATATGTTTACAATATATTTTCTCTCAACATATGAAATTAGGGGATATATTTTGACATATTTTTGAGCCAAGAACTGTATTGGAGCTTCCAGGAAATTGAAAAGCCTTGAGTAGCTAAATTCCAATTCACACACTAGTCTGAGAGGTCCAGACTTTACTACACAGGCCCATGTTCTTTTTCTCAGTATAAGGCAACTTCATATACTTCCTCACTATATGGCAACCCAACTGAGATGACGGCAGCAGGTCTAGCAGGGTTAAGTTGTCATTGAAGGCGCTGTAGTGGTGAAAGTTGAGAGTTGAGAGATCTCCCCTTATCTTCACTGGCAGCTAATAGCCTTCCTTCAGAATACATGGTAGCCTAGTTTCTGTTTCTGATGTTGTTTCTCTTGCTAAATGAATGTTGCTAGGCTGCTATGTGGCTCCATCTGTTTCCCTGATTGGGAAAAAATAACCAGTATTTGCTGTTCAACATCCTTTTTCCCAGTTTGCAGGTGAATTTGATTTGGGGCCGATCTGGAACTTATTGAATTGTATGAGTAATCTAGAAATTGCTCTTGTTTTATTCTGACACAGTGAGTTATGTGATTTATACGGCCTCATTACCAGCAGAGTTTAATACTGGACTTCTGCAGTCCCCCCCCCTTTTTTTTTTATTCATACTGAGCAGCATGTGTTTCTGGAACTGCTGATTTCTAGGATAATTCATCCTGTATGCAAAGTAGTTTCCCCCCTTAAATCAGAGAATTTAGTATAAAGTCTCCCTTCTCCAGTTTGTTTCTTATTCCATGTATACAGAGCAGAATGAATAGAATAAAAATAGTTTATTTTTTGTGCTGAAGTCCAGAAGGAAAACTCTCTTTCGCTTCCATTTAGTTCGGTATTTTGTTCTCACAGTGGCCAACCTGATGCCCGGTGATATTATTAGGAAAGCAAGCACTGTTTGATTGAAGAGCAGATCTTGTTGACATGATGGGGCAAGAGGAACGGAACAGCCCTGAACAGCGCCCACCATAGTGATGGGCTGATTTTGTCATCTTATTGCAGTCCATCTAAGGGCTCTTACAGCCTGTTTGGTGAGGCAGAAGAGCAGGAAGTGCAGAGCGAAATAACATTCGGGTATCTGCTATTTAGGTTTGCTCAAGGCTTCTCAGATCCTCAACTCAGCATTTTTACACATTTATCATAAATATGATTTATCCCTTTCCAAACCTCACCTTTTAATGCCTGCTGTTGTCAGGCGTTGCCAGGAACGGATAAGACACGGAAAAGTTCTTACCATCTGCCTTTTATTCAGTATTTACAGGAGAGGCGTGGGACTGCCTCTTGGAATAATGGTGTTGCCTCGATTAAATCTCCCCTCCCCTTCTCTCCCACTTCCTCATTCATCATCCCTTCTACAGGGGATGGCTGAGGGCCATTTGCTTCTTGGTCGGTCCTTTACTCTCCTATTTTTAAGGCTTGCCGGGTTCTGGGAGATGGAGTGTTTGGAATACTTTCTAGTGATAATGAAGGAATGGGTTTCCCAAACCCCAAAACTGACTGTGCAGGCAGTTTGAAACTGCACCCAAATCCCTGATTTTCCTTAGCTAAAATGCTTTAACTTGAGCTCTTGAGCCGAAACCCAGCTGTATAAAGCTGTGCTCGGAGCCCCCTCCTTTATCAGTTTGTGACAGCAAGTATGGCCTTCACTGTACCAGTAGAACAGAGAAGACATGTCTGTGCCTTATCTTATGTCCTGACCACAAAAACGCACAGACCCAGTCTGGGAACAGCGCCAGAGTGTGTTCTCGGAGATGATGACCTCTTGCTCCACAATAAGAGTAGGAACAGGAAGATCCTTTTGTGGTCAGCAGTACAGGAAGGAATACCCATTTATGGTTAAGAATACCAGAGCAGGAACATATGTGATGTCAACCTGCGTACATAGGCTGACTTGGTTGGATTCCTGGGGAAGGAGGGAGAGGGTGCCTGGAGAATATATATACTGCATGAAACTTCTCATTTCTTTGGACTTGTTGTGGACTGACCACTCAAGTGCCTTCTGCTATCCAGAGAGCAGAATAAACTCTTTCTTTGAACCAACCTCGGTGTCATTTGACTTCCTTCCTCCTGTCCGAGAGCAACGCAGACCCAATCGGTCTGGCTACAATAACGTGTCAGCCAGCTGCTCCTGCTCTGCCTCCTCCTCCTCTCCCATTATTTCCCAGCTTTCCCCCTCAGCTACCTCTGAGCTGTGATCTCCCTCAAACCCCTGTTTAATTCTGAACTGTCTTCTTCTTCTCCTCTGGAAGGGTCAGGCTGGGGAGGTGGTCTCCATCATTCCTCCTCTGCCCAGTCCCTGACAGCTGTTGAGACAGCCCTCAGGCAGAAGTGCAAGCTGACTAGGCAGGTCATTGTTCTGATCTAGAATGACTCTTCTTGGCTTCTGAGCTTGAATAGCCTGTGTGCATGAAACATGGTCTCTGGAAGCCACTATGAGAGATGGGCATGGGACTTTCATACTAGATAAAGGCTGGAAACATTGCCATGTGCCTACGAATATTATTTATATTTTGCTCTTTCCCAAATGCTCTTGGTTGAATTCAACATAGCAATAAGGAGATGGTTCCATAATTGCAAGGATTTCTCCTTGTGCAACACAACGTTCTCCTTTCCTTTAATGGTGCCAGCCCTAAATCTGTTCTAGACATTCCCCAACCCTACAGAACAGATTTGGGGATTGTACACATAAGGGGAAGAAATCTCATCATGGGAGCATTGAAACAGCACAACTGTTTAGTGGTGTACATCAGTGTTTAGAATTCCACATTTTGTTTAATTTTTAAAATGACAATTTGAATGAGTCCCAGAAATATTTCATGAATGCTCACAAAATACCAACAGAACTTTGGGCTCGTCCAAACTTCTGTTTGCCCCATTGCTTTTCCTGGAGAAAACCTGCTCTTTACCATTAAATCAGAGCAAATGTCAAGTGGGTTTTCTATGGATTAGCATTTGTTCCGAATCAGCAGTAAAGAGTGGGTTTTCCTTTCCACAAATTCCTCAGCAAGTGGTGATAGTGGAAATTCTGAACCAGGTTCCAGTGAAAGTCTGTTTTCATAAATTTATCTCGACTAAATTGCTTAAAAGTCATGAGATTAATTAACTAATATTGTTTGGGCCTCAATAATAATGCTGAATAGCCATATCACAAATTTTGTTGTAAAATTATTATCTCTGGAGACTTCTGCAGTTAACAAGAGGGAAATGCAAAGCTGAATAATAGTCTTGTGCAAATCTATGTATCTGTATAAATTGCCATTTTATTGATCTTTCTGAGGCTCAAGTACTATTTAAAATATAAATAATACTTATGAATATGGAATTTAAACCAGTTTTTCTCTTATTACAACTCCCAAGACTTGAAAAGATTGCTAAAATATAACATAGCAATAATTAAACTTTAAACCTTTTCTTTTAAATATATTTCCTCCATGTCTTTGACATTTTAATAAACTCTGATTTAACTTCAGCTTTTTCTACTCACATATTTCCCTAATAGATTTAGCCATGGAAGAGAAGGTCAAACAGTGTGAGTTTATCCTATTCTCAGGTGAACGGGGTATCATTACTTATGATCTATCTTAACTAACAGTACTATGCAGTACTAAAAATAACAGTTCAATACTATACAGGTCTACTCAGAAATCAGACCCACTGGATTCAATGGGACTTGTTCTCAGATCAGTGTGCCGGGATTTCTGCATGGTCAACAGTAAAATGCAGTCCAAACTTGTGGTTTGAGGACCCGACCCCCGCAGTGTGAAATGAATACACAAGGACACATGATATAAGGTTAATGGGCAAAGAAAGGCCACAACTTTATTGATTACAGCAGTGAAAAGGTATTGGCTTAGGCATTGGATCTCTAAAACAAGTGGGTTTATTCACCAGTAGGTGGAGCCTGTTGATGCTAATTCAACTATAGGCTCACCCCTGATGTCACTGAGGGTCGTGCCATGGCCTCCCGCCAAGCAGGCATCAGACAGAATACACGACCGCCAGATTCCTTTAACGGAATACCCAAAAATTGAAGGCATAGGCGATGGCCACACCTAGCCCTTCAACACACCACAGCACATTATTCCAATGCCTAACCTACCCACCAATACCACAAAATTTGTGACGATTGCTACGAGGTAGGTGAAAAAACCAAAAAGCCTAATGCCAAATGGAAAAACTCCTACCAGCCCCCCTGGACGACCAGGGCGACCAACCTAAGGTCCATAGCAAGGCCAATGACCTAAGCCCTAACTCAAAGGGAGTGGAGGGTGGGTGACTCGCGATGAGACGGCGAAGAATGAGGCCGGGGCAAGGCTGGCGCCGCAGCAAAAGGCTGCTGAACACACCCCCTCTGAGGCACCTGGTTGGATGCCTGCCGAGGGGCGTGGGCGCCAGCCAGGTGAGGTGGAGGCAGGGGGCAAATGCCCCCTGCTAGAGGCGGTGCTCAGGCTCCCGGCCACAACCACTCCCCTCTCTTCCAGGGAGGAGAGTCTTTGTTTTAATGTTGTGAATTTTAAGGCCATCTTCTCCAACTTTAGCCATTATGATGTGAACTACGTATTTTTCAGATCTATGGACTGGAATTGGAAAGAAAAGCATAGGCTTTATTCTCTTCCCTTAAAATCAGTAGGACTTGAAGTTTGGTTTCTTTTAATATTTTTTCCTTTTTAAAAGCCTTTTAAAAACTGTCTTTAGTTCTGATGGGAGGGTAATGGAAATTTATAAGATTTTGGAAAGCAAGAATAAAGTAAATCATCTAACCATCAATTCTGGCATGCAGCGGGCCACCTAAATTATATAATTTGGCTTTTGAATGATTGGCATTATTAATGGTATTATAATTTGGCATTGTTATAATGAGGCTTTTATTGGAATATTGAAATTGAAAACTAATAAATTATTATTATTATTATTATTATTATTATTATTATTATTATTAACTGTCTCTAAAGGTAAAGTGACCCCTGACCATTAGGTCCAGTCACGGACGACTCTGGGGTTGCGGTGCTCATCTCGCTTTATTGGACAAGGGAGCCAGCATACAGCTTCCGGGTCATGTGGCCAGCATGACTAAGCCGCTTCTGGTGAACCAGAGCAGCGCATGGAAACGCTGTTTACCTTCCCGCCGGAGCGGTACCTATTTATCTACTTGCACTTTGACATGCTTTCGAACTGCTAGGTTGGCAGGAGCTGGGACCGAGCAACGGGAGCTGACCCAGTCGTGGGGGTTCGAACCGCCGACCTTCTGATCAGCAAGTCCTAGGCTCTGTGGTTTAACCCACAGCGCCACCCAAAGCTGCCTCTAGTTCTTTGCAAACATAGACTTTCGAAAACAGATGAAAATATGAAGAAGGTTGGTGAAAAGCATAACTAATGCTGGGAAAGGGCTGGAACCACTGATAGTGATCGGGCTCAATGCTCATTCCATTGCCTGTATAGCACCCCACCCCACAGGTGGGTTCATCTCAGTTCAGCAATTCAGTGCTGTGTAGAAGAGTTGATCACTTTTTCTAGCAGCAGGGCCTTTTCAGTAATGGCACCTATCCTCTGGAATGCCCCTCCAAGTGAGAGCTATCACTCCACAACATTGTATTCCTTCAGGTGCTTGACTAAAACCTGGCTGCCTAAATGCCTTGGGCTGATTGTTTTTTGTTTGGGATGTGCTTTAATGCTGTTCCCCCACCGAACTCTGAAATGGAGTAGTGAATGCCATAATGACGCCCGGAGAGCAAAAGTTGTTGGGTGAACCAGAAAAACATGAGAAGAAAAGGAGTGCGATTCTTTAGCAAAAGTATTTACAGCCAAAAACTTAGAGGTAATTTGGAAGAGCAGGCTTCATTGCATTTTTATTGCCATTTGATTTGAGGTGGGTTGGTGTGTTTTTTAACCTGCACACAAAGCAGGTACGTCTTAATTACACTCTGCTTCAGGAACCAAATTAATTTTAGCATCTGTTTTCTTGCATATCATAGAAACATGATGGCTTTAATTTGCCGTATAACTCATCTCTTGCATCCTCTGAAGTACCTTCCATTGCTGTTGTTAGAGTTACTTTGGTGCTTGAGCTGCGTCTAGCTTGTTTATGAAAAATACACTCAAAAGTAAATGTGATGGTGCCCTGTAGGGAGAAGTAAAAAAAAGAGAGACCAAGTCGCAGGAACTCAATTAAAAAGTAATATTGATATAAACAGATACAAGAGATACAAGCTGAGGCCGCAGAGTAATTACATGCAAAGGCCGTGATGTGAACAATAATCCAATTCACCAAACAATACAGGACATGCAGACAATGAAACATTTCATCAAACAATACAGGATGAGATCTTCAGACACAAATGGAAGAATATGTATAGGTGCCAGCTATTAACTCCTTATTGCCTCAATTTTTCTTTCCAGTCCCCCCCCCCCTTCCTTGCAGGGAAATGGCATAACTGTGAATCCTAAAAGCATATTATTGAAAATATTGAATAATATTTGAGTATTCAGTATGAGACAGCAGTCAATAATATAATTAAAATAGCTGTTGAAATTCTGTTAGGGCTCTTTAACACTGAAAAATACAAAATTAGCAATATGGAAGATTCTATTTTCTAAGAAGATATATCTTCTGTTACTGCATGGAGAACTTACAGTCTTCCAGGGTTGGTGGGAGCTGAAAAGCAACACCCTTTCGTCTAGAGCAGTGTTACCCAACCCCGAGTCTCCAGCTGTTTTCAAACTACAGTTCCCATCATACCTGACCACTGGTCTTGCTAGCTAGGGATGATGGGAGTTGTAGTCCAACAACAGTTGGAGACCCAAGGTTGGGAAACACTTCTCTAGAGTGTCTACTGTGCTGCTAAAATGACCATACCTTCAGACAATGAATCAGTCACTAACCAGTCATTTGCAGGTTTAGGGCAATCACTTTGCGATCTCTTTCTAAATATGGCATCTACATGTCTTGGGAGAACAGAAAATTCTCTCTTCCCCTGCACCACAAGCATATAATGATGGGTGGTCATGATGAAAATATTGGTGAACGTTTTCCTTTCACTCTCTGGGCATGTCACTATAAGTGTTTCCTGTTTTACGAATTTAATAGGTATTCTTCCGGAGAATCCTGGGAATTGTAATTTGCTGAGGTGAAGTGAATTGCTTCCCAGTTACCCCCATCACCTCACAAACGGTAATTTCCTGACTTTTCTGAGATGGAATGACATAAAATAATGTATCTCTCTATTTTGAAATGTGAGGGACTTTTTTTTAATATAAAGCACCATGCACATTGCTGAAGTGGAATATCTGTTTACAAGGGATCCAAGAGTGTTAGAAGAATAGTTGGCATCTTTATGAGGTGAGCTAATATTTTGCTCAACTTCTAGAGAATGTCAGTGTTTAACTACCAAGAACACAACTGCTCTAAAGTTTGCTCTAAAGCAAGAATAAACCTTAAGAACTAATGAATGTATATTACTGAAACCATATGGACTCTATCAAATGACAAAAGAACCCAATTAAGATTAATTTTGCTACATCTGAGCAGAAGTAAATTAATCTTCTCTCCCTCCCTCACTAACAAATGTGATCCAGATGGTTTCAACATGCCTGCTCACTCTGCCTCTCTCGGTGCAGTATTTTACAAACCAAAAGCCCATTTTCATTTCTCATCTCTCATTTTCCACTTTGAACGCTTGCACTTTTACTATTTGTGCTGATTACTATTTCTCCTTTTCTCACTGCCTGTATTTTGATCAGCTTAAGAGGATCTCAATACTTTACATAAAATTTTACATACTGTGCCGTTGACAGTTCATGAATAGTCTACAAGTGGAAGCTGCAAAAAAGCCCAAAACACACACACCACCCTTTGCAGTGCGGCAAACATCTGTTCATTGTCTCAGCCAACCAGTCAAGCCTTCTCTCAGGATACTCCATTCCAGCATACTGTTTATGTGGGGTGAAGGCCCAGACATCTCTGTAAGGATGCCCCATCCAAATAAGACTGCATGTATAAACCTTTCTAAGTGTTCTTGCTAAAATTGCACAGTCAAATCCTAGACACAGTCTAGGAATAGGCTTATGGTTTTATGAGTGCTTGGTTGTATTTAATGGGATTGTCCCCACACGGATGACTAGATGAGGACTGCATGCAAACAGACTAGAGATGCCAGGGGAACAACAATTGAAAAGGACCATTGCTTGTGGACTTTCTATAAATACAGTGTTACATACACTTCAGGTTACAGATGCTTCAGGTTACAGACTCCGCTAACCCAGAAATAGTACCTCAGGTTAAGAACTTTGCTTCAGGATGAGAACAGAAATCGTGCTCTGGCGGCGTGGTGGCAGCAGGAGGCCCCATTAGCTAAAGTGGTGCTTCAGGTTAAGAACAGTTTCAGGTTAAGTACGGACCTCCGGAACGAATTAAGTACTTAACCGAGGTACCACTGTATACCAGTAGTGTGCAATCAGTGGACTAGGGGGTCTAGGGTAGTCCCCTAAATGTTCCCTTGGCACCTCCTTCCCAAAGTCCAGGAAGCTTCTGCCCAGCATAGGACCCTCATATTTATGGGACCGCTTCTCCTGGTATGCCCCACAGAGGACCTTAAGGTCCATGAATAACCATAGTTTAGAGGTCTTGGGCCCTAAGGAAGTCAGATTATCCTCCACCGGGGCCAGGGCCTTCTCAGTGATGGCTCCGACCTGGTGGAATGCTCTGTCCCATGAGACCAGGGCCCTGCAGAATTTAACTTCCTTCTGCAGGGCCTGTAAGACAGAACTATTCCACCTGGCTTTCAATTTGAACGTAGCCTGATCTTTTATTCCCCTTCCTTCCCTCCCCCTCCCCTTTTTATGAAGATTACCCGCTCTGGGATCCCACAGCTAATTCTCCCCTGGTCTCCTCACTGGCCCAAATAGGACTAAATGAGCCAGCTAGCCCTGGTGATCATCTAATGTTTATTGGATGGATTTCCCCCCTAAATTGATTTTTGAATTCTGAATTTATTATTATTATTCACGTTTTATGCTGTATTTTATGCTGTTTTTTGTTGCACCAGTTAAGTGTTTTAAATTTGTTGTTAGCCGCCCTGAGCCCAGTTTTCTGAACCGGGAAGGGCGGGGTATAAATAAAAAAATACTTATTTATTTGTTTATTATTATTATAAGGAGGGAGGTGTGATGCTCTGATGGGTCCAAGACTCCTCCCATCAGCTTCCCAAAACCCACCTAGCTTTGGGAAGGAGGCAGGATGGCTCCAGCATCTTGTCAGGGGCCTGGTACCACCTTCCCAAAATGCAGGAAGCTTCTGCCCAGCATAGGGATGGCAGTGTGATGTTTACCTGCGCAACATCACATGTGCAACATCACACATACACACCCATCGCCCTCACAAGCTGGAGACTCTGGCCCTAACTGTTCCCCTGTGAAAATTTTCAACACACACCACTGAAATACACAGATAGACACAAGATAGGCCTATCTAGGACCTCCTCGTATAACACACGTTTTACAGCTGAGCCTCCACTCTCCCCCAAGGAACTTACACAACAAACTTTGACTTTCTAGACCCCCTCAAGCAGCAAAGGAATGAAGTGAAGGCAGTGGGGAATCTTGAAGTGCAATGATATGTGTGTCTGTACTCTCCTTAGACCCATGTGAGTGTGCATGAACCTTGGATTTGTTTATTTTTATTTGTCAACAGCTTAACATGCTCGAGCGCAAAAGAGCATGCACTATAATGACTGATATATTTACCCCATCTTTTCAACACCCTGCTGTATGAGACTCTGCACGTATTTGTTATTGCAGCTGATTGAAAGGGATTTAACGTTCTTATTGAAAACAAACATGTTTGTCAAATTTCTTTCTTTTGCTAAATGACAGTGATCATCCCCTTGTTAAATTGGATTTGACAGTGTAAATAGAGTTTTGAGTTATGATCTAATTTTCCAAACAATTGGCACCATAACTCATATGTGTAGCCAGGGATGGGGAGATACATTTTTGGAAATTTATGCCTTGGGTGCCAATATAATTTGAATGGCCTTGGGTGCCACATTATTTGGTGGAATGCCATTTGCTGTTTTGCCTCAGGCAGCAAAATGTGTTTGACCAGCCTGGGCAGGTCTGCCATTAGTGAAGTACAGGACCCAGGACAGGGATTGTTTGAGGTTCCCAATTCTTACGTCTCCATGAATCCCACATACAGGAAGCATCATCAGAGAGCCCGTGTGATTAGGAGTGTACCAATCATTTTCAAGTTGCAGGAAGAGGGCGATGATAACGAGTTCCCTCATTCCTTCAGCAGGCTCACTGTGCAAATCTACCTAGTAGATATGCTTTTATTATCTCTCTGATTTCCTATTTCTTTGTTTTCCCGCCATTCTCTTCCCACTCCAACTGCCACTCATTCTAACTCCACCCAATGTTCCATTCCACTGCCGGTCATTCTTCTACTTGCTCTTCCACTGTGTTGTTGAAATTGATGAAACAGAGAAACATGGACCTGGTAGACTGTGCTCTTATCCCACTCTCATTCCTCTTAATGCTGCCTATGCTGAAGTCAATGGCCCTGTGGTCTAAACCATGGAGCCTCAAGGGCTTGCCGATCAGGAGGTCAGTGGTTCAAATCCCTACGATGGGGTGAGCTCCCGTTCCTCTGTCCCAGCTGCTGCCAACTTAGCAGTTCACAAGCACACCAGTGCAAGTAGATAAATAGGTACTGCTGTGGCAGGAAGGTAAATGGCATTTCCCTGCACTCTGGTTTCTGTCACGGTGTTCTGTTGCGGCAGAAGCAGTTTAGTTATGTTGGCTGCATGACCCAGAAAGCTGTCTGTGGACAAACGTCGACTCCCTTAGCCTGAAAGTGAGATGAGTTCCACAACCCCATTGTCACCTTTGACTGGTCTTAACCGTCCAGGGGCCCTTTACCTTTTTACCTTACCCAGTGTCAGTCCCACTCAGAGTAAACCAATCAAAATTAACAGACCTAAATGAGTCGTGCTCATTAATTTCTGTGGGACTGAAATTGGACACAATCCAATTTGTGGGCTATGATGCCTTTTGGCTCATGTAAGCAGAGACATACCTAGGCTCCCATGTGCCCCTGGCAAGGAGATATATCGGTGCCCCCTCATCCTTTGTGCCCTTGACAAAAAGCTGTATCAGCACTTCCAAAGTGGAAAAAGACCATGGACAAGAAACACAGAAAAAATTGCTTTTCAGTGCTGAGAGGAGCCTTTTCGACTCACCCACCTGCAAGTGTGTGAATGGGCAGGCAGGCTCCTAGCCACTCCAAGCCAGAATGGAGAAGCATGATTTTGCACACCCCTTCTTTGGGCCTGTACCCTTGGTGGTGACTAACTTGGCCAACCTGTAGGTACACCCCTGCATATAGGAGGAGGAAGTGGCAGACGTTTACTCCCACTGCTCTCATTTCTTTAAAAAATATAATAAGGCTTAATCTTCTGGCATATTTTCAGGAGAGCAAAAATGCTAAATTGCTAGGCTTTTGAGATTTGATTTATATCTCTCATGCCTTCCCAGTTTCATCCTGATGACTGTAACCTGGCTTGTTCATCATTTTTGCATGCACTGTATTAGCTTAGTAGAAATCAAGATAATAAGGGTGACCTGCTTTCTGATACCAAAAGATAACCCTCCCTTTTAAAAAAAATAAAATAAAAAAAGAAAGTATTACATTTGACTCAGAAAATAGCTAAAAGCAAAGGTCTGTGGCAGAGGGAATGTGTGAATTATAGTGCAGCCTTGGCTGCAAGCTTTGTTTATTCTTGTCATGCTGTCTGGCAGGCTCTTGGAAGGAATTCTCTGCTTTCCTGAAGAAGAGGCAGAGAATAATATAGAAAAGTCACACACTGAGAGACACACTTGGGATGAAATATCAGTGACATAAAACTCACCTTTGAAGCTAACAATGGGGTGAGTAATGTATTTGCTCTTTGCTGCATATTGTCTTTTACTCCAGTAATTTTTCTTTCCTTTTCATTATTTCTTTCCTGTTTTACATTGCAGAGGCAGCTGACAAATATAAACACTCAAACAGTACAACAGTGTCAAAGATGATGCAGAGAGCTAGGCATTTACAGAAATCTACCTTGGCTCGGAGTTTTTCAAGCGGTGATGTGCTACCCAGGTGCAGGACATTGTGTGGACAGGCAGAGTCCCCCAAACCCTGTGCAGCCCCGTGTGGAATAACGACTCAAGACAACGTGCTATGGGATTAAATTGGCCACAACTTTATTATGTTTCAGATGTGGGTAGACCCTGGCTCAGGCATTGGGCGTTTATCCATCCCGGTCCCCCGTCGGGGATCTGGGGAACATCAGGGTTATCCAGAGTGTGGGGGGACATGGACTGGCTCTGGAGAACATATGTTCAAGCAAAGAGAGCCCACCCCCTGTTACGCCACCGTCGCAGGGAAGAGCAATGACAGCCTCTAGGCATACGGCCAAAGCCTCCCCTCAAAACAACCCCTTTAACAGGAAACCCTGGTATCGCTGCTGCAAAGAGGAAGGGGGCATGGGTCACCGCTGCACACCCTCCCCCATTTAGGGAAGACAGACTAAAGGATTCCACCCAAGGCCTGATACCGCCAAAGTTGTGACATTTTGCTATGGGAAAGGCAAACCTGCCAATGCAGGAGAATTCCTTTCCATACCTTCAACAGCGATCTTGATGTAGCAGCACCCGCATACCTGTGGAGAAAAGGTTAACCTGCAAAAGAAGTCTTAACTGAGGGTGGGTATGGTGGGAGAAGCTCTGGAGCCAACTGACGATTCCCAGGTAAGATCCTCCCCATATTGTGTGGGCAGGTGGTCCCTCCCCCTACCTGGCCTGATCACCTTGGCAGCAGTTGATCACGGTGAGGGTTTGCCAAGCATTCCTTCCTCTTAGCGTGTTTCTCCCTTTCGTCCTGAGTTCAAGCATCTTCAAAACCCATGACACCTTTGGTAAAGGCTGTTCTCCAATTGGAGCACTCGCAGGCCAGTGTTTCCCAGCTGTCAGTGTTGATACTCTTTTTTTAAAGATTTGCCTTGAGAGAGTCTTTGAACCTCCTTTGTTGACATGGGCAGAAGCAGGGTGAATGCTGAATCCAACCTAAGACTCAAGCTGACTAATATTACACTGAACATCGGAGGACTTTGTTTAACACAACTGCATGCTGACAGCTGTGCAAGGAGACTTAGGTGAAATCAAAGGGCGTTGAACGCTTTTATGGAAATTTTGTTTCCTGATCACATCCGAAGCCTTAACCAAAGCCATTTTGGTGAAGAGAGACTGCTTGTTCTCTGCTGGTTTGAAGCAACGTGGACAGGCTGAGACCAAGAAATGGCAGCCCTCATCTGTTTCTAGATGTGGGAAGACAAAACTCACTTCAAACAGGCTCTTTCCATCAGCAGGGACCCCAATTACTCCAATAACAGTGGGTAGACACTCCATTTGTATGCTTCCTTCAGCTGAACATAGCCTTCTTCCCCCCCTAAAAGATCCTGTTTCTCCATTTCCTCTTTTACTATCAACCATTCTGTGTGTTTCATTACAGAGAGCTTTGTGTGACACACTGCTTTGACGAAATCCATCTCACAGAGCTCCTGTAGAATTCCCAGGCCTACATTGCGCACAGCTGGCCTTAACATCACCACCACCAGCATTTTTGCCATTCCCCACATTCTCTGGTGGCTTCCATTTGAGGTCTGATCCTCCAGCTCTTTGGCACTGTCCAGTTTGATTCTTTTAGAGGGAAAATGTTCTATGTAGCAGGAACATTGACCGTAAGTTGTCCTAAAGCAGTCCACTCTCAGTCTGCTTGAATACATGGTTTCAACAGAAAGAAAAACAATGGATTAAAATTAAACCATGGCCATCTAACATTAAGAACTTTAGCCCAAATATGTTCTTTACATGGGGGGGGGGGCATTTACATAAAAATCCCTGAGTCTATATAGACTTGCTTGTTCCCAGCCTTCACAAATGCATCATATCTTCCGCTTCACAAAACCTGGGGTGGGATCTAAGTGGAATCAGCGAGGAGATTAGAGGAGAGGCTTTCTTGAATATTGTTCACCAAACATGCAATGTACCAAGTAAAAATATGTTTTCCACCTTGCAAATTAGTTTGGGGGTAATAGTAAGAAAGAGCCATGCCCTAAATTTATGATCTTCCAATTCTATATCAATCCACGGTTTCCCTCATGGATCTTGAGTCAAAGACACCAAGTTCCTGGCTTGGAATGCAAATGATACGCTTCCAGAGCCTCTTTGTTGCCATTACTATACAATACTCTGCTGCATAACCAAGCTTTATTTTCCCTATGAATGAGTTTACCCAACAATCTCTGTTAAACTTTAAGTCGTTTGGGCATTATAGTTATCAGTAGGACCAGAAACTTCTGGAGGATTGACGTCTGCACAGCTGCAATGCAGCCCAACCAAGGCAGGTTTCCATCCTCCCAGGATTCTCCAGCAATTTTCAAGTGGTTCAGGATGAAGAAAGTTTGGGAACCACTGGTCTAGGGAATGCACAATTTATGCAGGACATGGGTGAGACCTGTTGATCTTTATCACTTTTTGTTGTTGTTGCTGCTGCTGTTGTTTAGTCATGTCCGACTCTTCGTGACCCCATGGACCAGAGCATGCCAGGCACTCCTGCCTTCCACTGCCTCCCACAGTTTGGTCAAGCTCATGTTAATACCTTCGAGAACACTGTCCAACCATCTCGTCCTCTGTCGTTCCCTTCTCCTTGTGCCCTCCATCTTTCCCAACATCAGGGTCTTTTCCAGGGAGTCTTCTCTTCTCATGAGGTGGCCAAAGTATTGAAGCCTCAGCTTCAGGATCCTTACCACTGGTTTATGTTAACTGAATATACACCATTAAAAAAAAAACCTCACCCAACATTATCCTGCACCATTAGTAGTGATGGTCATTTTTCAGTGCAACTTGTCCACCACTGCTGATTGTTTCATTGAAGACCCATTGAAGCTTTGAAAGAAGCTGAGTATTCCCTAGAATAGGGTTTAAAAACCACTGGAGCTGAGGTCAACCTCTGTCCAGTGTTTCATAGGGTGAGAGCCGCAGCTCTGTGGCAGCACAGTGCTTTGCATGGAAAATATTCCAGATTAAATCTCTGCCATCTCAAGTTAAAAAAAGTATATGGAAAACAAGCGAGGTCCCAACTAAAGAATGGAATATGCTTGCAGTTTGTGGACCTAATATATAGAATAAGAGAACAAGAAGAACACAAGTTTAAAGAAGCATGGGAAATGTTTATTGAATATATAGGGGGGGAATTGTGTATACTTGAAAACGCTGGCAGCATTAAGATAAATTCAACAGTGTAAATAGGTTTGGATGGATGTAACAGTGGAATACTGAATGGTTTACTTTAGGTAAAATTTGCAGGGATTTATGTTATGCGAAATGAACCATGGAAAGAGAAGAAGGGAAGTCATTGATATTTTAAGCTTGTTTTAATGAATATTCTAAATTGTAAAACAGAAAATTTAATTAATAATAATAATAATAATAGGAGGAAGATGATGGTAAAAAGCTGATTGCTGCCATCTTGGAGAACTGCTTCAAGTCACAGTAGATAATGCTAGGCTAGAAGGACAAAGAGTCCGCCCTGGTATAAGACAGCTGAACAGGCATAGTCCCTCATTTATGGACACTTCACGTTATCATTTTTTTAGCTCAAATCATTGTTCTTGGGTGCGGTGCAAAATACATGCGACATAGTATCAATTTGCAAAACAAATACAACCCACTGTTCTGCTGCTTTGCAGAAAATGTTGAGTCCTAAAGACGTCAGTGGTGGACACAAGGAACAAGAAGGCAGCTGTTCATATGGTTTATGACAAGCTGTAAAAAAAAAGAGTGAAAAAAAGTGAAGGATGCTAGATAGCCTTGACGTGAAATGGGATGTCTGGATGTAAAATCTGTCATGGAGAAGGTTAAGGCTAATAGTTAATGGGATGTGAAAGCAATGTGTCCCGACAAGTACGTGCATAAGAGGCCTGACCCTTTCCTGGATCCTTGTGTTTTGCAAAATGAAATTCTGAACACATTGCGCAATGTTCTCTCCTCGTGTGCTAAATCCAATAATATGCATGACTCCCCATCCCCACCGTGACACTGTTGAGCTATTAGAGGTCTTTTATCCATCATTTGAAGGACTTCAATATCCTGATCCATCTTTACAACAATCCCTGAGAGGTCAGTCATTGCTGATGTCCTTGTGTTATAGCGGAGGAGCTGGGGCTGAGATAGGTATGGCTTGCTCATGGCAACCAAATGAGTTTATTTAACTGGGATCAAATTCTCCTGTACTGAAGTCTCCTGTACCACAGTATTAGATCTCATTGAAGATACATCACTGGCTGCTGCTGACAGGGCAAAGAAATGTGGGGAAATTACTTATGTTGGTCTGACTGGATGTTGGAAGAGCAGACCTTAATATGGGACTACCAGATTTAGTGTCACATTTAGTTCTGGTTTCAGGAACAAACAACAGAAAAGTCAAGATAAAAAACCTATAGATAAAACATGCTTTCCACCTTTGCCTAATGGCTATAGTATCCCCCCCCAAAAAAATGCATTTGCTATGTTTATACAAGCTTGTGATAAGAGTAGAATTTGACCTCTTCATAAACACAAAAAATAAAAAGGATGCAAAAAAATATTAAAATGTAAAAGGTACAAGTGAGAACAGAATCTTTTGATTCAAAATCTGCAGATGGCTGAACCCATGAATTGTAATATTGTGATAATGGTCATATATCAGCAACATGTATAAAATCGTGAACCCCAGACACATTTTGGCTTGGATAGCTTCCCTCAATGGTATTATACAGTGGTACCTTGGTCGTCGAATGTAATCTGTTCCGGAAGACCGTTCAACTTCTGAAATGTTTGACAACCGAGGTTCAAAGGGCGGTCTCCAAAGTTAATGGAGAAAATTTAAAAACATGCAGCAGAAGCTGTTTGACTTCTGAGGTGTGTTCGAAACTAGAAGCAATTATTTCCAAGTTTTCAGTGTTCGAAAACTAAAACGTTTGGCTTCTGAGGCGCTCAGAAACCAAGGTACCACTGTACTTGTACAGAAATTCCTTATGCATGGATTCAAGGTCCCAAAATATTACTCTTGCAGATAACAAGTTGAATAGTAGTAATTGTTGTTACTATTTTCTTCAGTCTTCAATCAATATGCAAATGTGGGATCCAATAATATGTGGTTCATGTCATAGTATATCCTTCATTTATAGTTTTGGATCTCTGGTGTACAGTCGGGGATATTTTCTCTTCATTCTAGTTTGTTCTGCTTTCAGGGCCAGATTCATGCTGTCACTGGGCCCAAACTCTTAACAGATAATGGGGGTTCAGGGCCATATCCTCCCCCCCCATCAGAGGTCCTCTGTGGCACATGTGAGGTAACATGTGACCCAAAGCATGTGCATGTGCATTTGTCAATGGTGGTATTTCATAGATCCAGTCTCAATTCTGGAACAATATCATACTGGGAACTTGCATATACAGTGGTACCTTGGTTTAAGAATGGCTTAGTTTATGAACAACTTGGATTAAGAAAGCTGCAAACCTGGAAATAGGTGTTTCGGTTTGTGAACTTTGCCTTGGAAGCAGAACATGTTCCACTTCCTGGTGAGTGTGTTCCATTTATAAATTGAATCCCCCACTGCTATGGGAAAGTCTTGGTTTAAGAAGGCTTTGGTTTAAGAACGGACTTCCGGAACTGTTTAAGTTCGTAAACCGAGGTACCACTTGTGGCGTTTGTATGGAGCCCCCGGTCGTCTCACGGACTATTGACCAGTACACCACTAATCCGCCGCCACCAACCAGGTCCTCCCTGGTAAATCACTTAGTCTCAGTCAGGTTCTTAAGTTAACAAAGAAGAGTGTAGTTTATTGCAGACACAAATAAACTTTAACTGCATTCCAAACGTTGTTACTCTTTACCTTCTTAGTCTTATTTTTATCCTGTCTCTAACTCTTCTACCTCCCCTCACCCATGAACCAACTGCACTAACTGTCTCTCTAATTCCAACTGTCTGCCAACTGCTTTCCCAATTGCCTTTTCCCAACCAACCAACCAACTCAAACCAACTCAAACCAATCAACTCAAACCTTGGGCTTAGCCCTTTTATAAACTCTCTGCCTCTGGATTTTCTATTGGTCTACCTATTAACTCCTTCTCTCCCCCTGTACAGACATTTTCAAAAGAACGGGCAAACACCACACCACTGTACTTGACAAGCAGTGGTCTGTAAACCATTTATTTATAGACACATACATACATACATACATACATACATACATACATACATACATACAGCCCTGTACCCGGAGGTCTCAGGGCAGCTCACAGAAAAACCATAGAGATGTAACAAAACATGCCTTACCATTCTACCCTGCATGAATTTCATGAAGTTCCATTTCCATTGCACCTCAGCTCATTTTCCATGAAAAATAACGTGGAATGTTGTTTGTGGAATGAAAGCAGCAACCAATCACTGGATTGATTTCTGTTCTGGACATGGGGGGGGGGGGGAATGAGCAAACACTGACAATTTCTGCTCCTGTTTCTGTTTTTGTAACTATTCTCATACATCCCTAGTGGACATAAGGGATCCTTCTAAATTAACACAAATAGCTCTAAAACAAAACAATGCTGAATTAAAAATGTAGATGTGCTTGTGCTTGCATGGTATAAAATGTAACACATGGGCATGCAATTAGAATATCAAAGAATTTATAACTCATATTTAGAAGGAGGGGATGTAGAGAGCCATCTGGGATGTATTTGATGCCGTCTGCATTCAAAAATAAATTATAAAATTCAGGCTTGCATTAAGCAGTTTTTACCAGTTGGATAGGGAAAGGCATTTCATCCTTCAAAACAATAAAGCCTTCTCATTAATATTCATTAAGATAATGAAGCATGGATACCTTGCAATGCTCTAGTTGTCTGCTTGGGTAATTGCATTTGTTCACAAATGATGGGACTTAAAATGAACATAGTAGCTTTCATTACTCTCTTGTATTCCGAGTTTTGATAGGTATATACATCTATAGAAAGACATCTAGAATGCTCTGTGAGTAAGCATTCAGAAATGTTAAGTTGAAGGAGGCTGAGTCAATATTTGATGTTATTACAATAGCAGGCAGTGTGAGATTAGCCAGCTGGACAAAGGATGCATCATCTGATAAGTCTTGTTTTACCTAAGGCAAACTTAAGCCAACTGTTTTTCGAGTGGATACTTAAAAATCATATCCATTTAATCTCTGTTATTAACTTATCAAAAAGAGAGACACTGTAACAGTTTATTTAATCTCCCTCAGTGTTTTTCCATTGTTCCTGCAGATCAGTTTGCCCCTCTCTTGACTCTCAATGCACCATCACATCTACCCCGTTTAAAGCACCATCACAGCACATTGTCACTAAGAATCATAGAATTATAGCTGATTCTGTACCATTATAGTTGATACTGTATGGCCATTATCACATTGAAATGGAGAGGACTTCTGAAAAAGCAATTTGTAACCAAATTCCAGGTTCCTTTTTTGTTGCTAGAAGCAAAAATAATCTGAGAAAATGCCAGATTTCTAAATTAGCAATGCAGAATGGAGTTTGTTTCCTATTGGTTCTTTCCCATGAAACTTGGTCTACAGGTGGTGTGATAAAGAAACAACAACACACATTCTCAGTATTAAGAGATTTTGAATCAATGATCTAACTGTCATTGGCTTAATTTGGAATTGGCTCAGTAGCCACGATCTTTCTCTTCGATTGCTTAGAAATAAGCTTGTCTGTTCAATCCTGGTTCATGATATCGGTGCATGAACACTGACAGTGTCAGTACAGCACATAAGAACGATATAACATTCAAGTTTCAAAAGAACTTTCAGTTTGAAATGGAGGCGTAATATAATCTTCCCGCAAATAACACCCTTCCTTTGTTGTTTCTGCTGCCACCATTGACTCCATAGTCCTTGTGACAGTCATAGCGGCACTCTTGGGTCTTTTGACAGTTGCTATATCCCCCCCCCCCATCAAATTGAGGGCAATGCTTTTCGCTACTGAGACAAAATAAAACATGGTTACCAGCAGTAAGAATACTGGAAAGCCCCCGTGTTTTAGTTCCTTTTTGTGTCCCTTGAAAAAGCCCCCACTGCCTCCTATTACTTTGCACCCTGTGTAATGGGGTGGTGGCAACGAGATTATGGATTTCAGCCCAACCTTATCCTCCAAGGAATTACTAGCCATGGTACTCAGCCACTTGTAAATTCAATGCTCCAGGCATTCCACCAAAGAAAAAAAGTCCACCCTCTATGAATAAAAGCTTTAGATTTTCACAGTGGACAAGTAGTCCTGATTGCTTACTGAAGCAAAAGCTGCTTAGTTGGGTGGTGTGGTCATATAATTCGCTATATATATATATATATATATATATATATATATATATATGTGTGTGTGTGTGTGTGCGCGCGCGCGCGCACATGTAGTTTCATAGTGATCGATATGAGTATCATCTATAATAAGAGGCAACCATTAAATAACTTCTGTTCATGTGCCTACAACATGCTCTGGTCAGCCTGAACATTGACCGCCCATGTACAGAATGTTGCTTTACAACATCTTACAATGGGAAATGATGCTCAGTTCATAACATAGCAGCTGAGCAACTGCATTCTAAAAGGTAAAGGACCCCTGACAGTTAAGTCCAGTCGCAAATGACTCTGGGGTTGCGGCGCTCATCTCGCTTTACAGGCCGAGGAAGCCGGTGTTTGTCCACAGACAGTTTTTCTGGGTCATGTGGCCAGCATGACTAAGCCGCTTCTGGCAAAACCAGAGCAGCGCACAGAAACGCCGTTTACCTTACCACTGGAGCAGTACCTATTTATCTACTTGCGCTGGCATGCTTTCAAACTGCTAGGTTGGCAGGAGCTGGGACTGAGCAACGGGAGCTCACCCTGTTGCGGGGATTCGAACCACCGACCTTCCGATCAGCAAGCCCAAGAGGCTCAGTGGTTTAGACCACAGCGCCACCCACATCCCAATTGCATTCTAAATAATGAATGTGAGCAACATCTTTAATTATATTGGAGGAACAGGAGAACAGTTTGATCCCAGTGGTGAAGCTAGAAGGGAAATCTTGGCCAACTGGTGAGATCCTAGTTTGTGCTGGGTGCTTGCAATGAATTTGAGAAGAGATTGAACTTTCTGTGATCCAGCAAAGCACTGTTCCTTTTGCATCTCTCCATGGGGAACTAAACTCTTTCCACTGTTTTTTAACTGTTGGATCATTTCAGGACACAAGGCTTCTACAGACAACTGGAGCATTATCCTATCTCACACATAATATTTTGAGGTCACTCAGACAAAAGTGTGACACAAATTTAAAGTCATATGAAACGATTGTGGCAATTTTGGAAAGAAACCTGGAGTGATTTGATGTGCAAACTCCGTACTCACCTTTGCGAAAGCAACTATAGGCACAAAATATTGCAGGCAAAAACATATTTGACAGGGGGGCTTATTTTTTATTATATTGTGAAGCAAATCCAATTCCAAACTATGATTTTTCTTGATTAATACCCTAATGTGTTTACTAGCACCTTGTATTGCTCGCCTGGCATTGTATATCTTATTTGTCCCTTTCTACTGTTTCCACTCTTGCTATGTTTATTGTTCTTTAGTGTACTTAAATTGCTTTTTCCTTCTATAGCTCAGCTGTTATATTTGTTCTGTCACTACAGTAATTGTTTATTTCTTTTTCGGGCTTACTTTTAAATTTTTTAATAAAAAGTTTTAACACATACCAAACATTAGAGAAAGAAGCAAAGTATACAGTTTGCTAGAAGTTTGAGTTACTTATAAAGCTCAAAGAGATTAATACAACCTTTGCATCTAAATGCTGTATTGCTCATGCATTCTTGTAGTTGGTGTTATTATTTTAATAAAAACACCATTCTGATATTTTGAAGTTGGTTTAAGACCCTGGCTTATTCTGGAATAATGGTAACCATAGATTCTCAGAAACAAACTACATATTACTTTAATGAAGTGTTTCCCAAACTTAGGCCTCTAACTTGGGTCTCCAGTCCAAAAACAGCTGGAGACCCAAGTTTGCGAAACCCCGGTGTAGGTGATTGAGACACAGCGAATGAGAGGGGAGGTTGAAGCTTTCATTCCCAGCTGTGAACTGGGTACCAAAAGCAAAAAAGTAAAGGTAAAGGACCCCTGGACAGTTAAGTCCAGTCAAAGGTGACTATGGGGTTGCGGTGCTCATCTTGCTTCAGGCTGAGGGAGCCAGTGTTTGTCCACAGACAGCTTTCTGGGTCGTGGCCAGCAGGACTAAACTGCTTCTTGCACAACAGAACACCATGACGGAAACCAGAGCGCACAGGAAGGCCGTTTACCTTCCTGCCACAGCAGTACCTATTTATCTACTTGCACTGGCGTGCTTTCAAACTGCTAGCTTGGCTACCAAGTGTTCCATCCGCATGTAGCAATTAGAAAGAACAACAATAGCTACAACCTAGTATCGTTTTGGAGTTTTAACACTCCTGCTAATTGTTATGCAGGGGAGTGATTCTCACCTAGATCACAGCCGGGGAGAGAAGTCTTAAAGCACCCCCTCCCCATGTACTTGCAGTGCCAAACAAAATTGGGCAGGCTGGCCCATCATCTGATATTAATTAAAACAAAACTACATCATAATTGCTTGTCATGTTGTTAATGCAATCCCAATTCTAATTGGGATGTACTGGGAAACTATAGTTAACTGACAATTTTCAGAATTAATCAAGGTGCACTTAGAAGGGGCAGGAAAAAGGGCATACAGACTCACAAATTGGATATTTCAATTTATTAAGCCAAGAAAAACATGTCTAAAAACACCACAAAACATTTAACCAAGAACATGTTGGACACAGTTAGGATAATAATTTATTTTTATTTATTTATGGGGGGAAATAACACATAATAGCTGATTCTATCCTCAGTTATGCATAGCCTCAATCCTGTTGACACCAGCAGGAATTGAGTAAAAGGCATTGGCTACAAAATTTCAGGTTCTCATTGGCCTAGCCAGTCCTCCTCCTTGCCCTTTATAGAAGTTATTTTTGTTTCTGTATGTGCATAACTTGTATCTAATGGAGAGGTATTAGCTAGGAAGGAATATGGGAGGCACTCATACACTTGCAAATCTGCCTTTTGTCAGGGGGCAAAAAGAGGTTTCTGTTGAGTCCTGTGGGAATTTCCTGCATATGGAAACAGCAGAGGAAGTGGATGCAGCATGTAGAATTACATAAATAAGTCTAAAGAGAAAGTTGTATTTCTATATCGTTATAAGAAAAATACTGCTCCTTTTGCCTTATGGCAGGCATCCCCAAACTCGGCCCTCCAGGTGTTTTGGGACTACAACTCCCATCATCCCTAGCTAACAGGACCAGTGGTCAGGGATGATGGGAATTGTAGTCCCAGAACACCTGGAGGGCTGAGTTCGGGGATGCCTGCCATATGGGGTATCTCAGAGCCTGTACAGAATCCTTAAGTAGGTTCTCTATCAGTAGGAGAAAATAACAGAGGCCAACCAGAGAATATTGAGAAGCAAGGCAGCTAGTAAGCCTGATCTTTATTAAACTCTTGCAACAGGGTGCTCACAGGAAGGAGGAAGGAGGGACCCAGAACAATGGAGTGCAAGCTCTTGTATAGACATTTGAAATTGCCTTCCCTGTAGCTCAAGACCACCCCCCAAAACATCATACATACATCACTGAAGGGGCGGTCTACAGCAGAAAACCTGTCTGTCAGGATACCTGATAATGGTCACTGATGGCTTTTACCTCGGCATCCTGGCCATTGCTTTGAGATGGTAAATAGTTTAGTTCCTGAATCTCTTACATATATTGATTGCTCAGCTTAACAGATACTTGCCAGACTGTATTTGCAAAGGGAAGTGTAAGCCCCTGCAGTCCGAAGACAGCTAGAAAGCTTTTCCCATTTCCTTCCTCCTTGCAAGGAAATATTTGAGGTCAATGTGGGAGAGTCAAAATGGCTTCAGGATTGCTCTCCTGTACTGTTTCAGACACTATACTTATGCATGTGTGTTTGCCATGTCCATTTATGAACATATGATTTATAGATATGAGACCTTAGAATTCCTATAACATATATTATCCACCCTTTTGTTCCAGTAAGTAACATGCACTTTGTTCGAAAGCAACCATTTCTGTGATAGCCCTCAAATATTCCAGATTGGGGAAAGTTTTTTAGAAATGTGTCCCTTCTATCATGTAAAAGGTGAGCATTTTTGTAACTCTTCCTCTTTCTGGAATTGTTTGTTCTCTTAAGTGGTTGTTAAAGAGTAACTAGATAGAGAAACCTTGTAGCAGGCTTCTGGAATTCTGCTCTTTAAAAGAGGGTGTGGAAGACAAACCATCAAGGCCACTCAAAATAGTAACTTCCTTGCTTTGTTCAGGATCAAGTTGTTAAAAGACATGGTGAGGAATATTAAGTGGGATGCACAATTGCTTAATAACAAAGCTAGGGATGGATGGACAATTTTGGTTCTCTCTGTCTCTCATTTTTCCAATCTTAAATTCAGTTCTCCACACTTTTACAGTAATTTGCAAATAAATAAAATAAAATAAAATAAAATAAAATGCTCATAATATCTGTCAACATTTTAGTGTACATTTTTCTAATACACACATTTGTGTATGCTATTCGCCTAATATACACTTTTTTTTGCAAAGCAGTTCTTCCTAATGTAATGCAGCTTGTGTGTTATTTTCGCCAGTGTATGTATTTTTGTGCATACTTTTCCCTAATATATGCATTTTTATGCATGGTACCTGGGCCGAGAATTGCATTGCAAAATTTGGATGTCTGTGTTCTGGTTCGCATATCACTTTGCAAAGTGTAAACTTGGTACATTCACCTTTAAGGGCAAACATAGTTGAATCTCTCTCCCATCCCTCGCACAGAACTTGAGCTTTGCACTCAAAGGACTCCCAATTCAATCCCTGGCTTCTCTTGTAAAATAAGGTCCAGGTAACAGGTGATGTGAAATATCTCTACCTGAGTTCTTGAAGAGATGTTGCCAAGAGAGTAAACAATGCTAGGCTAGATGGAAAGTCTGACCTGATATGACACAGTTTCCTATGTTTGCTGTTCCTTCCTTAGGTTATATCTGGGTGATAATAACAATTTAATAACAATTTATTATTTATACCCCGCCCATCTGGCTGGGTTTCCCAGATGCAGATGCTGGGTCTTTGCTTTGTCATTCTTCAGAGCAACACGCGAAAACCTGCTTTGGGGTGACATCTGACCCCTTGAGCTTTTGGAGAGGTAGGGTAAAATGTTTTAATTAAGTATATTGGATTAAATTAATGAATAGCAGAGGCCAGCTCCCTATTTTCAAATCTTCACTTTGATGGAATGCAGATGTAGCTGTCACAAATCGTTCGTCTGATGGGAAAAGCCAAACGCTTCCTATAATGATGGCTTATTAAAGCCAAAAGATATTCAGATCGCCAGGTTTGGAAAATGAACATTGCAGACTTGATAATTGGAGGATGCTATGTTGTTACAAAGCGTCTTTTCTGAGCTTAGTGGCTGCTCCAATGCAAATTATCTGTGAAGTCCGGAGCAGGGAGATAAATTGTCCCAGCTACTCCCGAAACTGCCAGTCTATTAGTATTTGTAAGCACAGCCACTCATTTGAGAGTATAATTGGAAAGAAAATGAAGACAAATTAGTTTGAATTGGACTGTACATAATGATTAAACAATGCCTTGCTTATATTTGGAACTTAAAATTAAGGGGGTTTAAAGATTATTTATTTATTTTGCATGTTCAAATGAAAAGCCAGATGAATAAGGATTGGTCATTATAAATCTTTCTGGAAAGCAGAACAGATGGGAGAAGGAGTTAAATTATGCTGAGACAGAAAAGGGCAATAATGGATAAAGCAGAGATTAACTATCCAAACCCCTTTCCCCCTTCATAAATCTTATCCAAGATTTGTTTCGGTTTGTCCTGGTGAAGATCGAAGTTTGGTTTGCAAATGGAAATAAGTTAGCAAACATGAATGTTCTGCAGCATCAGCAGAAGGGCGTAGTCAGTTTTCTGTTTTGAGCTCCTCTGGAATTGTTGGAGAATATTTTGTCATTGTTGAAGAAAGCAAAAAGCTTGGCATCTACATTTTCCACTGCTCCTTAGTCGACCACTTTCTTCACCAATATGACTTTAAAATGGACTTCCATTCAATATTAAGTGAGTCGAAAGAAGAGAATTTATGAGAAAAGTTTAACAAATGTGAAAACGACAAGACCTGCCCAAAGAATAATCCGGAAAATGCCCCCTGCATGTTACCACCCACAAATAGCTTGGACAATTTTGACAGAGCTTTTTTCCTCATATCCCTAGTTTATATATATGTGAACAGTTAAAGATCAGAAAAGAAAAAGTGAAAACTTCCCTACTGACTCTCCATCTTCTCAAAATGAGACGCTTTTCTAGGGTTCACACATTCAGCTCCAAGACACTAAATGATCAAGGAATGAAAAATCAAGTAGTGTGAGTATGTATGTGAAGCAAGCTGATGTCACTGGTTACAGAGTGGGTGGGATAGCTTAATCCACCCCAGGGCCAAAGCTCTAGCCAAGGCAGGCATCCCTAAACTCGGCCCTTTGGGGACTACAGTTCCCATCATCCCTGGCCACTGGTCCTGTTAGCTAGGGATGATGGGAGTTGTAGTCCCAAAACATCTGGAGGGCCCATTTTTGGGGGTGCCTGAGCCAGGGAGTGGCTGATCAGTGATATGGCTCCCCTAACAGCTCATGTCACCAACCCAGGGCATTCATGATTTGGATGATTGGATGTTAATATTCGTTGATATATTTAGTGTGAGCCGGGTGACTGCTTATCACCCTGAGGCACTCTTGGCATTTCTCCAACAACCTTCCATTGTTGACGGATTTGGGAGTTGGTTTCGTTCTCCTCGGAGTCCACCTCTCCCAGGGCTCCCTCCCTTTGTGGAGCCTACAGTCATTAAAAGGCCAAACCTTGTGCCTGGACACAGGTACTTCTTCTATGGTTTCCCACCTGCTGTTTTTCTATCACTATTTGACCAGTGAAGTCAGTTGGAAAGCACTGTGTTCCTTGGGCTCAGTTGGCTACTCCTGCTAAAGCAATGCATCTGAGCAATTTTAAAAGAAACTGCTTAAAAAAAATTAAGACAAGCAACATTTATCACAGGACACATTCCTAGGGTACCCTTGAATTTTACCTAATGTGAAGCTCAAGACAAATGTGGAAGTTCCTGTTCTTTGAAAACTTTGAGGCAGACTAAAGGAGTTTCAATGAGGCAAGCAAAATCTCTCCTTAGGAGCAACCAATCTATTCACTCCATGACCAGCCATTTGAATTTTATATTTATTTTGCAGAATCCCAAAGCCTTAAGTTTAATTTCAGATAAGAATTTTCACTCTTTCGGGGGGGGGGATTTTTGTCATGTAATTCAACACTTTTACAAGATACAGTCAAAGCATGCAGACACAGCTGGAGCGGCTGTTGAGCACAAGATCGTAAATGCAATCTGGAATTAAACAGAACATATTGGACTTGTGTACTCTTATTTAGAAATCACCCACCGGACCATGTGTGTGCTATGCACCAACAGCGTGGGCGGTCGAGAGGCAATCTGAAACACATTATTTGGCAACCTCTTGGTATTAGAGAATTGTGCTCAAGTGCCATAAACATTATAGGATCCGAGCCAGAACTATATTTGCTACATGATGTTTCAGCAGTACATGGAATTAAAATGTCTGTCAGGGAACAGATTGCAACAGAGCCTTGTTATTGCTAAGAAATTGATCTTTAGAAAGCTTAGGAAAACAATCTTTTTGTGATCTAGTTTTTACTGACTGGTGCTCTGTCGGGAAAGAAATTGTGTCAGACATTTTGTTTATATAAGCTTCATGACAACATTGATGAATTGTGTAGTGTGGGCAAAATCATGTTGGACATATTCTTGGTTTAATTCTCTGCTCAGACATGATATTTACCAGGTGGCGTTGGGCAGCGCATTACTCCCTAACCTATCCACCTTTGCAAGTCTGTTTTGAGGATGAAATGGGACAATCCTTAAGAATGCTACTGCAACTTCCTTAGAGGAGGGACATGGCATTATGATATCCTTGGAGGAAATGTGGTATCCAGTTAGTAATTAAAATAATGTTCTCTTAAATGCCGGTAAATGAAACCCAAAGGTGCTTTATAGTACGTATAGTTGCCAAGAATGAAATGCTGATTGAAACTTGTGAAGATGCTAGCACTGAAGACATATTAGATAATAATAATAATAATAATAATAATAATAATAATAATAATAATAATAAATTATTTATACCCCACCCACCTGGCTGAGTTTCCCCAGCCACTCTGGGCGGCTCCCAATCAAGTGTTAAAAACAATACAGCGTTAAATATTAAAAACTTCCCTGAACAGGGCTGCCTTCAGATGTCTTTTAAAGATAGGATAGCTGCTTATTTCCCTCACATCTGAAGGGAGGGTGTTCCACAGGGTGGGTGCCACTACCGAGAAGGCCCTCTGTCTGGTGTATATTCTTATATTCTTAGATGTATATTCTTATATATTTTAATTGAAAGAAAATTGTAAACATTTGAAAACATTTGTAGGTTTGAACTGAAATGCTTTGTAATGTGAAAATAAGGAACTGATTTACATATAAGAAGGTGGTTTTTTAATTTAAAGAAGATATAAGGCAAAAAAGTGACTACAGAAATGCGAGAATTTATTAAAAGATGTTTGGAAGTCAGAAAGAGGGAGGGAAGGAAGTTGATGCTCTGTCTGAGCAATGCTTTATGTTATAAATCTGTGTAATGAAATGTAATTAAATATGGAAAACTCAATGAAAATCATTTCTTTTAAAAAAGATGTATATTCTTATCTATAGCCCCTTTCATGCATTACTAATCTGAAGAGTTTCCACATACATACATAATAGGAATGTGGCTGTGACAGAGTCTCTGGGCCTTCAATGTCCATGTGTTTGCATGGATCCCAGTTCCTGAGCAGGTGCATAGGTGCTGCACATTTGCACCACCGATTGTGTAACAGCCTTGATCACAGTTGTCACAGTCTGTACCTTTTGCATTTCCTTCCCTTCTGACATGGTTTCTTACCCTCCGCCTCAAGCACGTGCTCCACACTTGCTAAAGACAATACTTCATCCATGTGATAAAGTGGGATCTAGTTGATGAACGCTTATGCCAAAATACATTGATGAGACTCAAAGGAGTCTTAATAACTTTGGTTGTTTCTGATGCAGCAAATAACTATCCCTCTGGAAATCATTCTTTCCTGTTACTTTTTCTCAGCACAGTTATTAAACAATGTTTGTTCACCTGCTCACAAACTGCACGATGAGCACTTGTCTTCCTTATTTCTTTCTTCATTCCCCCCCCCCCCCCGTTCCATTGACAATTAGCAAATAACAAAGGGGCCTCTAAAGCAGACAACCTATGGATGTAAGATCAGCCATGAGATGGTTCAGATGTGATAGCCAATAGTTTGCTCAGATGTGATAGCCAATAGTTTGCTCATATAAATAATGGTGTGTTCATGGTGTGATGCGGCAGTATAATAGACAAAATAAGAATAATCTGGTTTGCCCCTATTGTTACACAAGATGGTTGAAAAAGAAGATAAAGGACCCCTGGACGGTAAAGTCCAGTCAAAGGCAACTATGGGGTTGTGGCACTCACCTCGCTTTCAGGCTGAGGGAGCTGGCATTTGTTCACAGACAGGTTTCCGGGTCCTGTAGCCAGCATGACTAAACTGCTTCTGGCACAATGGAACACTGTGACAGAAGCCAGAGTGCACAGAAATGCTGTTTAGCTTTCTACCACAGTGGTACCTATTTATCTACTTGCCCTGGCATGCTTTCGAACTGCTAGGTTGGCAGGAGCTGAGACAGAGCAACGGGAGCTCACTCCATTGTGGGGATTCGAACCACCAACCTTCTGATCAGCAAGCCCTAGGCTCTGTGGTGTAACCCACAGCGTCACCTGCGTCCACATATGCTGATCCTGTGTCAAATGTCAGTATCTTACAGAGCTTTGTAACTCCCAGGGCAGGTGCCAGAATTTTTGGACAGCGGTTGCTTCAGAGGAAGCGATAGCTGTGTTTTCCCCTTTCTATGGTTTGAATGATTGTTTGTTTTGAGAACTGCTGTATTTTCACATTCCCAGGAGCCGCATTCTGTTCTAATGGATGTGTGCTTTTTCATAAACCAACAGACAGTCCTGGGATTGTGGAATTTATAGTTAATGAGTTAGACAGGAGAGTAGTTAAGCACATCATCCATGGTTGTACACACACATAACAACTTCTCCCCCCCCCCCAAAAAAAATATTAACCTTTCCCTAGCTGCCATCAGCACATCAATAGATCTTAAGACTACAGCTTCATTCACATTACTCTGGGTGCACTTGCTTCTGCTGCTGGTGTTCAAAGCCAAATGTACACAGCATTAGCCCCAATCCATATGTATCCTTCAGCTTCTTGGGAAATACTCCTGTCTGGTGCATTTTCCCTTAACCCAGCTTCCATCCAATTGAAAAACGGAAGCCATGAGGTGTGTCCACTTCAGATAAATGTTGCATGCTCACAGATGACAACTTGGAGTTAATTGGAGTTAGGAATGGGGAAACAAATCAGGATATTGGCACTGGGGGGTGACCTCCCCACCCCTTGTGCATGGCAGCCTCAGAATATGACTTGAAAGGAAGCAAAGGGAAATGACCTTGTCGTATTTCAATCTAGCCATCTGTACATAGCTTACATCTCGTTTTCTGGACACTGCTGTGACCTCTACCAGCAGCCATGTGTAGCCACTAGCTCATGCCCTCTTTCTGTCATGTGCAGGGAGGGTTAGTGACTCTTTGTGAATTGGTGCAGCTCTCAGCAGTGAGGGGTGGGTGGGGGGGGGTGTGCGCGCGCATGTGCGTGTGTGGTGCAAAAAACCACAACAAAACAGAATAGGATTATTATTTTTTTGCAAAGGAGACAAAGACAGGAAACAAACAGATTCACCCGTGCCTAAGGACAGGAAACACTCCATGAACTCAAGCCATGCCTACAGCTACCTTGTAGAAGAGAAATATTTTAATTGAAATAAGCATGGTTTCCCTTAACATATTATTATACCGTATCAGCCCACAAATGTATTTAAGTTTTTAAATCCACTACTTTGGGATGACTACTATGTCATTATTTATTTTAAATATTTACAATCTGCCCTTCATTCACATGCAGAGAGAGGCAGGCAGCCCAGACAATCTGATTTTGGAGTACCAAATGGTTAATCATGTCAGTTTATTGTTATATCTTTTTTTACCACCATGAGAGCCACCATTTAAATTTTCTTTCTGGGATGCCAAAATGTCTGGGGCTGTTGTCTCCTTTTCTATAGACGTCTGGTAAAATCAAGCTTGAATCCATTTGAGAAGTAATAAAAAACATTGGGGGTTTTTTCTTTCTTTCTTTCAGAAAACACCCACATTTTCTACAATTATTTAGTGACAAATAATGAACAAGAGACTTTTTAATGGTAGCATATGTGGCGGGGGGGGGGGGGAGAGAGAGAGATAGAATTTGTATGTATGTGTGCATATATATCTATATCTGTATCTATATCCATACCTATATCTATCTATCCAGTTGTACCTTGGAAGTCGAACAGAATCTGTTCCGGGAGTCTGTTCGACTTCCAAAACGTTCGGAAACCAAAGCGCGGCTTATGATTGGCTGCAGGAAGCTCCTGTAGCCAATTGGAAGCCACTGAAGCCCTGTCAGACGTTCGGCTCCCAAAAATAGTTCGCAAACCAGAACAGTCACTTCTGGGTTTGCGGCATTCGGGAACCAAAACATTCAACTTGCAAGGCGTTCGTGATCCAAGGTACAACTGTATACCTACGCAGTAATTTTAGTTTTTAATCTTAATCTTTAGAATTCAGATGGATTAGCATCTAAACAAATAGGTAAGCAATAAATATATAAATTGCATTAATTTAATATAATTTTTCACTGTAGCCTTTGTGAAAGGGATGTTGGATAACATGAATTTTAAATGAGGATGGAGAAAGATCACCTTTCATTAATGCTTATTAAAGGGCTTTACTTTCCAGTATCTCTGAAGTGTTTTATTCTATGGCATCCTTACCACTCACCACTTAATATGACCCACCCATCTTATCATTGTCCTACAAAGCTTATTATTGTGCATTTGAATGTTTACATTTAGCTGTGGTTACTGGATTTTGACAGCAGATGGAGCAAATAGCCTGCCATTTTTATGCATATATTTTGGAGAGTGTTTCTGTCTGCTCATTTCAGTCTCTTGCAATATTGTAATTCATTTTACTGTCACGACAATGTCTCGTAGCTCTGTGTGGGGATGAGAATCAACATACTAAAGAAACCCATTGCTACTGAAGCAGCATTTGGCATTTCCCACCTCTGAAAACAATTTCCTATCATATAAGGTATAATGACCGTAGTAATAAATGTGGGAGTAGTCATAATTGTAATAGCAGTGGTGGTTGTAGTTGCAACAGCAGTAGTAAAGTGCCATACAGAAACCGATAGTAAGTAAATAGTCAAGCTCAGTGTGGTAGCCATACCAGAGTCAAAACCTTCAAAGGACAAGGAGGATCCTTGGGTCAACTGATCCCTCCTGACTTGGCAGTTACTTTTCTACTCTTTGTAGCCCTTTGTAGTCATTAACAGCAAGCCACTGTATTGGAAAAATGGAGTCACTCTGGTCAAGAGAAATGAGCTAAGGCAGAAATATCTCTGAACATTTTGTTCCTGACAACAACAGGAAACTCTTTAGACCACAAAGTAACAGATGAAGCTTGTTGTCAAGCCAAGGTGTCAAAAGCTGAAGCTTGAAAAGTGAAGGGTCAGCAGAAAAAAATTAGATTATGGTCACTACAGACCATACAGTAAAGGAATCAGAAAGGGCTAAGCAGAGACAGAGAAGTGCAGTTATCGGAGCCAACTCCTAGGGGCTGAGCTCCCTTTGCCCGCCTGCCCCCAATAAATTAATTGAGGGGCCAAGACAGACAGATGCCAACAATGTGATGAAATTTCACTTATTATCTGACTTATTTATTTACAATGTTTATTTTATTTAACACATTTATGTACCAACTTTCAACCAATGGTTACAGAAACAACACAAGTGGGTTCCATGTTTTTATCACCACTGTTGTAAAAACAGCTTTTCTTCCCTGGATAAAAACAGAGTATATTTGGACACCACCAGTACATGTGTTCCATATAGTGCAAATTGAATGTAGAATACACCCACCCACAAAAAATGCCAGTGATTGTGCATTTTCATATTCAGCTTTGGCGCATGTGCACGATGAACAGGGCATTTTGTCCATTGCCCAGTCAATTTTGCATCAGTCCCCCATGTGACTTTGGATGACATGCAGACTGAAGGAGACAATGTCAGCTGGATAATTACAGTGGTACCTCTGGTTACAAACTAAATTAGTTCCGGAGGTCCATTCTTAACCTGAAACTGTCCTTAACCTGAGGTACCACTTTAGCTAATGGGGTCTCCTGCTGCCGCCGTGCTGCCAGCACATGATTTCTGTTCTCATCCTGAGGTAAAGTTCTTAAACCGAGGTACTACTTCCAGGTTAGCGGAGTCTGTAACCCAAAGTGTTTGTAACCTGAGGTGTTTGTAACCCGAGGTACCACTGTATATAAATTGGTCAGTCTCTGTATTCAGTTTCTGGACAAGCTTATTGGCCAGGCAGCATACAAAACTGACATTAGGATCATGTGTGCTAGGCAATATATGAACAATTTCCTAACATCTGCTGGTGACTATCCATATCTGGCCACGTATGAAAATCTTGGTGCAGTGAATGTGTGCACATTCTCTATTCCACTCACATCACCTCAAACATATTCACTTTATTGCCACAACAGATGACTTTAGAAATCAAAACCCAAAAAACAAATGGGTTGCCTGATTTTGTATTACATGGTTTCTATTCATAAAGGTTCTCTATTAAGCACCTGATTTCTCTCTCTGTTTTCGAGAGATAATTCCAGCTTCTTGCAGTTCCTTAAAATATTTTTTTAAAAAACAAAAAACCCATGGCATCAAATTAGGAGCTTCATAACCATTTTCTTCTCCTTTTCTTAAGCAATTCTGTTTCTTTGTTGCCAGTGAGAGCTGTGTTCAAAAGCAAGATGCCTCACACCAGCAGCTGATCTCGCTGCAGGAATATAGAGATGTTGCCATACCAAAAACTCATTACCTGCTGGCAGACACTATTAAACCTCAGGAGGAGAAAGGTAACAACATTGTTGTAGCCAATTTAAAAATAATAACAGTGCTACCTAGAGTGGCTTTTTTAAAAACAACAACAACAACATCTACGAAAAATGTAGTGATTTTACGTACTATATATTAGCGCAGAATTTCACCATAGGTATCAATGGTAAAAAAGCAACCCTATACATTATTCATTTGAAAACAGCAAGAAATAAAATATAAGTCCTCCTTTTAAACTACACAAACACTAGACTACACACACAGCCCAAAGTCTCCTCTAGTCACAAATACACCAAGTGTGGCTCTCTAGGTACTTTACAACATTTGCAGATCTCTTGCCTCTAAAATATTCTTATCAACCTTAATCCTATGAAAATTAGAAACATTTTAATGCTTTTTATACAGTATAAAAAATAGAAATAATAGAAATACCCGTTTCCTCCAGCCTTCACCAGCATCTAGAAATAAATACTGTGGAGAGCAAGTAGGATTTTACCACATACAAACCTAATTCCTCCTTGATGCTTGGCATACTGTTACACATGTTGTATATGCCAACTTGGTACAGTGGTGCCTCGCAAGACGAAAAGAATCCGTTCTGTGATTCTCTTCGTCTAGCGGTTTTTTCATCTTGCGAAGCAAGCCCATTGACGGATTAGCGGATTAGTGCTATTAGCAGCTTTTAGCGGCTTATCTGATGATCGGATCAGCTGATAAGCGGCTTAGAGGCTTAGAAAAAGGGGGGGGAGGAAAAAAAACCAGCAGGAACTCGCAAGACATTGTCGTCTTGCGAAGCAAGCCCATAGGAAATTCGTTTTGCGAAGCATCTCCAAAACGGAAAACTCTTTCGTCTAGCGAGTTTTCCGTCTTGCGAGGCATTCGTCTTGCGGGGCACCACTGTACTTTCCAGATGTTCTTGGATGGTATCTCCCATCAGTCCCATTCACTACAACATGGTGAGAGTTGTAGTACTAAATATCTGAAACAGACCAGGTTGGGAAAGGCTGAGTTATACATTTGTGGGCCCAAACAAGGCACGAAGAACAAACACAAGTCAAGTGATGGGTGAGAAATGGCTGCAACTTTGTTTGGCCTCAAAGAAGTAAGTTTGGCTTGACATGGCATGGGCATGGATCCATTCATCAGGCTGCACGTCTGATGGTCACTATTCTCCTGCCAGACTATTTCCCAGGTCCTCCGATGGCTGGGAATGACCTGATCTGTTTTGGGGTCCATGTGCTGATTCTGGTGGTCCTCCTTTTGTCAGGAAATTATGGCTTGTCAGCCTCCAAGCTAGATTTTGGACAGTAATGACCCCCTTTCAAGATCCCTTAAGGGGATAATCTGTAGATGAAGCAGGGAGCCCCTTCCCTGCTTATCCCATCCCAGTACATTTCCGAGCACAATTCAATGTGTTGGTGCTGACCTTTAAAGCCCTAAACAGCCTCGGTCCTGTATACCTGAAGGAGTGTCTCCACCCCCATCGTTCAGCCTGGACACCAAGGTCCAGCTCCGAGGGCCTTCTGGTGATTCATTCACTGCGAGAAGTGAGGTTACAGGGAACCAGGCAGAGGGCCTTCTTGGTAGTGGTGCCTGCCCTGTGGAATGCCCTCCCACCAGATGTCAAGGGAATAAAAAGCTATCTGGCTTTTAGAGGATATCTGAAGGCAACACTGGGGAAGTTTTTAATGTTTGATGTTTTATCGCATGTTTAACATTCTGTTGGGATTATTATTATTATTATTATTATTATTATTATTATTATTATCCCACCAGAATAAGTTGTGACAAAACTAAATGTACCTTGTAAACATCCCCTGCTACGAGGAAGATGGGAACCCCACAGAACCAATGTCAGTCTGCCTACAGATAAAATGCCTCCCCAGTCAGCAACTGACTGAGATCCACAGTAATATTGTACATCAAATTCCCTGAGACAAGAACAACTTTCAGCCTTCAACTAACAACAGATGAGAGTAGATGGGGAAGATGGAAGTCACAAAGAAACTGAAGTGAGGCGACCTGTCTGGTTCTCCTTTTATGCTCTAGGAGTGAACCACAGCTGGGGGTTTCTTCTATGTGGTCTGCCTCTTGACCCCACTGCCGGGGAGTCCAGGAAGCCTTCCTGTTTTCTCCAGTGATTCAAATCTGCTCCAAAAGTCTTTGTGTGGCCAGCCAGAAGGTATAGTTGGCGTCACTGTGGCCAAATGGGAAAGTGGCTTGGCTCCCCTCTTCCAACCTGTATGGGACCACATCTCCAGTTAGTTGGGGATAAAAGGATTTGCAATGTAAGCTCCTCCTTTTGAAGGGAATATAGCTTGGGAATTGGGTCTCTGTTATGTTTGGGCATCTGTGTGGAGAACCCACCTCCCATATTATGTTGTGCGTGTTGTGGAGAGGAACATGCCTTTAACATATGAAGCGGAATACCTCCTTGATAAATATCAACCGGCAAACTCACATGCATACTGCAGTAAATTATGGCTTGGTAAATTTTCATTTGTACAAACCCAACGTATAATCTGACTATGTGGCGAAATATCTTTTACCAAACATCAAGTGCAGATGTGAGGTAAAATGTGTCTCTCTTTAACCCTTTAGTGGCTGTATAAATATGGCTTTGGGATAAAATAAGCCCAATAAAGCCATACAAATAAAATATATGGAGGGCAATATTAAGCATTTGCGAGTAAAAAGGCCATCAGATAATAAACATAATGTTTACATGTTACTAACAAGATCTCAGACTGAGATAAAATACAGCGGATTTCAGGTTAGTGAGTTTGGGCATGATCTCTTCAATTGAAGCAAGACTACCGGAAGAAGTATTGATATAAATTTTATTACCTATGTAGTACACACATTTATGAAACAAAAGGCCGTATAAATTGGAAAGTTGCTTTTGTGTGGTTTCATATCACGGAGATATAAATGAGTATCAGAAATTGAGAGAGAGTACGCAAATATTTACTTCAGCTTTGTTTTCTGATATGTCCTCCGAATAAAGGTCAGTCAGGTTTATTTATAATACCCGGTGTCTGACTATGCTACTTTGCCTGACACATTAAGTTCAGGATTTCATAAAATAAAATAAAATAAAAGATACTACTAATAATCATTTATTATCTTGCGCAGCAGCATTCGAGGAGGGTGGGGAAGATAAAACTGACGTCTTATGAAATCCTGAGAAGCAGCTCGGGAGAAACATGAAGTAAATATAGTGCATTAGAAGTGATATCAAAATGAGGAAGACAAGGGGAGGCTATAGGTCTACGAGTCTGACCTTTCTGCGAGGGAAAACATTTCTTCAGTCTTTGATTAAGCTCAGCGAGAGAAGGAACACTTGAGCAGGTTATGAACTCCTCCAAGGTGGCAGCCGGTGTAAGAAGGGGAGGCCATGCTGAACAAATTTGATTAACTTCTTTGAGAACCTGATGGCGAAAGCTGACAGTACTGAAACAAGAGACAATTGATTCTGAAAGCTTCTTAAAAAGCCAATAAGAGGGGGAAACAATTAGTGTGGGATTTAACACCAGAGCGCACTGGCAAATGAATAGAGGAGCTGCGTTACCACACAAATGGTAATAGAACGTAAGCGGGTCCACTTTGGTTTCTGCTATTTGAGTACGAAACTGGAAGAAAAAAATGTATACAGAGAAGCACACCTAGCCTGTGTGAAGTCAGTGGACTATCTACACAAATACCTGAAATCAATATATTTGGGCATATTATAGATGTGTTATAGGAATTCAAATATAAAATAAATCTCAAATATAGAATAAATGTTGATAATTGCACAAGATAAACACACATACATAAGTATATAAAGCACATGCCTAAAATAGTACAGGAGAGCAATCCAAAAGCCATCTTGTCTCTCCTAAAGACTCTAAATATTTCCTCTACCTCCTTAATCCCCCTTGCCTGAGGTAGGCGGGCAGACAGCAATCAGGGGAAGTTTCTGAAGGGATTCCTCTCCTATATCTATGAACCTCTTTTGTTTTAATTGTCATTGTTTGCCCAGATACTCTGCACTGAGGGATGTCTGAGGGCATCCTGATTATCTTATCAAATGCTAACGTTTTGGAACTATGTAAAACTTGCTAAATTCTCAGGAATATCACACCTTGGCCTGCCTGAGCCACAGTAACCCCACCTTGTGTGTGATGTAATTTCCGACTGTTTGTAGAGGGATGTCCTTCTTCTCTACACCAAAATGCAAACCCTTAAAAGAGACGTTTCTTCTTGGTTCTGGGTCTCTCTTGCCTCCTTGCAAGGAGGGGAGGGAACTCTGTTGCAACAGAAAAATAAAGACCTGCCTTGCTTTCTTTTTTTAAAAAAAATAATGTTTATTAAAGTTTCACAAACAATAAAAAGTTTCAAAATTTAAACATAAGAAAAACTACAAAAATGAAAACATACAAAAACAAAACACATAAAAAATACACAATAGAAAACAGTTAACAAAAGAAGGGAAGGAAAAAAGAAAGAAAAACCAAAAAACAAAACAGAGAATAGATTAGTATTTTCATATTTTATACTTCATTCACTAGTTTCTTGACCTCCTCACACCTCCCATTTTGTATTCCAGTTCAGATATTAAATTCAGCAAGTCCTTACCCTCTAGCATTTATCCTCACTCAAGATATTAACCTATTATAAATATCTATTTTCCAGTTGTCAATCCCTATTTACATTTTCTTAAAAATCTTTTTACCAATACCACTTATTTTCCATCAGACATCGTTTTAACATTCCTTAATTTTACAGTGCTTCTGCAAGTAGTCTTTAAATTTATTCCAGTCTTCCTCCACCGACTCTTCTCCCTGGTCACGAATTCTGCCAGTCATTTCTGCCAATTCCATGTAGTCCATCACTTTTCATCTGCCATTCTTCCAGTGTGGGTAGCTCCTGTGTCTTCCAATACTTCGTGATGAGTATTCTTGCTGCTGTTGTTGCATACATAAAGAAAGTTCTATCCTTCTTTGGCACCAATTGGCTGAAAGACCTGCCTTGCTTTCACTGCCTCCTGCCTCCATCTCTTCCCACTCACGGACTTGGAGGACTCAGTGCCTTTTGGGAGCTGGGCGGCAAAAGACAACCACCCCTATTTTTTCTATATCAGATGCGAACTTCATGAGAGGCTCACTTAGCCTATTTCCAACTATTTGGAGTCAGGCAAAATGTCTTTATTTTTAAATTTTCCAGGCCCTTCTATCTTAGCTCTAAACTGTTTCATTATTTTTTTTTACTCTTGGCTACTTGTGTTTTTATGCTAGATTATGTTTTTATTGTTGATTTTACGCATTTTTAAACAAATTCTTTTTGTGAGCTGCCTTAAGAACTTAAGTTAATAGGGAAACCCTAATAGTTATTAGGGAAACGCTATTAATAAATAAATACAATAACCACCATTAAAAGCAATGGATTGTTTTCCCTTGACTACATACCCAGGGTGATGTGGAGTGTATTTAAAAGAAATGAATGAGTGCATGCAGTTTTATGAAGACTTCTCTATCACAACGGGCACTATGAATAGGTAGGGGAAATGTCCTGGACTGCACATGTAGCAGAATTAGGTAGAAGAAATGTGAAGCAATAAAGCCAAGGAAGTGAGGCTGGCAGGTAATGGAGGTAGTCAGTGAAGCTACCTGCCTTCCTTTTCTGCTCAAGAGTAGGAAAGTGTGTGTGTTCTGGTTTGCTCCTGCTGCATGACCAAGACACTTCTGGGGTGGATCTACACGCAAGGGAAGAAACACTATAAATAAGTCAGAAATTAAATGTTTATAACAAAAGGGGGGGGAACCGCTGTGTAAAATTGCAAAAAAAAATATTTTCCTCTCCAATGCCACCTGGTGTTGGATGTTTAGAACACATTCAAAGTGCTTCCATCCCCCCTTTTCTTTTTTTACTAATGTAGCTGAGTCCCTGGATGCCTTGGCTGCAGTGGCGGAGGAAGGGGGTGGTGCGGTAGGTGCGGACCGCCCTGGGTGTCACCACTGAAGGGGGGTGACAAAATGCCGTGCGGCACTCACCACAGGGTCTGCAGCGTGCCCGAGCCATGCATCTCTCCTGGGAGAGAAGCGGTGGCTTGGGCGTGTGTAGGCTCCGCACTGCCCAAACCACCGCCTACTGCCTCCCCCCAGCTGTAGGGCAGCTGAGTGGGAGGAGGCAGGCTGACTCTGAAGGCCCAGCAGTGAACCCTGCCCCTATGGGTGGATTGCCCCACCCCTGGGCGCGCCACCCCAGGCACCCGAGCGGCTTCCTCCGCCGCTGCTTGGCTGAGCCACTTTCATTTCTCTCTCTCTTTCCTCTTACCGTTTGCAAAGGTTTAGTAGACTTTAGATTCCAAACCAAAGCCTCCTTTGAACATTTAATGCCTCGCCTCCCCAGATCAGCTGTTAACAGAGCAGCTTGAGAGGGCTGAGCCTAACTCTTCAGGGCTTGGTGGGTTTAAAAACTAGCAGCTTGCACTGTGCCTGGAAAGGCAGTACAGATGTTGGAGCACTGGCTTAATGTGTAAACAAGCTCTGTTTCTATAAGTCCTCTGGGAAATGCAAGTTAAACTGCAAGATATTGAGCGATCATTATGGTATATTAGAGAGGTTACTCTGGGTTAGGTATGCTGCTGAGACTTAGAGAGCAAACAAGACAACCTTAACTTTATGCAATGACTTCCTGATCACTGCATGTCTGCTTGAATAAACATCACTTTCCTTTCCCCCAGAGACTTCTGTTTTCTGGAGGAAAAGAATTCCAGAGTAATGGGCTATCAGGATACCTTTCTGTGCCTTCTTTGTAGAAAAATGGGGATGCAATTCTGTGGTATCAGCTAGCAAGAAATAAATATTTAGGCTTTTGCATTAAAACTAGTAGCTAAGCTGGACCATAAAGAAGGCTGATTGCCGAAGAATTGATGCTTTTGAATTCTGGTGCTGGAGGAGACTCTTGAGAGTCCCATGGAACTGCAAGAAGATCAAACTTATCCATTCTTAAGGAAATCAGCCCTGAGTGCTCGCTGGAAGGACAGATCCTGAAGCTGAGGCTCCAATACTTTGGCCACCTCACGAGAAGAGAAGACTCCCTGGAAAAGACCCTGATGTTGGGACAACAGAGGACAACAGAGGACAAGATGGTTGGATAGTGTTCTCGAAGCTACCAGCATGAGTTTGACCAAACTGCGGGAGACAGTGGAAGACAGAAGTGCCTGGTGTGCTCTGGTCCATGGGGTCACGAAGAGTCGGACACGACTAAACGACTAAACAACAACAACAAAATAAATAAATAAATAAATCCTTAGAAGATCCAAGTTGTGGATGAACAGAGCTCTTATCTAGTCTAGCATCATGCTTTCCAATGGTCAAACAAATAGCTCTGAGAAACCCACAAGCAAGACGTGAAGCCAATAGCCCTCTTCACTGTTCTCCCTCAACATCTGGTATTCAGAATATCGTATTCCTCTGCTCCTGGAACAACCATTATAAGCTTCTCTGTGTTAAAAACTTTTTAATTTTATCATCAAATTTATGTTTCCTTTGGGTTTTTTGTGCTTTTAACAAGGCCTGTTTACATTTCCTACACTCTGCATCGAACCATGTTTTTATATAAGGTTCTATCTTTTGGTGTCCAGTTTTTACCTGGAAAGGTCTTATATTTTCTATCAGGATCTGATACTGGTTGGGGATACTCCCCATCTTGCCTACAATTTCCCCTCTTAATTTCATTGTAATCTGATTCCCTAATATTTGTTGTGCTTCATCTGCCACTGTTGGTGTCCATCTTATGCACCTATTCCCAATACGCACTCCCTGCATTGGGTGGGTGGTAATGAAATCTTAGTTACACTTTAGGTGGCCTATTATGACTAGTAGCCATAGTTAGACTTTCCCACCATGGTAAAGGTAAAAGGTAAAGGACCCCTGGATGGTTAAGTCCAGTCAAAGGCAACTATGGGGTTAAGGTGCTCATTTTGCTTTCAGGCCGATGGAGCTGGCGTTTGTCCACAGACAGCTTTCCAGGTCATGTGGCCAGCATGACTAAACCGTTTCTGGCACAACAGAACACCATGACTGAAACCAGAGCTCATGGAAATGCTATTTATCTTCCTGCCGCAGTGATACCTATTTATCTACTTGCCCGGGCATGCTTTCGAACTGCTAGGTTGGCAGCAGCTGGGACAGAGCATTGGAGCCCATTCCATCGCAGGGATTAGAACCACCAACCTTCTGATCGGCAAGCCCGAGAGGAGCAGTGGTTTAGACCACAGGTTTTGCTCCATGAAACCATCCTTAATGACTATGCACCCCCTATACCTGGTGCTGGTGTTTGGGAGACTGCCTGCTCATTGGAAGCTTAGTTTCTATGACAAAGTATGCCCCCAAACTGCTCTCTGGGTGATTCACTTGCTTTTGAGTTCACTGTATCTGATTCATTTCTGAGGTATAAAATAATAACTACAACAAATACATACATACATAATTTTGTTTGCTGCATTCCCACAGTTCAAACCATGTACAAGACAGCTTACAGCATGAAAATATACATCACTGCAACATAACTAAAGTAGTCATAAGCAATAAATAGAACATTAAAAAATACACAACCAAACCAAACAGTGTCCACCTACATCTAAAACAAAGAGACAATCAACAGTGACAGCAACACCCCACAAACCCCCAATCCAAGAATCTTACAAATGCTCTTACACTACAGTGGTACTTCGGGTTACAAACACCTCGGGTTACAAACACCTTGGATTACAGGCTCCGCTAACCCGGAAGTAGTACCTCAGGTTAAGAACTTTACCTCGGGATAAGAACAGAAATCGCGCGGCGGCAGCGGGAGGCCCCATTAGCTAAAGTGGTACCTCAGGTTAAGAATGGTTTCAGGTTAAGAACGGACCTCCGAAACGAATTAAGTTCATAACCAGAGGTACCACTGTATTTTGTTTCTTTTCAATTTTATATTGGATATATAGGGTATGCTGCCTTTCTGGTCTTTTTGAGAATTTTGCCTCCCAGCAGAAATCTCCCTCCTTTCTTCCGCCCCCACTGCTCACCCACCTCCACCTACTGAATCCTGAAATGATGCCTTCATTTTTCTCAGCCCTTCATGAAGAAGCTGAACTGGCCAACTTTCTGTCTTTCACACAGCTATTAAAGGCATGGGAGCCCTTTCCCTTTTTTTGCAATTGATCCTCCTGACACAGTGGCAGCTTTTACTGCTCGAACATTGTTAGGCAGAATTGTTCAAAATGACCTCTTTTATGATACAAAAAGAAGTCGCTATCAGCCAGATTACACCATTTATATATCTTGCTGAAGTGGATAAAACATTATGCATTTGCCCAATTCAATGTGCAAAAGATCTCGTTCTCTCTTTCTATGTTTCTCTCTGTTTCCCTCTCCCTCTCTCCATGTCACTCAGGAAGCAGCAGGTCCTTTGGCCTGCAACAGTGTACATTTCTACATTACACGTCGCATTTTTGTCATGAACTTTGACATCCATTTCCTTTAAGTGACTCAAAGAGCCAAAGGATCAAAACGTATAAGACAAAAACAATGACAAGATAAAATGATGGTTTATGGGTGCTGTTCAGAGCTACAAAAATGATAGATGCCACATGCTAATCATACCTTTGAGATGTAGATCATCCCAGTGGAAGGACTGGCACTTTCAGCTGACAGGACTGCTTTCCTTTCTTGAAGGAGTCTGGTGCAATTTTCTGTCTTCCCTGATCCCCCTTGTTAAAGCATGCTCTGTAGACAACGGGACACGGGTGGCGCCGTGGTCTAAACCACCAAGCCTCTTGGGCTTGCTGATAGTAAGATCGGCAGCTCAAATCCATGCGACGGGGTGAGCTCCTGTTGCTTTGTCCCAGCTCCTGCCAACCTAGCATTTCGTAAGCATGCCAGTGCAAGTAGATAAATAGGTACTGCTGCAACAGGAAGGTAAATGGTGCTTCCGTGCACTCTGGCATTCATCACAGTGTCCTGTTGCACCAGAAGTGGTTTCGTCATGCTGGCCACATGACCCAGAAAAGCTGTCTGCAGACAAACGCCGGCTCCCTCGGCCTGAAAGCATGAAGAGCACCGCACTCAATAGTCAAATTCGACTAGACTTAACCATCCAGGGTTTATCTTAACTGTAGACAACATAGTGTTTGTTTGTTTGTTTGTTTGTTTGTTTGTTTTGGAGGGAGCTCAAGATCTTGGTTTTGAACTGCTGTTTGGACTTATATTTGGAATAGAAGTTTTAGATTGCAGAATACACAGGAAGTAGATGTTTGTTTGCTTTTGCCAAATCATTTCCAGGTTGGGTTTTTTGGTTTTTGGTTTTGGTTATCTTTCCACAAAACAACCAGTCAATGGTGTACAGGCAGGCCATGGGTTTCATAAGTTTCATAAGTTGGTACTTCCCTTCTCCTTAGACTACTAAAAGATAGTTACTCTTTGAATCCAATGAAGAACCTTCAGCTGGTACTTGGACCAGGAAAAGTTTAGAGCGAGGGGAAACACTTTCTCATTTTCCTGTGTCATTTAGCAACTTTTCACAAACCTACCTTGATTTTTTGAGAAAAAACAAAACTGAAAAATTCTTGAATCAGAAAACCTAGAAAGAAAACAGAGGCACAATAACAGCAAGCTATATGTGAATGCAACTTTGACAAGTTTTTGAAATGAAAAACACCCTCAGGGGGCTGCAATTTTGATCAGAGAGGTACTTAATCCTTTCCCTGTTTTCCAGCTCAGACTCATTTGCTCTTGGGATTCTAAATGTAACATTACCTTTGAAAACTTGCATCTCAAACCCCGGGTGGGGTGGGGAAGTAGACAAAAAAAAAAAAAAAAAAAAAACCCAGACACCTGAGACAGGATAAGACACCTCCTCCCTTGTCAAACCCTCAAATTCAGAATTGAGGGGCTGCTTTTCTTTAAACCATCACAAAACTATTAGGACTTCATTCTGCATTATTCGTGCACAACATGTAGCTTGCCAGGATAGAAAGGAATCACTGGAAAAGAAAAAGGAAAGAAGAATTACCGTATTTTTCGCTCTATAGGACGCACTTTTTCCCCTCCCAAAATGAAGAGAAAATGTGTGTGCGTCCTATGGAGCAAATGCAGGCTTTCGCTGAAGCCTGGAGAGCGAGAGGGGTCGGTGCGCACACACACACACACACACATATTTATTATATATATATATATATATATATATATATATATATATATATATGCTTTCGTAGATTTTCACGGGTACAGGAATGCAGGTTTTGGTGTCTTCGGGTGTCTTCCCGTGTAAGAGTTGGGGTGTCTAGGCGACGTTTCGACGAGGTCTCACTCGTCATCTTCAGGCTGGTGCTTTCGGCTTCTTGTTCCAGTAACAAGAAGCCGAAAGCACCAGCCTGAAGATGACGAGTGAGACCTCGTCGAAACGTCGAAACGTCGCCTAGACACCCCAACTCTTACACGGGAAGACACCCGAAGACACCAAAACCTGCATATATATATATATATATATATATATATATATATATATATATATATAATTTCAGCTATATTATATTGCTTAAAAGAAAACTCAGTTTAAAATGAAATAAGAATTTAATGGAAACAAAAGGTTAACTTCTATCCATAGTTTATTAAGCTTTACCAGATATGCTGAACGAAAGCCTGCTTTTCTATATAAAAGAGAAAATATTTTATGTAGATAGAAACATTTGGCTCAAAGTCAAGCATTAGAAGTATGATACAAGAGAAAAATAAGAATAGGAATACCACCCCTCAAACTAAATATGGGAGGTTCCCCACCCCTTTTCCCTATAAGTCTCACGTTTTCAGAATAAAAATTTTCTTGAGCCACGCTGAATGTTATTATTGATAGGAGATACACTGGAAAACAAAACAAAACAACTCCTTGTAGTGCTTGATTTATAACATAGAACACAACTACTTTATAAAATGATAACAGGACACCCAGAAAGTATAAAACAATGCAGCTACATAGGAACATGGATCATTCCCAAAATATAATTATAAACAAGCCCCTTACATTAATGTACCTTAGCTATGTATACAAACTCAGTGAGAGTTGTAAGCATGCTTTGGCCAGGCAATATCATTTATATTTGGTCTAATTTGAGACAAACAAGCTCTCATCTCCTTTTGATAATAATTTTTATTAGTTTTCAATTACAATCCAATAATAGCCTCATTATAACAATACCAATTTATAATACAATTATTAATGCCAATAGTTCAAATGCCAAATTATGTAATTTAGATATGGTGGCCCCCCAGATGGTAGAATTGATGGCTTGATGATTTGCTTTATTTCTGCATTCCAAAATCTTATTAATTTCCATTACATTCCGGTCATCATAATAATCCATTATACAACAACTGCAATATTAATAACTTCTACTCATGTTGACACATTAAATGACTTGTAAAAACTACAAGTGAGGAACTCAAACTATATTCTTATTCTTCCTGTGTGTGACAATTATTCTGTCTGTGGTGTTTCTTCCTGTGCTTGTAAGATGTTATGTCTTTCTTTCCCCTGGTTGTTGCTGTTATCCAGATGTTTTTGGCCTACAACTCCCATGATCCCTAGCTAGCAGGACCAGTGGTCAGAGATGCTGGGAATTGTAGTCTCAAAACATCTGGAGGGCCGAGGTTGAGGAAGCCTGCTGTTATCCACCATCCCTTGAGTGAAACAACAACCCATCGTTGTTTCAAAAATGTCTCCATCGTTCCATCCCATGCTTCATTGTGTATATATTTGAGACCCAAAGGATTTGATGCACAGTGAGGACTTAAAAGCTATTTTTTTTAGGATCAAGAATGAATGGATGGATATATAGAGGGCTTAAAATATTTCCCATCTCTTAGGGTCCTAAAGAAGACCAGGGGCATTTGAAATCTGTTTCTTCTTAACAGGGGCACCAAGCTGGTTCATGTATACAACAAAATTATTCATTATTATGTTCCCTGAAGTCTTCACAGAGGGTAAAGGTAAAGGGACCCCTGGCCATTAGGTCCAGTTGAGGCCGACTCTGGGGTTGCGGTGCTCATCTCGCTTTACTGGCCGAGGGAGCCGCCATACAGCTACCAGGTCACTCAGAACTCTTTCCACACTGTCAAGGACAGTTGCCAGCACAATAGGGAGAAGAATCCACAACATGAAGCAGTGCAAAGCTGGCAGATTAGTAATAGCATCAAGAGGTGACAATCTCAAGTCTCTTGCCTCCCCTTTCTTCTTTGCATAGACAGTTTCATGTCTGTTTATCCCTCTCCTTTCAGAGTGAGGAACAATAGCTCTCTCCAATCCGCTGACCTTTGCATATTCTATGCTATCTTTTCAAGCTATGTATACACAAAATCTAATGGTTATGATGCCAATGAATGCATTTACACTATTTATTGCAAACAAAATGAGCTGTTTGTAACAGTGGAAAGGACTCCCGTGAAAAGTAGGGGACTCTTCTTCATAGGTGGGTTTTTAGCAGAGCTTGTGTGCTGGTCCCGGGGGTCAGGTACCTTGGGTGTAGCAGAGTCCACACGAAGAGGGGCAAGGTCCGAGGCAGAGAGCCGGGTGGGGAACAGGAACGCTGGAACAGGAGGCTGTGCAGGGAACAGGAACAGCGGATGGTCGGGAACAGGAGGCCGAGCAGGGAACAGGAGTACCGGATAGTCAGGAACAGGAAGCCGAGCAGGGAACAGGAGTACCGGATAGTCAGGAACAGGAGGCCGAGCAGGGATCAGGAACACAGGAAGGTCCGAAGCCAACAACGACGTTGCTCCCGCAACCTGGGGCCGGGCTGACTGGGCTTTTATCCTCTTCTAAGGTCAGGGGCGGTCCCGGCCCCCAGGAGCCCCGCCTCCTCTGGCCTTAAGGCGAGCACTCCTCCTGGGGGCAACCAGTTCCCTTCGCCTCTCTGCTCTAAGCCTCTGCAGATCAGGAGAGGCCGAAGGGTTACTGGGCCCTGGAGGAGGCTCACCTGTGGCCACTGAGTCGTCAAGCCTCTCTGGGGCCAGAAGGGCTTCACCTGGGGCCAGCTCCTGATGCACTGCCACAGGTGCAGGCTCTTCAGCATCTAGGCCTTGCCCCAGTTCAGCCGGCCCTGGAGGCGGGGACTCCTGTGCAGGCTGGGATTCCTCTGTTTCATCCTCCGAATCGGAATCCCAGGCCATCACACCATCCCCCCTCCCAGCCCCCCCCCATTCAACCGAGGGTCCGGACCCGGCTTGCCGGGGTACGTCGCATGGAACTCTCGGAGGCAGGCAGGTGCGTGGACGTTGGCCGCTGGTTCCCAGGAACGGTCCTCCGGTCCGTACCCCTTCCAGTCAATGAGATACTGCAGCTTTCCCCTGCGGTATCGGGAGTCCAGGATGCGTTCCACCTCGTACTCAGGCTCTCCCCGAACCAACACTGGCTGCGGTCGGGGACGGTTCGGATGGAACTCGTCGGGTGGGGCCACCGGACTCAAAAGGGACCTGTGGAAGACCGGGTGAACCTTCAGGGTTGCGGGTAACCGGAGACGAAATGTCACAGGAGAGACTTGGTCTACGATAGGGAACGGGTCGGTGAAGCGGGCATCCAACTTCCGCGAAGGTCGAGAGGGGTGGAGGTGGCGAGTGGAGAGCCAAACCAGGTCACCGACGCGAAGATCCGGCCCCACCTGGCGGTGGCGGTCGGCCTGGCCTTGTACGCTTCCTTGGCCTGGTGCAGTTGCTCCACCAAAAGCTGTTGCTGGGACTGGAGCTCTTGAAGCCACTCCGTCACCGCCGGGACCGCGGATGTCGGCAGCACCTCTGGAAACAGCCGTGGATGATAACCATAACTGGCCTGGAACGGGGTCTGCTGGGTGGACGCATTCACCGCGTTATTGTAGGCGAACTCCGCCAATGCCAGGTGGTCGACCCAGTCATCCTGCTGGTAGCTGCAGTAACACCGGAGGTACTGCTCCAGCACCGCGTTCGCCCGTTCCGTCTGGCCATCGGTCTGTGGGTGGTAGGCTGACGAGAGGCAGACCTCCGTCCCAAGGGTCTGGTGTAGTGCTCGCCAGAACCGGGATGTGAACTGAACGCCCCGGTCGGACACCACGCGCTCAGGTAGGCCATGCAGGCGGAAGACATGCTGAAGGTACAGCTGAGCAGTTTCCTTGGCTGTGGGTACAGATGGACAGGGAGCGCAGTGCACCATCTTGGTGAAATGGTCGGAGAAAACTAGAAGGCAGGTACAGCCACGAGACGAGGGTAAGTCCACTACAAAGTCCAACGAAACCATGTGCCAAGGGCGCGGTGGAACTGGCAATGGCTGAAGTAGGCCGGGGGGTCGCCCGGTAGGTCCCTTGGCGCGCCGGCAGACATCACAACCAGCAACGTAGCGAGCCACGTCAGCCTTCAGGCGGGGCCACCAAAACTCTCGACTGACCAGATGGGTGGTCCGATACCGTCCAAAGTGCCCCGCTGCTGGGGCGTCATGGGCCATCCGGAAAACCTCCAGCCGTAGTGGCCCTGGCGGGATGTACAGACGACCGTGGTGCAGCAGAAGGCCCTGATGCAGGACCAGCCCCGGATACTGTGGGCTGGACCCTTCAGCCAGCTCCCGGAGTCGTTCCTGGGCCCAAGCGTCGACCCGCTGCTGTTCCCGCACCCGAACCTGCAGTGGCTGCGCCTCCTGGGTGGCCAGGAATGCAGCCGGAGGTAGGATCGTGGTGGGTTCTGCTTGCTGTACCGTGTCTGTGTTGTCTTCAGGTTTCCGGGACAGGGCATCCGCCTTCTGATTCTGAGAGCTAGGGATGTAGCGGATCCGGAACTGGAACCGGGAAAAGAACAACGCCCACCGGATCTGTCTTTGGTTCAGCTTGCGGGTGGTCTGGAGGTACTCCAGGTTCCGGTGGTCGGTTCTCACCTCCACCGGATGTCGTGCCCCCTCAAGATGGTGGCGCCAGACCTCAAAGGCTACCTTGATGGCCAGTAGTTCCCGCTCCCACACAGTATAGTTACGCTCCGCTGGTAAGAGCTGGCGGGAATAGAAGGCACAGGGTAAGAGTGGCGCTTCAGGACCAATCTGTTGAGACAAGATGGCACCAAGAGCCGTACTGGAAGCGTCGGTCTCCACCACAAAGGGTCGAGAGGGGTCAGGATGTTGTAAGATTGGTGCCCTCTGGAAACAGGCCTTCAACCCCTGAAACGCCTCCTCTGCCTCCTTGTCCCAGGAAAACGGCGTCTTTGGGCGCAGTAGCCGGGTCAACGGGGTGGTGCGATGAGCATAATCGGCGATGAAGGTCCGGTAGTAATTGGCGAACCCCAGGAAACGCTGTAGGTCCTTGCGGTTCCGGGGTGCCGCCCATTCTTGAACCGCTGTCACCTTCCCCGGGTCCATTTGCACCCCATCTGGAGAGAGCCGGTGACCAAGGAAGTCCACAGTCCGCTGATGGAACTCGCACTTGCTGAGCTTTGCGTACAAACGGTGCTCACGCAAGCGCTGCAGCATGGTCCGGACATGTCCCTCATGGCGAGCCGGGTCACGGGAGTAAATTAGTATGTCATCCAAATACACCACCACGTACTTGTCTAACAAGTCCTGAAACACGTGGTTGATGTAGCGTTGAAACACAGCAGGCGCGTTGCACAAACCGAAAGGCATAACCAAATATTCGAACTGCCCGTACCGGGTCCCAAACGCTGTCTTCCACTCATCCCCGGCTCAGATCCGAATCAAGTTGTAGGCCCCCCGGAGGTCCAGCTTGGTGAACACCTGTGCCCCTTGCACCCGCTCCAGCAGCTCCGAGATAAGGGCCAAGGGGTACCGGTCTGGGACGGTAATTTTGTTCAGGGCTCGGTAATCATGGCAAGGGCAGAGTTCCCCACATTTCTTCTTAACGAAAAGCACTGGTGCCGCGGTAGGCGAGGTGGAAGGCCTAATGAACCCACGCTCCAGGTTCTTGCGCAAGAAGTCCTGCAAAGCCTCGCGCTCTGGCTCTGTTAGGGAATATAAGCGACTCACTGGTAAAGGCGCTCCGGGTTGGAGGTCTATGCCGCAGTCAAAAGGCCGATGCGGCGGCAGCTGGTCTGCCCCCCGTTCCTCGAACACGTCCTGGTAGTCCTGGTACACGGCTGGGAGCGTGGGTGCTGCCTCCTCTGAGGGCGCGGCCGCCAGCGTTCCGGATTGAGCATGGGAACATGGATCTGGGAAGTGCACGGTCCATTTGACCCAGTCAATCTGAACGTTGTGGGCTTCCAGCCAGTCCATCCCGAGCACCAGGGGGAAGCGGGGCATAGAGGCAATGTCCAAAGTTCGCAACTCCCGGTGCTGCTGGAGACACAGGACCAGGGGCTGGGTCTCCTGAGTAACGGCTCCTGAACGCAGAAGTCGTCCGTCAATCACTTCCACCTGGACCGGTACAGGCTTGTTCCGAAGTGGCACCTGATGATGGGCGGCAAAAGCAGCGTCCATATAGGAGCGGGTTGCCCCTGAATCTACCAAAGCATGGGTGAGGATCCAGGGCCCACCTGGAGGGTATAAACGTACCGAAACCATAAGATGTTGCAAGTCCATTGGTGCGGGCCCATTCTGTACGGTTTGGGACCCCCGGTAGCTAGGGCCATCAGCTACTGGGGTTGGCGGTTTCCCTGCGGCTGGCGTTTCTCAGGGCAGGACCGAGCGAAGTGTCCACTTCCGCCACAGTAAAGACAGAGATTTCCCTCCCGACGCCGTGCCTTCTCTGCGGGGGAAAGGCGTGGCCGCACTGCCCCGAGCTGCATAGGCTCCTCCGTGAAATCAGTTGTGACCGTGGGGCTGCCGGAAAAAGCTGGTGCCGTGAACTGGAAGTGTCGGCGACCCCGGGCCTGACGACGATCCTCCAACCGGTCGTCTATTTGTAGACTCCGTTGAATGAGAGTGTCCAGCGTGGTGGGGCGTTCCATTGTGGCCAACTGGTCCAGTACCTCGTCCGAAAGCCCTTCGAGATACTGGTCCCGCAGTGCCGAGTCATTCCAGGTCAAGTCCTGTGCCAACAGCTGAAACTCCGTGGTATATGTGGCCACCGTGGACTTGCCCTGTTTCAAACGCCGAATCGCCTGGTTGGCTTGACTCTCTTTCTGGGGGTTGCCGAACGCGGCCTCCAAACGATTGCAAAACCCCGTATAGTCTGCCAGCAAGGGGGAGTCTTGCCTGAGTAGCGGCAACGCCCACTTGGCCGCCTGGTCCTTTAACAAACTAATCAAAAAGTGCACCTTGGTGCGGTCGTCAGGAAAGTTCCGGGCTCGCCCCTGAATATACAGCTTGGCCTCGGCCAGGAACATGGGAAAGCTGGCCGGGGCTCCATCAAATTTCTCAGGCAAAGCCACTGGGTACTTGCCCGGAGCCGGGGCGTCGGCCCCAGGAGCCGGTGGGGCTTCCAAGCGTTGCTGAAGTGCCACAACCGCATCGCTGAGCTGCTGCACGGTGTGAGTCAAGGCCTGGTTCTCCTGGGCCAAAGCCACCAGTGCAGCCGCCTGTTCAGCCATGGCCTCTGGCTCTTCCCGAACGCACCCCTACGAAGGGGGAGTGCGGGTGTGGCGGGAGCAAACTGTGCTGGTCCCGGGGGTCAGGTACCTTGGGTGTAGCAGAGTCCACACGAAGAGGGGCAAGGTCCGAGGCAGAGAGCCGGGCGGGGAACAGGAACGCTGGAACAGGAGGCTGTGCAGGGAACAGGAACACCGGATGGTCGGGAACAGGAGGCCGAGCAGGGAACAGGAGTACCGGATAGTCAGGAACAGGAAGCCGAGCAGGGAACAGGAGTACCGGATAGTCAGGAACAGGAGGCCGAGCAGGGATCAGGAACACAGGAAGGTCCGAAGCCAACAACGATGTTGCTCCCGCAACCTGGGGCCGGGCTGACTGGGCTTTTATCCTCTTCTAAGGTCAGGGGCGGTCCCGGCCCCCAGGAGCCCCGCCTCCTCTGGCCTTAAGGCGAGCACTCCTCCTGGGGGCAACCAGTTCCCTTCGCCTCTCTGCTCTAAGCCTCTGCAGATCAGGAGAGGCCGAAGGGTTACTGGGCCCTGGAGGAGGCTCACCTGTGGCCACTGAGTTGTCAAGCCTCTCTGGGGCCAGAAGGGCTTCACCTGGGGCCAGCTCCTGATGCACTGCCACAGGTGCAGGCTCTTCAGCATCTAGGCCTTGCCCCAGTTCAGCCGGCCCTGGAGGCGGGGACTCCTGTGCAGGCTGGGATTCCTCTGTTTCATCCTCCGAATCGGAATCCCAGGCCATCACAGCTTGGGTGGCCATCTGTCAGGAATGCTTTAGTAGAGATTCCAACTCTACAATTCTGTGATCCTATGAATATATAAGAAGAATGTAATGTCAAGGGATGCCGATGGTGCTGTGGGTTAAACCACAGAGCCTAGGGCTTGCTGATCAGAAGGTCGGTGGTTCAAATCCCCGCGATGGGGTGAGCTCCCATTGCTCGGTCCCTGCTCCTGCCAACCTAGCAATTCGAAAGCACAAAGTGCAAAAACAGTCATACCTCTTGTTACATTCGGTTCAGGTTATGTCTTTTCAGGTTGCGTCCCACGGTGACCCGGAAGTACTGGAAAGGGTTACTTCTGGGTTTCGCCGCTTGCGCATGCATAAACGTGCATGCACAAACACGCAAAATGACATCACACGCATGTGCAGAAGTGATGAATCGTGACCCGCGCATGCACAGACGCGGATTGTGTTCCTTTCAGGTTGCGAACAGGGCTCCGGAACGGATTCTGTTCACAACCAGAGGTACCACTGTAGACAAATAGATACCGCTCTGGCAAGAAGGTAAACGGCATTTCTGTGCGCTGCTCTGGTTCGCCAGAAGCGGCTTAGTCATGCTGGCCACATAACCCGGAAGCTGTACGCCAGCTCCCTCGGCCAATAAAGCGAGATGAATGTAGCAACCCCAGAGTTGTATGTGACTGGACCTAATGGCCAGGGTTCCCTTTACCTTTTATTGTCATGGTAGCATCTACTATATATTTTGGAAAGCTGTCTGTTTACTAGGCATTTAGAATTTTTAAAAAGCTATTATAACTGAATTTTGCATGATGGTTCCCGAGACCAAGGGGAAAGTTTTTTATTGATGTCTGAATACAACTGCATGTCATTCTGAACCACATGATTGACTGAGCATTTCAAAACTGTGCTGACTGTCCTGATATTATTGCTGTTGTTTCTTAGAATTTCTGAGCAGCTAGTTTTAAATAATTAGGAATCGCCATAAGGGGAGTTGTATCCCTCCTTTGAGTCTTTAAAATGAATATTATAAGGCAAGAGTCCAGAAATGGTTAAGCTAGCAAATCTCCCAACCTTCTCCAGATCTGACAGTCTACAGCTAGAAATATCAGTACACAACCTCTTCAGGGTAGGCAAAGAGAATGTCTTTCCTTGTCTGGGGTTCCCAACCAAGAATAAAAATGAAGTACCTCACCTTAGAGGTCCCCCGGAAAGAAGGGCCCTCAATAGTTTATATGAAAGAGATCCAGTTGGAAGTGAAGAACCAGAACTAAGGTGGACATACAGTACAGGTGAAACTCGGAAAATTAGAATATCGTGGAAAAGTTCATTTATTTCAGTAATTCAACTTAAAATGTGAAACTAATATATGAGATAGACGCTAAGAGAGATATGTCAAGCCTTTATTAGTTATAATTATGATATTATGGCATACAGCTGATGAAAACCCCAAATTAACAATCTCAGAAAATTAGAATATTGTGAAAGGTTCAGACGGGCAGCCCATGTTTCACATTTGACTACTCTTCTTTCTTCTATATCCATTTCTTCCTGTCCAACTGATTATAATAATATCTTTCCCCTTTGAAGTTGTGCCTTACATATCCTACTGCTTTCTAAGCTGCTGTGGATGTCTGTCCCATACAAAATAAACAAAAGTGTGTGTGTGTGTGTGTGTGTGTGTGTGTGTGTGTATCCTGACTGATCAAACAGCAAAAGAAAAGAAAATAGGGGAAAAAATAAAATAAAAGTAGCAGACTCAAATAAACTTTGTGATCAGTCAATATACGCCCAAAATCTAATAGCTGTGTTCCCCTCACAGAGCTGCAAGCTCCAGAGTTCTCTAGGAAGAGGAACTAACCTCTCAGCACCCTTAATAAACTCCAGTTCCCAATATTTTAGAGGGGGAATTCATGACTGTGTAAATAGGTATGATATTGCTTTAAATGTATGCTGCAGATGGGGCCTAAAACCACCAGAAGATTAATATCTGGGGCAGAGAGAGGAAGGCAGAGAGCAAGGAAGACCTTACACAGGAATGGACGAAGTCACAGAATCAAAGAATCATAGAGCTAGAATGGAAGAGAGGGTCATCTAGTTCAACATCCTGTAATGCAGGGGCTCAAAGCCATGACCCTGACCTGAAAATGAAAGCCAAGGTAGGAACTGGGGAAAGCCAGAAGCGAAGTTGAATGAAATGCCACAGCAAAGAGTTGGGCTCAACCCAAGAGAGAAAGAAACCTGGGAGCAAAGCAAAGAGGACTTCCAGACCAGTACTGGGTGGGATTCAGCCACATCCCAGCAAATCCCGGTTGTGCAGTCAAGGTGATTGGGAGGCCTTGAACAACAAACCACTCCTCCCAAAAGAATGGACTTTTTACAAAATATTCCCTCTGTGGGGAAAGCTGATAGTTTTCCAGGACTTCTGCAGCTTTACAATATGCAATTGGAAAGAACAGAGAGCTGGAGAAGCCTGTCCTTGTCGTCCAGTAATCTCCTACCATAGTTAGATTCGCCTAGGAATAGAAACAACGCATTTGAATGAAAATGGTAAGATTTTAATGGAGAATGCAGATATACCTTCTGATTAAAACAGAAGACTAAATAAGACTCTGCTCAAAAGGTGACCGGAGCCCTAATACAGTGGGCACAGGGGGGAACTGGAACCTACAGTGGGACACTTTTAATAAGCAGCCATATGTTAGCTGGCCTTGCATACTAGGGATGATGGAGTTTTGTCACAAATCTCAATATACTATGGCGTTTGTGAGGGCGTTTTGTGGGAGGGCTGAGGTAAGTTTGTGATGGCCCTTTGTGAGTGGGCTCAGGTGGGGTTTGTGATGGCCCTCTGTGAGTGGGCTCAGGTGAGGTTTGTGAATCAAACCCTTAGGATGAGTCCCCAGTAGCATTTCATCTTTCAGCCTTGTAGATGTTAGCAGTTATGGAAGTGAACAACAGCCCTTTAAAGAACACAGCCAGCTCCTCTGCAAAGGCAGGGCTAATTGCAGGACAGGGTTTGCCAACCTCAACCTCTTTGCTGAGACAACATCCACCCATCAACCACAATCAAGAGAAAACTGTAGCCACTGGAGGACACAGGACCTGTCCATGGTCCTGATAGGGCTTGCCTAAATCTGGGTGTATATTTACACCCAGGTACTTGCTTGGGAGTTCCATCTGAAAATATCTATTTCTTACAAATGCGGATCAAGTATTATGTGGCACTTGTAACAGTGCCAGTTCCACAGATCCAAGCAGTTGCATGGGCATATATAGGATAAGGAAATCTCACAAGTAAACTAGGGACAAGCTGTTAAAGGCTTTATATACAAACCTGTATATTAGACCTTGGCCCTGAACTTGAAACTGCTAAATTGGATCTTTGCATTAAAGCAACAAAATCGCCAAACCAAGCCACAAACGCTTCTGGTCTTGCAGGCTTTGCATTTAAGCGTGGTGGGAGATTAAAATGTTTGCGGCCACTGCTGTCATTCCCCCTCCACACCCCCGTCTGTCTTTCTTTTTCACCCTACACTCGTGACCAGTAATAAAACCAGAAGCTCTTTTCTTCAGGATCGCCTAAGCAAGAACAATGACACAGTTTTACACCCCAGAATGGTTTTAAAATTAAAAATTGGCAGGCATCCATTTTACATCTCGTCCACCCTCTGCTAAGAGAAGATTGGAGGGGTGATTTAAAAAGAAAGAAGGTGGCACTTGTGTCAACAGAGTCTGCCCCAAGTAAGAAACCTTTTTCTTGCAGATGCCTTGAAAGCACAACTTAGGTTCTCCTTTATTACTTCAGAGAATTCTACAAGGCAGAAATGCAGAGTCCTGTTCTTTGATCTCTGTTAAGGCTGAATTGTTTCTTGTGTGGTATTTGTGGAAACATCATTGTAAGAGGTCTGAGTTATTCTTCCCCAGAATGTGTAGTTTCATTCATTCGCAGAGGGAGCAACCCTTCAGCTTCTCTCAGTTGTTCATGTTTGGGTGCCACCACATTTGCGGCACGGTCATGCTCTTCAACGGCCCTGACCCCTTCTTTCACGCTCTCCATGGCCAGCGTGACAGGTCCATTCGGATCCGGCATGGGTTTGAAAAAGGAGGTATTTGCCAGGTTCAGGGTGTGGAGAGCCGGAAGGGGAGAGTCCAGGGCTGGCATTGCCTCGGCAAGGTCTCCCTCGCACTCCTCCTGTAATCATAGCAAATATACCACATAGTCAGGATGAACAGTCCAGTGAAACAATAACTTTCCAAGAACCACCCTTTCCTTTCTTATTCCAGGTGCTGCCACTGAATGTGCCTTGACTGGAATTGATTGAGGGCCCTCTCAATGGCAGTTCCCCACCTGTCAAATGCACTCCCTGCTGCAATGGGAACATGGTCACCCAGTGAGTTTTAGAACTCAGTGTGGAATTGAACCCCGGTCTCCCCTGGCCTAACACTCAACTGCATCACACTCACTCACTTGTGACCCCACAAAAGGAGGGCATTTTTAGCCCAATATTACTTTTAACTCTGGGGTAAATAGCAACCCTGGGGAGGCAGCTGTCAATGTTTCCCTTTTTTTGAGGGAAATTCCCTTATTTCGAATAGGATTCTTTGCAAGAAAAGGGAAAAGTTGACAGCTATGGGCGGATCAGAAGTGGGGGGGGGCAAGGGGTTGAAACCCCTCTAAGTAACATCATGTGTGAACATCCCCTCTTAATTGCGGCTCTTTAGTTAAAGAGCAACTGTGGAAGGGCACATCATGTGCTGACAGTGCAGCCCTGTGTGTGCCTCTTTTTTCAGTCTTCTTGGGTTCAAGGCGGCTTACTCTCAGGTAAGTTGGCATAGTAGAGAATGGGGAGGGAGCACCAGGCTGCACAGCACAATTACCTGAATACCCTGGGCAATAGCGGCCGCTTCATTGGCTTCCTTTTCATCTGCACCCACTAGCTGCTCCTTGGCATCAGAAACTGCAACCTAAGGAGGACAACCAAGGGTGAGGGCATGATCTACATATTAATTCCTTACTGTCCCATTCTTCAGTTCACCACATTTCATAATCATATTCAAATTCAGGAAAAAAATCAAAACAAAAATGCACCAACATTTTAGTGGGCAACTAGGTACCAGAATCTGCCAGTGATTTTGCTTTCTAACTAATCAGGAACAGTGTAGTTTGTTAAGGGTGCTGGGAATTGTAGCTCTGAAAGATACAGTGCCCAGGATTCTTTGGAGGAAGTCATGGGCCTTGGTGTGTCGACAGCTATTGTCTTTCAACAATAATATGTTAATAATAGTATGTTAATAGTATGTTAATAATACTGAGCTTGCAACGGATAAAGCAGATAACGAAAACAGATACAAGTTTCCTTAAAATCTACCTGTTTCAACATAACCAGAGACATGGGCTCCTTGGTGATGTGGTCCGACTCCTCCAAGTAGTATTCCACTTGAAATCCATTGAGTAAAAACTTGAAATTGCTTGAGTACTCAAGAACGTTCTCTCTCAGTCTCCTGTACTCTCCACCCTGTTGTTTGAAAGTTGCCATTAGCAGCACTGGCTCTGAGAGGTCACCCAACGCTTCCTCGCTGATATTTTCAAGCAAGACTAGGGTTCCAAACTGGATGGCGTTCTCCAAAGTCCTTACGTAAGTGGAGTCAGACACCTTATAGCTTGCTGCTTTCATGCCCCTATCCTCCTTTCCTCCCAAGCTCATCTTTTCAGCCCTTTCCAGCTTCTGAGAGCATTCCTCAATGCTGTTTTCAAGTTCTTTCTTCCGGTTACTAAGTGATTCAACTTCATTGTTCAGGTCCCGGAGGCGGTCAATTACTTTCTTTAGTTCATCTCTGTCCGTATTGAGCTTCTGCATCAGTAGAGTGAGCAACCCTTCCTCTTTCCTGAGTTCTTGATGTCTTGGGGCCACCACCTTTGCCACCCGGTCATACGCTTCCATGGATCCAACTCCTTTGCACATTCCTTTGCAGGCAGATGATACAGCTGGCTCTATGAAAGCTGGGTGAAAGTCCACCTGGCTGAAAGTCCACAACTTCTCTCTACTTCTCTTCATTACAGCTGGGAGGAAATTCTCTTTGTCAGAAGTCTTCAAGGAGTCGAGGAATCTCACATGCCTTACAACCATTTTGGAACTACCTGAAATTTCAAATAAATACATATATATTAAAATGTTTTCAAAATATAAATATCTCATTTTAAAAATCTGGAAGATTTTAACCTTGCTGTTCTTTCCCCTGTAATAGTTTTTGGAGCATCCAGGTGATTCTTAAGCCAAAGGAAATGGATAAGGTCATAAAATGACACTTGCATCTATGGTTCATTTTATTGCATTGAATGCAGGGGGAGGGGCTGATGCCCATTGGACTTTTAGGGCAGAATACGGGAGAGTCAACAGTAGTGGGGAATTAGAGCCAATGACAGGCAGAGTGAACTAATTCTGGCTTTGTCCTCACCCTCCTTCCTGCTGAGTTCTATAACAGCAACACTGGGTCACAGAGTGGACATGGTCATCAATTAAAAAAGAGCACATGAAGATTGTTCTAAGGCAGAAGGCATAGTCATCTGTGTAGACCTGTGTCTTGAGGAGGACCCATGAATCCTAGGCTCGACTCTATCATGTGCCAGCCCTCCACCAGCCCTCCAATGCCTAAGCCAAATCCAACCTACCTCTGGAATCAAGAGTTGGTGAGGCCAACCATGGTCCGCACCACAGTGAATAGGAAAAGACCAAGGAGCCACAGAGTGGACATGGTCATCTATTTAAAAAAGAAGAACAGACGAAGATTGTTCTTAGACAGAAGGCATAGTCAACAACTTGAGTAGGGATCAGTGAGCTCAGCCTGACAAACCACTTATTGGGCATTCATCTTGATTTGCTTGCTTATGCAGAAGTTAGATTATATCTGGACTTTAAGGAGCAAGCTGGATGACAGAGCACTTTAATCCACTTTAACTGCACCAACCTAAATTTCCAGTGTACACTTGAATCCCTCCCACAAAATACTAACAAGGAGGTGGCCAGAGAGAATGGCAGCTTACACAGACATGGGCTGGGCAGCTGTTGTGGCCCATCGTGGCAGGCTCTGACCCCCAGGAAGCAACACTGCGACAAGGTGGCTGACAGCTGGGGAATTCCTATGTCGGCTGCTTGGATTGGCAGGCTTTCCCACCATCCATTTGTTTGAATTCTGGCAAATACAGCCAGGCTAAGTGGACGGGGCTTCACTCCAGTCTTGAATCCCTCCCACAGACAGGCTGTTCCCAATCCCAGTTGGCTGAAAAACACCCCTCCTTTCCCACCTTATTCAGTAATGCCGTGGGTTTTGTATATTAATCTTTTGCTTCCTAGGATACTGGTGGTTTTATAATGGTTGCTGTTTTCGGAACCAGGAAGCCATTTGCCTGTAAACAGATTGGCCCCATTTTTGCCTAAGCCAAATCTAACCGACACCTGGAATCAATAATGTTGTGGCCCAATTTTAAATCCCAGAATACTGTCCTGCCCAGTTTGTTCACCTAACAACTTACGTTTTTGCAGGGTCACTGCATCAACTGAAATGCCCCCTGTGCACCAGATAAGCTCAATACGAACTTAATATTGGATTTGCCTTCCCCATAGCAATATCCACAGCTTTGGCACAGAAGGCATTGCATGAAATCCTTTAAGTCCAACATCAGACTTATTTCGTCTATTAAAAAGAAAAGGAGCAGATAAAGAATGCCCTCAGACAGACTCTATCATGTGCCTGCCCTCCACCAGCCCTCTAATGCCTAAGCCAAATCCAACGTACACCTGGAATCAATAATGTTGTGGCCTAATTTTAAATCCCAGAACATTGCCCTGTCCAGTTTGTGCACCTAACAACTTCTGTTTTTGCAATGGTTCACCTGGAGGTGCTGGAGGAGACTCTTGAGAGTCCCATGGACTGCAAGAAGATCAAACCTATCCATTCTGAAGGAAATCAGCCCTGAGTGCTCACTGGAAGGACAGATCATGAAGCTGAGGCTCCAATACTTTGGCCACCTCATGAGAAGAGAAGACTCCCTGGAAAAGACTCTGGTGTTGGGAAAGATGGAGGGCACAAGGAGAAGGGGACGACAGAGGGCGAGATGGTTGGATAGTGTTCTCGAAGCTACCAGCATGAGTTTGACCAAACTGTGGGAGGCAGTGGAAGACAGAAGTGCCTGGAGTGCTTTGGTCCATGGGGTCAGGAAGAGTCGGACACGACTAAACGACTAAACAACAACATATTGTAAAAACTGGGAAGTTCGTTACAGGTTAAAATCCATCCATGTATCCATTCCTTTATCCCACTTAAAAAACAACAACAACAAACTTTAAACAGCCTTCAGACTAAAAGCCCTCAGAGAACAAACAAACATAATGGGGTCCAGTATGTTCTAAATACTATTTTTTTATTGTATGAGCCTCAATTTAATGTCCAGAGACACCCTTGTTATGTGTCTTAATATACTTAAGCAATTATTTATTTATTACTGTTTCACTGTATTTTATTCTTGTGAATTGCTTTGGGACATTACATTGCGGGAAGTGATTTGTACACTTAATAAATGAAGCTGAGAGGTAGTTCCATACGTGGTATTGTTTTGAGGAGACCTGCCAAGCCATAAAGTTCATCAGGTGGCCTTGGGCAAATCATGGCCTCTTGGACCAGTTCCTTTCACAGGCTTCTTTTGACTACAAGTAGAAACTGAGAAATTCATGAGCTCCTTGACATAACAGGATTGTAAATGGGAGAGTATGGGAGAGTAACTATGGTTATTATTAATAATAATTTGTAGAACAAGCATGGGGAACCTTTAGCAGTCCAGATGATGCAGAACAACTAACAACACTAGCAGGGTTGTTGTAAGAAGACTTGTAACATTAATGTTTATTACCATTTTACATTTATTTAAAATATGTGGTAAAATGAAGGAGGGAAACGTAAACATACAAATGCTATGAGGTAAAATTGGAATTATGAAAACCATGAGGCGGGATGGACGGAAGTCAACAGCTCGTATGAGCAAATAATGAAAGAGTTTTATAAAGATGTAATTAATATTATAAAAAGGGAAAATTTATAAATATATTATTAAAAATTAAATAAAAGATTGTAAAAAGAAAGGAAGAATACTGTAGACAATAAATCTTCTTGTAATTACCACTACTGCATGCTGTTTATATATGCCGGCAGCCTGCCAGCACACACATATGCACCAACTCGGGTCAACACTGTACAAAGTCTTGCTGCACTATTCAAATACAACAATTCCTGTCTTCATGTAATCCTCCCTGCTCTTTGCAGGCCAATTTCGCCAGGCTACAGTCTAATCCATATTTATTTGTATAAAATACTGTTGAAAAGAACGGGATTTCTAAATAAACATGCATAGGACTGGATTTTATAGCAGCTCTTTTTTTAAAAAAAAAAGAAATGATATTTATTACTTTTTGAACAGTTTCAACACAACACTACAAACAAAAAAAGGAAAAAAAGAACAATACAAATACAATACAAAAACACTACATACAAAACAAAACAAAAACAAACAAAAACAATTTAAAAACACCTCAAACATTTTCAATATCTTATCTTTCATTCGCTTATTTCCATCGACCTCCTCACACCTCCCTTTTTGTATTCCACTTCTATTAATTGTTTCAGCAATTCCTTTCCATCTTCCTCTGTTTTCTATCCTATAATTATCTTAACACATTCTTGCCTTATTTTTTCCTTTAATTTTCTATTAATCTATTTATACTTAATTCCTTATAACATTTCTACTAAAGCCATATAACTTCATTCCAACAGTCTTCTAACATTCATTAATTTTACAATATTTCTATAAATAGTCTTTAAACTTTTTCCAGTCTTCTTCCCCCGACTCTTCTCCCTGGTCTCGGATCTTCCCAGTCATTTCCACCAATTCCATATAGTCCATCAACTTCATCTGCCATTACCCAACACTTCAGTGCTTTCAAGAAGCAGCCATTCTCTCAGCCAGCAAAAAGCAGATGGTTCACAACAAAGTTTAGGGGTCTGGCAGGGCAAGTCCACCTCCTTCTTTGGCATCCGTCAATATCTTAAATTTTACTCGAGGCTTCCTGCCCTGCCAAACAAATCTAGAGATGTCCCTCTGCCACCTCCTGAAACAATCCATCCCATCCAAAGCTTGCAATGTTTGAAACAAAAGCAACATCCCCGACAACACAGCAACCCTCATCCCCACCACAGCAACTCGGCCCAACAATAACAACTTCAGATTTGTCCATATTTCCAAATCCCCCTTCTCTTCAATCCAACGTCCTTCACAGTTATCCTTGAATAAATTCACATTTCTGGCGGTCATACTAACCCTCAAATACCTCTGTTTCTCAACCGATGTTAGTCCTGTCTCCTCCTGAAACTCTGTCAAGCTTTCCTTTTCCTCAGGTAGGGCTCTGATCTTCAAATTCATCTCTTTCTCTTTAAGTTCAATCATAACAAATGTCAGCTTATGTTCATCAAGTTGTCCTTGTATGGATGAGACTCTCTCTCTCTCCAGTTGTATTGCTTTACATTCAGCAGCAAGGGTTTTCTCCTTGACTTCATCCGCAGTTTGCCGTATCAGAGTAGATTCCTGTATCAATTTCTGGATGGTTTCTGTATTGGTAATCACCTTTTGTCCCAGATTATTTAAACTTTCTCCAATTAAGTCTATTTTAATATTTGCAGCATCCACTTTCACATTTATCACGTCTGTTTTCTTGTGAAGCTGTTCCAGCGAATCGTTTATTTTCACTAATACGACCGCTAAGGCCTCTTCTGTCGAGATTCCGTCTGTTTTTTCCTTTCCATTTGCCATAACACTTAAGAGATTCAAGGTCAATCCCAGAATCTCACAATTTTTTATCTTGCAGCTGGAAATTCCCCTAGCCCAGCTCCTGTAGAGCAACCAATTTCAAAAGCTTCCACTAGGGGAAAACAGTTTCTATTTGTATTAGTCAGTACTGTCCTCTTTTAAACAATGTTCCAATAATCCAAAGTTAGTTTCAGTTTTCAGTTACTTTTGCTCCTTTTTTAAAAAAACAACAACAACCAGCCGGAGACAGTAGAAACAATGTATTCTCTTGTTTAGCTACCTGCCAATGAACATTCTAAACGCTGTCAATGAATATTCCAAAAGACATCGATCCTACTAGCAGCCCGTTTCCAGGGTCTGAGCGGTAGTATTTTAACTCTCTTGACTCTCTCCTGCAGGCATATTCAGTCCACCACTTCCCCCCCTCTTCTCCTGTCTCCAAGGGGGGGGGGGTTAGTTCTTTGCCGATGGAGATTTAGTCTTTTTACAAAAGGCTTTCCAAGACTTCAGCTTGCAGGCTCATTGCTTTAGTTTATTTACAAAAGGGGAGGCAGACTTCCTGTATTGAACCTCCCCGTTTCGATGCCAAATTAAACGTTTAAAAATCCAATTCTCCCACTTCAGCTCTACTCACGGGTAATTACTTTAGAGTCAAATTGTCCACAGGAAAAAGTCAGTGCGCTCCGGCAATAGCTATGCGGCTTCGCTCCGTGGAAGAAGCAGACGATTTGAAGCACCACTCCGCTCACCCCACGTCACTCCGGATCCCCGAAACTGGGTTTCCCCGCAAGTAGGGGAGGCGCAAAAGGTGCCCGCGGAATCCCACGTTCACAGGCTTCTCCCGCCTGTGATTTTTATGGGTCTCCGCCTTCGCCGTGGCGGTACAGACCCAAATTCCCACGGGGCAAATTCCTCCCGATCAGAGGAATTCCGCCATTGCCGGAGGCACCAACCCGGAAGTCCTTTTATAGCAGCTCTCCTATGTATGACACTTATGCATACTTACTTTGTAGTACGTTCCACTGGACTCAATGGAACTTATTTCCATTTAATCATTCAGACAATAAGAGTGCAAAGGTTCATATGCTACAGATAATTTTTTAATAATATATTTACTTTGGATATTAATCTACTTAAGTCACTATTTTAAATATCTGTGTTTATGTGGCACATATGGCAATGTGCAAATAGTAATTTTAAAGGATTAGCATCCAACAAATATTGCAACAGAGACATGGAAATGTGATATCAATTAACACATTCAGTGTGATTGCATGACAGATTTATGACTGAAATATGAGGGTAGTCTCAGGAGCAAAAGCAAGATGGAAACAGCAGTGTGTCTGTTTTCTGAAGTCTAGGAAAAAATAAATCCCAGATGGAAAGTTTATTCTAAATATAATAAAAGTTTCAAGTCAACACAAACCCTATGTCAACTTTTCTTCAACTGAAAATCAAGATTGGAAAAATGCAGTTCAGATGAATTGAAGATGGTTGCATCAATCATTTTTGTTTAGTGGATATAGTGGGTCCAGTGTGCAGTGTCCAGAATTATTTGCAATGTGTATTTTAGGTATGGCTCAGCTGAATTTTTGTGAGTTTTAGTCACATGGTGTAGTCAATCATATGATCAGCTGACCCACTCAGGAACTTGATGCGTTTGGTCATTAATATCAGTGGAAATTGGACCAGAGTGGAATTCTATTTTTGCTAGACTTAACCTGCCAGGTAAGCTAGGAAGGAAAGATCAGTGTGGAAGCTTGGTTCCTGATACTGACACGCAGCGTAAATTAATAATGCAGAGTTTTAAAGAATAATAGCTTTACTTAGTTAAAATAAACTTCTTCATAAACAACATGGTTCCAAACAGTTTGACTGAGATTACATACTGACTCTGTTCGCAACTGAGGCAGACAAACTCTCATTGACATCTTACTAAGTCACATGTTAGAATGACTGTGCAGTCCTAGCACTTCCCAGCCTGCTTTGCTGCTTCTGCTCTCATGTGTCTTTGTCACACGACAGATACTGCCTAAGAAGTGAGAACTGTAAGCAATATTGGGCAAGCCACACAGGTGTTGAGTTCTATGTATTTTAAAGTGGAGAAGCTATAACCAAATGGATAATGAAAACTTTTTCACAGTTATATTAGGAAGTTTCCTGAATGGACCTCAGACTAGATAGGGACAACCATAATTAAATAAAGTTATAATAATAATTGGAAACAGGTGGTGCTGTGGTCTAAACCACAACTAGGGAGGGGAAGGAAGGAAAAATTTGATTAACTGCACATTTAAAGACAAGTATCTCTTGTGGGTTAAACCACAGAGCCTAGGACTTGCCGATCAGAAGGTCAGCAGTACGAATCCCCATGGCAGAGTGAGCTCCTGTTGCTCCGTCCCTGCTCCTGCCAACCTAGCAGCTCGAAAGCATGCCAGTGCAAGTAGATAAATAGGTACTGTTATGGCAGGAGGGTAAATGGCGTTTCTGTGCACTCTGGTTTCCGTCACGGTGTCCCGCTGTGCCAGAAGAGGTTTGGTCATGCTGGCCACATGATCCAGAAAGCTGTCAGTGGACAAACTTCAGCTCTCTTGACTTGAAAGCGAGATGAGCGCTGCAACCCCATAGTCACCTTTGACTGGACTTAACAGTCCAGGGTTCTTTTACCTTTTATTTACCTATAATAATATTATAATTCTAATTTATTTATTATACCCTACCCATATGACTGGGTTACCCCAGCCACTCTGGGCAGCTTCCAACAAAATATAAAGGAACCAAACAAAACATTCAATATTTTGAAAAAGGGCTGACTTCAGATGTCTACAAAAAGTTTAACTTTTTGACATCTGACATCTAATGGGAGGGAGGCCAACAGGGCAGGCACGACTACTGAAAAGATTTTCTGCCTGGTTCCCTGTAACTTCACTTCTCTCACTGAGGGAACCACCAGAAGGCCCTCAGAGCTGGACCTCAGTGTCTGAGCTGAATGATGAGGGTGGAGATGCTCCTTCAGGTATACAGGGCCAAAGCCATTTAGGACTTTAAACACTTTGAAATGTGTTTGGAAATGTACTGCATAAGCCTCTCCTCCTCAAGGAGAGGAGGAGGAGGAGGAGGAGGAGGAGGAGGAGGAGGAGGAGAAGAAGAAGAAGAAGAAGAAGAAGAAGAAGAAGAAGAGGAGGAGGAGTTTAGATTTGATATCCCGCTTTATCACTACCCGAAGGAGTCTCAAAGCAGCTGACATTCTCCTTTCCCTTCCTCCCCCACAACAAACACTCTGTGAGGTGAGTGGGGCTGAGAGACTTCAGAGAAGTGTGAGTAGCCCAAGATCACCCAGCAGATGCATGTGGAGGAGCAGAGACGTGAACTCGGTTCCCCAGATTACAAGTCTACCACTCTTAACCACTACACCACACTGGAGTTGTGAGCGGGAGCCGTTTCCCGTGTTGGGATGGGGCATTGTGCCCCCTGTCCAGCTGTTCCGGCTGCTGCGCCACACCCCCAGGTGGCCAGCCCATCGGCTGGAGGCTTGGGGGACAGGTTTAGCCACTCAAACATGGCCTTGGCAGTGTTTCTCAGCCATTGTGCTGCTGCTTCTCGTTGGATCAAGACGTCGGCTTAAGACTTCCAGGAAGGACCTCCTTGACCACGTGTCGGCTGAGCAAGCATTGAGGATCTTTAGCAGCTAGTTTGCTTTAGGCTAACTGGTCTGCAGAAGATTGCCCCATCAGTGCCAGTTGAGCCAGCAGGTTCCCTCTGCCTTGCACCACCAGCTCTGAACGCAGCAACTGTTACTGAGAGGCTCAGGCGACAGCGTTGTGCCAAGCAGTGTGCAAGGTTTGGAGGCGGGGGTGTGGGGTTGGCTGGCTGTATCCCCCCCCCTTTCTAGTTTTTTTGGGCTTTGATCCTCCCCCCGGTCCTTTTAAAATTTTAAAGGATCCCCCCCTGGTCCTTTTAAAAGCTCATTGCTGTGCCTGCGCTGAGGATAGGTCCAAAAAAGGGGTTGCGTTCATTTTAAAACCCGCGGCTTTTGGCTCATGGCTTTGCCCCTCCATTATTAGAAGGTCTATCAGTGTTTGATAGTGGGCAGGGATTGTATGCGGAGAAGCAGTGTGTGTGCTGCCTCTTTCTTGCCCTCTTTTTTGCCCTCCTTCGCCTTGTTTCAGGATGTTACTCCCCACCCCGCAGAACACCACCTTTGTCTGCTGTGGGGTTTGTGTCATTAGCTGGGTTTGTTCCTTACCCGGTCCCTGTAGCACCCGGCTTTAAAATTCAAATTGCCCCTTGCCGTTTTCCCAACTGCCTTTAGTGGCTGGGGTTGCTAGGGCGACGAGTGGCCGCCCTTCTAAGGCGCCACGTGCTCAGTGCTGATCTTATCCTCTGGCAGTATTAGGTTCTCTTTTTCAACCTTTCCCTTTGTGTTTCGGTTGCCTTGGGGACCGTGCGGGCTGCTATAATTTCCCCCTGACTCCTGAGTTAGACTGGGGGCAGCCCCGCTTGGCAGCGGCTCTGCTGGGCGCAAAAAAAACTGTTGAACTAAGGCTGTACATCTTTGGTCAGTATCCACTCCAAATTGGCACCGGCCACTTTGTTTTTCGCCTACCTCGTAGCAAATCATCACAACTTTTGGGTATTGGCGGTTAGGCATTGGAATATGGTTGTGTGTTGGAGGGCAGGGTGTGGCCATCGCCTACCCCTCCATTTTATGGGTATTCCGGTAAAGGAATCCGGCTGTCGTGGATCCTGTCTGATGCCCTTACTGATGGCTAGGGCCATGGCACGACCCCCGGTGACATCAGGGGGAGCTTTCAGTTGTATTTGCATCAACAGGCTCCTCCCACTGGTGGTTAACCCTTGGTAAACTCACCCCTCCCTGAAGGGGTGGAGTCATGCTCTGTTGTTTTATCCAATGCCTAAGCCAATGCCTCTCACATGCTGTAATCAATAAAGTTGTGGCCTTTTTTTAGCCCATTAACCTAATATACCATGTCCATGTGTCTTTCTTTTCCTCAAGCAGGTGGCGGGTCCTAGAATCACAATATGAAGTTATGTAGCCTTATGAGGCTTTGCCCTCGGGTGGAAAAAAATATTGCGCCCGGGAAAGGGAGTGGGAGTCAAACTGACACTCAAGGAATAGTTTCGGAGAAAAAGCTTTATTTCTACCATCCATGAACTGGTAGAAGGAGCAAGTGTGATAGTTCACAAAACAAGCACAAGTTCACAGCCATTTGCACAGAGTATATATTCCCCTTCCAGTTCCCTCCCCTTTCTCCTCCTCTTCAGGAGTCCTGCCCCATGTTGAGTTCCCCTGAGCATGAACAGAAAGCTTCTGTCTTGGGACTATTGGAACTCTTGGCACCCTTCCCAGGAAAAGGGGAATGACAGCGGTTCAGCATTTCCAAAGATGTTGCAGGCTTGCTTTGAACAGAGCCTATTCATTAGCTTTTTGAAGCCTTCTTGTGCTGATACAGTGGTGCCCCGCAAGACGAATGCCTCGCAAGAAGGAAAACCCGCTAGATGAAAGGGTTTTCCGTTTTGGAGGTGCTTCACAAAACGAATTTCCTATGGGCTTGCTTTGCATGACGAAAATGTCTTGCGAGTTCCTGCGGGATTTCCCCCCCTTTTCCCAAGCCGCTAAGCCGCTTATCAGCTGATCCGCTAAGCCGCTTATCAGCTGATCCGCTAAGCCGCTTAACAGCTGATCCGCTAACCCGCTTATCAGCTGATCCGCTAAGCCGCTTAACAGCTGATCCGCTAAGCCGCTTATCAGCTGAGCTGCTAAGCCCGCTAAGCCCGCTAAGCCGCTAATAGCGCTAAGCCGCTAAGCCGCTAATGGGCTTGCTTTGCAAGACGAAAAAACCGCAAGACAAAGAGACTCGCGGAACGGATTCTTTTCGTCTTGCGAGGCACCACTGTAAAAGTAACGGTTTGCCCTTGCACAGCATCTTGTGAGAAAACAGAGGAAAACTTTAGCTGTACTTTAGCTGTGGATTTTTAGAAGACAAAAGGACTTTGGGACAGTTTTGAGGCCTAGGTTGGGGGTGTGTGACTTTGGGCCTAGGCGGGGTCACCTGTCCTCACCTCCTTCAGTTATAGCTACAGAACATCTCAGTTTAGGGTTTGATTTGGTTTCTTTTTTTTCTTCTTCTCCCACACAGGTCCAAAATTACAAAGAAGTAGCCCAATATCTTGTATTGAATGTGCAGGTATCTGCACACTTTCTAAGTTGCTAAAAAAGTTTTGAACTTGCCTTAGGATCTTTGGGGTGAAGTACTTATTTGTGCCTTCAACCTGCAGCCGGCAGAGTCATTAAAATGCTAGTGAACGACAACTTTAAATGCAGTGGTTAGCTTAAACAAGGTGACACTGAAGTCTTTTATTTTTATACATTATAATTTTGTCTGCCAAGACAACTTTTAGCTTTTTAACCTGCATCACACTGTGTCATCTTCAGGCTCCAGATGACATCCCCAGTGAAAAATCAAGTGCAGGTTGTGAAATGTCTTTTTTTTTTGACTCACGGTGCCTATTCTTTGGGTAAGTTTACATGTTAATATCAAACCTAGGCCATTGTTGGATACCTAAGTAGTAAAGTGAATTATTTTGAAACAGAAGGTTCCCAGGTAAGTCCCTAGCTTCCCAGGTTAATCAAGCAGCAGGTGTTGTGAATAGGGATAGGCAAATCTGTCAATTTGGGGTTCTCATTTTTTTCATTTTTTTCTAATCTTAAATTTAGGTCCACACATTTCTGCAAAAAAATGTAATTAAATAACAATCTTTGTGAAATTTTGTCAGAATTTTGCTGTGGATTTCTCTTAGTAAACACATTTTAATATGCACAATTTTGCAAGCTATTTTCACTAATATATGCCTTTTGATACATGTTTCCCTTAATAGAGGCATTAGAAATGCAGACCCCCCCAATTGTCCATATTTTCCAGGAACATCCCTATTTTAGAGAAGCTGTCCCGGTTTCTGATTTGACCCCGGAATGTCCCACTTTTCCTTAGGATGTCCCTATTTTCATTGGAGAAATGTTGGAGGGTATGGAATTATCCGACCCCCAAAGCCATCTGAAGGCAATCCTGTGCAGGGAAGATTTTTTAAAATGTTTAATGCTTTATTATGTTTTTATATATGTTGGAAGCTGCCCAGAGTGGCTGAGCAAACCCAATCAGGTGTGTGGGTATAAGTAATAAAATTATTATGAAATGGGATGTCCCTATTTTCACCCGAGAAATGTTGGAGGGTATGGAAATGCTAATGATTAAGCAGTATACATGTGTCTTATTTCCCCCCCCCCTTTTTTATTGATTTATTCCATGAGAAAATAAAAGCTAACACACAAGTAGACAAAAGAGAATAGCACACAAAGAAAAAAATAGCAAAGGAAAGAAAGAGAAAAAATACACAAAATTGTAATTTTTACATCAACAATTTTACATAACCATCCCATTCAAGACTTCCTTCAGCTTGTCCGTAAATCATTCGTAGTAATAATTAAGGTTACACATTTCCTAGCTTATATTGTCATTATACATTTCTCTGTCTCCTATTTTCTTTACACAATAACTCTTAGTCTTTCACAGTGCGTCTCTGAATCCCATTAGCGTTGTTTGTCCCTCACTAATATATTCCAAATGATCTACATACTTTCCCCAATCCTTGATGAACTTTTGGTCTCTTATATACATGTGTCTTAAACAAAATAATTTTGTACATCTTGTTTGGTTGGAAAACTGCACCACCAGAGAAGTGTGAATTTTAAAGGATAGCTCTGCTTCAGTTTGTATGTTGTTTCAGGAAGTCCACAAGAGATACTTGTCTTTAAATCTGAAGTTAATCAAATTTTCCCTTCCTTCCCCTCCCTAGTTGTGAAAGACATTTCCCTGAGACTCTGGTGATCTACTGCCTGTTAGAATAGAGAACACAGGACTAGGCAGACAAATAGTCAGTATAAGGCAGCTTTTATGTTCTTTCGGTGCAAATGTCCTGCAAAGCTGAGCTTCTATTGATTATTAGGTTAGCTGCCTGAAGCATGCTGCTTGCAAAGCAACCAATGAAATCAGCAAATATTTGTAGTCATTCTAGTTGGTCTTGGCCGGTATTGGTGCCCACCCTGTGGAATGCCCTCCCATCAGATGTCAAGGAGATGAGTAACTATACAACTTTAGAAGACATCTGAAGGCAGCCCTGTAGAGGGAAGCTTTTTAATTTTTAATGCTTTATTATGTTTTTATATATGTTGGCTGGGGCAACCCAGTCAGGTGGGTGGGGTACAAATAACAACCTCTTCTTCTTCTTCTTCCTCCTCCTCCTTCTCCTCCTCCTCTTCTTCTTCTTCTTCTCCTCCTCCTCCTCCTCCTCCTCCTGGGGAAGACATACCAGATATTAAATACAGATGCACTATATATATCTCCTTCCATTTCATCTTATATTTTTATGGTCTCTCTCTCTCTCTCTGACACACACACTGTTTTTGCAGGTTTAGGTGCATATTGACAACAGCAAAAGTTTGTCTGGTTTCTAGTCAGGTTCCTATAGGAGGTGAAAAAATAGGCTTGGCAGATTATTGTTTGTTCAAATTTTAATGAAAATGCTAATGCTGCTGCCAGACCTAATTGTTTAGCTGGAAAGGGCAAACATGATTTACATTAATTTGAACACCTTAATAACTAATTAAAATTATAGCCTCGTAGCCTTGCTCTCAGACATCCTTGCACTTTTACATAGCAACAAAGTATTGCTAATCACTCTCTCATGTGAAATTTTGGTTTGATTTATTGACACTTTAAGGCCATCTTGCAATTTGAACCTAATCAAACTTAACTGCAGATTTTGCACTCCGTGTGGCTCAGGGCTTTTATTCATCAGCTTACCTCTAAATATTGCTTGTCAAGCAGGATTTTCTCTACTGGTTTGCTCTGAGCAGTTTATCTTGGGCCAATTTTGCCTAGTGCATTAGTCAAGGATTTTACAGATTTAATTCTCATCTGTTAAAGATAAGGGGGAAACCCTTGAAGAAGAAACAAAAAACCATTATGACTGAATAATGCTCTGTTGTGCAAAATGAGTAATTTTATAATTTACCTGCCCCTTCCCCTTAGCAGATAGTTTTAATCTAAATATCAGAAAATTAAAAAGCAAGAAATTTCAGGCCTAGCCTTCCACAGGGTTAATTCTCCTGTGAACACTGGAGACCCTTAGTGGGATTTTTTTCTGTCATATGATTACTTACAAATATACGAACTGAGCACTGGAGAGCAGGCAAACATCCAGCCACACTGCAGACTTTAAAAACAGCTCCAGTTATCCAAAAACAACTGGCATGCCCTTCGAGCCTTGTAGGGCTTCTTCTTGCCAGCTATCTACAAAACTCCGACTCTTTGCTCCTTTACTAGCTACATTTTAATTTTCCCACATGCTGCTTCTTGAGCATCTGTCCAAGAAGCAAGTGAGATGTTTACATCAAACAGGAGCTATGCAACAAGTGCATTTAGCCAACAAAGTATACAAGAGCTTTGGGATGTTGAAAATCCAAAAAGGATGCCTGTAGCAGGACCTTTGGAAACAAACTAAAAGAGGCCAATGTGGTAAAAAAATAGCACCAATCATCATGCAAAAGGCTGGGCTGGATGAATCCCAAGCCAGAATTAAGATTGCGGGAAGAAATATCAACAACCTCAGATATGCAGATGACACAACCTTATGGCAGAAAGTGAGGAGGAATTAAAGAACCTTTTAATGAGGGTGAAAGAGGAGAGCACAAAATATGGTCTGAAGCTCAACTCCTGCCGGGTGCGCGAGGCTTGAAGCGGCAGCAGACTGCTTGCGCGCACCTAGAAGCTTGGGGCCAGCTGAGCTCAGCCCGCCCCAACCTTCTAGGTGCGCGCAAGCAGTCCGCTGCCGCCCCAAGCCTCGCGCACCCGGTGGGACCTCCTGCCGGGTGCGCGAGGCTTGGGGCGGCAGCGGACTGCTTGCGCGCACCGAGAAGCTTGGGGCCAGCTGAGCTCAGCCTGCCCCAAGCTTCTAGGTGCGCGCAAGCAGTCCGCTGCCGCCCCAAGCCTCGCGCACCCGGTGGGACCTCCTGCCGGGTGCGCGAGGCTTGGGGCGGCAGCGGACTGCTTGCGCGCACCTAGAAGCTTGGGGCGCGCTGAGCTCAGCACGCCCGAAGCTCCTGGTATAGCGCAGCAATCTGCTAGCCCTGGGAGAGCCCCGCGGCTCTCCCAAGGCTAGCGGACTGCTTGCGCGCACGCAGAAGCTTGGGGCGCGCTGAGCTCAGCACGCCCCAAGCTCCTGGTGTAGCGCAGTGATCCGCTAGCCCTGGGAGAGCCCCGCGGCTCTCCCAGGGCTAGCGGACTGCTTGCCGGCATGCAGAAGCTTGGGGCGCGCTGACCTCAGCTTGCCCCAAGCTTCTGGATTAGCGCAGGGGTCCGCTAGCCCTGGGAGAGGCGCCCGGCTCTCCCACGCTAGCGGAGACCTTGCCGGCACGCAGAAGCTTGGGGCGCACTGAGCTCCGCACGCCCCAAGCTCCTGGTGTAGCGCAGCGCACCTGGGGGGGAAATAAATTTTTTTCCCTTTATTTCCCCCCCAAAAATCTAGGTGCGTCTTATGGGGCGGTGCGTCTTATGGGGCGAAAAATATGGTACTTCTCCATGGGTGCATGCAATTTGAAGACATGACCCCATGTGTCAGGGAGGAGGAAAGGTGGGAGCCCCTCCCCCTTTTCTGAACCTTCCCAAGGGCAGGAAGACAGTGTTGATTTAGAACAGTGGTTTGCAGAGGGGCATAGTCCAGAGGGGGAAAGCTGGGAAATACTGGGTGAGGAACAACTAGAAGAGGGCACACCAGGAGGGAGACAGCTGGCAGATTCAGCGTCCTTGGACAGCATTCCTGACCCCCCTCTGCCTGAGACTAGATGGGCTTGGAAAGGGATAGAACAGAGTTACGGCAACAAGCTTAGATTACCTGATGTAGGAGTGACGTAGATTAATGGGGATGGAGGAAGTGAACCTTTACTGGGAGCAACACCATTTTTTTTAGAGAGAAATGCATTCCTTTGTCTCTGGCTGTGATTATTAAAGAACTTATCTGGTAAGAAGGCTCCTTTCATTTGATCTGCTTAATTACTGCCACCGGGGAAGGCATCCGATTCCCCGAAGCCTGGCACCATGTATACATACATGCATTGCAATGTACATATTCTACCATCAAGTACAATGACTTGTACACAGGTTTTGTTCTATTTTCTTAAGATCAAAGCCAGCCCAAATTAAAATATCCCCTGTAGTTACTGAAATGTGTTCAGCCTCAAGATCTGCCAAACCTCAAGGTAAGGTTGTCTGTCCATGGTTTGCTTTCATTTATTTCAGTTGCCTGAGATAGAACAGTAATATCCTTCACCACCCCCAAATCAGGGTACAATATTGCAGGCTGACAACATTATTTTGGCGCATGTGGCAGAAAACCTCACAAGCACTTGTGTCTGGAAGTGAATACAGTACAAAAATGGTAATAGCAAATTGCTGCCCTGTCGTGATGACAACCAAAGTCAGCTGTCTGCTGAGTATATGTTACTACGAACCTTTATTATTCCTTTTTAAAAAAATAATTTTTATTAAGTTTTCCTTTTAACAATCCAATCATATCACATTAATAACGTGTGATATTTTACTGTATTTTTGGTTTTTATGGAAGCCGCCCAGAGTGGCTGGGGAGGCCCAGTCAGATGGGTGGGGTATAAATAAATTATTATTATTATTATTATTATTATTATTATTATTATTATTATTATATTCTTCTTCTTCTTCTTCTTCTTCTTCTTCTTCTTCTTCTTCTTCTTCTTCTTCTTCTTCTTCTTCTAAATTATACCAATACATATTATGCAGTCCGAATATTTTGCTAAATTTTAAATTTTGTTGTGGGTTCCCATGTTTCGAGCTCAGTGAGGGTCCAGTCATCTCATATTTCTGCTGCTTTTGATGTTCACAAATCCCATCTTCCAGTCTTCTTCTTGTTATCATTTTTCTTCTTAATAACCTCTGAGTTGTTTCCGCAGGCGAGTTAAACCAAACATTGTTATTTTTCTGTGTGAACTTTGTAAGTCTCTCCTTAAATCACAACACACTGATCCAACAGTCCTGCTCGAGTGGCAGGCGCCATTTTAGTCTGTTCCGATGTAATAAAGTCTAAGCACCTGCTCATTAATTTTCCCAGACCAGTTGCACCATAAATCAGTCTTTCCAGGGGAGGGTTTGCCAACTCAAACACACAATCCAAACATGATAACAAAGCAATAGCTCATCTCCCCCTCTGACTATCAATCTCACAACTTAGTCTGTCTCATAATTGTGGATCCCTATTGAGAACTGCATCACTTTATTATTCATTCTTGACTCCTAGAGGATAAAGGGTAATTCCTGAGGACAGTGATAGGACATAGGGAGAAAAAGATGGGCCTTTATAAGGAGAGCCTTATAAAGCTGAAATCTTGGCAGGTGGTTCTGTAAACTGGGTGGAGAATGTAATGGAGATTATCTTATTTAGGGGTGGAACTCCTTTGCACAATAATTATCCCAGCATTTTCCCCCCAGTTTAGCACTGAAGCAGCAAATATAGAGTATATGGCTATCCCTGTGCATTTTGCCTATTGAATAAGGGAAAGTGCTATTAACTCCTTCTCCTTGAGCAAGGAATAATAATATAATAATAATTTATTATTTATACCTCGCCCATCTGGCTGGGTTTCCCCAGCCACTCTGGGCGGCTTCCAACAAAATATTAAAATACAGTAGTCCATCAAACATTAAAAGCTTCCCTAAACAGGGCTGCCTTCAGATGTCTTCTAAAAGTCTGGTAGTTGTTCTTCTCTTTGACATCTGGTTGGAGGGCGTTCCACAGGGCGGGTGCCACTACCGAGAAGGCCCTCTGCCTGGTTCCCTATAGCTTGGAACCCTTTGTTTTCCAAGCACCCTAGAGAAGCAGGAATCCTAAACCTTCAATGTGCTTAAAAGGAAATCTTCTAAGTTCCTAGCTAGGGCCAGAGATATCTTGCCCCCAGATCTTTCCTTGCCTCCAGATCTTGCAGAACACAATATTTTCTGGTGCTACATTTGAGTAGATTTTTTTTTTAAAAAAAAGGAATATGAAACTATGCAAGGCGAAAAATACAAAGTGTGCAGCCATGCAGATTTACATGTTTCCTGCTCCCCCTCCCTTTCCCAGTACAGTTGGAATTGGGTAATCGTTCATGAATGACAGAGGCTATATTGCTTTCTGGAGTATATGCAGGAGTGCAGCAAGTAATTAACATGCCTTTCCACTGTATGTTTGAGGGTATTTTGTTTCAATGAATGGAAAGTAAAGGCTGCTTGCTCTCAGGAGAGGGATTTGAAAATAGCAGCTCCACCGTTTGGATGTTGGGGACAGAATTAAAGGCGGGGAAGTGTGCAGCCACTTCTCACCTCAGCCACAGATCCAACAGGGGTTTCAAATAGCTCTCTGCCTCAGCCCATCACTTCATTCTGCAATACAGCCATAATAATTGGGTCTCCTTCACAGGGCTGTTGCAAGGTAATACTATACATAAATGACTTTGCTTGAAATGCACAAGAAAAGCTAATTATCATCATAGGTTTTATACTTTGGTGAAGACAAGATCACAAAATTTACACCAAGGTGTTCACAAAGGAGTCCATGAATGACTTCCATGTTTCTCTCTGCTGCTCTGAGTCCAGAAGAAGTTAAGTGTTGCTGGAAATAGGATTAATATACAGTAGTACCTTGGCTTAACTACTTAATTCATTCCAGAGGTCCGTTCTTAACCTGAAACTGTTCTTAACCTGAAGCACCACTTTAGCTAATGGGGCCTCCTGCTGCCGCCACGCCGCTGGAGGACATTTTCTGATCTCATCCTGAAGCAAAGTTCTTAACCCGAGGTACTATTTCTGGGTTAGCGGAGTCTGTAACCTGAAGCGTATGTAACCCAAGGTACCACTGTAGAAATATGACAGTGGAACTGAGAAAGACAAGGATAGAGGTGGCTGTGCAGTTGGCAATAATAGTTTCAGTTTCCAGTGGCTACAGTCAACTGGAGACTTTGCCTCATAGGTATCTGTAGATCCCTTCTCCTGAAAAAACTGAGCAACCTGAATTTGCTGGTGGGAGATTAAATTCTACCTACAAAGTAGCAATGGTTGGAAGCAGCCTAATTAGCACGACAGCAAAAGATGGGTACTCTAGTAACCTCCTGGTTGAATTACGGTAATATGTTGTTCATGTGGTGGCCCTTGCATTTGGGTTATGACTGCTTGAATATTGACTGGTATGCCTAGGTTTCAGCAAATCACACTATTATTATTTTTTTTTAAAAAAAAAATCTTCTAAGTGTGATTTTGATTGTTCCCTGGCAAGTGGGGCTTGCATTTGGTACCTTTTAAAGTTGGTACCAAATGTAAGAAGCCCTACTGTGATTGGTTCTGCTCGGGAGCTCCAAATCAGAGCTCTGAAATGGATTCAGCTCTTGCCAAATGCAGGAGTTGCATTGCAGAATACAGGGATCTTCCTTTACAGTTTGGCTTGAGTTCAAGCTGAGCTGCGAAGGAAGAAAGGAAAGGATTGGATGATTGTTGAAGTTGGGTCAGCCAGGGCTTTTTTTTTGCAGGTGGAATTCACTGGAGCTGAGTTTCTGGCACCTCTCAGTTGAGCATAGTTGCCAGTATAAGAGAACAAGGTTTATGGTGAATTCCAGCATCTATTTTTCTAGAAAAATAGTACTGGGGTCAGCTGGTGTCATGGTGGTGCCTGAGGACCAGGCCCACCAGACTATTATCCCCCTTTGCCATTGGACATAAATTTCCCTGCCAGCCAGTTCTATGGAGTGAGCATGCAAAAATACACAGGGTAGAACTTAACCTCTGGCTGCCATTTTTGATAGCAGCTACATGTTAAGTGTTATGTCTAATTCTGCCCTAAAATAGAAGGCAGCGAGGCTTTATGATCCCTTAGAGGAAATTGTGAATTTATCCCTTCCTTCAACACTGAAGTAACCTCAGTACCCTTGAGGTCATAAGAAGATGTAAATGAGAGTTTCTCAGTAGTATGGAAATTGAGAGTAGCTTACACATTTATGATGTGTGGAAAGCTCGAGGTCTTTCCTCATATATCTTATTCCACCATTCAATGAACTGCAGCTGCTTAGACCAGAGGTCTCTGCCATATATATATATATATATATATATATATATATATATATATATTCCATATATATGCATAGAGTTTTTTAGATCTCTTTTTTACCAGCCAGATTCCTCTTCATTAATAAGTGCAGGATAGTTAATTTTCAGCATGACTCTTACAAAAGAGCATTAACATTTGCTAGCTCGAGGGTGTCATCTTGTACCAGTTTTAATTTATAGTCTCAGGAAAGAAATCATTAAGGGCCTAAGTGAATGAGCTGTCTATTCCTAAATCAGGTCGATATAATTTGGTTAGAGGTCCCAGACCTAAAGGACAGTGAAATGGCCCACCTGAGTACAAACTGCTCTGCTGAAGTACACATCTTGGAAACACATTATAAAGATTTCCCTGGCAGACCCTTCCAATGTCAAGGCATTAATTTCAACCTTTAATCTTGTATTAGAACTGAGCATGCATCAGTTCCACTGAAACCAAACTGCTGTGTGTTCCTCTTCTCTGGTGACTAAAGCCTTTATCACTCATAAAGAGACTTTATCACTCATACAGATGGACTTCAGTGGGGAAAGCCCAGGTTTACATCCACACTTAGGGCTTGTTCCCACTGCACACTTACCACAGTGACTGGGTCACAAAGTGATGACTACCAAGTGTCATCCTGAGCCACAAGAGATCAAACATTCCAGATCAAGTGAGTAGTGGGCTTCCCCCAATATGCACCTATGGTTTGCTGGGTGTCAGGAGTTCAGGTTCCCAGCTTGATACATAGTAAGATAGGTCATTAAAAAGGAGGATTTATGGCAAAACCAAACAGATAGCTCCGGACGGCATTATCACTCAAGATGACCCTTCTGAAGACTCCTTCCGGTGTCTGCAGAATAGATTGAACCAGCATCCCTTTGCTTCTGATCTAGCAGCCCTCCCATTCACCGACTCTTTGGACTGATTGGATTAGTCCCAATCTCTTCCTGTTCTGACCCACTGTCTCTGTGCCTGTTCACTCCTGTTTGTGCTTCCTGAGAGCTTTGGCTGTGTTCCCATTCACTCTCCGCTACAGCCTTATCAGCTTGCCGTTCAAGGTCGGGAGAAGCCGAAGCCTACAGCTGTCGGCTCTCCTCTGCCTGAGTGAAATCCCAGCCTCTCTGTTCCTGGCTGCTTTTTGCAGCCGGCTGCAAGCCTTCACTTGAAGCTGGCGTATTCATGACACCGGCTCTTGGTTTAGCTAGCATTTCTAAAACTAATTATGGAACTTGAGTATGCATGGTTCCTTTGCATCTTTTCACATTGATTCAACCCTACATGCAATCATATAAAGAGTGCCCTCGTTTGCAAAGTTTTTAATCAGAGTGCTTTGTGGGGCTTTGCATCCAACTTGGGAGGGAGGTGGGACATGGGGAGAACAAGGGTTTGCATGCTAGCCAGCAAAAATAGGCTCAAGAAAGGATTTAAAAGTTTCCCCTGCTTCTTGCTAGCCTTCTTTGGATTTATCACATTGCCCACGCACACTTAGGTTCACAGCATAGAAGCAGGCGGTTACTTAGGAGGCAGCCAGCAGGAATGATTTACCTCTTCACCACATTGGCACAAGGAATATTGGGCTCGTGTGCATGTGTGTTTTGTTTTGCTTACTCTGTCTTGATATGATATGATTGTGTATATATTTGCATCAAAGTTCTGTCTCTGGGGATGGGGAAGATGAGAGCAAGTAACACCCCACCCCAAATCTCTGGGACATGACATAGCACTGCTCCAGGAAAACAGCCACAGTAAGCATGCCACCAGTTCAAGTGATAGCAAGGGAGTTTTTTGTTTTTCAGGAAAAGGGCAGGAGGGGAGGGAATAAAATTTTGGCCACTTTCTATATTCAAGGTGAGATGCATATTGTACAAATCCATGTGTGTCCCCACCACCACCTTGGCATTAATTTTCTGGAGGCAATTTTGCACCAGACCAACCTTTGTTTTTTCAAAAACCTTTGGGCGAAATATTTCAGCCCAACACTCATTTCTTCCATGTGTTGAACACGAATAATGCAGGGAGTGCGAAGACACAAGGGAACTGAAGGAAGCAGCAGCTATGAAAATTGTGCATTCAATATACAAAATTCAGAAATTAAAAAGCACAGTCGGAAGGATTCCTACTGGGTTGGTCGCAAATGGAAACAATGACAGCTAATTCAGAACTTCAACATCTAGGGAGAAATTCAGTTGAGGAGAATTTTAGAACATGCTTATTTCCGATACCATGCTCTTTAAAGGAACTATTTCACACATTGAGCTGCCAGGAGCAAAGTGAGAAATCCAGTGTCATATATGCATGGCTGAAGTATTTCACAGATGTAAAGTTGCTGCTTGGGTGACCTGGAAAAAGTTTTGAAGAAAAAGTCTACTTCTTTCTTCTTGATTATATGCATTGCAGAAAGCACCACCCTAGACAAAGCCTTTCTTCCCACGTGCCTCATGATTTTCTGGGTTAATGTATTAAATAAAATAAAATACATTATGATGCAGCAATATTGAAACACCTTTCTGAATATAAATAAATGAATCATGGGTTTTTTTGTGCATACTCCCCCTACCATTATTTGGTACACATTATTTGGTCAGGAAGCAACATCACGAAATTCAGAAGAGTGCAGTGCAAATTTCAAAGGATGGCAGTGTTTCATTTTGCATTTTGCTTTAGGTGGTGCGAATTAGGTGGATTCACAATAAAATCCTAACCAAACCAAATTTCTCCTCCATTTCTGTGTTCACCTTTAGAGGGAGGGGAAACGACACTCTTTCAATGCCATTCACAATTTCGTAACTCTGTATTGCCCCTTTATATCAATTCCCTCTCCTCCAAAACAAATTGAAGTTTCCAAAAACAGCATAGCTTTTCTTCACAGCTTGTTGAGCATAGTTGTTATCTGGCAGCAACCAGAGGAAGGCTTGTGCATTTAATATCCAAGGCCATTTGAATGATCGACATGTATTTAACGGCATTGTTTTATTGCAAGACTAGAAGTAATCATTTGGCGTGGTAGATTTTGCTATCAGCTTTGGCAACATATTACATTTACATTAATCTCTGGGCATGCTAGGAGCAACAAAACCTGTTCCCTTGCCATTAAATGCCAGCACAAGCTGCCTTTTCTCTCTCCCTTTTTGGAACTGACAACATGGCTGCCAGCTGTTTCCTAGTATAACTCATATCAGAAATGATGGGCTTGGTTTGCCTTGTACTCAAAAACCATGCCCATGGCTGCTGGCACACTGATTGAGATCTGTACTTCTCTTTTTAGGGGCGTGTGCCCATTTTGCCTCGGCCGTCTTGCGTTCCTTGGAATCTCACCAAACGAAAAGGAGGACCTGTTTGGAACCCTTGCCTTGCCTCAGTTGTATTTGTGGTTTATTAAGTTCTTGTCCGGGATACAAATAAATCTTGGTATCACCCATCTGCTGTTGCTTTTTAAAAGAAAAATCTCAACGACGCAATTAATTGTCTTGTAGTTTGAGTTTCCTTGCCAATTTCATCGGCCGTTTCAACTCCAGCCAACTTTTTAGGAAAAGCTGCTGCTGATAAGAGAAGATACTAAAAACAATTTAAAGTGAACGAGATTGCTTTTGGTCTATCAGTGGATAATGCTTGGATGTGTTCTTGCTTGGTCATTCCAAGCAAATTTATTGTACTTGCAATCACCACTCCAGATGGCAAGCTGGAAAAATCAGCTCCTAGCTTTGCACTGGTTATTATAGCAATTCCTATAACACTTCTTTATTTTTTATATGTGTGATCATTGCCTGTAGCAACTTAACGCTTTGTCTGTATTCTTGCATAGAACTAGTTTTTAAACAGTATTATTTCCAAGCACTACTCACTACTTGAATGTGCCTCCTGTATATCTATTCTTCAATAGGCTAGTAAAGGTAAAGGTAAAGGTAAAGGGACCTCTGACCATTAGGTCCAGTCGTGGCCGACTCTGGGGCTGTGGCACTCATCTCGCTTTATTGGCCGAGGGAGCCGGTGTACAGCTTCCGGGTCATGTGGCCAGCATGACTAAGCCACTTCTGGCGAACCAGAGCAGCGTATGGAAACACCGTTTACCTTCCCACCAGAGCAGTACCTATTTATCTACTTGCACTTTGACGTGCTTTCGAACTGCTAGATTGGCAAGAGCAGGGACTGAGCAATGGGAGCTCACCCTGTTGCGGGGATTCGAACTGCCAACCTTCTGATCGGCAAGTCCTAGGCTCTGTGGTTTAACCCACAGCACCACCTGCGTCCACCCGCATCCTATTGAGTACTCAGCACTGATTAATTAAGCATGGCATGTGACTAAGTCAAACTTAAGTGTAGTAGTAGTAATAATAATAATAATAAGCACTCACACTTTACATTGTGGGTGCCCTTTGCGGGATCATGCATGGTGCTACAGTTCCCAGGGCTGGCTTGCCTCTCAGTGTTAATTTTTGGAGGTTCACGCCCAGCCTCAGTAATCAAGTTTCTTGCTGGAGGTGGGGCCAGCCCCATTTATAAATAGGAGGTAGAGCCAACAATAGCCAGGCAGTTGGCTCTGAAGATTCACCCTCCCTTAGTTTAATGTTTTCTTGTTTGCAGGTTAACTTTTTCTTCCTGTTTAGTGGGTGCTGCTACGGTCTTTGGCTGGTTGCTGTTGAAGGACTGGGAATAAATTTCCCTGCATTGGCAGGTTTTGTCTTTCCCATAGCAATTCATCACAACTTTGGTGGCTATGGCCTTGGGTGGAATCCTTTAGTCTTTTCTTCCCTATATGGGGGGGGGGGTAAGTGGTGACTTACCCCCCTGCAGTGACGATTCCAGGACCCCCTCTTAAAGAGGTTATATATATAGGTGTCACTGACCATACACTGAAAGGTTGTCAGTGAACTATTCTGTGTGCGGGGATATGTGCTGGGCTTTCTGCTACACTTACGTCTCGCAGAGCACCCCCATATCAAAATTACCCTGATGAGCCCCAGTTCCCCCCTGGCTGGGGGGCTGGGAGGGATACACGCCCAAGGCCTACGCCAAGGTCTTCCTACATTCGGAAGTTTAATAAAGTTGTCGCCTAATTTTAATTCCATATAACGTGGTCAGAGTCTTTATTCCTTCCTTATCATCCCTGGGGGCTGGGGCTGTCACTGTCAGGTCATGTAACAACAACAACAACAACAACAACAACAACAACAACAATATGAATACATGTAATAAAGTGTTCAATCTCATCATGGAGATGATTGCATTTATAGAAGAGCAAATGGCAAATGGCAACATTTGCTATCTGAATATGAAGGACTGCATGGCACTTTGATTCTATGTATGATTTTTATATCCTCTATATCCCACATTTTTACCAAGAGTTAACAGCAATGTGTGTGGTTCTCTCTTCCTTTTATCCTCTCAACAGCAACCATGTGATATAGGTTAGCAAAGAACACCCTGTGAGCTTCATGGCTGAGTGGGAATTTGAACCCAGATCTCCCCAATTATTATATACCATGCCAGCCCATGGATGAAGAATATTTTTCAGCCTACACCTTTGTGTCTACTGAAGATACACACACAAACACATTCTTTTTACTCACATTTATGTTAGTAGTGGTCAATATGAACAATTGTCTTTCTCTCAATTAGCCTCCAAGGTGGCCAATAAAGGTAGACTTGTCCATGAAGTTGTCTAATCTTTTTTCTGAAATCCATATGGAATAGTAGCCTTGGGGCAATAAAATGGTTTCCTTCATCTGACTCTGCCTATGCTTCATTCTGCTTTGATTTATACCCTGTTAGGGTGCCTGAAACCATAGCAAAGTGAGCTTGTCACATGGCGGCAATATTAAAGAGGTTCCTTGATTTTAAATGATGTTTTGAATCTCATTTGACTGGTGTTTTGAATTTGAATGTATGTTGTCGGTTAGTTTGTTTTGAGTTTTCACATTTTATTTGGTTAGCTGTCTTATACAAAGATTGACAGCTCCTTTATAGTACTTCAGTGAAATACATAGGAAATATTTTTGATCTCAAAACAGGAAAGAAATGACAAAAGTTTAAATGGGGGTGGGGAAATCCATAACGAAACAAATATTTCCTGACCAGGTACATTCTTGTGAATCCACTTCTGAATTTGTCTTGAAAGTGACACAGCAGGTTATGCTTTTCAGGCAGAATTTCAGAAATCTGAAAAATGCAGCAGATGTTGGTTGATTGAGCAAAAAAACCAATTCCACCTCGAAGAGGAAAAATGAACCAAAATATCAAGTAGTTTGGATACCACCCTCTTATTAGGAGGCTTTCTTCTGTTTACTACTTCTGTTGAAATAATAACATATAATTAATATTATTTCATCCATTGATATTGTTACAAAGGTAGCATGCCAGCCCCCAATCTCTGCCGAGTGGTGCACAAGATTCCAGGGGGTACCAGGTTCTCACCTGGGGTTGTGTTTCCTTTGAGAATCAAGAAGCAGTGGAATTTGACTTCATTATATATGGTGGGTTAAACCACAGAGCCTAGGACTTGCCGATCAGAAGGTCGGCGGTTCAAATCCCCATGACGGGGTGAGCTCCCATTGCTCGGTCCCCGCTCCTGCTGACCTAGCAGTTTGAAAGCACGTCAAAGTGCATGTAGATAAATAGGTACCACTCCGGCGGGAAGGTAAACGGGGTTTCCGTGCACTGCTCTGGTTCTCCAGAAGCGGCTTAGTCATGCTGGCCACATGACCCATGGCCAATTGGCCCATGTCATGCTGGCCACATGATGGCTGTACGCCGGCTCCCTTGGCCAATAAAGCGAGATGAGTGCCACAACCCCAGAGTCGGCCACAACTGGACCTAATGGTCAGCGGTCCCTTTACCTTTACCTTAAATATGGTTTGTTCACATGTATGCAACCTGAGTGTAGGTGGAGGAAGTTGCAGCTGTTACAGCATTGTCCTCTCAAGAGTGTTTGTCCCTGCTTCTCTCATGGCTTCAGCCAGCTTGAGTCTAGAGTAGCCAACCATGTTCTCCAGTCTCTTGGTTGCTGCCTCTTCAGCCAGCAGCTAAGATGGTTCGGGGCTTCCTCCTCCTCCTCCTCCTCCACACACTCTGCAAAGCACAGCCCTACCTTTCAGCCCCAGCTATTCCCAGCTTCTTGCAAAAAGCACAAAATCCTCCTTTGGCATTGCATCCAGTTACCCTGGTAACCTTCCAAATCTCCTCAGAGCAGGGTCTTTTGCATTATCAATGGCACTTAATGGCCCAGTATTGTTGATTAATAACCTTGCACTTGGCTAGTCCAGCCAGGCCGTTTTGCATGTGCTAACCCATAAATTCCTCTGCACCTTGTATATTCCCTTCATATCACACATATTATCTAAATACTACCATTTATTAATTTCTGCTATGCACCAACAGACCCCAAATCTGTAACAGTATCAACCATATATAGCAAAACATAGACCTCTCTGATACTTGTTATTTGCCCCAGGAATTCTTATTATTCACCTTGACAAATGCAGAAATTAAACCCATGGTTTCTGGTTTCTTTGGATTGTTAATGGCGAATATTAATTTCATCGACACAGGGATCTGTTAGGTTCACTGTTTATCTGAAGCCAACCAGAAAATCCCCCCCCCCCATTATTCTATTGCTAGTTTGACAACCTATATGATTTGTAGATCCCTTGTATCAGTGGCAGTGAGCCAGATGGAAAGGCCTTAACATGTTTCTGACAAATAACTAACATAATGTCCCCTGATGATGATGTTTTGCGCCATCTCTTCAGCAAACACTGCTCAGTTTTCCCTCAAAAATGTCAGCAGCTGGAATTTGAGCTGGTGACTAATAAGTCTGAATTAATTGCTGCTGTTAATTTTAATTGGGATTCAAAATGATCCAGTTTGGCATATATTTAAACTACTAATTAAAGTTCACTCTCTGTATTCATATTGTATGAAGCAATTACATGATAGCGTATCTCTGAGTTCAGGTGCCCAGGAACAGAGAATGCGGGAAGGAAGGCTGTTCATTGCAGTAATCAGTATGGTGCATTTAACTTCATTGACATTTTACAGAATGCAACTGACACTTCAGTCCTAAGCTTCTGTGCTGGCGCATTGTTGTAATATGGTTTGATCATCATGTTCTGTAACTTTGAGCTGATGCAGCGCCTCATGTTCCCCATCCGATTACCTCCTCTGTTGACATAGCATGCCTTAGGATTAGGCTCTAAGGAGTCAATAGTGAAAGAAGCATTTCAATCGCAAGTGAAGGATTTGATGAGGTATGCAGTCTTTGTCTGGTTCCTTTCTTCTTAGTTGTGGCTGTCTAATATTTTACACTATAAAGTTGGTAATGCACAATGCTTCAGAGGTCTCACTTCAGAGACCATGCAGCAACATGAAAAAGAAAATGCATATTAGGAGAAACGCACAGAAAAATTGTGCACAAAATTTCAAGTGGACTTTTTCTTTCTTTATTTAAAAAAAAAAAGCTCAAAGACTGATGAAGAAATGGCGCAAGCTGCACTTAAAACTGGGCAAGTTGGAAACCCAAATTAACAGATTCAGTTCCTCCCAATTTAACTGCAGTGAGGGAAAGGTAATTTCAGGGGTAATGAAGCCTTAACCTTTACCCAGGCCCTGCTTATGACCCCTCCAAATGACCCTTTTCTTGTTCCAATTAGGCTTGGAAAAAGCCTTCTGTTGGTTGCAATAGTGGCCTTTCTTTCAAGTCTAATTACAGCAGGGTATTACTTGGGATGGACTAGCTCTTGCTGATATGCCTGTTGTCTTTATCCATGGAGTTTTCTTCGAAGCGATACTGGAGTGGCTTGCCGGTTCCTGTTCCAGGTGGATCACGTTCGGTCAAAACTCTCCACTATGACCTGTCCATCTTGGGTGGCCCTGCACGGCATAGCTCCTAGCTTCTCTGAGTTATTTAAGCCCCTTCGCCACAGCAAGGCAGTGATCCAATAAGGAGATCGTGAAACTGAGGCTCCAATACTTTGGCCACCTCATGAGAAGAGAAGACTCCCTGGAAAAGACCCTGATGTTGGGAAAGATTGAGGGCACAAGGAGAAGGGGACGACAGAGGACGAGATGGTTGGACAGTGTTCTCGAAGCTACAAACATGAGTCTGACTAAACTGCGGGAGGCAGTGGAAGACAGGAGTACATGGCGTGCTCTGGTCCAGGAGGTCACGAAAAGTTGGACATGACTAAATGATTAATAAACAACAACAAGCTCTTGCTGATAGGTATCCTGCAATGTAGGGCAGCATGTCCTTGTGGGAAGTGACCTTTGGTGGCCTTTGTTATATGCAAATCCTCTGTGCAACACCTTACCCATTGCATTTTGTTAGTAGACAGATGTTCACGAAAGAGCAAAGCCAAATTTTGATCTCAAGTTGTTAGTAGAAAGGGAAAAGTTGAGGCAAAGAAAAGTGGAAACACAGTGATTCTACCCACCACCTGAGGTCCAATGGGGCAGTTAATTGCTATAGTTTGCTCAAGATTTGGGGGGAAATGTGAATTCTACCTTGCTCGTGTGTTTTAGAGTATAGCCATTTGGGCTGTAACCAAATGATGTACTTGCATGATCTGTGCCACAAACTAGATTAATAATGAGCACCCATATCAGAGTGCTCTGTAGATTGATAGCTATAGTCTTATATATCCTAACCTCTTATGATCTGCCACTCCCGTCTAATGTTCCTAACCCTTCTTTTAGACTTTCCTAGCTTCCTTTAGGTTCTTTATAGACTTTTAACTCTTTTTAGTTTTTCAAATCATTTTTCAGATTGTGCCTCTCCCCTCTTATACTGGTCTTTGACTGTAATAAAGATTTGATTTGATGTACTTGCATGTACATGAATTTGCATGTATATGGAACAGCCCTTCTCTAAATAAGCTGGAAAATTGTCCACTGCTGTCACTCGATTGGTGGACTGTGCCACAAAAATACTTTCCCTTTCTTGTATGAGTTTTCCCTTGGCTGCACATCCTCTCGATTTTTTTTGGTAGGGAGCTTCAGTGTGATTACTTTACGGCAAAGATCCATCCAAACATTTTTTGATATTATTCCAAAGTCATCTGACCAAAGTGCCAGTAAGGTGGTGATAGTGCAACCTGCCAAAGATGCTGTCTTTTCTGTGGTTGGCTGAAAAGCCATTTGTGTAAAGCTTTATGATGAGAATTCTTTACAAAAAGCCCTCTCCTAATTGCTACAGTGAAGAGGCAACTGCCTCCTGCGGTAGCTCCTCCCTCTTGTGTTCTCTAAGCCTATCAACTTTGAGGTAAACAAATGAAAGACGACTTTCCGGACAGATGGCTATGTTGTCTCCGCATTCTAATTCACATGCAAACTTTGTAAACAACTCTGTTTTGGCCATATGTACAGCTTTTCATATTCCCAAAACAAAAATATGCCGAGGGTTTCTCACAGTGCAGTATTATTAAATGCGCCTATATCAGGTGTTTATGGGAAGACTTTGTTTCCCTAACTTTAGCATCATAGTTGAATGCAAAGCTGCAATGCAATCACAGGCAAGGAAGCTATATTTTACAACAACAGCAGCAGCAGCAGCAGCAGCAGCAGCAGCAGCAGCAACAACAACAACAACAACAACAACAATTTATTATTTATACCCCGCTCATCTGGCTGAGTTTCCCCAGCTACTCTGGGCAGCTTCTAATCGAGTGTTAAAAATAATACAGCATTAAATATTAAAAACTTCCCTAAACAGGGATGCCTTCAGATATCTTTTAAAGATAAGATAGCTGCTTATTTCCTTCACATCTGAAGGGAGGGTGTTCCACAGGGCAGGTGCCACTACCGAGAAGGCCCTCTGTCCTCTGTCACTTCTCAAAATGAGGGAAGACTCTCCTGGTGGTAATTTATAAGGTGTCCATGAAATGAAATATGCAAATTACTTAGCAAAAAGGAAGTGATGTCTTAGGTGCCTATCCAATGTTAGCCATAGCATAGAACTCCAGCAGGTCTACGCTGAATATGACTAATATTGAATATCAATCTAAGATGTGACGTGCTAAGTATCTGCTGGCTTTTTTTACCTAAATATCAAAATTGAGTGCACCTTTCTAAAGAGTTGTGCTGAACAGAACACACAAATATGCACACCTCATGACATTTCCCTTTCATGAAAATTTACAGAATGGAGAAAAAATGCACTGAACATGACAAATTGTACAAAATCTGACTACCTCTGTACAGTTAGCCAGATAAATCAACCTGTCCCTAGACTCTGGTAAATAATTAGGTTTTCTTTTGGTAGGGGGCTTCAACATGGTCAATGGTCAGGCATGATGGAAGCTGTAGTTGAGAACATCTGGATAATGCCAAATTAGGTACCACTTAGCTACTTAATCTCCATGCATAATCCTGCAACTATAACTCATGCTACTACTACTACTAATAGTCAGATACCTGTTGGGTTGTATCTGATATGTCATATTCAAAGAAGGCCCATTGAAATAAGTAGACATAAGCAAGACTGTCTGTCTATTGAAATAAATGGATCTACTCTTGAGAACAAAATAGTTGGATAGAATCCACTCTGACAGTGAAAACACTTTATACAAATTAATGTCCATATTGAATTTCTGACTCCTGTATTATAAAATATATGGAGTCCAACGTTTCTCAAAATATTATTGCCAAGATAAGATAGGACAAGACAAGAAAACTACACTTCCTTGTTCTTCCCAAAATTATTTTCAATTTCACTAATGCATTCATGTTATATTCCTAATCTTTCAGTCTGACATCATTTAAGGAACAGTGACTTTTCTTGAATTAAAAAAAAAATCAAACATGTTTCTGTCCTTCTGTTATGTCTTGATAGCAAGTGATAAGATGTTCAGTACTGCAGTTTGGTGTTGACAATGTGATAGATATAACATATTTCATATGCATTTTTCAGCAGTATCTGAAAATGGAAAATTTCATGGACATCAACAAAGCCTGTGAACATATCCCTAATTACTGTGGCTTGCTTGATTTATTTTAATTTTTAAGAAAAGAATACTTTATCACTATTTTGTTCATGTAGCTTGGGTCTTGAACCAATTTGGGCTTTAATATCACTCCTGCCGTAGGTGGCATAATAGCAGTAAGTATCATCAGTGTGGCTGTGAAATTAGAATTGGAGGCGAGTGCTGAATGAACTCCACAGCTGCAACCTCTGTACAAACACTGGTGGGTTCAAGCAATCACCAGAGCTCTATTTCAGCCACAACTGGAGTGGCAAGTAATAAGCAGTAGTGATCTGAATGATTGAGCAGAGAGCTGTGGAGCCACCCTCCTTTCCTGACACAAACAACATGGCTCTGGCACCAGCTTGGCTGCAGGAGTTGCCAGAAGGAGGCCTACAAGGAGTCATCCAAACGTTGTAGGGACTCCACTCCAGATTTGTTTAGCGCTTACTCCTTAGCCTTTGTCTCTCCCAGGATATCCCACAAAGCAGTGGAGGTTTAGGATCAGAGTTTTCCTTCTCTTAGATGGGCTAACTTCCCAGATGGAGGAGCCCCACCTGCCCCTCACTTCCCTCTATAGCAGCCTTTCTCAACCTGTGGGTCCCCAGATGTTGTTGAACTACAACTCCCATCACCCGTAGCTAGCAAGGCCAGAGCTCAGGGATGATGGGAGTTATAGTCCAACAACAACTGGGAACCCACAGGTTGAGAACCGCTGCTCTACAGCAGGTCCAGAAACCAGCTTCTTGACCGTTGGGCCCATTATTGGTCTCATCCGCTCAATCCACCAGAGTCTGTATTCACACACAGGGCTTGAGACTCACTGGCTACCCTCACCTGGTTTAGCTGGCCAGTCAAAGCCATTCCCTGGGTGTGGCCGCTACCACATGTTGAAAGCTTCTAGCAGCCACAGGTGAGAATTGAGTGCAGGGTAAGGACCAATGGTGGAAAAACTTTTCCAGAAGGAGCATAAGGTATCCCTCCAACATAACGTCAGTGTGGGCTGAAAACAGTTCCCTGCTGACTTTGCCCTTAATCACATTCCTGGGCTTGCTACAGTGATATGCATCAAATGGCCCTGTAATGTGTATGGGTTGCTCGTGCGTAAGTTGCCGCCTCTCCAGGCTTTGTTGCCTTGCTAAACCTTTCAGTCTGGGCAGCCCTTCACTTCGTGGCTGCCTCAGTCGCTAGCAGAATCCGTCAGTGGGCGTTTCTTAAATCTTTTCCAACATAAAAGTTGTTTGACACCCAGTCTCCTCCTACTCTCTCTGCGCGGAAGTCTTCTGCGCAGGGTGGGCGTGGGTAGCGGAGGGCCCGTGCTCTCCCCGCTGGTGTCCGGTGAAGAGTCCTGGAGCCCTCTCGCCGATTCCCCCATCAGCCCCTCTATATCCCTGGTGTTGCGCTGATTTCCTTCCCCATCTGCGGAGCTGCCTCTCTCCCTGCTGGGCTCTTCTCCAGCATCATTTGAGAGCCTTCCCTCCGCCTCTAGCTCCGATGTCAGTTCCCTGACAGGCCCTTAGTGCAAGTCATTTAAAAATGTTCACGGCAACACAATGCTCATTTTCACAGTCAGCAGTATTTATGGTACTTGGGGATGAGCAAATCTGGCAATTATGGCTTCTCTCCCATTTCTCAGTGTCTATAGCACGAAGTTTTAAACAGAGAGAGGAAGGGAGTTGGAATACGGAAGGCAAACGCCTAGCAGTATAACAGATGAAGAGGAATGAAACTGGAGTGCTTTTGAATGGTGCTCCAGGAAGGGAAAGGGGGTGGTGAATTACATAGTTACTCAATTAACCTCTGAAGGGGGCTGATTCCTGAACTGTCTCCTATTGCCCTGAAATTCCAAGAGTTGTTTCCAGACCAGAAATTGACGCTGTGCTAATTGCCAGTTTCTCTTGCAAGTTTAAAGGACAATGAAACATTTCCCTCCTGATTTCAGGTTTCAGACCTGCTTCATGTTAAAGCATACTATCAAATCAAATTTGAGGAAATCTAGTCATTATAGGCTACGTTTTTGTCCCTTTACAGTGCTAAAGTGGCTTCGCTCTAGTAGCTTCTTCCAAGGTAATCCCAAGAAGTGAAGCTGTTTGAAGGTACTTAGAATTTCCACCCCTCGCTTCTTAAATGTGGAAAGACTTGCTACTTGCAATTGTGTCTAAAGTGAAATTTGATGTTGGGTTGTTTTTCACATAAATAGGAGGTCTGAGGAAAGCCAGTTGGAATTATGAGAGGATTTCCTGGGGAATGGCCAGATTGTGCGTTGGTCACATATCAGCCTAGAACAAAATTTTATGACAATGTGGAGCTTCACTTTCAAGCAAAACGCCTGAGAAATTTTGAGGGAAGCCAAAAGAGTTTCAATGAGATCAGTAAAATTTCCCAAGGCAGGTCTACCCATCCCCATTCCAATATTTTACTGGGATTCCTATGCTATCTATGTATTAAAGACACAATTAGCTTTCTTCTTCATACATAAATGCTCATTTGGCACCTGCCATTTAAACTTCTATGCTGAATGAATTGAAACGATTATTATTTGTCTTCAAGGTTTTCAGGAATATCGTCTCCCCCTCAATGTCATTCTGCCCTTGCTATCGGACTGCCTATCTATGAAGGGGAAGCAGTTTCACAAAAATCTACATTACCCCCTTCCCCACTATTTTTAATTTGGTTGACTGCATGCCATTCTTTACAAATGGTATCAGAACAACTGGTTACTGAATAAAATATGTGAGGGTTTATTTCATGAGTTCATGATGTGATTCTCATAGTAATTTCCCCCCGTGCCTGTATTACTTGCAATCTATCTTACCAAGCTCCTCACAAATACAGTAACTTCCAAACTAATGTATACACTCCATTTATAAAGGGAATAAATCATGACCAAATGCAATTTCTCTGTTGGAAACGCTTTTTATTTGTGGTGAAAAGAGGATGCAGATGAACTATAAAGTAATCTAAATATTCCTGCTTTGTAATCAGATGCATAAAGAAGATTAGTAATAGAGAAGTTGCATGCTTTGAAACTAAATTGACTTGGATTCCCCACCCCCACCTCAATGTATCTTAGAGATATTCATATTAGGAGCCTTCCAGCAGAATCCTAGATGCTATGGAGTAGATACAAGTGCCATGGAATTAAATGGGGCTCATTCAGTGAATTGTCCTACTTTGGAAATATGCTAAGTCCCATTGAGTAAAGCAGTATTTGTCAGCAAGCATGCATGGGATTTGGGGATGCAGGTGGCACTGTGGGTTAAACCACAGAGTACAGCTTCTGGGTCATGTGGCCAGCATGACTAAGCTGCTTCTGGCGAACCAGAGCAGCGCACGGAAACGCCATTTACCTTCCCGCCGGAGCAGTACCTATTTATCTACTTGCACTTTGGCGTGCTTTCGAACTGCTAGGTTGGCAGGAGCAGGGACCGAGCAACAGGAGCTCACCCCGTCATGGGGATTCGAACTGCCGACCTTCTGATTGGCAAGTCTTAGGCTCTGTGGTTTAACCCACAGTGCCACCCGTGTCCCAATCAGCCACAAATTCACTCTTAAAAATGTTGGATTCTCTACAAACAGAAACCGAGATTATGGTTGTATACATGCAACACAAATTAAAATATTGAGGATCCATTCAAGAGCTTTCAGAAAAGTTGGATTTTTTGCAGTAGAAGAAAAAGGAGGGTTTTTTTTTTATTTCATTCTGGAATACTAGCTGAATAATGGGAAACAAAACAAAAGCAACTGTACCACTATAGATGGTTAGTGCAGAAAGTCCCCTAATCACCAACTTTTGCACTTCCCCAGTGCTCTACTGCAGTTGTTGGCTCAAAACATATTGCAAAAACATTATTTTGAGAGAGAAAATGCATTCAGAAATGCACACTTAGGATTGCACACTTTGAGAGAAGATACGTATGCTTAGAAATGTATAATTAAAAATGGCATTTTGGAGAAGTTTTTTTAAAAAAATTGCAGATTGGTGCAGAAACTGATGGCATGGATTTTTTTTTTGGGGGGGGGGTGATTGCATGTGAAAGAGAAATGGACAGGAAACAGAATTATTCAGCCATCTTTACTTAGAGCACATGAAAGGGTCTTGGCACCCAGTATGTAAAACTCCCTACTCTCATTTGATCAGACTGTCTATTACTCCGCCAGTGCCCTTTCACTGCTATGGTTCCTTTCCCTGCAAGCCTTTCATTTAAAGTGCTGCACAGGTTTTCTGAATAATCCTGGCCTTCTCCTTTAGTTTCATTTTTGCGTGGGCCTTTCTGCTGCTTATTGTATTTTATTGACTATTGTTTCAGTGTCAGACTGAAGGAAGCCATATTTATGTAGTCACATAGGGCTCTTCTCTTCATGGGGATGTCAACCTTGATGGACCAGTGTTCGGATTTCTATGGAGGGTACCCTACACTAGTACATTTTTATTTGTGTGGTCCTCTGTCAGATTGATGACAATCACATACCACCAGGTTTGTGTGCCTGGCATACATATTGGTATCTGTGATGTAGGGCTAGCCCATACCTTCTTCTTTTGTACATTTGGTTTCCATGGGTACCAAGCACCTGAACAAAGCTGTTATTCCTGTTTTATTGGTTGTTTAGGGCGCCTCCATTTTGGAGAGGAAACAAATACAGGTCCCTATACAAAATAAACAAACAGATTAAGGCCTTAGCTGCACCTGGAGGCCTTATTGTGTAGGGTGGGAAGCACCATACAGTGGATTCCATTTTTGGGTGTGCTGGCTTTTGAATGTGTGGTTTCACTGGGCTATTATGTGTTAGTTTTAAAAATCGTGTTTATGCTGGTTACCTGCTGAAACCCAGTGTGTGCAATCTCCATATTTGACAGCACCCTGGAAGGCATCTGCATGAGCATGAGCCTCCTGAATTTCAATTCCATCCCTGTTAGTTCAGGAGGAGAGGCAGGAGAGAATTAATCAATGGCTGCTCCTTGGTCTATTTATCAAAACACGAAGGCCAGGATTAATACATTTTGGGCCGTGCACTGTGTTGCAAGGAGTTTCCAGCCGCAGGAGTTCTACTTTCAGAGTTCCTGGAGAATTAGCTTTTTAACAAGCTTTGGCAATGTACATTTCCTATAGCTTGCTGGATTGGAAACGAATGCAGCTGTTCAGTACTGCCTTCCAAGGAAAAAGTTAAGGCTTGCGTTCTACCCAACTCATGTAAGTATATTTTCCTTGCGAAAGTTTACTCCTAATTTCCACTTTACATATATTCTCACGTGTCCTCATGGACTGGACAGATAAGTGACAGGTCATCTTGTGCAGTTTTCCAAATCATTGTGATGATCACGGCTCTTTTTTCAGCCAGAACTTGGCAGAACTCAGTTCTGGCACCTCTCAGGTGGGTGCCATTGCCATTATAAGAGAACAAGGTGGGTTCTGGCACATTTTTTTCTAGAAAACTAGCATTGGTGAGGATTATAACTGTGTTCAACTGAAAGGGAGTAGCCTCTTCCTTCAGCCCTTTGTGCTGAAAATGTCAGGATTGGGAGAGAGGGAAGTGAGGCAGTGTCAGGGACTGGTCTGGGCAGGAGAGATAGAAGGGTCCCCTCAGTCTTCTTAGCTCCTCTCAGGAGAAGAGGGGGAGTGGGAAGTTTCGTTCTCCCTGTCTCCAGCAGTTTCAGAAGGAGGAGGAAGCAAGGCTGTTTCACATCTGCATGAAAAAATGCCTAGCTACGAGATAGTGGGAGGGGGGGGGAGTTGGAGAACAGCCAGCAGAGACCTCCTTGGAGAGTCTGGAAGATCCTCCTTAACCAAGGGCTCGTAGGTCCCTACGCATTCAAGAACAAAGGAGTGTGGCTCCTGGGACTTCCTGCAGATTTTCAGGATGTTGTTGGGGACGGAAGAGGAAGTGCTCAGAGCAGCCAATGTCTCCTATGCGTGGAGACATGGATCTTTTATCTTGCAACCAGATGACTGAATAAAAAGCCATAAAATATGAACTGTTTGTTCTTCTTGCCTCTGAGGCTAACGGAGGAGTAGAGGATACTCCCCACCTGACAGGCAGCATGAACAGGGCCTTGTGGTGAGGGAGGCACAAATGCCCCCTGTCCCCTATACAGTTTGAGCCCTCACACACTCACCTGGATACCTGGGGAGGGCTTCTGTCTGGCAAAAACTGTCTTCTTTTTTAACGAGTTAGAGAAGCATCAGAAGTTCTGCTGCAGAATCATGTCTTACCTGGCAAGGTTAACTTGCCCAGATCTCAAAATAAGTTTTTCCCCTTTACAGATGGAGTGGAGGGTGTGCGTTTAACCACAGCTGTTCTACTTCTTAATACCTGTCCCCAAAGGAATGTTTCTAACACATGCAAATAAATACACAGGCTATAAATTTCAACTCTCTTAAAGTGCTATGTGTCGTTAATAAGGGAATGTGCTTCCTCAGCTTATTTCAGGGACGGTCGTGTGCAGACGCAAAGTTTCCACACCGAGGAAAGCAAAGCAAAACGATGCGAGAGAACCACAATGTCAATCTGGTTTGGGTAGGGAAAACTGTTACATGGGTTGGTTTCATCTAGCTGTTGCTAAAACAAATCAACAACGTGTGAACTTTCTCTAGCGAAATAGAAGACACAAGGATTCGGGATTGTCCTGTTGGAAATACAGTGGTACCTTGGGTTACAGACGCTTCAGGTTACAGACGCTTCAGGTTACAGACTCCGCTAACCCAGAAATAGTGCTTCAGGTTAAGAACTTTGCTTCAGGATGAGAACAGAAATAGGGCTCCAGCGGCGCGGCATCAGCAGGAGGCCCCATTAGCTAAAGTGGTGTTTAAGGTAAAGAACAGTTTCAGGTTAAGTACGGACCTCCAGAACAAATTAGGTACTTAACCTGAGGTACCACTGTATTGTGATGGCAAAGGAAATCTCTAGGCACTGGGTTCCAAGCACCCAGTGAAGTAGGCAGGCTATGGTGGGTCAGCACTTTATTGACCGGGGGCTGACCAGCTTAAGGTGGGCAGTAGCACAAACAAACAAACAAACAAACACAGTATACAAAAGCTGACTGGACAGACAGTTGAATCTTACTTTAACACTGGCAGTAGAAGAGAGTCCTTCACAACAAGAAAGAGCAGCACTTTAGGTGGTGGAGGAGAGGCCTAGACATGCACACTCACTTTCAGCCACTCAGCATCTTTCTCTTGAGACAGCTGCCTCAATCTCCCTAATGGTAGGGCTGCCCTGATTATTCAAGGAGAAATTTAGAGGGGGAAGCGTTTCGGGTTTCATCAAGATTTCTCTGTTCTGCATGTCCCCAATTGTAGCTGAATAGGTAGGTCAAAGTAAAGGACCCCTGGATGGTTAAGTCCAGCCAAAGGTGACTATGGGGTTGCGGTGCTTATCTCGCTTTCAGGCTGAGGGAGCTGGCGTTTGTCCACAGACAGCTTTCTGGGTCACGTGGCCAGCATGACTAAACCGCTTCTTGTGCAACAGGACACCATGGCGAGTACCAGAGTGCACGGAAATGCCGTTTACCTTCTTGCCACAGTGGTACCTATTTATTTACTTGCACTGGCATGCTTTTGACTGCTGGGTTGGCAGGAGCTGGGACAGATCAACTGGAGCTCACCCCATCACAGGGATTCAAACCTCCAACCTTTTGATCGGCAAGCCCACGAGGCTCAGTGGTTTAGACCACAGTGCCACCCGCATCCACACACAAACACACAATATCCAAAAGCTGACTGGACAGACAGTTAAATCTTACTTTAACACTGGGAGAAGGAACAAAGTCCTTCACAAGAAGAAGGAGCAGCACTTTAGGTGGTGGAGGAGAGACTCAGACATGTGTGCTCACTTTCAGCCACTCAGGATCTTTCTCCTTAGACAGCTGCCAATGGTAGGAAGAGGAAGGTTATAAATTAAGGCCATTTGAGCAAATTAAAGATAAGCTAAATTGGTTACATTAGCACCAGATTAACAAATTGTATAAACTGGATAAGAAAAATGGTTTTGCCTTGGAAAAATCCAAGTTGGAGATGGAGTTATTAGATATTGAAGGTAAAAACTTATCTAAAATGTACAAGCTTTTGCTGGAGTGGCATACAAAAGATGAACAAGTTAAATCGGTGATGATAGATTGGGCAAGAGATTTAGGACATAATATAATGTTTGAGGACTGGGAAAGATTGTGGAAGAAAGGGGTGAAGTTCACTGCATGTACTTTGTTAAAGGAAAATATTATGAAGATGATGTATAGATGGTATTTGACTCCTGTAAAATTAGCAAAGATGTATTATAACTGTGATAATACATGTTGGAAATGCAAAGAAAAGGAAGGAACATTCTTTCATATGTGGTGGACCTGCCCCAAGGTGAAAGACTTCTGGGAAAAGATTTATAATGAATTGAAAAAAATGTTGAAATATACATTTACAAAGAAACCAGAGGCCTTTCTTCTTGGAATAACAGGTTTGGAATTGCCCAAGAAAGATGTATGCCACAACTGCGGCTCGTATTCTGTTAGCTAAAAAGTGGAAAACTCAAGAATTACCAACAGTAGAAGAACGGCAGATGAAGATGATGGATTTTATGGAGCTAGCCGATCTAACCGGAAGAGTCCGCGACCAGAAGGAGGAGGAACACCATGAAGAATGGAAGAAATTTAATGATTATTTAGCTAAATTTGTTAAGCTAAAATAACTGGAAATAGCGTCCAGATACTCAACGGGCTTAGGATGGTACTTATGTTAACTGACAAAATAATATGTTTAATACAAGAAGGAGAAGATTTAAAGATGTTAATGTTTAATTTAAAGGGTATTAAAATTGGGATTTGGAAAACCATTATAAGGATATGCAATGAAATTCAACTGAGGGGAAACGAGGAAGTCGCTTTACAAAGTAAATAACTGTTATTTTCAATAAGGTTAGGATTTATGTTTGTTATGTTTTATGTTTTTGTTTGTCGTTGATATTGTAAAAACTAATAAAATTTTTGCAAACAATAAAATAAAATAGACAGCTGCCAATGGTAGGGCTGCCCCCTGATTATTCGAGGAGAAATTTAAAGGGGGAAGTGTTTCGGGTTTCATCAAGATTTCTCTGTTCTGCACGCCCCCAATTATAGCTATTGACTAAGGGTAGTTGGAAAGCATGGTTGTGCCCTATAGAATTAATAAATACTTCCACTTAGTTCTTCCATCCTTCCTGATGCAAAAGTTGCCTAATGTCTAGTGCTGGGGAGGAGTCATAACCTGAATGTGTGTTGGCACCAATGACATATATACCATATGAAGGGGGGGTGCTATTAGCAGACCCTGTAAAAAAGAAAAACCAACACAAAAATACAAGCCCTTCTCACAGAGCTCAAGGAGAAAGTTGAAAATTAGAAAAAAAACATCTGTGTCAATAAGCTTGACACCAACATTTTCAGAAAATTCCATCCCTAGCAAGAACACATACATCAGCTCCTTAAATAATTATACAGAGGTAGGGAAAGAGTGTTGTTTCAGTCGATTTATACAGGCAGTAGATGCTACATTTTTACATTAGGCATGAGTACAGCCCAGTGGTTACTGATTTCTTAAACTCCTTCTGGAAAAGAGCATGGCTGTAAAGAGAAGGAGAAGGATATAAGCTCAAAACTGGCAATTTCTCCACTGAAGACAAAAGCAAGTAATTTCCTTTTTGCCTTTAGCACTTTCTGTCAGCAAACTGAAGCATTTAGTCCACTTGAAATGTTTTCCTACTTGTTTATTAGGTAATTAAGCGGAGTTTCACTCCATAGCAATTCCCACTTCTTCATTAGCAGATTAATTGAATGCAAATTGCTCGCTCGATGTATCACTTTGAATGGAAAGAAGTTGAATAAGCTGGTGAGAGCGTTAACATGTTTATCAACTAGCCCCCGTTTTCATTCATATGCCTCATTGAGGGTCAATGTGCGCAACCCACACTGCATGAAGGCAAGTGGGTCAGGTGGAACCTTCTGGAAGCTGCCCGCTTGGGGGAGCAGTTGCTTTGCTGAGGCTGCTTAGAAGAAGTGGTTGAATAAAATAGACCAAATTCAGAAAGGAAAAGGCTTGGAAATTTTTAGTGAGACATAAACCGATAGCCTGAACAAAACTGAAGCAGAGAGACTGCTGCAAATAGCTGTTTGCAGAAGAAGACCCTATGACTAAGAAGCCAGACAGCAAAGCATGTGAGACCAGACTAACAAAATGAAACCACTACCACAAAACATACTAAATATGCTCACCCTTTTATATCAGAAACTCAGGCTGAGGAACACTTCTTTGGTTCCAGCTGGCAGCTAAACAACACTCACTCCACTGGTGAGACTTGTTTCATACCCATCACCATTTCTCTGATGAAAATAGGGACGTCCTATTCCATAATAATAATAATACAGTGGTACCCAGAAATATTACCTCGGGTTAAGAACTTTGCTTCAGGATAAGAACAGAAATCGTGCTCCGGCAGCGCGGTGGCAGCAGGAGGCCCCATTAGCTAAAGTGGTGCTTCAGGTTAAGAACAGTTTCAGGTTAAGAACGGACCTCTGGAACGAATTAAGTACTTAACCCGAGGTACCACTGTAACGATAATAATTTTACTGTTTATACCCCATCCATGTGACTGCTTTGCACCAGCCACTCTGGTCAGCTTCCAACATATATAAAGACATAATAAAACATTAAACATTAAAAACCTTCCCTATACAGTGGAACTTCTACTCACGACCACAATCCATTCCGGAGGCCCGTCCTTATGGCAAAATGGGTCTCTGGGAGAGGTGCCATTGTGCGCAGGCGCGGGTGGCAATTGCCTGCTCCTGCACATGCGTGAACAGCGATCACCGCTTCTGCGCAGGCGCGAATGGCGGCAAACCCGCCGGTTACTTCTGGGTTTGCCATGGTTGCAACTTGGAAGGTCCGCGAGTGGAGGCGGTTGCAAGTAGAGGTTCTACTGTACAGGGCTGCCTTCAGATGGCTTGGCGGTTAGATAACTCCATACCCGCCAACTGATGAAACTAGGGATATCCTAAGGAAAAGAGGGACATTCCAGGATTAAATAAAAAACTGGGATGGCTTCCATGAATCCTGGATTGTCCCTGGAAAATAGAGACACATGGGGGTCTGTTGTTTGAAGCCAGGACTCTCTGGATGCAGCCAAAGTTGCCAAATAGCTCTGCATTGTGAATGATCCTTGCTATTACACATTAACTGCTTGAAAACTCTAAAAATAAATTAACCCTTAGCTTGCACTTTTGGGGTGTTTTCCCCTGCAATAGCTATTCCCACAGAGTTCTTGCTAATCAGCATTTTGGCCCGTGATCTGAGTGCATCAGATGAAGCAATGCTCCACAATGGAGCCAGTGTCAATAAAGATAAACTTGACCTGCCAATCACCCTGTTAACTAAAACTGGCTTTTAACTAGAACATGCCAAGGCAACATAAAGCGGGAATAATGAAAAGTGTTCTGCACATATGTAAAGCTATAAGATTACTTAGATCACCTGGGAATTTTTTCCCATGAAACCATACCATATACAATAGATCAAGGCAGTGACCAGAACATGAACACCTTCCCTGATTGCTTTGCTCTGTGGAATGCTCTTTCTTCTGCCATTTGTGAAATACTATCCATCAGCTGCTTCAGATGTCTTGTAAAGATGTGTCTTTTCCCCCAGCCTCTCCCCAACCCATAAGATTGAGTCCAGTTACTGCACTTTCAAAGCCTTTCAAACTTTAAACACATCAGACCTCTCTACCCCTCTCAGAAAACCCTACAATGATTCTTTAAAAAAATAAAAACATACACCCTTCAGCCAAAATCCTGAACATTTGGGGAGATTAAAAACTCGTCCCTTTCCCCAGTCATTTTACAGCAGGAGCCACCTAAGGACTGGTTCACACAACCTCCTCCTCCAATGGCATCCATCGCCTTTAGTTAAACTCTCCTAGGCTGGGGCTATTGCATGACTTCTGATCTGCACAGGAGGAACTCTGTAGAGATTGAGTTCTAGTGCTTGGACATATTTGCCCCTGAAACAGCAGGTATGTATGAAGACAAAACTTTGTAGTAACAGTAGGAGTAGTAGGAGTAGTAATAAATTGTATATTGTTTATACCCCACCCATCTGGTTGGGTTTCCCCAGTCACGCTGGGCGGCTTCCATCAAAATATATATATAAAAAACAATAAAATGTCAGACATTAAAAACTTCCCTGAACAGGGCTGCCTTCAGATGTTTTCTAAAAGTTGCATAATTCTTTATCTCCCTGACATATGATGGGAGGGTGTTCCACAGGGAGGGTGCCACTGCTGAGAAGGTCCTCTCCCAGGTTCTCTATAAATTTACTTCTCATAGTGAGGGAACCGCCAGAAGACCCTCGGAAGTGGACCTCAGTGTCCGGGCTGAACGGTGGGGGTGGAGACGCTCCTTCAGGTATACTGGGCTGAGGCCGTTTAGGGCTTTAAAGGCCAGCACCAACACTTTGAATTGTGCTCGGAAACATACTGGGAGCCAGTGAAGATCCTTTAGGACTGGTGTTATATGGTCTCGGCGGCCACTCCCAGTCACCAGTCTAGCTGCCACATTCTGGATTAGTTGTAGTTTCAGAGTCACCTGCAAAAGTAGGCCCACATAGAGCGCATTGCAGTAGTCCAAGCAGGAGATAACTAGAGCATATATCATTCTGGTGAGACAGTCTGCGGACAGGTAGGGTCTCAGCCAGCATACCAGATAAATACAGAGTTTTGTGAATGCTGTATCTAGTTGCCACATAACCACCACAGCTTGTGATAGCATGGTTAAAAGTCACCGCACTAAAGCAAAATGTTTGTCATTTGTGAGGAAGTCATGCTAACAGACTTGTGTGAACAACCCCCCCTCACACTTCACATTCTCCTCTCTCAAACATAAGTAACAAGTAGACAATTATCTGTGTTTGTGAGAAGGAAACATGAATGCAGTGTGAGAGGAATTAATGTATATCAGGACTTAATCTTCCCTTTCCATCGGTTTCTGGTTGTGCTCAACAAATGCCGTGTGTATACTCTGAAAGAGCACAAATTGAAGTGAGGCGAAGCCACTTACCTTCATAGTTTGTGACCTGTGTGGATGCTCAGCTTGCATTCATCGACTGGTAAAAATGCACAGCCAGACTTAGTTCATTGTTAAATGGCTCAGCCATTGACCAGTGCCTGGCACATTAAAGCTTTCCTTAAAACACAAAGTAGGAGTGACTGACTTTGATGCATTTTAGAGAAATTCTAATGAGCTGCCAGCTGATTCCTGCCAGACCACAAGTTTTACTATATCAGCTTGGGTGCCAAATTTGACAAGATGCTAAAGATGTGTGAACAAACACCCAACGGTTTATTTCCACTGTGTAACGGCCATGGAAGGTTGCCAGTTGTGAGCACGGGATTGGAAGAGGGTGGAGCTGTTTATTATTTCCCACTTTTTGCCATTCACCTGTTCAAAAGTGCCCTAAGCTGCAGTTTTCCCCACAGGGGAAGAAGATTCAGAGGTTGGGGGAGGGCGTTATTGCCTAGTGCAAACTTCTTCAAACTTGGCCTTCCAGATGCATTTGGCCTACAACTCCCATGATCCCTAGCTAGCAGGACCAATGGTCAGGGATGATGGGAATTGTAGTCTCAAAACATCTGGAGGAAGCCTGGCCTAATGGGTGGTAACCAGCATGAGGAATTCTGAGCAAATAAATGGAAAAGAGGTGATCACTCTCTCCCCCCAGTTGCTCTTTCACTATTGACTGAAGTAGTTTAAAATATCACAAATTAGCAATAAGCGATATTGAGGAGGTTTGCTAATGCTGCATGATATTGAAGCTGAGGTGTACTCAGTCAGTCTCCAGCTTTCTCCAGCTGGGCTTGCCAATCTTTCATGTTCATGAAAGTTAAACATAAGCACAGGACAAAGCCCATTTTGAAATATTTAAAAGGCATCGTTCTCTTTCTGTTGTTTTGATGGCATTTGGAACATGGTACTGAGAAAGCCAAGTATTTATATACAGCGATATAGCTGGTGATTATCCAGATGTCTTATCACAGTGAGTACAGTGGTGGATTTTGCCTTTCAGAATATAGCTCTTCATTTTAAATTTTTGGTATGTTTCATTTAAAAAAAGAAAGATCCAGGAATCTTTTTCCTGATTACAGCAGCAAAGGAAGAATTAATAGACCCAGGTTTTTAGATTCTGTATGAAAAATATCATACTTTATTGTTCATCCCCCCTTTTTTCTATAATGTGTATAAAAATATGGGTTGGGAGGGCAGAAAGCAGAAATACTATGGCAAGGAGGATAACTAGGAAAGAGGGCAGAAGGAACAGATCCTTGTGTTGAGTTTTAGATTATAATGCAAAATCTTAATCATCGTCAAACCTTTTATTGGCATCACATACAAACATCCACAACATAACAGTACAGAGTTCCCGCTCCCCCCATGGCACAAAACATTTACCGAAAAGAAAAAAAGGGGAAAAGGAGAGGCAGAGCAGACTATTGTCACATCTCTAGGTCTCCAAGAAGATCAGTCGTCTGCAATGTGTTTTGACGACAGAATACCAGATAAATATATTTGGCCACTAACTTGGTGAGCTCCTGGTCATCCCCCAATAGTAAAAAGTGTATGACCTCTGACTCTGGTTTCCATTCGGGGATGCAGAGTTGCTCTAGGAATTGCTGGTGGAGATCAGCATATAGTTTACATTTAAGAGCCATATGAGTAAGAGTTTCCACCAGGTGGTCATCACATGGGCAGATTCTGCTGTGTCTTGTTTACATTTATGTGCTTATTTGATTCTATTTATGAATTGCTCCTCAAAGCAATTTCACAGCCAAAACATCGACAATAAAAACCAATTACAAGCAGCTCCATATGTAAAAGAAGTTCAATATATGCAAACAATTAAAAACAATTACATACTTATAAGCTATTTTAAATCCTGTACAGATACAGATACAGGCTGGGATCAGCTTCTCCACTTGAAAAGCTTGCTGAAAAAGGAAGGTCTTCTATAGTTGCCTCAAAAGATAGTAGTAGAAGAAGAAGAGTTTGGATTTGATATCCTGCTTTATCACTACCCGAAGGAGTCTCAAAGCAGCTAACATTCTCCTTTCCCTTCCTCCCTCACAACAAACACTCTGTGAGTTGAGTGCGGCTGATAGACTTCAGAGAAGAGTGACTAGCCCAAGGTCACCCAGCAGCTGCATGTGGAGGAGCGGGGAAGCGAACCCGGTTCACCAGATTACGAGTCCACCGCTCTTAACCACTACACCACGCTTGCACCTGTCTGATGTGTCTCCGGAGGGAGTGCCAAAGGGTGGCTGTCACCACACTAAACTTTAGAACATATTTCTGAATAGATATGTTTTAGGTTGCACAGATTATCAAATGGGTTTTCCAAGATGAGTGTCTCAGGACACCGAAGAACTCCAGCACAGCACCCAAGCACCTTAACTCTGCAATTCCACAGCAGCTCGTCCAAAGAGGGAACTCCTGGTTTTGCCAGGAAACCATTGAAACCCCACTCAATATTGATTCCAGAGTAGAATTCTGATGTATAGTTAGCATAGTAAAAAATTAACGCATTGCAGGATTCTCCAAAAACAGACCAGAGGCAATATGTCATCCAGCAGAGCTTTACTGCTACTGAAGGCAAATGAGCATAATAGTCACAAATCCAATACATTGAGGATTGGCACTGTCCATAGGAAATCCAGTTGCATGTTCAGACCTAGAAACCTCCCCCCTAAATAAATTCACACAAGACTCACATTTTTGGTTTTGGTTTTTGGCAGAATTTAGGCCACAACTTTATTGATTACAGAAAGTGATAGGCTCTGGTTTGACTAGCTCCCTGCCATGCAGGTAGCGCTGACCCAGGACACCAGCATAGGTCAGCCAAGGGTGAACACCTGGATAGGTGGAAAGCTGGGAATGGGCTAACTCCACCACCCAAATGCCCCCCTGGACTCAGGCACGGGCACAACCCCCTCTCAGGGGTTGACTAAACCATCAAGTCCCTGGATTGCTTTAACGGAATACCCTTCACATAGGGATGGTGAGAGCATTCTCCCATCCCTATCACCTGAACCAGAGCCTATCCACAACCTTACAAGTTGTGACGATTTGCTACGCAGCAGGCGAAACCCAAATGGCACCAGCCAATCAGCCAAGTGGGGGAAAGTCCTGCCGTGCCCCTGTCCCAACGACAGATGACACACAACAGCATAGCAAGGTCAAGTGCAAAACCCTAAAAGTAGGGAGAGGTGGGCGGGTGTTCCGAATGCAAGCACCGAAAGAGGGAGCTCTGGGTCACGTGCATGGGCATAAATAGGTACCTCAAACCATTTGGACTGCATCCCATTTGCCAGATTGCACCCAGCTTCGAGGGACCTACCAATCGGGTGTTGTGGCTGTCCAAAAGTACCCACCCACAACACAGGGTGTCAGTTTTCCAGGTCTTACTGCAATACGTGCCCTCTTTAAGAGAGGACCGGATTTACAGCAGACTTAACTTAAACTTACAATAACTTATTATATACAATAACTTATTATAAGTATAAACCTTACACTAAGCATACTATGTACAGAATACCACACCAGAAGGAAGCAAGATAGAAGAGAAAGTGAAACCGAGGCTCCTTCTGGCTTATTTTTACAGCCAGCATGACCTTGAAGAAGAGATAACAGAACCTGTTTAAGCCAGCTGTACTCAGCTTCTCTGAAGGAATAACCAGTGCTTTTTTTCTTTAAAAAAATGCTTAGGGGTACTCTCATTTGGACTAATGAAAATCACCATTTTATAGTTCTAATTGGGAAAAATAAATACAGTAAATGGACAGAAGATTCACAATATGTTTAGGGTGTATGCGTACCTCTGTGTTCCCCCAGGTAAAAGCACTGGGAATAACCCGAACATCGTGAACCTTCTGCTTGTTTTTTCCACGCAGAGAAGTTTCCAGAACCCTCTTGGATTACGTGGAATAGGAAAGATCTCTACACATCAGATCAATACCTTCTGTAGTAAGAAATGCAAACTGGCAGTCTTTACCTGCCATGATATATGTAGAGCAGATGAGAACGACTGGACTGAAAGGGTATTGTGGGCCACATGCAGGAGCCTCAGGCCCACTGAAATGGTAAAATGTAAATTAGTCATGAGCAGGTCCATTGATAGGACGTGGGTAGTGCTGTGGTCTAAACCACAGAACCTAGGGCTTGCCGATCGGAAGGTCGGCAGTTTGAAAGCACGTCAAGTGCAAGCAGATAAACAGGTACCGCTCCAGCAGGAAGGTAAATGGCATTTCTGTGTGCTGCTCTGGTTTGCCAGAAGTGGTTCAGTCATGCTGGCCACATGACCCGGAAGCTGTCTGTGGACTAACGCTGGCTCCCTCGGCCTATAGAGCGAGATGAGCGCACAACCCCAAAGTCACCTGTGACTGGACCTAACGGTTAGGGGTACCTTTACCTAGGTCCATTGATTTCAAGTGGTCTGTCTTAGGAAATTACAACCCTGCATGGGGAATTTCCATGCAGTGGGACACATTTTTCAACCAGAGTTGCTGTGGGTTTTCTCTTACTAAATGACTAGCGGGGTGCTTTTGAAAAAAGAAGAGCCAAATCTACAATAAATTAACTTTTTACTTCTTTTTGTGAATGTCTTGCTGGCATGAAACAACTAAGGCTTCAGTGTCAGGTGTCCAAAAGCAAATTACACCTTCCATTCTAATTGGTATTTAAGAAGTTAACCAAGTTAATGAGCACACAAAAGTGGAATGCTAGACTACAATAGACTATTGAAGTAGATGAAGTATGTTCCTCTTTAAGAATGCCTGCGGCGATTAGAAGGGAGCTTACCTCTATTGGCACATATCAGCACTTTTTTTCCAAAATCAAAATCCTCCAGCTTTCTTCCTGGAGAAAAATTCGGAGCTTTAGGGGTTTTAAGGTTTTATTCCCTGTCTAGTGAAGGATGATCTTTAAAAGCAGCAGCTTTATTTTAAAATTGTTCAATGATGACAAAAGGTTGAAGATCTACTACTAATCTTAGGTGTGTGAAATGGGATACAAATGCAGAATCTGCACATCGGTTAAAGACAAGAAGTGATATCTTAAAGGGTAGAGACGCATATTAGAAATTAATGTTGAGGCAAATTGATAGCTCATGATAACGGCCAACAACTAGCAGAAGCTAGTTCTGCAAAGGTAACATTTCTAATAGAATAAGGGATGCCACCAAATTCTGCAGCATCCACATTTCTTGATATTGGGATCTCTCTAGTGCAGTCTAGAGGGTTGGAGAAAACTGAACTCAAAGTGCTTCCTCCAAGTGAAATATTTTCCCCTTCTGGAGACATCTTAAACCACTTCCCCTGGAGAGAGAGGAGTGAGACAGACAACTTGGCAATGCTGTGAAGTGGGAGAGGAAAAACCATTGTCTCAATTCCGATCTCAAAGCCGAGTATCTTCAGAAATTATAATTCAGCAAGTTTATGCTAAAGCCTCCCCTTTGAAACTACTTTGTTTGAAATTTCCAGGAAGGTAAGATGGCAGATGGATCATCTTTCTTCAGGTGAGAAAACCCCAAATTGTCAGATTCACCCATCCCTACTTTTCAGATGCTTGGTTCTGCCTTCCTTCCAGAGGTTTTGCCATCCTAATCAAGTTAGGAAAACCAGAAATGTATTGAGTTCCTGCTGAGACACTGTTTGCCTAAAAACCCTCTAACCACACAACTGCTTCCTTAGATAGGTCCTATCTGGAAGTTAAACTTTTTACTCTCCACTCTGATTGTTTCTCCACCTTGCCATGACCGACTACAGGGTCTCCAGATCTGTCCCATCACAGTTTCTTCCTCACCTTCCTGCTCCATCTGACCAAACACCTTGCAGCAGAGTGTCTGGAGTGAGAAGCTTTCTGCTTCAAGCATTTGCCTGCAGAGAACTTTCTTATGCCCCCCACCTGCCCCCAAGCTAGAGCAGGAGGATGCTAGTGTGACAATGATTGCCAGTGCCACGGATACTCTGAAATGTGATTTCCCCAGGTCAGAATAATAGTTCCCTCCATTTTTGGAGGCAGAAGTGAGTATGATGCGAATTCTTTTGCGATTTGGATTAGAATCTGAGCTAGAGAAGAACGGGGGGCAGGCGACCTAAAAAGTACTTTATATGTGTGTTGATTTTGTAGCCCAAAATGGAACCTTTACAAAACTCGGAGACATCCATACTAATTATGTACTTCCCAGAATGATGCACCAGCAGTTGCCTTTGAAGCAATGTTACACAAAGGCACATATGGCATGCTGTCAATATGATAGGAAGGCAGGGACACTGTTGCTCCTTGACATGGCAATTAATGGCCAGAAGGCTGCCAGGTGTATATGATCCGTCTTGCATCAGCCAGATAGGATATATAACACTTGAAGGATGTTTGGGCATAGCTTGTCAAAGGTACCTGGATATGAACAGTGGAACCGACTCCTTGAATGATGAGCAGAATCTCCCTCACCTCCCCACTGTGAACCTTTTAAGGATGATTAAAATTTGGCTATTAGATCACATCAATATGTCAAGGAGGGGGGGAATCCATTACTTGAGCTAACTGAGCAAGGGCTGTTAGGCATATTCTATCACACAAAGAAACAGGCAGCAATTGATTTATCATAGGCTCTTCAAGGTTTCTGATATGGAACTACCAACCAACAAGGTCTCAATTCTTTTCCTATCATCTTGTCAGTGGCAGTTGCACTATGTCCAAAGTTTCACCTTCCTATCAGAGTTGCAATGTGCATGATATTCAGTAAAATAAATAAATAAATCAGGAGATATATAAATGGTCAATTGCAAATGTTTCTAATTTTGACCCCGATCCCCGGGGGGGGGGGAATAAGCTGAAATGCCATTAAAATCAATGGACCAAGATTGTTGCAAATAACTTATGCCCTATTCATTTGGGTGAGACTTAAGCTTTGGATTGGGGGTGAAATGCACACTTCAGAAGTAAAAACTCACTTTGGGAGTGAAAGGATTTCAAAAGACTGGGTTAGTTGAAGCACCACACATTCAGTTCGAGGTATGAAAATTTGCAAGCATTTTGTAGGTCTTCCAAATTAATGGAAGCCTGCCACTATGGAATTAGGGTTCTTCAAAGCCTAATTTTGCCCTTCCCATACACTGGCATTTGGGACATTTATCCACAGAAATGGATGTGCAATCATTACTATCCTGTGAAATGCATGTACATAGCTATACACTCTTGACTGCACCTCATGTCCCCCATTCAAATGTACAGATGTCTCTGTAAGCAGCATAGCACAGACTGGGACTGTTACACATGGCATGTTCCCAACAGTTTGCATAGCCAGTCATTACATTTTGGGTCTCATACGGATCTGACAATAATATTTTCAGACCTGCTGCCTATTCAGCTTTTGTACTGAGAAGCATAAAGGCTCAGATATTAGTGGCATCTTTACATGAAATGTTAGCAGACCTGATGCATGATGCAGGATTCTAAGTCATATATTGTCCTCAGGGACCTGCCGTTGTCAACGGCTCCCTGGCACAGATTTCTCGCCCCAACACATTGTTAGTCAGCTCCATTCAGTAACACTGTCCCCAGCTATGTGAAATATTCTAATGTTTTATTTTGCATGCAGTGCATGCAGCAAAGTAGTAATCCACAGCCTGGCAAAGAAATGAGAACAAGATAGATTCAGGAGAGATTTATTTTCCACCTGAACATCAGTTACTTATTATTGTCGAAGTTGAGAATCAACATCACAAAGAGACTTCCTGCTCTGCTTGTGATGAATGAGAAATTCTCATCTCATTTTGTGCCTTTCAGAAAAGGGCCCTTTTCACTGTAATCCTACCAATTGAACAGCTTTCTTGCCTGGGCCTGCCGCTATCCTTTCCTGGGTGAAAGTATAACGATTGGGGGGGGGGGATCCTATGGAAATATCCACTCAGATGAGCAGCTTAGGATGCAGTGGATCTCTAGCTCAGTTGACTGATTCTTCGCTCAGTCAGCATTATGTTCCCAATCATGGCTCAGCCAAAGATATGCTGGTCTAAGTCTCCAAAAAGGGATGTGATAGGAACATGGCCAGGATAGGACCAGAGATGGGGGGGCTTAGGCTGGTGCAGAGAGACTTCCGGGCTGGCACAAGTTGCTATTTAAATTTCCCACAGTGTCCTTGATGTAACATAACTCCTTAGCATGGTATGTTGAAGTAAGCATAGCAAAAACTCAGCTAAGAAGTTAAAATAATGTATGGTACGGACACCCTTCTTTGAAAATTAAACCAATGTCCAGACTTTAACATTTAAAAACTTTACTTTGCCAAAACTTATAGTTATAGATGAATGAAAACATAATATTTGCACTCACATGCTTCTCCAAGCATGGGCTTACAGTCTCTTCTTCCCACTTCCAAATAAACTGTATTTTCCTCTCTTTCCAAAGCTCAGCACTCAGTCTACTGTATCTCAATTAGGCTATGCCTTGCAGCTCCTATGAGAGATTTCCACTTTTACCTTCCCCTGCAGCTTTGCTCTCTTTCTTTCAAGCCGAGAAGCAGTGCTCCAACACTCTATTCATCTTAGCAGTGTTCACAGTGGATTCTAAAACACAGTCATCTTGCTTCACGTAAAATAGGGTCTCTCCTTTACGAGATACCTCCCATGTGACCAACATTAGAGAATCACATGAGAACTACGAGAGAACACTCAGTTACCAACCAATCAAATCTAAACACGCAGTAATGCATGCAAGCATTTACAATTTCAGTGAATTAAATTGCTATACTTAACATGATAGGAATGCAAAATGAAAGTTAGATCCATTCTGCTTGTTGGGATACTGCCAGGGAGACAAAGTCCATCATGGCCCCAAGCCGTCTGCCGGACGATCCATCGACCTCTCGTAGACACGCAGTATCAGCAATTAGCGACATGAGCTCCAGAACATTCTAGAGCCAATGCACACTCTTTATCAGCAGATAACCCACAGCCAAAAGTTGCACTCAGGAGAGCATTATTTACAAGTTTTATTCAGCGTTGATCAGAACAAAGAAAGCCATGACTGCCTTCATCAGTGTCTCCGACACAGAGAGGGAAAACGAAAGCTATAGCAAACATAAACATCCTGTGAACAGGAAATACGCGGACTCTGTGACTCACAGCCTGCTCCCTTTTAAGGTGGAACAGAAATATCCTAACACTGCTAGCTTTGCTCAGGGCCCTGTTGCCACTATTTGCTTCCACCTGCCAATGCTTCCAGGTAAGCCCATCAGGGGCCCACCTTGCCTAGGGCCTTGCCATGCTATTGGCTGGCCCTACTGCCTGTGTTGTAGCTTATTTAGTTCAGGGAGCTTCCTGCAGCTTAATTGGATGAGCTCAGGAATTGCATAGCTCAGGAATTCCCAAGGTTCAGAAGCTTTCCAAAGCAATAGCTCATGTGGACTAATGGCTTTGGGACTACGCATTCCCCCAAAGCCTTGAAAATGAGCCCTCGGGAGCATTTCCGCAGCTCTTTCTGAGCTGTGATTAGTATCTGGGTCTCAAATTAAAAATTGGCAACACTTCGAGAGGACAGTTGAAAGCTCATTGAAAAATGGTTGTTTACTTTCTAACTATGTTTCTGTGTGGTGGGATGCAGATGTCTCTTTCCCTGTAAAGGGAAGGAGCAACCAGGATGTTCCTAAGAACGTTCTCTCCAAGGTAAGTTCCCAAGCTGATGAGATGATTGAAAGAAGCTAAGCAGCACTATATCTCATCTGCCTCCAGTTGAGGGTCTGCAATTAGCTCCCTCGCTGAGAGAAGTCGCAACTCTTCCTTTGTTGCCTGAGCAACCTGGCAATGCCACCCTCTCTCCTTTCTAGCTAGCAGGCAGGCAAAGTCAAAGAGAAGATAGGGGGTCAGCTAAAGCGAATCAGCATACAAAGGCAGGCGGAGGCCATTTCAGAAAAAGATTTCTCCAAGAAATAAAATTTCTGATTCCTACCTGCACCCCCTCTTTCTGGTAGAATCACTGTTTTGGTTTAGCCCCCGTGTGTTTGTGTGTGTTTCTGAACTGGAGCTGGATGTGTTGGCATATGAAGTGCTGCTATGTGTGACTGCACGTTTGTTTGTTCTGTGCATTTATGTGATGTGCCACTGTGTTTATGCACCTGGTATGCTGCTATACAGAGTGTCAGGTAGAAGCAGACTTAAGGAACCTAGCTTTCCCTAGTAGTATAAAAATATTGTGCCTTCAGCTGCCACCATCACGACTGAATGCAGTGGGCAGGTAAATGAGTGGGAGGGAAGAGGGAAGGGCGAGGGCATTGTAGATTTGTTGGGGGGGGGAGGAGAAGGACTGGATGATATTGGATGATATTGAGGGCCTGGGTATTCAGACTGCTTGCCATTTTCTGGGAGGAATCAGCATTATTTCCAATTAGACTCAAGGGGGCTAATGGGAGCTAACTAGGTTGGGGAACTGGGCTTGCTGTTTTTTCATCTGTGTTTTATTGTTGAAGACTGTCCCCCACTTCTGAACTCTGACACTCACAAATGTAGCTGACCATTATAATACTAAAAGTCTTTGGCTTCTTCAAGCCCTCCCGACTTCTCTGTATACATACTAATATATGGATCACAATATAGTGATCCTAAACTTCAATTTATGATGTAATAACTCACACCCAGGTGCTCCTGCAGCCATTGACCTTCAGCCCTGTGTATAACACATTAAATGTGACTTACTGCATAATATCTCCGGCATTATTGTGATTCATAGCTTAACCATAACACCATGTAACTGCTTGGGACGTGGGAGGAACCCTAATAATATTGTCACTATGACACAGTAAATAACCTCACCTTCAAGGATAAATTCAATACATCACAACAATGCTCACTTACAACTTCCTCATAACAATGCTCACTTACAACTTCCTCATAAGACTTTCAGGGCAGGACTGGTTCTGTTCAGGTCAATGGGAACATAGACAGAGAGTTGCCAGCTGGGCAGAATGAAATGCCTTGGCTTACTCCTGTAACTTGAACAGTGTGTTTATATGTAGAAATCAGCCAGCGAAGTGTTTAATGGGATAGAAATAAGCACAATAAACTGTTCATGTCTACAGATTGAGCTGTTGTTAAAGACTCGGGATCATAGAGTGGTACAAAAAAGTTGACAATCCTATGTAAAAATAAGCAGAGTGACATCAAGGTAATAGAATAGATCAGCCTGTCTTAATGAACTTATGGATGCCAGACCCAGATGAGGGGATGCTTCTTTGAATTGGCCCTACTGGTACTTCCAGTAATGCTGTTACAAAAGTTGGGTGCCTCCCCCCTCTCTTGGCCAAGCAGTAGCAAGAGCCAATGGGGTTCCAAGCACTCACACAGGTCTGAGGTCCTTTGGAGAATCGAGACATGGTGGAGACTGTTGTAGCTTTGAGAAATATGGGTTATTCACTTATTTACACCTTCAGTCTGCATGGAGGGAGTCCAGATCTTGCAGCATGGTCATTTCAAGAGGGGCTTGTGTCCCACAGCAGTGCAGTCCTAAAGTCCAAAGCATCTCTCTCAGCAGGACTGCAGCCAGCCTACCCAAGATGGATCCCAGACCTTTTCCCTTCTTCTTCTTCTTCCCAGCAACCCTTGCTTAAAACTCTCTTTTCCTGTCACCTCACACCCAATTACCCTGACAACCTTCCAAACCCAGTCTCTGTTTACACCTCAGCCAATGTCCCTCAATGGCCCTATATTGTTCCTTAATGGCCCTAGCTTGGCCAGGTAGTTTTGCATAGGCTAGCCCAGGAATACATTTGCAGGTTGTATTCTCCCTTCACATAGTGACATAGCATTTATTAATTCATAAGGTTTATAACAATACTTTCACTCAGTAGCTTTAGATAGCCAAAGGCTCCATAGATCTTGGAGAAAACATTCTCCACAAGGTTTCCTGTTGATTGGTGTGCAGGATGCATCAGAATGTATGGGATGGCATACAGGGAAAACTAGTCATGAAAGCACCCAGGTCTTAAGCTATCTAGGGCTTTAAACATCACTTTGAACTGAGACTAGAAGCCAATAGGTAGCCAATGCAGATCTAATGATATAGGAGTCATACTCCATCTACCTAACCCCAGATAACAACTCACATTGGGCATGCTATAGGCTTTGCCCTCACTGGGTGGGCTTAGGCACATCAGTATCTCTCAGCAAACACTACCTCACAGTTTTGTTGTGAGGCTATAATTCAGCTTATTGTAAAAAGGGTCAGATATAAATATAATCAAATATTGGGAGGGCTAAATTTGCAGGAACAGTATTTTTTTGAATCTCCGTAATCTTTTTTAAATTGAAGATACTCTCCTTTTGTCTTTGCTTCCCACACGATCTAATTCAAAATTGTTTACAACTAGAAAAACAATAAATATCCATAGGAGCTTAATGTAAAGCATTCAAATTAGTTTCAGAGTCTGTGGTACTATCTATCAGCTTACAGGTGTGCTTTTTCTTTTTCTTTTTCTTTTCTTAAAAATAGTAGTTTCAGACTCAAGATTCATAGTGAGTTTGGTTTAAAATGATCTGCAAATCTCCACCAACCCCAGGAACAACAACACACAAAATAAAAGCTACACACATAAATAGTTTATAGCAGCAGGAACACAAGAAAGGGAGAGAATGCTGTGTCGAATCCACCAGGAACATCTTGTGAACAAGCCTCATTAAAATGTATTGGAGTGTGGCTGGGCTTAGAAAATACTAGCATCTTGTGGAACAGGTATTACAGGTCATGAATTAGAGAGAAGGAACTCAAATGTAGAATAAACATGTTGTATGTTGAGTTTCCACTGCAGGCTCAATGTGTTTCTTCTCTATGTGCTCAGAAAGGGGAAGTAGGGACAGGGAAGAAAATGGATTCAACTCATACTGAAAGGCAAACCTACTAGATTTTCACTTTCCAAAACAATATATGAATCAAAACATAACCACCCTTAGAAATTCAAACTTCTCGGAAACTGCAGTGCAGTTCTCCAGCCAGGTAATGCATTCAAAAAGTGAAAAATGTGCACAAAAATGCGTATATTACTGAAAATAGCACATACAAATACATTGTATTATGCCATTATTGAACAGCGTTCAATAAATAAAATAAAATCCTACACTGTATGCATCAACACTGCTAATTTCACACTATATCATATAATGAATGTGCTATATAAATGTTGTTTCATCTCCAATGCTAGAAAATATCCTGTGTTTGTTCTTGCAGGTAGCATTGTACATTTCACAGGAAGATTGGTGGTGCTCTTTTGAAAAGGACTCAATTAACTTCTACATTGTCTTGTGGCTCTTCTGTCTACAAAGACATCATCACTTCATTGATGATTGAAGATAATGGGAGAATAAAGGCCTTAAATTAAATATACTCTGCAGATATGTAAAGCATGCATAATCCAAATTCCATTATGGAGAGAAAATCCTTGTAAGATTTAAAAGCACATCCAAGGTCTAAATCATCAATGAAAAGAATCATATTAGAAAAATGTAAATCTGTCAAAGCAGTTTTCTTCATTTCAATGAATAACCTTTTAAATAAAGGATTTCCCCCCTTTAGAAAGTCTTAAATAATTGTCTGATGCACTGTAGATGTGAATGTCTCGTGAATTCTAAAGCAGACTGAGGATGAATCAAAGAAGTACCAAATCGTTGGCAAATTAGAAAACATGGAAGTGTGATACAATTACCGTTAGGCATTTTAAAATGCCATTCATGTTAAAAGGAGGTATTTAAACACATGCTTTATGTAAGCGGATGGGTGGGCGGATGACTTGAACAACACAGCCAATTTGAGTGGGAAACAAGACATTCCTACTCAGACCCCTAAAAGTGACTGGCTGATTGTCCACTAAAAATCCAGGGAGGGCGCACTGGGTTCCAGTAAAACATTGAAGAGATCAGGCAGAGGTTGTTATGTATACTAATCTCCAATGTGTGCATTGTGTGGGATGTAATCCATTGGTGTATTATTTCCCTAGAGTGAGCACAAGCAGGGGGACATCCAATCAGTGTAACTTACTGGTCTGGAGTTTCTCTGACTCCATAAAAGAGCCAAGTCATGCTGCCATTTTCTCAATCTGTTTTGTCTTTCTATTGTCTTGTTCTATATCTTGCTGCCATGCTGCTCTCCTGCAGCCATTTTGTTGTCTTAATGTAACTTTGCTGTCTGCTGGCTCTCAGCCAGCAGTCATAGCTGTCAACCGTCCCTTATTTGGCGGGAAACTCCCTTATCCCAGCGCCGTTTCCCGCTGCTGTCCCGGATTGATGATGTCCCGAAAATTTCCTGGGTTTCAAAGGTAGCAGCTCCTTTCCCTCCCTCCCTGCTGGCCAGGGAGGAGGGAGGCTCCAACTGTGTTGCTTGGCTCTGTTGCTCACCCAATAAAAAGTCAAAGAACGACTGGGGGGTAGAGCTTGCAGAGAGGTGGCGGTGGTTTTCCTTGCTGCATCCCCTTTGCCAGGTTGCTGCACTGTGGGAACCACCACTTGAGGCTTCGTTTGGCTGCTGGCTGGGCTTTCTGCCTTTGGCTCGGAGGGGCTCAGAAGTTGAACATGCCTGTGCTCGGAATTGGATGGATACATCATCGACGGCCCACTCCCCCTTGCCGGGGAAAGGTCTGTCTGGAGCGGGGGCACATGGTGGGGGAAAAGGAAATCCCTTATTTTGTCTGCTGATCCCTTATTTTCGAGGCTGCTGGTTCCTTATTTTCAAATCTGTAAGTTGACAGCTATGCCAGCAGTACATGAGTTCAGTCTCCATATGAGACAAACTCACAGTTTCTTTTTTGTAATTACCAAGTAAAGCCTGCCTTTCAGGGATCATATCATGAACTGAAATCTTAGTAAACTTTTTGTTACTTTACTCAGGTAAAGGTAAAGGGTAAAGGACCCCTGGATGTTTAAGTCCAGTTGAAGGCAACTATGGGGCTGCGACGCTCATCTCGCTTTCAGGCTGAGAGAGCCAGCATTCGTCCACAGACAGTTTTCCGGGTCATGTGGCCAGTATGACTAAACCACTACTGGCGCATGGAGGACCGTGACGAGTGCCAGAGTGCACGGAAACACTGCTGACCTTCCCACTGCTGTGGTACCTATTTATCTACTTGCACTGGCATGCTTTCGAACTGTTAGGTTGGCAGGAGCTGGGACAGAGCAACGGGAGCTCACCCCATTGCGGATATTCGAACCACCGACCTTCAGATCAGCAAGCCCATGAGGCTCAGTGGTTTAGACCACAGGGCCACCCGCGTCCCTTACTCAGGTAAAGGTAAAGGGTAAAGGACCCCTGGATAGTTAAGTCCAGTCAGAAAGACTCTTGTATCTTTGTTGTTTTAAGAGGGATCTAAAGGGGACACCAGGAAATAATCTTAAGAGATTCAAACAAATCTGCAACCTAGCTTCCAGCTATATTGAGGGGTATCTGCCCTGCTACATCACTTACTAGCATGAGTGAAGGGAGGATAATATTTATTCAATATATCATTTCCTACAATCTTTAACATTCCCACACATTGTTGCAAGTGTGGGAGACTTCCTTCCTTCCTTCCTTCCTTCCTTCCTTCCTTCCTTCCTTCCTTCCTTCCTTCCTTCCTTCCTGTGTTAACACAGATCTCTCTCCAAGAGAGCATTCCCTAGCTAATCATATTCTCATTGTCTGATGATTTGCTGCAATGGAAGGCAAGATGTAAGGAGCTGTAGGGGAACTGACACATCCTTAGAATTTGGAGTTGGTTTGCCACATATGAGTCAAGGACTGGGGAGTGGGTGGGTGAAGGAAAAATGGGCGAATCTCTTCTTTTACCATACACCCCCCCCTAATTACAGAAGGCAGCTGGAGGAATTCAGATCGAAAAAGCTTGATAGAATGGACCAAGCCATTCTCTCCCCTCCCCACCATGAACACACACTTTGCGCATCTTCAGCAGTCAGAAGGGAATGTGTTTAAGGTGAGCTGGTTACAAAGCTACTTTTCAGTGAACTACAGTTACGGCTCTCCAATGAGTGTGTTGCCTCTCCAGATTCTCCTTGACATTACATAGATCTCTTGATGGCATCCATCTGTCTCGGGAGACAATGGAAGAGTCAAACTCAAACTGTTGGAAAGTTACAGCTCCTGCAATGGCTGTAGCGACCATTACTGGAGAGATGTGTTTTGTTGCAGCCAAAGCAGATGAATGCGTCCGGTTGTGATGCTGAAGATACACCATGGTGTTTTCCCCCACTCTACTCTCCTTCCAGCGGTCATTCCTCCTCTGGTCACTGCATGACCTGGCTTTCTGTAATAAATTCAGACTCTCTCATCATATCTATTTTTTACAAAATAGTTTTCGTGTCCACACTCTCGCACATCCTCATTAATTTTAAGATAAAGTCTTCAAATAATGCTGAGTAAAGCTAATGATTAGAATATGCATAAATGGCCGACAACCCAAATCTTTAGGATAATTGCGTATGCATGAATATTGTTTGTGATTTGCATATTTCCATTTACCTCATGTAGGATTTGATTCATAGGGTATGTAAAGATTTTGTTTAATACTTTCTCTAATGCGTGGCCGTTCTGTCATGTTTTGACTCCTGTGAGAAGATTACTAATACATATTTAAACAGAAATAGTATTTAAACATCATTTAAAAAATAGTTTTGCTATTCCTTTGGCCCTAATCCAGTTGAAACTCCTTGTGATTAAGACTGCAGGCCTATACACACATATCTGGGAGTACGTCCATTGAACTCAGTGAGACCTTGGTGTAGACTTGCATAGAGCTACACTTCCGTCCGCTACATTTTTGTCCTTGGATCCTAGTTCTGGTTGAGGGGCAGTCCTGCGATCAATAGCAGGCCAAAACAAAAGAAAATACTTTATTCTGTGTATTTAAAGATCATTGATGATCTGTAGTTCCATGGATATGTTGTTGTTTAGTCGTTTAGTCGTGTCCGACTCTTTGTGGCCCCATGGACCAGAGCACGCCAGGCACTCCTGTCTTCCACTGCCTCCCGCAGTTTGGTCAAACTCATGCTGGTAGCTTCGAGAACACTGTCCAACCATCTCGTCCTCTGTCTTCCCCTTCTCCTTGTGCCCTCCATCTTTCCCAACATCAGGGTTTTTTCCAGGAGTCTTCTCTTCTCATGGGCTGATTTCCTTCCGAATGGGTAGGTTTGATCTTTTTGCAGTCCATGGGACTCTCAAGAGTCTCCTACAGCACCATAATTCAAAAGCATCAATTCTTCGGCAATCAGCCTTCTTTATGATTCAGCTCTCACTTCCATACATCACTACTGGGAAAACCATAGCTTTAACTATACAGACCTTTGTTGGCATCCATGGATATAGTGCTGTCATGAAGCTAGGTGGCACACTTATTATGGCACCTAAAAATTTTGAAATGTGGGCTGATCATTTCAAGGAAAACATCGGTAAAAAGTTAATAACGAAATAATGGGGGGGGGCCTCCGTTGTTTACTGAAATGCATTATACATAGGACCGCCACGGAAGATGGTCCAAAAACTTCAGCTAGTGCAGAATTCAACAGCCAAGATGCTCACTGGGACAAGACAGTTTGAGCACATTACACCAATCTTTGCCCAACTGCACTGCACTGGCTGCCAATTAGCTTCCAGTCCCAATTCTAAATTTTGATCTATATAGCCTTAAATAAAGCAATACCTCAAGAACTGCCTCTCTCTCTATGAACCGACCCAGACCCTGCCTTCATCTCCTGAGGCCCTTCTTCATGTGCCATCCCCACAAGAGGTCTGGGACAATGGGACGCAGGCTAAACAGATCGAGGGACCTATTTATGCCCATGCACGTGACCCAGAGCTTCTTCTTACATCGGAACACCCACCCGCCTCTCCCTATATTTAGGGCTGTGTGCTTGACCTTGCTATGCCGTCGTCTGTCATTGGGACAGGGGCACGGCAGGAATTTCCCCCACTTGGTTGATTGGCTGCTGCCATTTGGGTTTTGCCTGCTGCGTAGCAAATCGTCACAACTTGTAAGGTTGTGGATAGGCTCTGGTTCAGGTGATAGGGATGGGAGAACGCTCTCGCCATCCCTATGTGAAGGGTATTCCGTTAAAGGAATCCAGGGACTCAATGGTTTGGTCAACCCCTGTGAGGAGGTTGCGCCCGTGCCTGGGTCCAGGGGGGCATTTGGGTGGTGGAGTTAGCCTGTTCCCAGCTTTCCACTCCTCCAGGTTTTCACCCTGGCCTGACCTATGCTGGTGCCCTGGGTCAGCGCTGCCTACAACGGTGCAGGGAGCTAGTCGAACCAGAGCCTATGCAATCAGTCACTTGCTATAATCAATAAAGTTGTGGCCTAAATTCTGCCAAAAACCAAAGCAAAATTTGAGTTTTGTCTGAATTTATTTAAGGGGGAGGTTTAAAGGTCTGAACACGCAAACAGCAGTTACCTCTTCATGATACAAATTAGCTTCTAGCTCAGGAAATATTGATGGTTGAAACCGGACACACCATTAATTCATTATGCAAAGGAGCTGCATTGGTTGTAACTCTCTTCCCTCTGAAATTTAACATAGAAGACACACAACATCTTGATGAACTTTCCAAATGCAGGGGTAGCATCAAGGGAAGACATCTCAAGACCTTAAAGATGTTGGAACTGTTCACTGGCCCAGAATGAAAGACAATAATTTGATCTGTGATCAACATAATAAAGATATTACTTTATATACCACACTTAGGGGGGAAAGAGCATTCTTGAAGGTTTTTGATAGATTTTTTCCCTTCCTCCCCTGACAACCACTGTGGTTTCTGGAAAAAACAAAGGAGCTGCACATATGATCTTTAAACCATGGTTGATTCACAAGAAAAAAATAGTGACCTTTCTGCGGTAGCCTTTGTTGATCTTACAAAGGCATCTTATCCTTTTTGCAGAGATAGCCTTTGGAAATAACTTGCTGCTAGACTTGGCTGGCCAGAGCCAATTATTACTGTGGTCAGGCAGTCTCATGACAGATGTTGAGCACGACAAGGAGAATATTCATCAGCCCTTTCTTGTAACTAACGGTATTAAAAAAGAGTGTCTGATGTCTTTTGGGTGTTTCATTTACTTCTGGAAATTTTTCATTATAATAATGTGGCAGATTAGATTTAGGATGAATTGGAAGGTTTTGTTTTTTAAAAAATCTAAAAAGACTGTAAGCTAAAACTAACTAATAAAAAATGTTCATTGTACCCTTGTAGGGGGCATGCAAGTAATAGTGTATCACACATAAACACATTTAATTGGGGGCTATTCATTAGCCTGAAAAAGACAGAGGTTTGATATCACCAGCCTCAAATGAGATTGATGCTCCATTAAGACATTATTAGCAGAAAGAACTTTCTCCAACTGCTCAGTAAATTGGGAACTCTCACATTGTGGCCGGACCGTGTCTTGTGAATGAAAAGATTAATGACAAAATCACTGATGGAAAAAGTAGCAGAGCGCATGGCAAACATCGCTAATGTCAGGGTAGCATACCAAACTATAAGGCTGACCTCTCTTCTATACGCTTGCAAAATGTGGATGATGTATTGCTCGTGTATTAAGAAAGCACACCACTTTCATCTGGACTCAATGCTGAAATTCCACCTAAAGTGAAATAGGAAGCAAACTGGGGAATGTGGTCTTCTCCGGCAAAACCTCTGAGGTATTTTGAGGAAAGAGAAATGCAGAAGGAGGAGCAAAGCAACCAGGAGCAGGGAAAGAAACAGTGTTTTGGAAAATGGTGTGGCCAGGTATTTCTTACATTTGACAAAAGAAACCAAAGGGGGGGGGTTTTAATTAACGAATATCCCCTGTGATGTTTTAGAACGACATATCTAATGCTGTTCCAATAAGGGGAAATAATGTTAAACAGGTCAGTATAGATCTGGCCCTAGTCATTTTGGTTTTCCAACAGGAATCAGAACCTGGATGGAATCACTCATTATATTTGTTCCCAGCACGTGGTACTGAGAGGTGCACTGCTTGTTGATGTGGAGATTAGTGAACATGTATAATAAGTGTTGACCTTGCCAACAAAGGTCCGTATAGTTAAAGCTATCGTTTTCCCAGTAGTGATGTATGGAAGTGAGAGCTGGACCATAAAGAAGGCTGATAGCCGAAGAATTGATGCTTTTGAATTATGGTGCTGGAGGAGACTCTTGAGAGTCCCATGGACTGCAAAAAGATCAAACCTATCCATTCTGAAGGAAATCAGCCCTGAGTGCTCACTGGAAGAACAGATCCTGAAGCTGAGACTCCAATACTTTGGCCACCTCATGAGAAGAGAAGACTCCCTGGAAAAGACCCTGATGTTGGGAAAGATGGAGGGCACAAGGAGAAGGGGACGACAGAGGACGAGATGGCTGGACAGTGTTTTTGAAGCTACCAGCATGAGTTTGACCAAACTGCGGGAGGCCATGGAAGACAGGAGTGCCTGGTGTGCTCTGGTCCATGGAGTCACGAAGAGTCGGACACAACTAAACGACTAAACAACAACAACAGCATAATAAGTGTTCAGAAATCTAGCTCTAGGAACTTTGCTTAACCTTTTAGAAAAGCCATTTCTAATAATGTGTGTGTGTTATTAGCAAATCAATTTGATATACAGATATTGGGGGAGGACTGGAATAAAGAATGATAAATCTCAATTTCGATCACACAGTGGGAAACTGTTTTAACTGCTATAACAAGGGTGTCTCTGGATCTTAAATTGAGGCTCATAATAAAAATTAGAATATACTGGACCCCATTACATTTGTTTAAAAAGGGCTATCTAGCGTATCTAACTGTCGGAGATGCAATAGGGATAATACTTCTCTAAAACATATGTTTTTTCATTGTCCTGTATCAAAATATTTTTGGCAATAGGTAACTGAAACCATCAACAGAACTGTATGGAGCAACCTTACATTTACAGAGCAAAATATCCTCTTGAATTATATACCCAGCACATGAAACCTTACAAAAGGACAACACGAGTGGACTCTCTGTGCCCTTACCACAACAAAAAGACTGATACTGATGAATTGGGGGGGGGGATGCGGCTCCCTTCTAGGATTGGATTGAAGACTTGCGTGGCAAGACCCTCAAGCCAACCCCCCATTAGCATAAAGAAATTCACACAGACACAGATTTTTGTTTAAAGTTATTGGGCAAATTTTTTGGCCACAACTTTATTGATTACAGGAAATGTGAGCGGTATTGGCTTAGGCATTGGCAAAAGACTGTATCTGACTCCTGCCCCCTTTGCAGGAAGTCTGTAAGGGTAAACCACCCAAAGGGAAAGTGCTTCGGAGGAACCCGCCTGCATTTCCCCTGGTGCTCCCAGAGGCCTGGCGTGGCCCTAGCCCCTTAAACGGACTTCGGACAAGATCCAGGCTTGCTTTAACGGAATACCCTTGAAATGGAGGGGCAGGCAATGGCCAACCTCCCCTCCCCCACTCAACAATAAGCCAAGGCCTAACCGCCAAACCTTACAAAGTTGTGATGATTGCTAAGAGGTAGGCAAAAACCAAGTGGCCCGTGCCAATTTGCCAAATGGAAAAATTCCTATCCAATCCCCCTCCCAAGACGGGCAACCAACCGAAGTCGAAAGCAAGGCCAGAGGACACTTAAATTAAAGGGAGGGTGGGTGAGTGTTCAGCAGTGTTCAGCAGGTGCTTGGCACACGTCACACTGCTGCTTTTATGCATTCCCCCACGATCACCCATTCAAATTGATTGGGCAATAGCCCTGTATAATAGTAATGCCACCCTGGCGTCAGGGTGATGGCTCCACCCATGCCAGGATGGAGGGACTGGGTTGAGGGCCTGCCCACAACCAGGACCATCTATTAAGATCATCCCACTTATACAAACTCACAACATATAACAACTTGCATAAAAATGCTGGGCTATCCCAGAAATATCAGGAGCATATTTTGCATGAATTTTTGCATCCTCTCAGCTCTAGTCTGAGTCTCCCTCTTCAGCCGGGAATGGGAAGGAACCTAGCAGCCTTTACTGCCATTATCCCAGTAAGTGCCAAGTGCCAAAATGGCTGACTCTCCTCCATATAACTGACCCTGCTGAGGGAAAAAAAAGCTGCACTCTGCAGTGGATACTGATGGAAAATCACTACCAGCAAGAATTCAAGTCCCTGAACTGAGACAAGAGGTCCATTTCTTTGCGAACTCAGCATTTGCTGCTGTCACGTCCTACTCAATTTATGACTGACTAACCATTTATCTTCTACATGGCGACATACTGAATCTCTGGAGTGGTGAAATCTCAAATATTTTAATATCAATGGTGTTGTCAGACTTGATGATCCAGCTTCTTAAACTTGCTTTTTATCCTACAGCCTCTGGAAAGTATTTTTGAGAGTGTGCTGCTGCTTATGTTTAGAGATCCCAAATATTCCAGCATCCAGACTCTATGCCGGTGCATGTTAGTAAGAAAATGCTTACATCCTGTTTGTTCTTAGAAGCATAACTGAAAAAGGAATAGAGAAAACATAAATAGGATACATTCTCCCCAGTAAAAGATGCTACGTATATAATCAAACTTTCACAGCAAGTACATAACAGCAATCGAGAAATTGCCACTTAATGATTTACTGCCACACATGCTGATAAAATAAGCAGGCATTGTAAGACCATTCCCTAAACTCTGACCTTCAGCTGGGGGAAAAACATTATTTTCACTAATGATCTGTACTGCTGTAGCACTGCCTCGAAATTAGATTGCTCTATTTGTGCTTGTTGCTTTATAAAACAAAACAAAGGATGGCTAACATGGGTCAACTGAGGGATTTGCAGAAAAATCCTCCCTGTGCATGGATGAAAGACTGTAAGAATGTGGGGGATCTCTGTAGTTCCCCCACTCTTCAGTCTCCTCCTCCTGTCCTATTACAGACTTCAACATAGCCAGTTCCTGCACTTCTCGGTACAATGCAACAATATGTCTGACTGTGTCAGCTTATGAGGGCAATGGGGAGAGGTAATGTTGTGCTTGTGACATTGTGAGGTTGTGTGTGCGACCTCTTGACATTCCAACATCATGCACATGGTCAGGATGCTGGGAAAAGCCAGAGGCTGCTTTGACCTTCCTTCCCCTCTGAGTTGACTGCTGGAGCAGCTCCAAATTTCAGCTCTGTGCTTTTGGAACATTGGGGTTCCCCAGCCCTGACCCCGAAAATATAGGGGGGCAAAAGGGCACAGTCCCCTGGAGCTGGCATCCCTGGCTGCAGGTAAGACTCTTCCATTGCACACCTACAGCTAGGAAACAGCCCCCTTCTCCAGCCCTCTTGCACTGCCCAAAGGGAATAGCATGTACAGTGGGAACCTGGAAAGCAAAGGTGATATTCCTGTGGATGCCTGAGTCTTTTGCAGCATGGCCCTCTCAATAATAATAATAATAATAATAATAATAATAATTTATACCCCGCCCATCTGGGTGAGTTTCCCCAGCAACTCTGGGCGGCTCCCAATCGAGTGATAGAAACAATACAGCATTAAATATTAAAAACTTCCCTAAACAGGGGTGCCTTCAGAAAAAATAATTTATTATTTATACAAATGGTTACTGCAGGCTGACTCACGGTACGGTAAAGGTAAGGTAAAGGACCCCTGTATGGTTAAGTCCAGTCAAAGACGACTATGGGGTTCGCTGCTCATCTCACTTTCAGGCCGAGGGAGCTGGCGTTTGTCCACAGACAGCTTTCCGGGTCATGTGGCCAGCATGACTAAACTGCTTCTGGCGCAATGGGACACTGTGATGGAAGCCAGAGCGCGTGGAAACACTGTTTACCTTGCCGCCACAGTGGTACCTATTTATCTACTTGCACTGGTGTGCTTTCGAATTGCTAGGTTAACAGGAGCTGGGACTGAGCAACGGGAGCTCACCCCATCGTGGGGAGTCAAACTGGTGAACTTCTGATTGGCAAGCCCAAGAGGCTCAGTGGTTTATGTGTGCGTGGGTGGCGCTGTGGTCGACATGACTGACAGTATGCCACAAGCAACACTTTATATGGAGTTGAGCATTGTTTTAAACCCAGGGACGAGGAACTGGAAGCTTTTGAGTGCTCTCCATCTGGCCTGTAGCATCCCTTCCTCAAGCCTGCCCCTCCAAGCAGATTTTAGGATTGGGGGGAAACCCTCTTGATTAGAAGCAATAGGATGCTTGTTTAAGCCTAGCTGTGGTGTGGAACAGCTTTTGGGGTGGGGTGGGGGCTTCCCTTCCCTTCATGCTGTTTTTCTGCCTCAGAAGATACCCCCATGCCCCCATTAGACTTAAAAACAATCACCCATTTTGAAGCCTTATTGCAATGCAGCAGGTGCAGGGGTGATGCTTGCCAAGACTGCAGCTGAGGGGGAAAGAGCTGATTCTGCCCTTTCCAGCTGCAAGTTCCATGAAGATCATTCCTCCTTTTTAAAAATATTGTTTTTTTAAACAACACTTACAATAAGCAACATAGAATAAAAATAAAAAGTGAAAGAAATGGGATGCTATATCACTAGAAGAATTAAGAAATACAAATACATATATACTTATCCAACATATAAATATTATTATTAGCCAAGTACAAGTATATTCATTTTTAACCTATATTTTGTATAAATGCATTCCATTTTTCATTATGATTGTCCATGCAAAGCCTATGTCTATAAGCAATCCACTCATACGTGGCAAGTGTAGCCATGTCTTCAATGACCTTTGACGCCTGAGATGTATATACAGTCGTACCTTGGAAGCCGAACGCCTTGCCAGTCGAATGTTTTGGCTCCCAAACCGGGAAGTGATTGTTTCGGTTTGCGGACGTTCTTTGGAACCTGAACATCCATCGCAGCTTCTGTGGCTTCCGATTGGCTGCAGGAGCTTGCTGCATGCAAATCGGAAGTCGCGTCTTGGTTCCCAAATGTTTTGGAAGTCGAACGGACTTTCAGAATGGATTCCGTTTGACTTCCGAGGTACCACTGTATTTAGGACCCATCTGATTCTTGTGAATGCAATAGGTTTTATTTCTTGATTTTATTGTGAATTTTGAATCGTCGTAGTGCACTCTGCGACCGGCTGGTGAAGGATAGGTAGCAAATATAACATAAAACATAGTAACACAGAGGTCACCTAGTTGCAGTCTGTCCCATTGTGGTGGAATGTATTTCTAATTAAAGTTTTAGCAAAGTTTGCACCTATTCATATAAATAAGCATATGCAGATGCGATATAAATGTGTGTCCTGTGGTGTGCATTTCCTCTCTGTTTTTAATATTATTATTATTATTAGGCAATGCATAGAAGGCCACTCTCATGGCCAGAGAAAGGCTCCCACATAACCATTTCCTCTCCAGTTCCTTTTAGCCCCAAGTTCAATGGGGACTGTGTATCTTTCACCTGGGGGTGAAAAAGCAGCTTGGATGGGCGGGTTTGACCTGAAAAACCCCTCAGAATCTAAAGAGTTAAGCAATGGTCCTGTTCTTGGCTTTCTTCCTCTGCAGTGCAGACTGCAGAGACTGTTTTGGGTTTAAAAGAAAAAAGTGTGTGTGGGGGGGGGGGGGGTAAATCATGGCCCTCATCCTAACATGTAGTTTGAACTACATTCTAAGCAAAAGAAATCAACAGCGGATCACATCAATGATGTTGCTTTGTTCTGCCAATATACACTCTAGTAATGCTTATCACTAAGGCACCTGTGTTGTGCAAATATCTAAATATAGTAGTGGATTTGAGAGTCCATATGCATTAAGCTAGTTTCTCATGAATCTCTGATGGATTTGGATTAGGAGCCAGATACGCAAACAAGGCCAGTATTTGCATATATTTATAGCTCTTTGTAATCCCTGGAACAGAAATTAGCCTCGTATCCTCCTGCCTACCTGAAACAATTTAAAGTTTCCTGTTTGACAAAACCCATTTTTTTTCCAGAAAAGGTGCTCCAGAGTTGTCTCACGCTGCTTTTATCCAGGAGGCATCTTTATCTACATTTAAATCGCAACATCAGAGATGCTATGATTAATTTATTTTAAAGTGGGCTTTGCTGTCAGGATCATTCTCTCTGGAGCGGAATTGTATCCCACAGCTGGTTTGTGTAAACGGAAAAGCAAAGTCAAGGGAACTAACCAAAAAATAACTACACGTACACAGCTGCAAAATTAGTCTGATTATTAAACATCTAATATGTTACTTGAGAAGGGAGGCGGGTGGCGCTGTGGTCTAAACCACTGAGCCTCTTGGGCTTGCCGATCAGAAGGTCAGCAGTTCGAATCCCCCCGACGGAGTGAGCTCCCGTTGCTCTGTCCCAGCTCCTGCCAACTTAGCAGTTTGAAAGCATGCCAGTACAAGTAGATAAATAGGTTCTGCTGCGGCGGGAAGGTAAATGGTATTTCCGCGCACTCTGGTTTCTGTCATGGTGTCCTGTTGCTCCAGAAGCAGTTTAGTCATGCTGGCCACATGACCCGGAAAGCTGTCTGTGGACAAACACTGGCTCCCTCAGCCTTAAAGCAAGATGAGCGCCGCAACCCCATAGTTACCTTTGACTGGACTTAACTGTCCAGAGGTCCTTTACCTTTACCTTTTTTTACCTATGTTGCTTCATGAATGAGAAATTTGTGTGTGGGTAGTGAGGTGGGGTGGTGATATGGCCACTGAACAATGCACATAATAATATATTATCACATTTATTTTAAAAATCCTATGAACACTATGATCACCACCAAACGCAATGGGACTTAGGCCCCATCTGCACTATGCATTTAAGCACTACCATACCACTTTAAAGAGTCATGGGTTCCTAGGCACTTTAGTTGGTTAAGGGAGCTGAGAGCTGTGAGGAGATCTCTATTCCTCTCACAGAGCTATTGTTCCCTGGGGAAAGGTACTGGTTGTTAAACCAGTCTGGGAATTGTAGCTCTGTGGGGGTAATGGTGTCTCCTCACAGCTCTCAGCTCCCTTAAGAAACTACAATTCCAGATGCTTGTGTTTTTACCTCAGCCAATAATGTTATTTTAATGAAAGTGACTTGCAATATCACAAGATTCAGAGTATTATGCATACCTACCCTCCAACATTTATCTGATGAAAATAGGGATGTCCTATTCAACAACATCAATAATAATAATAATAATAATTTTATTATTTATACTCCACCCATTGGACTGGGTTGCCCCAACCACTCTGGACAGCTTCCAATATATATATACACACACACACACACACACACACACACACACATACATACACACACACACATAATAAAACATTAAAAATAAAAAAAATAAACTGCCTTCTGCCTTCAGATGTCTTCCAACAGTTGTATAGTTACTTAAAGTAGCTCTTTGGCACTCCAGTAACTCCATACCCTCAAACATTTCTCCAATGAAAATAGGGAAATCCTAAGGAAAATTGGACATTCCAGGATCAAATCAGAAACCGGCATGACTTCTGTAAATCTGGAACTGTCTCTGGAAAATAGGGACACTTGGAGGGTCTGCCACAAACCTATGTACGCAAAGAGATTTGCCCAGCATATGCAGGGGGAAAAGAACCAAAATTTTCTCTACAGTATAACATTTTGAGGAATGTATTAATTATCTTTAAGCTAATTGCATTGCTAGCAGCCCAGCAGACCTTAGTGGTACACATGGCAAGAATGTGACCGGCCTTAGGCTATGCAGACATTTCAAACAGAAACATTTTCTCTTCTTTTCCTCATCTCTTTCCTATCGATTTAGCTCGAAGATAAATTACTTTGAAGCTGCAGCCTAGAAAGGTAATGCAGGAAAAATGAAATTGGCACACCCACCCCGTGTAAAAATATATAAATGTTTACTTCAGCTGTGCTATTACGTAGAGCTGGAGGGAGGTATTGCCATTTTGCCTGGTCCATGCTTCAGACCATCTTCTCAAGAGCACCTATATTTTTGACCAATTATATGTGGTTATATTTCCGCATATTCATTGGTTCTGCATGTGGACCCCTAGTTTTGACTATGGTGGTAAACTTATGCAGGGCTGCCAACTTGAATAAAATATTATGTAGGTAAGCCCTACATAATCAATCACATGGCAGGCCATACTCACACTATTTGAATGATAATGTCCATCAACTTGGGGGGTGGCCCTCTCAAATATTTTATGGGGTTAATGGAAGGGACCTTGGCTGGCTGCTTTGAACCTTTATCTGATCTGTAACTCTTCTTTATTCCATGGGGGGTATTCTCAAATGATAGTCCCCAGTCACAACAGGAGAACAGAAACTAGTTCCTGTTTACAGAGATCAGTGTAAAGGAGCTGCCAAAAGGAGACCCAGAACATGTGTAAAAGGTAAATGGAAAGGACCCCTGGATGGTTAAGTCCAGTCAAAGGAGACTACAGGGTTGTGGAGCTCATCTCGCTTTTGGGCCAAGGGAGCCGGCATTTGTCCACAGACAGCCTTCTGGGTCATGTGGCCAGCATGACTAAACCACTTCTGGCGCAACAGGACATGATGACGGAAGCCAGAGCGCACAGAAATGCCGTTTACCTTCCTGCCGCAGTGGTACCTATTTATCTACTTGCACTGGTGTGCTTTCGAACTGCTAGGCCGGCAAGAGCTGGGACAGGGCAACGAGCTGGGATTCGAATCGCCGACCTTCTGATCAGGAAGCTCACGAGGCTCAGTGGTTTAGACCACAGCACTACCGCGTCCCTAGAACATGTGTCACCATTGCCAGCTCCTCCTTGTCTTTCTACGCAGGTAGATGTACAATCCACAGCACCAGAACGAAAACAGAAATGGACATAAAGATCCAGACTTTGGATCATCTTGAAGGGAGAGGGAAGGGTTGCTTTCTATATTCTCTATACCTTGTACTTTGTACCTAAGAAGGATTTTTATATTCTCTGTATCTTGGATCTAAGTAAATTTCTGAGCTAATTTGACTTCTGCAAAATGTGGTCAGCTAGCAGCTAGCAGACACCGGCTGTGTGCTAAATCTGTCAGAGGCCATTTCCTGCCTTGCTGGCTAGCAGAAGCTGCTACTGTAAGCAAGAAATAACCAGACCTGCTAAAGCTGCTACTGTAAGCAAGAAATAACCAGGCCTGCTAAAGAGGCCCCTTGCGTTTCCTGCTTTAGTAATGCAAGATGCTTGGCCAGCAGAAAGACACGTATAGGGAAAAATAGGGAGGGGGGTTGCTTAGAGGGCTAGCAATATAGATATAGACATGCCATGCCATATAAGGGAATAAGTTGAAAACTTTCCAGCTGATTGGGGAAGTCTGGGGAAGGTATGGGAGGGGGAAGAGTGCTCAGAAAGTATAAGAAAGTCTGCTGAAGTGTCTTGCTTTACAGCCAGTGTATTTTCAGGAGCTATCCAGCTGGTTGTCTCTGTGTACAGATTGTCTCTGTGCACAGATTTCAATAAATTCTTTTTCTCCAAAGAAGATTTTGCTTTCCTGGTACTTTTGTTCCCTCCAAGGTCCGGGGATGGCGTGGCTGATGGATCCCTAGGTAAATAAGGCTTCATTTCTTTGGGGGCTCGTCCGAGATAAGCCCCCTCCCCAATACGGACCGGAGGGCCAGGCTCAACCAAGGTGAACAGCTCAGCAGCGTTTGCAGGCTCCCGTGCGCACCCCGCCTGTTTCGTGGGGGGAGCCAGCCACACTGTTCTGGGGTGGAGACATCTAGTTGAGGGAGAACAAGAGGACGGCGCCGAGGGGACAGGTCCGCAGCGGAAAAAGGTAAGCCCGGCGGAAAGGGCAGCCCGACGGAAAGGGCAGGAGGCTTGATCAACCTCCCCTGGTTGTGGCAGGGTGCCACAGGCAATAAGGTGCCACCAGGAATAAGGGGATTGGTTGCGCAGTAGAGTGCCAGCCACCAGGAATAAAGGGGACTGGTTGTGCAGGAGAGTGCCACCAGCAAAAATTTGGAACAGAAGAAGGAGGGGAAATTATTTTGGTGTGTTTTGTGTATTGCATGCTGAAGTTATTTTGGTGTGTTTAGTGTGTTACATGTTGAAATTATATTGATGTGATTTGTATGTTGCATGTCAGATACTCTAGTGACTGAATTGTCAAGTGTGGGCCAGGGCTTAGTGTCCCCTTGGCCGAGCGATTGTAGGACTGTAGTGTGTGAAGTGTGAGAGAATTTTTACTGTGAATAGGAGCGAAGTATCTGGAAGAAATGGGTTCTGGCCAAAGTAAAAGTACCCCTTTGAAATGCTTTTGGAGATTCAAGCTGATGAGAGGGGAGGATGAGGACATTGTGTAAATTAGATTGGCCCACCCCAAAAGAATAAATTGGCCGTCCATCAGGACCCTTGATTTGCAACTCATTAATCCATTATATCAGAACATTTTGAATGACCGTTCTGATCAAATCCCCTACATTTCCACATGGAAGACCAATGTGGAAAAGAACCCCCCTTGGCTGAAGTCATGCTGCCAAAAAGTCTCAGGCAGCCGTATCTGCTCAGTCAGGAAGACAGGAGGACAACCCCCCAGTCCTCCAGGATTCAGAGAAGGAAGAAGATAAAGTTTTAATGCCCCCACCGCCTTATGCCCCGGCAACAGCCCTGGCACCACCCCCGCCACAGGGAACAGATGGCCCAGCCCCCAATCCCGTGGACAATGCATTGTTAGACCTGGGCGAAGATGGAGAAAGGGAGGAACGAGAAGAGGATGATGAGGATGAGGCATTTGTAGGAAGATTGATTAAGTTGACAAGTGATGGAAAGATATGAACAGAGGAACAGGCAGAACGTTTGAGAAAGTATGTGGAACCTTATGAGAAGTGGACGTCAGTCCCCATATGTTAAAAACAGCGGGATGTATAGGGGAACAGAGAAGAAAGTGGCAGAAAAAGTGGGGAAAGGCAGCGAAAAGAGTGACCCTCCATAGGGCACATAAAGCACAGGAGAAGGGCGCGGCCAGAGTGATGCCTCTCCATAGAGTGTATGACCCTCCGGCCCCCGCGGGACCTGATGGGGTTGTGCCCAATAGAACTCATACAGTTCAACATGTCCCCTTCTCTAGTGCAGATGTTTGTAATTGGAAGAACCAAAACCCTTCATTTGAAGAAAACCCTGCCAATTTTTAAAACATACAACCCCACTTCTTATGATGTGCAATATTTGATGGATGCCCTGCTAGCTACAGAGGAGGATAGGCGAATTCATGCTGAAGCCCGAGCACACATGAGAATGCAAGGGACAGAGGAGGCCCCTGAAGCCTACTTAAAGAGGCTGAAGGAAGCCTACCGCCAGTATATCCCTGTGGACTCAGATGAGGCTGCCAATGCCCCTATCATAAAAACTGCCTTTGTAGCCCAAGCGGCGCCCGATATCCACCAAGAAAAATGAAGGTTTTTATGGGCCACACCCTTGAATGGATGCTGGAATTAGCCCAGACCATTTATAATCAGAGGGAAAAAGAGACCCAGAAGAAAAAGAAGAAGTACCAGGCAAAGAAGTTGATGGCCCTGAAGACGGGAAGTCCACCGTTAGGAGAAGAAGAGGAGGGCGAGGCCGCTTAGGAAAGAATCAGCGTGCCATCTGCCGAAAGGCACCTATTTCCTCTCCCAGGCTAAAATGAGGAAATGTCAGATGCTACTACATCCGCGTTAGAAATTCCAAGTCACCACAGCCCTCAACCCAGCTACCCTATTACTGGTAGGAGAAGGTGAGGAGCCCACGCAAGACTGCATTGAAGTAATGAATGAGGTGTATTCTAGCAGGCCTGACCTTAAAGATGAAGCAGATCCCCAATGGCCATCATGGTTTATGGATGGAAGCAGCTTCATTGAGGCTGGACACTGGAAGGCAGGTTATGCAGTGGTAGCCCTGGAAGACCAGGTGATCGAAGCAAAGTCACTCCCGCCTGGAACATCGGCCCAGCTGGCAGAGCTAACTGCGCTTACCAGAGCCCTGAGCCTGGCAAAGGGACAGAAGATAAACATTTATACAGATTCTAAGTATGCATTCCTGACTTTACATGCCCATGGAGCCTTATGGAAAGAAAGAGGTTTGCTTACCTCCAGAGGAAGCCAGGTGGCCCACCCACAAGCCTTATTGAACCTTCTGGATGCTGTATGGGAGCCCGAGGCAGTGGCAGTTATCCATTGTTATGGACACAAGACTGGACCAGGGGAAGTGGCCAGAGGAAACCGATTGGCAGACAGAGTAGCCAAGGAAGCAGCCCAAGAACTGGCCCCCGCCTCGGTTATTGGAGCACTGATCCCAGAAGAGATTTTAAGCACCACTGACAAGCCAGCTTATACGAAGCAGGAAAGGGACACTGCAGACGCTCAGGAGTTGACGCTGTCCAAAGAAGGATGGTACCTTACCCCTGATGACAGGATATGGATTCCAGAGTCCCTTTCTCGGCAGGTTACTCAGAGATACCATGATTCAACCCACATAGGACCAGATGCTACAACCAAGCAGCTGGAGAAATGCTTCTATATAGCCCACCTCTACCAACTGGCAGCCCAGATTTCCAGGAAATGCCTGCTGTGTCAAAAGAATAATCCCAGAGCCGGACTGCTGGCTCCCCCAGGGATTCAGCACAGTGGAACTGCACCTATGGAAGATCTTGTCGTGGACTTTACTGAATTACCCTGTTGTGGACTGCACCGCTACCTGCTGGTAGCAGTGTGCACCTACACCGGATGGGTCGAAGCATGGCCCACAAAGACTGAAAAGGCATTTGAAGTAACCAGGTGCCTGCTTAGGGAAATCATCCCTCGCTATGGATTGCCAAGGTCCGTAGGATCTGATAATGGACCAGCATTTGTTCATGCAGTCCTACAGGGGCTGGCAAAAGTGCTCCAGATCAACTGGAAGCTGCATACTGCTTATAGACCCCAGAGTTCTGGAAAAGTAGAGAGAATGAACAGAACTCTAAAGAATCAGCTGTCCAAGCTGACACAGGAGACCGGGTCTAATTGGGTGACCATGTTGCCCTTGGCGTTACTCAGGGTCCGCAGTCTCCCGTCAAAACGGACCCATCTGTCACCCTTTGAAATTATATTTAGGAGACCGGTCCCATATGTCAAAATGTTGTCCCCACATGCTGGTCAGGATATGCAATTGAATAATTAAGTCCAGATATTCTTCCGAGTTTTCTTTTGTCTCGACAGGTGGACCCAGGCTCGCAACCCCTGTGTGTTGGCTGCATCAGTTCGAGCCAGGTGACGAAGTGTGGGTGAAAGACTGGCAGCGAGCCCCCCCCTACAGCCTTGCTGGAGGGGACCATACACTGTGCTACTTTCTACACCTACTGCTGTGAAGGTTGCTGGCATCACCCCGTGGGTCCACCCTACTCAGTAAAGAAAGCCATTTCAAACTGGACAGTTACACCAGATCCAGAGAACTCCCTTCAGCTGATTATCTCCAGATGCCTGGCAGACGACCGCTCTGCTGATATCACACCGGAAGCTGATATCTCAACGCACAGCTGAAGAATTGGATGGGAGGGGCGCCCGCGGGCAGCGTCCCCAACGTGAAAACCCATGCCGGGACTGATCCAGGAAGTCCACCAGGACATTTAATATTTCCATAAGGACTTTCTCTTTTCTTTTTTCTGTTATCTGCTCTATGCCCCACAGCCCTGACCCCACTGAGCCATACCGCCCTTATTGGCCTGCTGGCCTCTGCTACGACTGGTTCGTCTTGCCGGTGGTAAGAGATGGCGTGCTCCTTGGTTATTGGAAACTGGGGTTTGATGAGATTGCCGTATTGAAACACCCCACTGCCCCGTTGTGGCTCCTCTCCCACACCACTGTCCAGCACGCGTGGATAGTGCTCATACGGGAAGTTGCAGAGACGGTCGAAATCTATCGAGTTCTGGACCGCTCTTGCTGTTGTGGGAGGGTAGTCAACTGTTATCTGGTGGGTAGAGCACTGTACCAACCTCATCTGATGGACCAGGTTCTAATCTTAATCCAGGCGTTAGATGGGACGGAACCTATCTTAATGCAAGTGTTGCAAGGGTGGGAGCCTGAACCAGGGGTGCATTGAGATTGCTGAACAAGTGTCAGTAAATTTTGCAGCACCACCTCTGACAATCGTGGTGACTCGAGCCTCCCAAAATAAGAATTGCCACCCCAGGATTTCAGCCTCCATATGCCCTGGTCAGTAGGGAGGCAGCTTGAAAGTTCAATCCACCCAACAGGGTTAGTAGGAAAGTTGACCCACATAGTGGGAGCATCAGCTCACCGGTAGGCTCTCACCCTTGAGGAAGTTCACCACAATGTTAAATCTCTCCAATTGTTGGCTGTGTATGCACATACCACCTTATGCTAAACGGCCAGGTTTGATGCTACATAGAATTCCCATTGGTAACATCTTCAACATAGAGAGGAGTTTGTGTGTTAGTTCATTCTCATTGCTGCATGTTTATCCCAGATAATAATGTCAGCATTTCGGCCACAATTGACCACATGGAAACAATGATAGCTGAAAACCCGCTAAAAACTACAGAAGGTGATCCATGGAATTGGTTATATTCTTGGTTGCCCGATGGTGGATGGATGGGGAGAATATTTACCATGCTGGTGGGCCCAATAATGCTTCTATTGCTTCTTTGCTTTTGTATTCCCTGCTTGATGCAATGCTTGCAAAATATGATGGAGAAGATGATGTCCCGCATGATGGGACCTCGCGTGATTGCTTTCATGAGAGATTACAGACCCCTACCCCAGAACGAACCTAAGTATTAGGTTGTTCATAAGAAGAGGAGGGAGTGAAGGGAGAGGGAAGGGTTGCTTTCTATATTCTCTATACCTTGTACTTTGTACCTAAGAAGGATTTTTATATTCTCTGTATCTTGGATCTAAGTAAATTTCTGAGCTAATTTGACTTCTGCAAAATGTGGTCAGCTAGCAGCTAGCAGACACCGGCTGTGTGCTAAATCTGTCAGAGGCCATTTCCTGCCTTGCTGGCTAGCAGAAGCTGCTACTGTAAGCAAGAAATAACCAGACCTGCTAAAGCTGCTACTGTAAGCAAGAAATAACCAGGCCTGCTAAAGAGGCCCCTTGCGTTTCCTGCTTTAGTAATGCAAGATGTTTGGCCAGCAGAAAGACACGTATAGGGGAAAATAGGGAGGGGGGTTGCTTAGAGGGCTAGCAATATAGATATAGACATGCCATGCCATATAAGGGAATAAGTTGAAAACTTTCCAGCTGATTGGGGAAGTCTGGGGAAGGTATGGGAGGGGGAAGAGTGCTCAGAAAGTATAAGAAAGTCTGCTGAAGTGTCTTGCTTTACAGCCAGTGTATTTTCAGGAGCTATCCAGCTGGTTGTCTCTGTGTACAGATTGTCTCTGTGCACAGATTTCAATAAACTCTTTTTCTCCAAAGAAGATTTTGCTTTCCTGGTACTTTTGTTCCCTCCAAGGTCCGGGGATGGCGTGGCTGATGGATCCCTAGGTAAATAAGGCTTCAATCTAGGACAGTTTCATGCAGCAGGTCTATTTGAGTTTAGATTATTCCTCAAAGAGACCTAGATATATTATTATCATTATGAGATAAAAAAGGTAATCACAACAGACATTCTTAAAATACATTACATGTTGGCAATTTTAGGAGCAATCCTATGCACAAGTGTAAAGCAAACTGGTGTAAACTAAGGCAGCATAAAGTTGTTCCAAGTCCAAACCCAGTTCATCAGTGGGGCTGCTGCTGCTGCTGCTCAGCCTAAGCCTGGAAGAGAGGAAAATAGCCTTCTAAATGGAATTCTACATTACGTCGTCCAGTCATGTGACCAAGCTGAAAGGATTTTAGAATCCACCCATCTCGCCCATGCCACAACCCTTTTTCAGGATGTACACCTGTCTTGGCTGAGTCAGGGATGGGGTGGGGGTGGGTGGGTTCATGTCATCTGAGCCTGGTGGAGCCGGGAATCCACAGCATCCTAAACAGCTCCTCCTGGCTCACTTTGCCATAGTGTAGGGCTGTAAGAAACGCCCCCCATGGCCTTTCTTAGAAAGGAGAGGTCCATCAGTAGAGCAAGGCTGGCATTGGTGGAACAGGCTCAAATGTTTATTATTCAAGGTTGTAAAGAGATAAGCAAACTCAGGAATGCACATGGCCGTGGTGTTGTGGGGCCATGGCAGGGAGGAGGGAGATTGCAGGAAGGGGGGAGGCCAAGACCTTACATGGTAATAGGAACTTACTATAACTTTCTATTTCCCAGAGGAAGACACAAGATCTACCCACTCTGGAAGAATGGCAGATGAAGCTGATGGACTACATGGAACTGGCAGAAATGACTGGCAGAATCCGAGACCAGGGTGAAGAGTCGGTGGAAGAAGATTGGAAGAAATTTAAAGACTATCTACAGAAATATTGTAAAATTAATGAATGTTAGAATGATGTTGGATAGAAATTAAGTGGTTTCCAGCTGTAATGCTTTAAGGGAATATGAAAAATGGGTTGTTAATAGGGAAAAATCTAATGTTACTATTTTAAGACCAAAGATTAGGATAAACAAAGAGGGTAAGGATTTGCTGAGCCAACAAATTGAACTGGAATACAAAAAAGGGAGGTATGAGGAGGTCCGGGAAACAAGTTAAGGAAAATAAGTAATAGAAAAATGGAGTGGTTTTTTAATCATTTTTATTTTGTATTTTTTTTCCTTTTTCATTTTGTACTGTAATATCTTAAAAAAATCTTAATAAATATCATATATATATATATATATATATATATATATATATATATATATGCTTTCGTAGATTTTCACGGGTACAGGAATGCAGGTTTTGGTGTCTTCGGGTGTCTTCCCGTGTAAGAGTTGGGGTGTCTAGGCGACGTTTCGACGAGGTCTCACTCGTCATCTTCAGGCTGGTGCTTTCGGCTTCTTGTTACTGGAACAGAGCAGGATCTCAGTGTTTGAGTTCCTATAAATACTGTTGAGGGGGTGTGGTGTATAGCCTCCAACGTTCTGGGCAGAGAGGAAGTTCCCAGGTTAGTGTGCCTTTTCTTCTTTTGTTCCTTAATTACTTGAGGGATATCTTGAGTGATTTCTTGAGTGATATTCTGAGTACCACTTAGGTGGGTCATTAGGTGTGGATTAGTTGCTAAAGCTTTCGTGTCTTGACCTCTTGAGCTTGTGAAGAGTTTTTCTGAGAAGATGGCTGTACTGCACTTAGTTGTGCTCTGGCTTGGCTTCGTGTATAGGGGCGAGCTGTGGTTTTGTGCCCTGTGCCAGCCAGATCTGTGTAGGGATATATATATATATATATATATATAAACTTTCTATTTCCCAGAAATCAGGTGGTTTACAAGAAATCAGGTGGTATTGTATTCTGCAAATGTATAAAAAGCTGGCTCACTCAGAATTCAGGGGCAGGCGATGGGCATTAGCTTGTCTGTACCATTTTCGTCATGGCAAAATAAATAATTATTTTACTGCAGTCAGTTGACTCTTTGAAGCAACTCCCTGATTGCTCTGAGGATCCCGGGAAAAAACCAAAACAAAACAAAGGAAGGGTCTTTCAATAGGATTTCCCCTTAATATTGAATATATTGAAGGCACCCAAGAACAGGTTGTTGAAGCTTGTCCTCAGTTTCTTCCCCCCCCTCCAATCCATTTAGCACCCCCTGGTAAAACCTGGTGGCCTCCCAGGAAGCAAATGCACCTCTGCATCATCATCCCAAGTCTTCTTCTTTCTTTTAAACCTTTCCTTCTTTCCACCCCCAGCTACTTCTCCATGGACAGTACTTCACTTCACATAAGAGCTTCAATAGGAAATAATTAAAATACTATTCCTTGTCTTTCATGGTCTGCATTGGAGAAGTCTATTCTACAAAGTTCCTTTTTTAAAAAGCCACTAATTAATCATGGAGTCAACTGCTGAATAAAACAGTGCAGGAAATTGCCTGCTTATGAATTTCCCAATCCTTTCCCCGTGCACGCTTCAATTTTTAGCAAACTAGTAAATTTAAGATTTTTGTTACTTCTGACAGCGCAGATGATTTATATCCCTCTTCATAAGGAGAGAGTCAGCAGAGAAGAGCCACTGCTACAAGACATCAATGCCCTTGATGTTATAGCAGAAGCCTGGGAGCTGCTTTTGCTGGTTGAGGTGCAGGGAAGCCAGGGGCGGTTGGGGCCATGGCATGGCAATGTTGCAATAAACACAGGACAACCACTTGGGATTTAAATACACCACAACTTAATTGATTACAGATGTCAGTGGGGTTTGGTGCAGGCATTGGGTGTGTATCCTGAATCAACCTATCCATCTGCTGGTTGATTATTTGGCAGGGTTAACCAAGGATAAAAATCACCCTATGGCGTACATCAAATCAGGGCAATGCCTCCAAGATTAGCATTTCGAGGGTGCTATGGCCCACCAGCCCCCATCTGGTTGTCTGAACAGAAGCATCTACCCCTGGATCCCTTTAAAGGAATACCCCAAGTTGCATGACTCTTAACCTCTGTCCACCTAGGCTATGGATCCAACCCAATGCCTTAACTGCCATCAAGTTGTGGCAACTGCTGTGAGGTAGGCAAAATTCCCAGATGGGTTCAATTTGTGTCAGGGACTGGACTGAGGAGGAATGGTGGGAGCCCCCCCCCCCACGCTCCTGAACCTTCCCAAGGTCAGGAGGACAGTATTGATTTAAAACAGTGGTTTGTAGAAGGGCATAGCCCAGAGAGGAAAAGCTGGGAAATACTGGGTGAGGAACAGCTAGAAGAAGGAACACCAGGAGAGGGACAACTGGCAGATTCAGTGTCCTTGGACAGCATTCCTGACCTGCCCCCTTCGCCCAAGACTAGAAGGGCTTGAAAAGTGTTAGAACAGAAAGCAATGGCAACAAGCTGAGATTACCTGACGTAGGAGGGATGGAGATTAGTGGGGACGGAGGGAGTGAACCTTTACTGGGAGCAACACCATTTTTTTTACAGATATGCATTCCTTGTCTCTCACTGTGATAATTAAAGAATTTATATGATAAGAACACTCCTTTCATTTGATCTGCTTATTTACTGCCACGAGGGGAGGGATCCGATTCCCCGAAGCCTGACAATTTCTCTGAAGGGAAATTCTTCCCTGGCCCAAAATATGGCAACCAAAGACTTCCATAGCAAGGTTTTACACAGGGTCTGCCTGCTTATCCTCAGGCAGTCCTATCATATAAAGAGTAGGTTGGATGGAGAATGCAGTGGTGACGGAGGCTAAGGCCTGGGCATGGCTGGCTTTTATACACTGGGAGAGGACTAGAGGGAAGAAGTTTGGCTCGCTCCCCAAACTGCACACCATAGCTCACCTGCAATTGGCTGCAACAACGGGGGAGCCCTGGCAGCCAGTGTGACTGGTGGACTAGGACATGACCTCTTCCCCCAGCTGCGCCAGAGCCAGAAGACCTCTCCAAACTTCATTCCATAACTGTGCTCCATTGTTTAAATGCAGGAAAACCTTGTGGCTGGGACCCATTACATAGAATCTTAGCATTGAAGAGAGCCTGCCTTTCATAAGTGATCTAGTCTAGGGGTGGCAAATCGATGGGACCTCCAGAAGATGCTGAACTACAACTGCCATTATCCCAGCCACACTAGGTGGGGCTGATGGGAGTTGGAGTCCAACCACATGCTCTATACCGCATAGAACAGATATGCAGGTTATCTACCCTTGATCTAGTCCAACCCGCCCCCATTCAAAGCAGAAAACCTTGACCACCTGTAACAGATGGCAGTCCAACCAACCTCTGCTTGAAGATCTCTAACAAGGAAGAGCCCTCCACCTCTCTGGTAATGTAACTGATGCAACTGATGCTCATGCAACTGATGCTCAGCCAGGATTAGAGACAATAGCTGGGTGTTGAGATACCATACAATGGGCTCCACTGCGTATACATGGGTCTTTTGAACATTGCAACTGCCACATAAATTATCACAGGTTGTTATCAGGTTGCTACTGTAACATTTAAAGGGCATCCTCAATACAGTCAGATCTGCTGCACAAATTGCTTCACATCCACTTTCAAACTTCTGCTAATCAGTCTTTTAATTGTCTCACACCCTATGGTCACATATCACAATGCAGAGATGCAGAGTAAGATAAAAGCTTCCCGAGAATGCTACTTAGTGTTGAATGCACAGAATATAAATGGCAGAAAACAAATATTAATTTGGGTGGATTCTCTCTGTTTCATGCCACATTTTTCTCCAAGCCTGTGTTTAGGGAGGCTGGCATCTCCCACAACAGAAATTTGAGGGGTGCATTTTTCACCCCAATTATTCACCGTAATAACATTGTGTTGTGAGCTGTTTGAAATGAATCCCTGCGTTTGATTGCAGACTTATTTTATGTTAGTTGAGAAGAGCAGTCAACAGATAACTGCAGGAAGACTGTGTTATCTGTTTTCCAACTTGTTGGTGTTGCCTATACTCAGCAGTCCTGCTGCTGATACAAGAATGGGTGTTTCGCAGTCACTGCTGTTTATAGACTTCTTGGATTACACCAACATTCAAGGATTTCCATAGGACAGTGTTAAAAGATAATTCCTGTGCACCATGGTGTATCAAATAAGAATATAGCTGTCATCAAGGCTACATCTAACAAAGCGAAAAGGCAGAGCTGTCAAACACAACAAGATTGTTTGCTGTGAACTCAGAAACGAAACAAGGCTGAGCTCTATCACCCTAATTATTTGGGATTCCTGGGGCTTTAATTGCAAGGACATTCTCACAAAACCTGTGCGTGGGAAACAGTTAAAAGAATTTTTTATTTTTTATTTTGCTAAAGATTTGAAAACGGCTATGACTTAGAAAAATAAGTGGGAAATATTGATGCGCCATATCGTGATCGATATGGCAAACTTATTGTGATCTTCAGTGTTTCCCCATCAACTCCTGACAATTCAATAAAAGAGAATCTGAAGAAAGGAAGCCATATTCCGTATGGAGGGGAGCATCACCTCAGTTCATACTGATTAAGTGGGTTAACTTATTAGTCCTGTATCACTTGAACCTCAGTCCTTGCATTGTTGTAAGGGAAACTTGGATGGGGAAGAGATAACAAGCTGCACGATGAAGAGTGGAACCTTCACTTCTCTCTCCCTGCCTAAGGATGTGGCCTTTGCCATCATTGGACTCTGAAGATGTCTCCATAATACAGCATCTCCAAAGGCCCTTTAAAGAGGACAACTAGCTCCTCTGAGGAGACAGGGCCAACTGCAGAGCAGATCTTATCAGCATTCAGGTGGCTTCATTTCCAAGACAACATTCATCCATTATACACAACAGGGAGAAAGCGACAGTCACTAAAGCTCAGCAAGAGTTTTCCGTGGTTCTAAGGATGCTTGTCTGATTCTGAACACATCTTGCCAGTTCAAGCAACACCCACCTGACCCTGACTTTGTCTGAGATGACCCTGCTTCCTATAACTACTGGAAGAGACTTGACCTTATTTGAGCTTACTGAAAGCCTCTGCAAAATGGGATAGTTACTAGGATTGGTGAAACATCAGCACCCTTCGCAAGTTGAATATTATCTGGAAAATAAAGGATAAAGGATAAAGACGAAGGACACCCAAGACTGATATTGCTGAACAATACCACGTAGACCAATGAAATGTGGTCTACACAATACTGATATATTTGGAGGCAAGTAAGCTAGCTTATTTGGAACTAGCAAGACCTTTTAACAATCTAAAAATAAAGAACACACACACAATTGCAGACTCATTAATTTAAATGTAAAATGGTATTTTCCTTCCCTAAAGATGGTGAACTGGAATTCACACTCCTGTTTCTTATTTTAAAATAACCCATAGATCCCTGGGCCATCTTAAATAGTATGCTTTCTTAACGGTACAGAGATTATCCTGAGCGGGATGTGCATCAGAAATGGTCAGTGGAAAAGCACATCAGAGAAGATTGCTTTCTTATCCAAGAGAAAATTCTTCTAACAATTTACTTGTGTCATGTTGCAGTTTTACTTGACATATTTATACAATTCTGGTACTTTCCCAGTAATGATAGTGGAATGAGCAAATAGATCTCTTTTCATTATGTGACCAGATGTATGATAGCTTAGGGGGGGGGGGGGACAGTGACTTTTTTTTACTTGTCACTCAGCCTTGCTGGGTCAGACCAATTGTGGTTTTTGTTTTTGCTTTGAGGCTATTACAGAAGTTCAAAATAGCTAGAACACCACCTTTCAGCGAATTGCAAATGAACATCCATAACGTCTTTAATTATGACTAAAAAGTTACTTTTTTCTGACTTTAAAGATCCTTCCTCGCAAGAACTATTGATTATGATTTTCACATTCCCAAATAAACTCAGCTTTGCTAAATTGCTTGTGAGTCTTTGGATCACAACAATTATAAATTCAGAAAACTTCCTTAAATTAAAAGCAATTTAGAACCTTTGAAATCTTTGCAAATCTAGTGTTGTTATTGTTTTGCCAGAGGGTGTGCTGAATTATGCATAATCAATATTTATGATTGAAATTATATGAACATTACTAAAATCTAATCTCACTGGGTGCAGGTTTCCAGTAATTATTCCAGGTGTTGGCTGTGTTGTATGAAAACCACACTTCCAACACTTCCCAAAACAATATAACTTGGGATTTTTTTTTAGAATTCTTAATGAAACTCCTAATGAAACTCCTAATTTGATTGCTGTCACAATCAAATATTAAGTCACATTAACAACAAACATAGCTGTGCTTAATGAATTCCAGAGGAATCTCCCTGTTGCCAAAACACACAGCAACAACAAGAAATCTGATCAGGATGTGCATGCAATATGTTGGAATGAAGAAAAGGCTGTTATCATGAACATTGTTTCTAGGTATCAAGTTCATCTGAAATAATTCATTCTGACTAACAGTGGCATGGTGTTAAATAAGAGACCAGTGACTAATTATTACCATATTTATCACCCAAACTCCAAAGTTATACCCAAGGCAGTCGTTAAATATTGGTATCATCTGGCATCAACCAAAGTCCATGTCATGGACTGGCTGGACACAGAGGAATGGTAGAAGGAACCAGCTGGGGAACCACCAAGAGAAGAAGGCTCAGAGCCTGGGGATTGTTGGTGGGATGACAATGAGTGGTCAGAGGGAGAAAAGGGAGAAGCCTGGGAAGAGGAGGCATCGGAAGCTGAAGGGATAACAGGACTTAGTGAACTGGGAGAATCTTTGGCAGAGAGAAAGCAGGAAGAATCAAGAGACAGAAGCTGAAGCAGGCGAGCGGGAGGAGGGAAGTTCAGAGGCAGAGATGAGTCAGGCTGGTGAAGAGTCACTGGTATCTCTCCCTCCCAGTGGCGTAGCGTGGGTTGTCAGCACCCGGGGCAAGGCAAGTAATTTGCGCCCTCTAACCCGTGGATTTGCGCCCCCTAACCCTAACCCCCAGATGTTGTGCCTGGTGCGGCCGGCCCCCCCTGCACCCCCCACGCTACGCCACTGCTCCCTCCTGCTATGACAAGCTCCCCTCCCACTTTGACTCCCAGTACCAGGCGAGGCGTGATATGTAAGCAACAAAGGCAGTCTGCACACAGACACAGTCTCTGATTGCTTGGAAGAAGCCCTGGTGAGGGGGAAACCTATATGGCTGAGGGGAGGTGGGGATGTTTAGTCTCAGCAACTGATTTCATGGAGTAAGACCTACAGGGAATGAGCTGTTATGCTCATTAGGTTGTAAACTCAGCCAAGCCGATGAAGATCATGTTACTGGTAATAAAGAGTTAACGTCAACTTTGAACTGTGTGATTTACTGACCTGCTCACTCTGTGACAGCCCATATCCCAATGAAAGTCCCAGCTGCCGATCCATAGGGTACTCTGCTCCTCTTTGAATGTGCTACCTGTTCACCTGCCCTGTCTGAACATGTGAAGGAGTGATGAGAAGCAGCAGTAGCCTCTCCTGCTATCTCCTGCTCCCTCTGGGCCACCATGCTGGTTGTCCCCAAAGGAAGAGGACAAATGAATGAGAAGGAATACCAGGTGCAAGGTTATGGTAGTGGCAGTGGCTCACTAACAGCAAACAGTTCCTAAAACTTGGAACTATCACTATTTATATAACAAACACCACAGACAACTTTTGCCATCAGTAGAGATTGTGCTATCTGATCAGACAAACACAAGGTAACAGTAAAGAACCATAGAAATGATGGTGTCAGAAACATCTGCAGAGGACTGTGAAAAACTGGAGAAGTCCTTGTCAGCTTTCAAGTTTATTGTGACAAAGTTTAGAAGATTACTCACAGCTGTATCTTCATGATTGTTGTTGTTTAGTCATTTAGTCATGTCCGACTCTTCGTGACCCCATGGACCAGAGCACGCCAGGTACTCCTGACTTCCACTGCCTCCCGCAGTTTGGTCAAAATCTTCATGATACTCCACAACAACTTGCTATGGATATTGACAGGACATGGGGTGGATTCACTTTTTGCTTAGGCTTTCTACAGTTTTACAGTAGCAAGGCCATGCTCTGGTTACCTTTTTACCTTTCGCTATAATTCTCCTGCTACCAGTGACAGAGGAACAGTGCCAACCCGTGTCTCAGTGGGTGTAACCCCCGCCCCCACAAATGCCTCAGATAAGACAGAGGTAATTAGTGTTCTTTCAACAAGAAGAAAAGTAATTGTTTTGTTTGAAGAGAATGGTGTTGGAATAAATAGGGTTGGAGGAGGTTAATTATAAGTCTGATTAAGGAGAACTATAGATCAAAGTATAAAATGGAAACATTAAATCAGGTCATGGGTACTCCGATAAATTTAAATAAAGTAGAACATAATTTAGGAAGGCCTATTGTTGAAAAATGCTGAAGAACAATCTCTTTGTTTTATTAATTGTGTTTAGTTATGAGAAAAAACAGAGTTCTATAAGCCTATTGAGCCCAATATGGAACAGGACTTCTAGAGATATTGCGTTCCTGAGCCATTTAAGGCTTTATATGTCAAAACCAGCACTTTGAATTGGGCTCAGAAACTAACTGGCAGCCAGTGCAGTTGTGTCAGGATTGGTGTAACATGGTTAAACATCTTGCCCCGGTGAGCAACGTGGCCTCTGAATTCCCAACCAGTTGGAGTTTCTGAACCATCTTCGGAGGCATTGCAGTAATCTAACCCAGAGATTACTAAAGCATAGTCACATGAGTTCGGCTACCCCTGTCCAGACAGGGACACACCTGGGCCACCAGCCAAAGATGATGGAAGGCACTCCACACCACTGAGGCCACCTGAGCCTCAGGCAACAGCAGGATCTAGATAGAAGTACCCCCAAGCTATGTACCTGCTCCTTCAGAGGGAATGTAACCTGTAGGAATGGTGTTTGTGGGGTAGGCGGCACACACACCCTCCCTGGCAGGGGTGTCTAGCAGCCATGCCCTATCTTTCACCTTTTGCCTCCTCAGCAGTGTGCCATGCCCTGTCTCTGACCTTTGTCTCCTTTACAAAAGGGTTGCTCAATTTCCCCTCCGATGGGAACATGACATGGTGGAACAGATTGCGCAAATAACAGGGCAACACCCAGAGGGCTCAGGATTGGAGGAGGACAAAGGACAGTAGTCCTGAATGTATCTGGCTGGTTTTCCATATCTTGCTAATAAAAAGAGCTCTGCAAAGCTCCTGAGTGTGGTTTGCACAGCCCACCTGCATCAGCAACTCTTGTCTCGTCTCAATTCCTTCAGTAACCCCCATCAAGAGCAGGCAACCTCCCATCTATCCGGTCAGGGGAACCATCCACTAACAGTGTTTCAGTCTTATCTGGATTGAGCTTCAGTTCATTGACTCTCATCCAGTCTATTACTGAGGCAAGACAATGGTGCAACATATTGTCTCCCTCACCTGCAGATGTAGAGTTGTATGTCATCAGCATATTGCTGACAATGTTCTCCAAACCTTCATGTAGATATTAAACAGAATAGGGGATAAAAATCAACCCTTGAGGAACCCCATATTAAGGCTCCATGGGACTGAAGAGCACTCCCTGAGCATCAACCTTTGGAAATGACCATCCAAGTAGGACCAGAACCACTAACTTGGACAGCCGCTCGAGAAGGAAACCTTGTTTGATAGTTTGGAATTTTGCTGAGAGGCTGATGAGGATTAACAGGGACACATTTCCCCTATCTCTCCCAACAGAGGGTATCATAAAGGGTGACCAAGCAGTTTCAGTGCCCAAACTGGATCCAAACTCCTAATTTTAGCTCAGGGTGGGCAGTGGTGCCACTTTTGAGTGGGAGGCAATCTCGATTCCTATCTGTGGTGACCACCCATCATTTTAATTTACTCAGAATGCCCTGCCCCATCTATCTATGAAATTTGGAGCAGATTTTCATGGTGCAGGGTGAGGGCTAAAGGGGAATGAGAGGGAGAGAAAGTCCCATCTGCTCATGCAATGGCAGTGGTGGATACCAGTCTAGGTACTGATTTAGGGGGCAAATTAAGGTGTGCTGGAAAAGACTCATTAATTCAGCCCACCAACCAGAATAGTGATGTCACTTTCCTCCCATGTTTTCTCCCATATATTAAGCTTTGTCTTAATTATTGCTTTTTTAGAAAGTTCTTCAGAAATCCTTTAAGTTTCTCTTCTTTGATTCCAATTTAATCCAATATGACTATTATTAAAAATAAATGAGACAATTTAACCGAATTCCCATTTCTACCCAAATGCAACTTGACAACAGTAATTAATAAAAAAAAAATTATCAGCCATAATAAATGTCGTCCCAAACATAATGACAAAAAATAAAATTAAAAATATGAATAAATGTCCATTAAATTCTACACTTTCTCGGGCATAAGTTAGAAGCAGTCAGTTCTTCACTGCTAGTTAAAAGACAAAGCAAATTAATTCAGTTGCAAATAAGAAATGGTATCAGTCGGTGAAAATGAATAATCCTTTAGGAAAATAACAAAAATGTAAAAGTCTTAAGCATGCTGAACATTAAACATTTAAATAAAGGATTTTTCCTGTTGTCTTGTTTGTTTGTTTGTTCATTTTTCTGTATCACTCTTCTGTTAGGGTGTGAAACCTAAGACGCTGGCAAGTTAGCAATGTCATGTGACTTTAAGTAGTCAAGCTCGTTAAGTTGTTAAGTTGTTAAGTTGCTCAGTATATAAAGAGTGTTTGTTTTCTCTGTGTTTGGGGCGTGAAGCAAAAATGTCCGAAAGCTCCGGAGGTGTTTCTGTTATCTTTCTGCAATAAACCTGTCTTTGGAAAGACAGGCTTCCCTGTGTCGTTATTTCTTTGCTGCTGAGACTCTGAAGCTTGTACTGCAACAAGAATCTCTGCACTGGACTTAATTAATACTCTGCAAAGAGAGCTGTTGCTGGTGGCGCAGCGGAAGCGTTTACTGGACCAGTACACAAACTCTCTTAGGTTATGGACCCCTTCTACGTTTCTACAGCTGTATTGTGTGCAGAGAAAGTGAAAGCAGCTTTCGGATGAGAGAAGACTGGCTTGGTCGTAAATCCAGCTCTTAAAGGAACTGGGAGGCTGGAGGCGTCTGAAAAGTGAGTAAGACAAATCCCAAGGGGAAAGAGAAGAAAGGGCACACAGAGGGAGTAGCAGCAGACCCCAAGAATGGCAGTGGAAAATTTCCAGGTTCCCTTTACAAAGTTGAACTCTGCTAATTACGTGCAGTGGTCTAAGAGGGCTCAAGTCTGGTTGGAAGCCAAAGAAGTGTGGGCTGACTATGTCCAGAGGCGAAAGCCGTTTGTGGCTGTTGCAGCAGATGCCACAGCAGAGCAACAGGCTGCTGCACATGCCCAGAACAGGGAACATGATAAAATGGACACTAAAGCTAGATGCATGTTGATGGTATCGATAGACGATTCCCAATTACCTCATGTGGAAAATTTAAGGACTGCATTTGAAATTTGGGAAGCTCTTAGACGAATTCACCATAGAGCCACGCCCGGAGAGAAGGTGAACATTATACGTGCTTTGTATGAGTTGAAACTGAAGCCAGGGGATAGTGTGGTTGAACACACGTCACAGATGACTGAGTATTTCAACCAACTGTCTTCTTTAGGTGTGAATTTTCCTGAAAATATTAAAGTTTATACTCTGCTTAGCAGCCTGCATGCAGGGTTTGAAAACTTAGTACTAACTTTACAAGTTTTGCCAGAGGACCAGCTGAATATGAATTATGTGACTGGTAGATTGTGTGAACAAGAATATCAACATCATCGAAAACGTATTGATAATTCAAATACCCCAAGGGTTGGATGTTCAGATAATTCCCAGCGTGGGGAAACTAGCAGGCAGAGCTGTAAGGAAGCCTCACAAGTGTCTGCTATGGCCAGCAAGTCATGTTTTCGATGTGGCAGCAGGTTTCATTTGATAGCAAAGTGTCCAGAAAAGCAACAGGAATTTCAACAGTCCAGGGCCAGTTTCCGGAGTTACAGGGGAAGACGACGTGAGAACTACAAGAATCAACGATCCAGAGGGGGAGCAGGTGCTGATAAGGGGCTATCTGCAATGGCAGCACAACAGAGTCCTAAAAGGAGCCAACAAACCATGAAGTGGATAATTGACAGTGGAGCAAGTCACAGCTTAGTTCCAGCGACATCTAGTGGCCGCTTGATGAACTGCAAGACATTGCCAGTTGCAAAAACTGTGACTATAGCAGACAATAGTAAACGAGAAATGAACCTTAAAGGCACAATTTATGTTAACTGTTTGCAAACTAACCTTCCTGTTTTTGTTCTTCCAGGAATGAAGAATGGACTTTTGAGTGTGTCATGCCTGGTAAAAAGTGGTTTTAAGGTTGAGTTTGAAAAAGATGTGTGCACCATTTCGAAACAGGGAAAGGAGCTAGTTAAAATTCCCTGTGAGGATGGGCTTTTTGTTTTGGATGAAGAGCAGTTAGCAGCAGGTAGATGTTCAACAGGTGAAGCACAAGCTAAGTGTGTAAATAAGGCTCCTCATACAGGTTGTGCACATCTACTACACAGAAGGTTGGCTCATATATGCTTTAAGTATGTAAGCAAGATGCCAAATTTAGCTGAGGGGTGTAACATTAAACCCTGTCCAAATTTTCTGGATTGTTGTGCTTGTAAACATGCTAAGGTTAAGACGTGTAACTATCCTAGATCTGATAGAGTAAGCAAGAAACCCTTTGAACTTGTGCACACAGGCGTGTGTGGCCCTATGCCAGTCAAATCGCTTGGAGGTGCGAGATTTATGCAAATTTTGGTGGATGACTTTTCAAGGGCTAGTTGGGTTTTCTTTCTGAAAGAAAAATCACAAGCAGCTTCCATCCTGATGGATTGGATTGAAGAAGTCGAATGTAAATTTGACACCAGGGTACGTAAAATACAATCAGATCGTGGTGGGGAATATGTGAACCACACGCTGGAGACGTGGTTAAAAAGGAAAGGTATAGTTCATAGACTTACCAATCCCTATTCACCACAGGAGAATGCAGTTGCCGAAAGAAAATTTCGAACATTACAGGAAGCCATTGCTGCTTTGCTGTTTGATTCTGGACTTCCACAGCGTTTTTGGGCTGAGGCTGCACTGTATGCGAATTATACTTTTAACAGAGTGTACAATAGCACAGTAGGCAACACTCCTTACTTCATGCTATTTGGGAAAAAACCAAAAATTGATCATCTAAGAGTTTTTGGATGTCGTGCTTATGTGCTGGTGCCTAGGGCACAACGTAGGAAAGGCGATCCTAGGTCTAAAGAAATGTTTTTCTGTGGTTATCAAGCAAATACAAAAGGTTGGAGATTTGTGAATGTAGAAGGCAATCAAACGAAAATCACAATCAGCAGAAGTGCAGAATTTTGTGAACAGGATGGTTGGAATAAGATTCATGGAAATCCTGACATACTATTTGATGTGGTGAACAGTAACAATGAAACTCAGGCCCCAGGGCAGGTATTAGTTCCAGAACAGACTGAGGAATTTGAGTCTAAGGACGAGGGTGAGAAATCGCCTAGTTCACCCAAATCTGTAAAGTCAGAATCTTCTAGCTCTAAAAGTTCACCTGTACAGCAAGAGAGACGTGTAAAGTCAGAATCAGAAAGTTCTTCAACTACTAGTGATAAACAGGTGACGACTAGTGATTCTGGGTCAGAGGGGGAAACTGAAGGAACATCGCAGGAACTGTTAAGGCGTTCTAAGCGTACCAACAAAGGTAAACCTCCTGAAAGGTACCAAGCTATTAGTGTTTGGGCTGGTTTGGCAAATTGCGAACCTGAAAGTTTTGAGGAGGTTGAGCAATTACCCCAGGAGGAGGCCAGTAGGTGGCGTGAGGCCATGCAAAAGGAGTTGAATTCTATGAAAGAACTGGGTGTGTTTTCCATCACCAAACTGCCAGAAGGTACCAAGGCAGTAAGTTGTAGGTGGGTGTACAGGATAAAGACAACAGCGATGGGGAAACCAGAGTACAAAGCAAGGCTTGTAGCTCGAGGTTTTACGCAAAGAAAGGGGTTACATTATTCTGAAGTCTATGCACCCACTTCAAGGAGTGAGACCCTACGGGCACTATTAGCAGTTGCTGCTCAGAAAGGGTTCAAAGTGAATCAATTTGATGTCTCTACAGCTTATCTTCATTCAGACTTGGCTGAAGAGCTCTATATGGAGCTACCGCCAGGATTGAAAGTTGGTAAATCAAATCAGGTATGGAAACTACATAAATCTATTTATGGACTCAAGCAATCTGCTCATAATTGGAATGAGTGTTTGAATGACGTTTTGGTAGGCATTGGTTTTAGCAGGAGCAAGGCTGACAATTGCTTATATTTCAGAAGTTCAGGAGATGCTCAAGAATCTTTACTTGTTTATGTAGATGACCTGATTTATACTTCAAAGACACAAGAACAAGTAAAAAAACTAGCCAAAGAGTTAAATAAACACTTCAAAGTTAAGAATCTTGGTGATGTGAAGGTCTATCTTGGTGTTCAGATAGATAGGACCAAAAATGGCAGTTTTCTACTGAATCAAAAAGGCAAGATATTACAAATGTTGAAAAAGTTTAACATGACGGAGTGTGCAGGCGTTAGAACACCAATGGAAATGGGTTTTGTAAAAGACAATGAGTTCAAGGATAGTGCTGAATTCAAGCGTGCTGAAGTCTTTCAGTCAGCACTGGGAAGCTTACTTCATCTTTCGCAATGGAGTAGACCAGATATTGCTTACGCTGTTAACTTACTCAGCAGAGAAGCTTCGAAACCTAGTGTAAATGCATGGAAAAGAATTCAAAGAGTGTTAAGGTATTTACAATACACCAAAGATTTTTGCCTTGAATTGTCTTCGGAAGGACAAGCACAGATTACTTGTTGGGCAGATAGTGATTGGGCAAATTTAAAGGATAGAAAATCAGTGTCTGGCTGTGTAATAAAATTTGGTAACTCTCTGATTGGGTGGAGATCCAAGAAACAGAACCTGATTGCTTTGTCATCAACAGAAGCTGAGTTCTGTGCCTTATCTGAGTTATGTAGAGATCTAGAATTTTACAAATGCTTGGCACAAGAGATGTATGAAAAGGCCATCACTCCAATCACTGTATGGGGTGATAATCAACCGTGTCTTAAGTTAGCACAAAATGGGCAGTTTAAAGGTCGTACGAAACATTTGGATATCCGCTTTCAAAATGTTTGTCAAACGGTGAAAGCAGGAATTGTTAAATTAAATTACTGTCCCAGTCATGAAAATCAAGCTGATGGTTTTACAAAACCGCTTGGGTTTCAGCGGCATGAAAACTTTTGTGAAGAAATGGGTCTGAAGTAATTTTTGTTTTTTTGTATTGCCAGCGAGAGGGGGTGTTAGGGTGTGAAACCTAAGACGCTGGCAAGTTAGCAATGTCATGTGACTTTAAGTAGTCAAGCTCGTTAAGTTGTTAAGTTGTTAAGTTGCTCAGTATATAAAGAGTGTTTGTTTTCTCTGTGTTTGGGGCGTGAAGCAAAAATGTCCGAAAGCTCCGGAGGTGTTTCTGTTATCTTTCTGCAATAAACCTGTCTTTGGAAAGACAGGCTTCCCTGTGTCGTTATTTCTTTGCTGCTGAGACTCTGAAGCTTGTACTGCAACAAGAATCTCTGCACTGGACTTAATTAATACTCTGCAAAGAGAGCTGTTGCTGGTGGCGCAGCGGAAGCGTTTACTGGACCAGTACACAAACTCTCTTATCTTCATCTGAGGATCACAGGGAGGTTGAACCTTGCTCTCTCAGGTCCTAATTTGACACTCCAGCCTCAACACCATAACTTGTGAGTTTGCAAGCCCACTTCAGTCCACAAACCGCCAATGTATTCAGTGACTCACAAGAGACTCAATAATTCTCATGGCTTTGCAATCTGTCCATCACTGTCAAGTACCTGTAAGGCCTCACAGAATAACTGGTGAGGTGCATTCAGCTAACATGAGTCAAAGAGGAACAGCAAAAACCAAGCTTTAAAATGCATACTTTAAGGAGGGAGCCACTAGGGGCGCATTGGAAGATGGCCAACGATACCATCTCTCCGACCCACACGGGGTAATTAAGAGGCTGTTATGGGAGTAGGCAGCCCCCCTTGTTGCCCCAAGGGAATGGGGATAGTTGTTGCAATGATGATGTTTTTTCTTAAAGAATTGTGTAGCTCTGGAAGCTCTGTCAATTACACTGGCCTTGCCTGCTGTGCCTATAAATCACCCCCAAATTTGAAAGAAGGGGGTGAGGGCACTAGAATGCCCCTGTGTGGACCTCGGCTCTCCTGGACGCTGTCTCTGATAGCGCACTAGCTGCAGCAATTTGGAATAATTAATTACAAAAGAAGCAAATGCACATATTTCAAGTGAAGAAGGGGAGTGAGACTGCTAATTTAAGGGACCTCTGAGAAAGAAGACGATGGGTTGGAGCAACAGGAATATTTTACGATGAAGATACACCAAAGGCTGGGTATGTTGACAACGGGGCTGAATGGGGGGGGACCTTTTTTACTTTCCTTCTATGTGATTTACCAAGAACCCCTCCTCATTAGAACCGTCGGTTTAACTGACCCAAGCAGGATGATTAAGGTCTGTGTGGAGATAAACTTTAACCAAAAGTATGCTTTATGGAGATTGAGAAGCAATAAGAGCTTGTGGAAACTATCAGAGGTCACAAAGAGAAAGGAAAAATATATGAAAATAACAAGAGATGTGGAAAAACAATAAGAAAGGACTGGATAGTACTGTGAACATCATATGGTTAGATTTGTGGACATTAAAACAGCAGCAAGAAGCAAGAAGTTGATTGGATCCCCTTCGGAATTTGAAATATAGGTACCCCCAACAAAAATTTAAAATTTGCTGTGTAATTTGGAATTGATGTAATTTGGTTTGATTTGATGTGATTGGTCAGTTAATAAAAAAATTATTCTTAAAAATAAAATAAAATGCATACTTTAAAATTAAATGCTTTTTATTTATTTTTAAGGATTGCTTCCAAGGGGCACCTTTCTTTCTATTTCCTATTTCCTCCTTCTTGGATGGGCAAATCTGTCAGTTTCAGTTTCCCGTGCAGTCTCATTTTTCCAGTCTTCTCTACAACAACAATTTATTTGTACCCCCGACCAGAAGACAGGCTAGGAGCAATTTGGGAAGTACAGGTGTGTGTGCAAAAGAAGAAAGAAGAGAAAGAGTTCAGAAATCCTTTCATACCAGCCACTCATCTATTTTAATCGACTTTATATGATTCAGATCACATCACTGTCACATCCAGTTAACTCCTTAGGCCTGTGATAATTGCATGCATTAAACCTGGGTGTAGACGCTTCTTAATTTCCTCCTTCTACTGTATATCATTCACAAGTTTCTCCATATTAGCACTTTTGACTTCAGTATATAAACTTACAAGAGAAGTGTAAATATTTGCCTTGTGCGGTGTCAACCTAAAACCGAGTTTCGTTTTGTTGCTGCAGTTAAGAAAGCGCAATAAGATGCTCTGGATGAGTAAATTGCAGGTTTACTTTTGTTTGATAGAAATTTGTTAGCACAGAGATCATGAAAATAGTATTTTAAACAACCCCACCCATCTCAATTATTAGATTCATCTTTTAAAAATATAAAAAACCCAGATAGTTGTTGCAATGATGATGTTTTTTCTTAAAGAATTGTGTAGCTCTGGAAGCTCTGTCAATTACACTGGCCATTCTAAAGATACGTATGAGACTGAGGTACCTTAACTGATTTTTTGACAGGGTTACTAGGTTGCAAATCAGGAGATCAAGACTTTCTTAAATTTTGTTTATATATTGCATCAAGTTCATCCAAAGGCACAGTCTGAAGAGTTCTGCGAATCATAAGTATTGGAAGACCCAAGATTTACCCACCCAGGAAGAATGGCAGATGAAGTTGATGGACTATATGGAACTGGCGGAAATGACTGGCAGAATCCGAGACCAGGGAGAAGAATCGGTGGAAGAAGACTGGAAAAAGTTTAAAGACTACTTACCGAAATATTGTAAAATTAATGAATGTTAGAAAAATGTTGGAATGAAGTTATATGGCTTTAGTAGAAATGTCATAAGGAATTAAGTATAGATAGATTAATAGAGTATTAAAGGGAAAAATAAGGTTAGAATTTGTTAAGATAATTATAGGATAGAAAACAGAGGAAGATGGAAAGGAATTGCTGAAACAATTAATAGAAGTGGAATACAAAAAGGGAGGTGTGAGGAGGTTGTGGAAATAAGTGAATGAAAGATAAGATATTGAAATTGGACTGTGTTTTAAATGGTTTTTGTTTTGTTTTGTTAGTTGTTAGTTGTTTGTGTGTTAGTGTTTTGTAGTGTTTTTTGTATTGTATTGTTGTATTTTTTTGGTTTTCTGTAGTGTTGTGTTTAAACTATTGAAAAATTAATAAATATTATTTTTTTAAAAAAAGAGAGAGTTCTGCGAATCATGGCTTTAAAATGTCTATCTCAGATGCTAGGTTTCGGATATCAATATTTCAAAATTGATCTTGCACATATTTTAACCAAGTTCTCCATCAAATGGGATGAAACACACAGGCATGCACGCACACACACACACACACACACACACACACACAATATTTTACAAGTCGGAAAATATATATATATATCTGAAGAAGTGTGCATGCACACAAAAGCTTATACCCACAACAAACTTAGTTGGTCTCTAAGGCGCCACTGGACATTTTTTTATATTTTTTTATTTATTTCGACTGTGTCAGACCAACATGGCTATCTACCTAAATATTTTACAAGGTTACCATAAAAAGTGTAGTTGCTGAGGCTTAAAAAACTTACCAATTATCTGAAATAGCAATGGTTATTTTCCTGCTCCCCCCCAAAGTGCACCTATCTGCAACTCTAAAATACAAAGCTGAATTATTTCCATTAGACTTAAACTTAGTGGCTATTAACCAGTGAACATCAACTGCACATAGTTTCTGTTATTGGCTATGGAACTATAAAGAATTGTGCTCAAGGATCCCATAAATCTTCTTCGCCAAACCTTTATTAGGCATTACAAATATAGGCTATCATAAAACATCCATATATAAAATTTTAAAATGTATACAAATAAACAGGATCCCATAAATCATTGACCTCCACCTTTTCAGCACCACGCTTCAAAACCTGACTATGGCCTAAGTCCATAATCTTATGTATATTTACTTAAAATGGGGAAAAGACCCATTAGGAGCAATGGGTCACGCTACTGAGAGTACTTGAGGACAGGCTGTGTAACCCACTGAAAATTTTGATCAATTTTCCCTAGATTGTGACGTGTACAAAATTGTACTTCTGACTACTTCTTACTCCTATCTATAGCGCAGAAGATGACCGACATGTAGGGAAATTCTTCATCCCTTGAAAGCTGAGAAAGGGCAGGTTTCCTTAGTACAGATCGATGGATCCCCATTGCTGCCTCATGACTTCCATGTATATTTTCCCCCAATGACCCCACATCTGGAGGAAATCTATTGTTATAGATTTTGCTGGACCCCCTGAACCCTAGAAAGTAATAAATGGTAGGATTTTGCTTATTTGAGAAATGAAGGGAGAATACAAGCTGCAGATGAATTCTTGGGCAAAACAACCTGGCCAAGCTAGGACCGTTAAGGAACAATATAGGGCCATTGAGGGACATTGGCAATGCAAGAGAACTGTCCTCTCCCCTTGCCCTGAGATGTGAACAGAGACTGGGGACTTGGAATGTTGCCATGGTAACTGGGTGTGAGGTGACAGGAAAAGAGAATTTTTAGCAGGGTATTCTGGGAAGAAGAAGGAAGAAGAAAGACTGGGATCCATCTTGGTCAGGTTGACTGAAGGCTGGCTGCACTGCTGTGGGGGACAAACCCCTCTTGAAATGACCATGTTGTAAGATCTGGACTCCTTCCATGCAGACTGAAGGTGTAAATAGGTGAATAAACCATATTTCTGAAAGCTATGACAGTCTGTGTCATGTCTCAGTTCTCCAAAGGAACACAGACCCTGGAACCCCATGGGCTCTTGCCACTGCTTGGCAGAGAGATGGGGGAGGCATACAACTTTTGTAGAAATACTGTGAAGAATGTGTGTTTTACCAAATGTATGCTGAGCTTTTCACTGTTAAAACAGAATATTAGAGGAGCCAAAAGAGAGGTAATGTTTTTGTGAAGCATGTAGCACCGCTGAGCTGTGCTAAAGTGCAACTTAAACCATATTGTGAAAGGCAAAAGCATTATGATAGGTGACATTCTCTAGACGAACTAGCTGTATACACACAACTCTACAAGCCAAATAAATGTATTCTAAACCATCAGCATACAGCTTTTCCAGGGCTTCTGAAATGTTGGGAATAAATTTCACAGACACATAGTTTGACAGAACATAGAGCCTTTAGAGCTTCATGTTTATCTTTCTCCCTCCCTCTGCTTTCTCTCCATGACTCTCTCAACCACACAGTATAAAACAAATAAGCTCATTAATGTTGATTTATTTTCTTATTTTGATATTTTTAACAGGCCTCTCGCTGATGGTTCAACCTCCTAAAGTGATTCGGGGAAGTTGAAAATTCAATTCAAAGTCACAAAAATAAACAAGATCCAATGATTAAAAATGGTCGATAAAAAGAGCCAACATGAAAAACTGGTTGCAGAAGCACAACACAGGTATCCTAAAAGTCCCAACCCACAAAAAGACCCTCTTTACACCCTTTAACACACCACATGGATCTCATGAGGAAAACTCTCATGAGGAAGGCTCTTTCATGGCAAATGTTTCTCCAATTCGCTTTAGAGTTTTCCAGTAACCACAGGACCTGTGAGAGGGCCCTCAACAAGGAAGCCTCCACTCCTAGCACCTTCTCCAAAGTGAGTTTGCCAGATGAGGAGGGCAGCAGTGAGGATGGGTGATAGAACTGAAAGGAACAGCTGCTTAGGTCTAGCCATTCAGTACTGAACCCAGAACCAAGAAAAGAAGTACCAGAGGAAGTGGCTGCAGCAGCTGCCACCATCTTCATCTCCCAAGAATGCCTCCAATGTATATTTTGAGGGCACAGCCTAAGACGTTGCAGGTAATGAAGATGCCAGCAGCTGCAACCCAACTCACCTGGCATTGCTCACCTCAGCACTGGCCTCAAAACTTTAAAAAGTTAAGGGATGCCAACAGAAGCCTTGATGAGCTCAACAGGGCTAATAGATCCCAACATTGGCCTGACAATGTTATGTGCTGATGCTGAATCTGAATACCCACAACAGCTAACAGGACATCTCTACCCACGTCTACTCAGAAGTAAGTCCTGTTGAATTCAGTGAGGCTTACTCCTAGGTATGTGAGGTTAGGATTGCAATCCCTTAACCAGACAATTGCCATGTGGTTCCGCAGATAATCTTTCACCCCTCCAATGCATGTTCTTTTAGATGTAGCACTTGACACAGGAAGACTCCCGCCAATCACATGTAAGTTCATCAAAGTCTGCATTTCATTTGTTAAAAAGCAGCAACATCTTGGGCTTCTTCTCACCATTATACTGCTTTTGGCAAAAATCTTTTCGAAATCTCAGCTTCCATAAGATCTATACTGCATCCATAACATTCTGTGAGTGTTTTTAGTTTAAAAAAATCAAGAAAGTTCTCACACCTTGAGTTAAGGCAACTGAGACCAATGAGAACAGATTTATTTTCTGAAAATATTATTTGAAGCTCAGCAGTTATTCTATCAAGCATGGGCAAAAAGCACGTTTTCTGAAGTCTTTCTCTGAAAGGCCCTGTTCACTTGACACTTTGTCAATCAAAATTGATTCTTGAAACCTTAAAGGCAGGCTTTGTATATAACTGTGTATTGCGTAGGCATCATGGGATTCTGCATATGGCAGATATATTTTTATGTGAGTTTGCATATAGATAGGAATTAAAAAATAAAATAGTTTACATTTGAAGGCATTGTCTTGAGGCAGAAACTTCAGACTCTTATTTGGGAGTAAGTCCCTTTGAAGAAAGACTTAGGATAAAGGTAAAGGTAAAGGTACCCCTGCCCGTACGGGCCAGTCTTGACAGACTCTAGGGTTGTGTGCTCATCTCACTCTAGAGGCCGGGAGCCAGCGCTGTCCGCAGACACTTCCGGGTCACGTGGCCAGCATGACAAAGCTGCTCTGGCGAGCCAGCGCAGCACACACGGAAACGCCGTTTACCTTCCCGCTAGTAAGCGGTCCCTATTTATCTACTTGCACCCGGGGGTGCTTTCAAACTGCTAGGTTGGCAGGCGCTGGGACCGAGCAGTGGGAGCGCACCCCACTGCGGGGATTCGAACCGCCGACCATGCGATCGGCAAGTCCTAGGCTCTGAGGTTTTAACCACAGCGCCACCCGCGTCCCTGTGAAGAAAGACTTACCTTTGAGTAAACATGCATCAATTTACATCATAAAGCTATGATAATGGCTTTATTTCCAGTACATTTTATGGGTATATGTTTTGACTGGGGGGAACAAAGTTGTAACTGTCTCTGGTTTGTTTTCCTGATTGTGCTCTTTTGGGGGACAGCCTTACACCTTATATTTTGTCTTATAAATGAAATGAAACAAGCCTCACATCTCTCAAAACACATGCAATAAAGGAAGCCATCCATCCACCCATCCACCATGCTACTGTGTAACTAATAAAACTGTAACTGTAATAAAAAGAAGAGATAATGGTTTTATTCAATATTTAATTAAATGCCCATTCTGGATCATCCATGCTCAAAAGTTCAGTGATTAGAGCATCACAAAACAGCACATTTAAGACAACTCAGACTAGCCCTGGGATTTTGGAATGCCTTCCAGTGAGAGGTTTTCTGTCATCTTCCAGAAGGCTGGTCAAGCTCTTCCTTCTCTGTTGTGTTTTTAGAAGTTGTATCTGTTAACGTAGCTTTTCCTCCTTCCAACTGTTTCATGATTAGACTGTTAGTGTTTTCTATTGTACGCTACCCTGGAAATTTGTTTTTTAAAGTGGTGGTGGTGGTGGGGATCTTGTACACAAAATGAAATTCTTTAATTCAAATGTCAAATTGCAGCATCAAAATCTGAGTGGCGAACATGTTGTGTGTGCTGATTTTATCATTTGACAGCCATTCATTTCAGGCCTAAAGAAGAAGAAAATGATGACAAAACTGGGGAAAGCAGACATTGTTTGCAAATTATGGGAAGGGCTAGAGCTTAGACAGAGCACATGGTTTGTATGTAAACCATTCCAAATTCAATCTCTAGCATCTCCTGGTAACACTGAAAAAGAATCCTGAGTGAATCATGAATAATTGGGATTCAGAGTCAGTGCCAGAACTATTTCAGTAATACTGAGCAAGACCTGGTGTAATAAAGCTTTCTATGTCTACCCCAACATTGAAACAGAATTGTCCACTGAGTCCGGGGAACTAGGAAGGGAACAAGGTAATTTTTTTCTTATTTACAGTGCCTCTTTGGAAAAACAACTCCCTTTTGCTTTTATTAGCAAAGCACATCATTAAAATGACCAGTGTATTAGCAGGTCTAACAAGCAGAATAAGAGGGCAAGAAGAAGATGTATTTAAAGAGGAGTGGGGTTTTTGTTGTTGTTGAGTATATTGAAAACAATTGTGCACAGTTGAAAATGCTTAGCAGTATTATAATAAATTCAACAATATAATACATATCAAAGGGATGTAAGATAGGAAAATAGAATTAGATGGCTAAACGAACCTTGGAAGGGGTGGGAGGGAATGTGTGGTATAATAAAATATGTTTAATTTGAAATGTAAGATTTGAAAATTTAATAACAATTATAAAATAAAAAAGGGCCAGTGTATTAATCTGGTCCAAATCACTGCATTGGCCACTCCTACATCATATCATGTGACAGGCCCTTAAAAGCACCATGTAAATAAGCAAAATTCAGATGCCAGATATCACATTTTCCGTTTTCTAAAGCTACAAGGAGAGGACTCCCACAAATCTCAATCTCTGTAAGTACCTACTAGTTCACAGCTAAAGCAATGCCGGTTGCACTTTCCTCATTTAAAGCAGCCACATTTTCTCTTCAATATTTAACAAGATAGTTGAGTATCAATTTTTTATCGAATGCAAACGCAGCATATTATTCCACTAAAAATAAGAATTATTTCAAGCTTGCTTAACCTCTCAGAGGGAAACAAATAGGAACTCAGAGGTTCACCAACAGAACACTTTCCCAGAGTGGAGTAGTGAATCCAGGAAACCAGTCATTTCAGCTCTTAGGCGGAGACAAGGCAAGCATACATCATGTCCAAATTTTGCAATTTGGAAGTCTAAGTTAGCATCCTGCCTGCCTGGCTTAAAATCAGACTGCGTATCAGAACACTGTAATATAGACCATCACAGCAGAATGTTAGCCACAAAACTTTTCTGTGCTGGGTCAAAGAAGTGAAAAGTAGAGTCACATCTGCACAGTACACTTAAAGCACCACCACCTCCCCAAAAAGGGAAATTGCCAGGGGTTGCAGGCAGGGTTGAAGAAAATATTGGGTGTGGCCAGACCAGGTTACTGCCACCCCTGCTCTCTTTCCCCCTCTCCCCTGCCCCCATCTCCAGTTACCAGATTTTTCGCTCCATAAGATGCACCTGACTATAAGACACACCTAGTTTTTAGAGGGGGAAAGCAAGAAAAAATATATATTCTGCGCAGAGCATGTAAGTGGCTCTCGCTTTTCTTGCTTTAAAGCAAGCAAAGCGAGAGCCACTTACATAGCTTCTCTTTCGCTTTACGCAGCTCTCACTTTGCTTGCACATCCCTCCTCCCACCTCGCTGTAAAGCGCGGTGATGCCGGAGCAAGAAGAGGAGGAGGAGACACCGAGACAGGTGCTTTGCTTGCTTTACAGCGAGGCGGGAGGAGGGATGGGCAAACAAAGTGAGAGCTGCGCAAAGCGGGACAGAAGCCATGTAAGCGGCTCTCGCTTTGCTTGCTCCCGTCCATCCCTTTTTTTTTTATAAGATATTTATTAAAGTTTCACAAATTATATCAACAAACACAACAGTACAAACGAACACAAACAAGAAAAAAGAACAAGTATAATTTCAAAACCTTATTTTCTTAAAACTTACTTCACCGACCTCCTCATACCTCCCCTTTCTGCATTCCAATTTCAAATATTTAGTTCAGCAAATCCTCACCCTTAATTTTATCTAATTGTTAACCTTTCTTTTCTTTTAACTTAATCTTTACAGCTGTAATCCACTTACTTTCTAAAGCCGTATCATTTTAACACTCATTAATTTTACAATGTTTCTTAAGATAGTTCTTAAATTTCTTCCAATCTTCTTCCACCGTCTCTTTTCCCTGGTCTCGGATTCTGCCAGTCATTTCTGCCAGTCCCATATAGTCTATCACCTTCATCTGCCATTCTTCCAAGGTGGGTAGATCTTGTGTCTTCCAATACTTTGTGATGAGTATTCTTGCTGCTGTTGTAGCATACGTAAAGAATGTTCTGTCTTTCTTTGGCACCAATTGGCCGACAATGCCCAGAGCAGAAGCCAGCAGAACAAGAGGCGCTGTGCAGCTCTCGCTGAAGCCAGCAGAGCAAGAGCTGCACAGCGGTTCTTGCTCTGCTGGCTTCACAGCGAAGCGGGAGGAGGGACGGAAGGGAGCCCTTCCACGGAGCCCCTTCCGTCCCTCATCACGCTTCGCTGTGAAGCCAGAAGAGCAAGCACGATAGCTGCGCAGCGGCTCTTGCTCTGCTGGCTTCACAGCAAGCGATGGACAGGAGCCATGGCTCTGGCTGCGGACGCATCCCTCAGCTAGCGACTGCAGCAGTAGCCGAGGGAACCCTCTGCCGCCCAGTGCATTCGCTCCATAAGACGCACAGACATTTCCCCTTACTTTTTAGGAGGAAAAAAGTGTGTCTTATGGAGCGAAAAATACGGTATCTTCCCCTGTCCAGCAGGCTGGCTGGGAAAGGACAGATCACTCCTCCCAGAAATCTGTACTTGCAGAGGGCTTCTGTTTCTGCAAAATCAATGTTGCCTTCGTCATGTCCACAGAATGGAAGACTGCAGGATCCCCAAAGAAGTGCTCTACAGCAGGGGTGGCCAACTCTCAAGAGACTGTGATCTACTTTCAGAATTAAAAGCTGGCAGTGATCTACCCCCGTTTTTGGGAAGTTCAGCTCAAAGTTGTTGAGCTTTTTAAGGGAGGAGGAATGCCCCCTTTTTAGGGGATTTAGTGGATCCATTGGGGGGGGGTTCAAGGCAAGGGATAAGGGGTAAAGTCACTCACAAAAAAGATAGCTATAGATGAAAACAGCAGCACAGAGAAAGCTCTGTCTTGCCTTCCAGAGATCAAACAACAATGGAGGGTGGGCCGAGAGGGCGGGACAGGAGTCAGTTTTAGTGACGCTAAAGAAAGGGAGCCAGAGATCAGCCGCGATCTACCAAAACCTCACAGGGATCTGCCAGTAGATCGCGATCAACCTGTTAGACATCCCTGCTCTACAGGGAGCTTTCTTCAGACCAACCCTGCCTTACAAAGATGTCTGCAAATGTGAAGTGAAGGCTGGCAACATTGGCTCCCATTAAGCTTCGAAGCACACTTCAGAGTGTTAGTGCTGACCTTTAAAGCCCTAAACGGCCTTAGCCCAGAATTCCTGACAGATTCTCTCCACCTCCATCATTCAGCCCAGACACTGAGGTCCAGCTCTGAGGGCCTTCTGGTGGTTCTCTCACTGTGAGAAGTGAGGTTACAGGTAACCAGGTAGAGGACCTTCTCAGTAGTGGCGCATGCCCTGTGGAATGCCCTTCCATCAGACGTCAAGGAAATAAACAACTATCTGGACTTTTAGAAGACATCTGAAGGTACCCCTGGTTAGGGAAGTTTTTAATGTTTGATGTGCCATCGTGTTTTTAATATTCTGTTGGGAGTTGCCCAGAGTGGCTGGGGAAACCCAGCCAGATGGGCAGGGTATAAATAAATTATTATTATTATTATTATTATTATTATTATTATTATTATTACCCTGTCATGTGGGAATACCTTGCAGATGACTGCAGTGCCCGGAGACAGATAGTCAGGTAGTGTAACCACAGCAGTGGCCAGAAGAAGACTGACTGCTGGGAGGAGTGCAGAGAGAAGAAATCCTATGGTGAATCTACAGAACACTTACATCTTCCCCATACCTACTGAGATCTATGGCTGAACAACCATGTGATATGGAAATTAATGTGGTGATTGCTGGTTGAATGCCTTTCATCCAGGATCAAGTTTCTCAAATGTGCACTAAGCCTCCACAGCTACAAAAGCCTTCCCACTGCAGACAGCTACTTGCCACGAGTCAGAAGGTGATGGAAATGGAAATGAAAGCCATGGAACTAGGATGCTCATGCCATTGTGTTTACTGTCCATAGTTTTTAAGAGGGCTTGAGTATTTTTCCCATCGATAGGTAATGATCCAGATGTTTCCTTCCACCACTTGATCAATGCTAACCATTTGTTACTTAGTTGCCCACAGGGAGAATCTGATGGCATTTTAAAATGCATAATGCTGTTTTCCCAGTTTAGCAGTGAAAACAGAGAGATCTATACTTCTCCTTTCTGTAAATGACACCATATTTCAGGAAAACTGCTGCATTTCACATGCAGTCTACCTAGTTAATGTTATCGCTGCTAACATATGTCAGCGCATTTTTCCTGCTTAGACTTGTCAGGATTTCCTATTAACTTTTGGTTGTTTCCCAGAAATTCGGCTAGCAGGGTTTCTGAAAGCTGCTTCTACACCTGTTACTAAATTCACGCTGTGGGTGTAATAATATCTGTTAATGGCTTTGTTCTAATTGAGATTGGTCACAAGCTGAAAGGAATGACAGTCTGCTCTCATTTATTTAAACGGCCTTGCGAATTTCCAAAAACACTGGGGTCACTTGGAAGTCTGATGCTTAAACAGTAACCTCAATGCTATATTTAGACCGATTATGTGTGGGGCTAAATACCTAATAAACACTCAAGGTCTAACTAAACACAATCAATCAGAGAAGAGGTATAACTGCTCTACATTTTTTAAAAAAAGAAAAGAAAAAGAAAGCTGGAACTCCTTGTGTGGAGAAGGATCTTTCTTCTTTAATAACTCAATTTTGTCCTTTAGGAAGTTTGCCTTCTCCACTAACCCCTGGCTTCAGCACAAACTCTACGTTACTGATATCATCCACGGGCAGAAGTAAGAAAATCCATTTAATTGCCTAAATTAGACAGGAAAAGATATGGAGCAGCCTTCCATTGATACCTGACCTTGTCATTTATTTATTACATTTAAATCCATAGATATGTCCAAGGAGCTCAAGGTGGTGTCCAGTGTCCACAGTTCACCTGCACCACCATGTTGTCATTGGAGCAAGACTGAGTGGAAAGTGAGGCTGAGAAACAGCTTTGTTGTTGTTGTTGTTTAGTCGTTTAGTCGTGTCCGACTCTTCGTGACCCCATGGACCAGAGCACCCCAGTCACTTCTGTCTTCCACTGCCTCCTGCAGTTTGGTCAAACTCATGCTGGTAGCTTCGATAACACTGTCCAACCATCTCGTCCTCTGTCGTCCCCTTCTCCTTGTGCCCTCCATCTGTCCCAGCATCAGGTTCTTTTCCAGGGAGTCTTCTCTTCTCATGGGGTGGCCAAAGTATTGGAGTCTCAGCTTCACGATCTGTCCTTCCAGTGAGCACTCAGGGCTGATTTCCTTAATAATGGATAGGTTTGATCTTCTGGCAGTCCATGGGACTCTCAAGAGTCTCCTCCAGCACTATAATTCAAAAGCATCAATTCTTTGGCGATCAGCCTTCTTTATGGTCCAGCTCTCACTTCCATACATCACTACTGGGAAAACCATAGCTTTTACTATACGGACCTTTGTTGACAAGGTGATGTCTCTTGAGAAACAGCAACCGACCCAATATGAGCTTCATGGCTGAGTGAGGATGTCAATCCTAGTCTCCCAGGTCTTAGCCCAACACTAAGCATTATACCACACCTTCTGTCTCCCCACTGGAAGAGTCCAGATGCTCAATTCCTACATATCTAAAGGATGCATTCAAAACATTTCATTGTAAGGGCAATGGTAAAAGTAAAGGACCCCTGGACGGTTAAGTCCTGTCAAAGGTGACTATGGGGTTGCGGCACTCATCTCGCTTTCAGGCCAAGGGAGCCAGCGTTTGTCCACTGACAGCTTTCTGGGTCATGTGGCCAGCATGACTCAACCACTTCTGGCGCAAGGGAACACTGTGATGGAAACCAGAGCACACGGAAACACTGTTTACCTTCCCGCTGCAGTGGTACCTATCTATCTACTTGCTTTCGAACTGCTAGGTTGGCAGGAGCTGGGGCAGAGCAATGGGAGCTCACCCGGTCGCAGGAATTTGAACCGCCGACCAACCGCCGATTGGCAAGCCCAAGAGGCTCAGTGGTTTAGACCACAGCACCCCCCATATATGCCCCAATTTCATTGTACATGTGGCTAAATGATAATGGGGCAGCCTTTCAACCAATATCGCCATGGGAAATTCTAGTACTGTTGTTTGCACTCCAGCTTCCTGCCTCTACCTTCTCACCAAGTATTGATAGATAACAGTACATCTTGCCCCCTTCACTGACCAGGCCAAGTTCAAATATGTGCAGTCTGCTTTTGTCTGTTTAGAAGTGACCCTTGTATTGCTATTAGAATCTAGAATGCCAAATGAGAATTTAACTGTTTGTTTCTTTTTGGTGCTGTGTGCCTGATGTTTGATTTTCTGTTACTATGCATTTACCCCGATTTAAACTTTCTTATACTGGACATGGGTTTGACTGAGTCCCTTAGCATTCCAAGAATTGATTCCTCTCTAGGCAGGCTGACTTAAATTCAGATGGGGAGAATTACAGAAGCATCCCTGAAGAGATTTAGGATGTGAAATAATGTGATTCCTCGACATATTCTTAGATTTCACAGATATTGGAAACCTTTGGGCAGTACTGTGCAACTATTCGTGGGAGAAAAACGAAGGCACCAGGAGAGGGTCTCTGGGGAAATATTTTACAAATGGGGAGCCACTGCAAAAAAAGACCTGTTCTTGTATCTCCACCCTCTGGACCTCTTGTGAAGGGGTCTGAGTTGGTTCATATGGGGAGAGGTGGTCCTTGATATATTGAAGTCCTGAATAAGGTTCTTTTTTAAAAGAAGTAAACAAATATATCAGGAATAAGCCCATCAATACCTGTTAAGGTATCTTCTGAACCGGCATTGCCAAACACTGCAGAAGATACAACAGCTGATGAATTACTCTACAATTGTACTGTGTCTTTTATTCTTTGGAAGCTGCCTGTGACCTTATATTAAGAATTACATTTCGGTTCTACAGACTGTTTGAATTCACCACATAATGTTATACAGTCTGCAAGGACAATAAATCAGCCAGCATGCTGATCATTACAGAAGACTTATAGTTTTTTATTCAGTAAGCACCTTCAGGCTACATTATTCAAAGAGTGTAGATTTCTCCTCCCCATCCCAAAAGTTGGCATAATGAAAATGAGAAAAATGACTTATTGCTACTGAGGAGGATGGGGGCACCACAGTAGGGTTGTTAAGGGGGAAATGCACCGAGGTTTCCTTTTTACATTACACTTTAAAGACACAAAATGAATGGATGTTGGAAGTTTGTTTCATGTGGAACCTCACACTTCTTAAAAAATTGAAGATGAAAAGTATTCCTAATAACGCATTGGCTTGGGGATATTGTTTTCTACAAGTAAAACCTTTTCTCCCTGTAGTTATAAATAGGCACAAACTTCCCAAGGAACTTTGCTACCCTTCTCAAAATGCTGCTGGTGCCCTGGAAATCTCTCAGATGCTTTGCTGAGGAGCAACCCTCAAATTTCCTCTTAATTTTGCTTTAGGTGAAATCAGGGACAACTTTAGGAAATTCTGAAAAAATGTCACAATTTTTTCCACTTCCCTCAAAATTCAGCGGGTTCCACTTTAAAGAAACATATGGAGTTTTGTTAAACAGATATTCTAGGGGTATCTCTAAATCCATTTAGATAAGAGATATGGTGTGGATTATATGGGCTCTCCTGACCTGCTTTTTATTCCACATTCATTATAAATTGTGGTCACATGCAATCCTACTTTCAATACTGTTTATACCTGCAGATTATTATTTGCAGGAGGGCAGAGCCAGTCCACGTACAAGGCGGGATGAAGCAGCTGCCTCAGGTGGTATTAATCTGAGGCCCTTCTTCATATCTGGAGGCCAGCAACATGAGAATGGGCCTTTTCTATGGTGGCTCCCCATTTGTGGAATGTTCTCCCCAGGGAGGCTCAGCTGGCACCATCTTTAAACAACTTTATGTGCTGGGGAAAACGTTCCTCTTCAACCAGGCCTTTGGCTGATCAACATCCTATATGCTTTTAAGTGTGTTTGTTGGGGAGGTGATGGGGGCTAATGGTTTGTTGTTTTTTTGCTCTTGTTTTTATTATGTATATTGTGTTTTTATCTTGTAATTTTATGTTGTGAACCACCATGGGATCTATGCCTGAAAGGAAGTATACAAATTTAATAAATAAATAAACAAAATAGGTTGAGGAGATGGACAAGTTCTCGGATGTAAGTTCTTCCAATGACTTGCTGGGTGGAAAGGCTCAAGGAAAGGGGGAGCTAAAAGTTGCTGGTCTGCCCCAATGGAGTGGCCCTGTGTGGCGTTCGTACGGAGCCCCTGGTCGTCTCATGGACTATTGGCCTGTATACCACTAATTCGCTGCCACCAACCAGGTTGTCCCCGGTAAAATCACTTCAGTCTCAGTCAGGTTCTTAAATTAATAGAGAGGAGTGTAATTTATTTAAGACACAAACAAACTTTTACGGCATTCCAAAGGCTGTTACTCTTACTTAGTCTTATTTTCCCCTCTCTATGTCTTCTACATCCCCTCACTCAAGAACCCACTGCCCTAACTGTCTCTCTATTTCCAACTGCCTGCCAACTGCTTCTCCAATTGCCTTTCCCAACCAGCCAACCCACTAAAACCAACCAACTACCCACCAACAACTCTAACAAACCTCAGGCTAAGCCCTTTTATACACATGTAGGCTCCACCTCCAGCTTTCCTATTGGTCTACATTTTTAACCCTTTCTTTTCCCTTTCTTTTCCCTTTCTTTTCCCTTTCTTTTCCCTTTCTTTTCCCTTTCTTTTCCCTTTCTTTTCCCTTTCTTTTCCCTTTCTTTTCCCTTTAGACAGGCTCTAAATAAATGGGCAAACGCCACACCCTGCATCTGTTCCCCTCATGTGAGTGGTAGCCTGATGCAATCTGTGATCCTATGTGGCAGTGGATAGAATAAGAGATCTGGCTTCTCAGAAGTTCTGCTTAGAGCTCTGCTTCTATACCAGTGGGAGCTACCTTGGTTCTCAAACTTAATCCATTCTGGAAGTCCGTTCCAAAACCAAAGCGCTCCAAAACCGAGGTGCGCTTTCCCATAGAAATTAATGCAAAAGGAACTATTCCGTTCCAGACTTTTAAAAACAACCCATAAAACAGCAATGTAACATGAATTTTACTATCTAATGAGACCATTGATCCATAAAATGAAAGCAATAAACAATGTACTGCAGTCACACAATCAATTAATCAGTAGCTGAACTGGGTTCCACACAGTCTCAAAAAAAGAAAAGAGCCGCAAAAACAAAAATGCAAAATAAATAGCAAAAACAGACAGACCTCAGCGTAAGACTCAAAACAGATGTGTGGCACTCAAATCAGAAGTGCAACACTCAAAACAGAGCACATTCTGCTTCTGAAAAACGTCCACAAACCAAAATACTTACCCCTGGGTTTGCAGTGTTTGGGTTCCAAGTTGTTTGAGTACCAAGGCATTTGAAAACCAAGGTTCCACAGTATCTTCCTCCTCCTGCTACTGCATGATGTAATGGCTAATGCAAGGTGACTATTATGTGCAGAGAGGGCTTTGTTTTGTTTTTCAGTGGATGAGTATTCAAACACGGAATTTTCAACCTGCAAGAGGACAGTCCAGGAAAATCCATATCACTTTATTCTGTCAAAGTTATAAACCAACTCTAAGTTTAAGACATTTAAGGAGAATTTGGAGTAAGCGCACATTTTCCATCCCTGGCTGGAAGAGCAAGGTTTGCCTGGTTTTGACTCTGGCAAATTAAAGTGGGCTGTGTGTGAACATTCATATCAGCACTATATTCAGGTAATCCCAGAGTAGGCATCTGCTGGAATTCTAAACGAAACTGCATGGAAATGATAGTTTCTTTTTTAGTTGGGTAATGTTGGAGGTGTGTTGTTTATTAGCAACATTTCTGAGCAAATCCTTCACTAGTGGAATTTCTCCTGAAACACAGCAGAAGGGTATTACCCTGGATGTTCAATCCCGTGGTTGCAATCTTTCTCCATAATGACTTCCTCTCAGTACTGTAAATTGAGTTTGTGAAGCTATCTATTAGCAGGGCATGTGACAGACTGAGGTGCTTAGACTTCTGTGGAAAACATTACTTATGAATTTTATTAACATGCCTACTCTCCTTCAATCCCTGTATTTCTTTCAAAGTATCCCCTTAAGGTTCTCAGCACCTTTTCTCTGAATTACACCTATATTTCTCATTTTCTCTGGCAGCATTAAATTCTGAGGCAAACACACACACCCCTCATCTTCTGCTCCCATTGTCCAGAGGCTTTCCACCAAGCCTACCATTTAAATTAATTTCCTTCAAAACAGTGACAAGCTCACCCTGATAATGGAGTCAAGCAGTCTGTCAGATTCAACAAAGCCAAGTGCCACTTCAAATCCCACCATTCATTAAGGTGCCAGGGAACTCTGCCATCAGCAACTGTATTCTTAATCTCCTCCCTCCCAAAATTGCCGAATTCAAAGGACCAATGGAGATGTTGCCCACAAACATTTGTAATAAACTCTCAGACTTTTCTCCAGCACCTTCCTTCTGAAGGTGATTTACAAGGGGCCTGCTTCCTTACTTACTAAATTTCCACCCCACTCTTTTTCCCAAAGGAGCCCAGGACAGCAAACACGCAAATTCTAAAACAATTAAAACCTCTTTAAAAATTCAAGTACAGACGCAGACTGGGAAAGAGCTCTCCTTTAAAGGCTTGTTGGAAGAAGAAGGCCTTCAGTGGGAGTCAAAAAGACAACAGACACAGCATCTGTTTAATACAGTGGTACCTTGGGTTACATACTCTTCAGGTTACATACGCTTCAGGTTACAGACTCCGCTTACCTCGGGTTAATAACTTTGCTTCAGGATGAGAACAGAAATTGTGCAGTGGTGGCGCGGCGGCAGCAGGAGGTCCCAATAGCTAAAGTGGTGCTTCAGGTTAAGGACAGTTTCAGGTTAAGAACAAACCTCCAGAAGGAATTAAGTTCTTAACCTGAGGTACCACTGTATAGGGTTGCCATATTTCCAGAGGTAAAAATCCAGACAAAGTTGTTGAGCCCCAAAAGTAAAGCTTTTCATCAATCTAATGTGTCTGGACAATATTTTTATTCCAAAAGGAACCAGTTTTTATTTATCCAGTTGCTTCATGCTGCACAATATTAATATCTGCAATGAAAGGTTGGTCAGCTCCGCGAGGTAACATTCTGAAATGGCATTCTGGAAGTCCTTCAGTGTTGCTGACTGCATCACAAAGCAGGCAGTGGATACCATCAAGCCTGAAACCTTGCTGGTTCAACCTGTGGAAGGAACACACTCACAATTTCAGGGAATTTCCAGGCATTGCCACTGAGATGAAGAACATCATGAAGATGGTAAGGAAGTTGGTGGCGATAGACCTGGATGAGGGGAAACAGGCCGTGAGTCTGGAAGAGCTGGAGGAACTGGTGAGATCGAGTTCCAGCTCTGAAAGCGGAGAAGAGGAGGAGGAGGAGGATGACCAACCCACCTGGACCTTGAGCTTTTCTGAACTCTTTGATGCACTCTTTGACGCATGTGAATTATATCATTGCACAGTATGAACCCACCATGGAACGTAGCCTGACGAACAAGTGTGTGGTTGCAGACAGTGTGTGGCCATACAAGGTGTCTGACCAGCTGAAGAGGCAATCGCTCCAGCTGCACACCACTGCAAGATACCATCAGCAGAAAGTGAACATGACTCACAGCCGAAATCTCTTGTACTGATCTACCCCCCTTGTCATTGTTTACACATAGTCCTCCAGTGATGAGGAAGATTGAGAACTACTATTGCTACCATACCATACCATACCCATCTGGCAAGTCCTGCTGTTTTTTTTTTTAAAGGGTCTTTCAGAGGTTTAGAGAGTATTTACAGACTTTTAGATGGTTATCCCAATACATGCAATTTCATTTGCACACGCAGTACCTGGGAATGTAACTGTTATGTTTCCAAGGGGTTGCTCGAGAGCAAGCAGGCAAATATCTCCCTGCTTGGCTGTGAAGCCTTGTTTTTGCTGCCAAAATAAACCTTATCTGTCCGGAGCCCCACTCTCCCGTGGCTGGCTCAATCGCTGGCAGAATCCGTGAGTGGGCGGTGCCTAAACTTTCCCCAGCAAAGCAGCTTGACGCCCAGTCTGCGCCTCCCCTCTCTGTGGATACTTTCTGCGCAAGGAGAGCATGGGTAGCGGAGGGCCCCTCTCCTCCCCGCTTTTCCCAGGCAAGGAGTCCTGGCACCTCCTCACCTCTGCCGACTCCTACAGCTCCTGTCCACTGGAAGCGTGTTTACTCTCCTCCATTGAAGAGGAGCTACTTCTCCCGATCCCTGGAGGCTCTCTATAATCCATTGGGCTTTTGCTCTCTCCCTCCTGAGCCGATGGCAGTTCCCTGACAGTAACCTTGGCCTAAGTGGGGAGTTGATTGCAGTGGTTACATTTAGTTATTTAGCTTTCCTTTCGTTTGTTTGTACAGCTGACTAAATGATGTACTATACCAGGTTTTCATCATTGACTTTAACAAGTTTTTAGTCCATAAATTTCTTTGCCTTTCCTTTGGGAATAGTAGGAGTAATAATAATCAGCTATTGTTAATATTCACCGGAGCAGTCAAAACCACCACACAAATGATTTTCCTCCTCCTCCCCATGGGCAAGATGGTCCCAAATTGCCACACTCATTGATTCCTGTTAACTTAAAATACATAACTGAGTGGCAAGGGTGGGGTATGTGAAGGCTTT